>NC_086285.1:94286883-94930418 GCF_963924245.1 Chroicocephalus ridibundus
AGCCTGGACTATTGTAATACAAGATGATCCTAAAAATTGCTCCAAAACACCAGCTTGTTAAGCAGGCAGGTATTTACCTGTAAGGCTGAGCAGACTACAGAGCCCATTTCTACCACAATAGCTACCAGCTATTCTGCTGCTCTTCAGCTACGCGGCTGCAAGCGAGCTCAGATCTCGGCATACGGCAGAAAACACCCCTTCGGTCCTGCTGCAGCAGCTGCCTGCCATAGGGATAAGGTTAGAACTTGCAGCGGAGAGGCAGGGCCGCACCTGGCAGCTCGCTGTGGTTGACGTTGAAGTCAATGATTGTCAATGTTTAGCCCTTTTTTTTTTTCAGCTCGCAAGCGTTGCAGCATTTCTCCAAAATTTCCAAAGGGTAGAAGAGAGATAAACTGCCCATGAGCACACGTTGACTAGACTTAAGGGAAGGACGGACTGAAACAGCCTTTCTGCTGCTCTTAAGGCTCTAAACCTTAGTGCTAGAAAAGCGATGATCTGTTAATGGGGTAACAGTAACCGTGGCTTGTGGCAGCAGAGCAAAAAGACCCTTTCCAGCTCTACATCCCCATGGGAAATTTTGTTTTAGGAAACTCACAGGCTATTGACAAACACAGAGGCAAGACCTGGCAAAAGGCAATGGCAGCTCATAAACCATTCGTATATGGCTGGAGCAAAATGCGAGCTGTGTCACTGACAAACTTTAGTCTAGGATCTGAGGGCAAGATTTACACTCTGAGGGGAGCTGGTATTCGAAGCAAACCAGTCACAGTGGGGTTTTAATTAATCTCCCTGTGGTGGGGTAGGAGAGAAGGGAAGCCCCAGGTTGCCGAAAGCATTTGTGGCCGTCCCCACAATAACCCTCTCCTACTGGGACTGTGGTTAGGTGAGACCAAGTATGGGCAGGTCCTTGCTGTGCCCCTTTGACTGTCTTCTGTCAAATGACCCCTTAGGACCATAATTACAGCAGAAACTGGCCCAGATCCCAGCTGGCTATAGGACTGCACGTGTAAAACGAGAGCAAAGCCATCACCAGTCAACCCACTCGCTGAGGGACGGCAAGGGCGGCTCTGAGGCCACCCTGAAAGGTCCCACCGCGCTCCAGGAGGCACACTGCACAGGGCTGCTTTTGACAGGCGGCTCCCTGCCCTTGCTCTGTTGTTTGTGGTTCCTTCTTTCCTCCATAAGATTTGCCTCAGCACCAGAAAAATCCCTCTGGGAAGCCTGAGCCATCCAGGCGGCTGCAAAGACCTGCCGCCTCCTTGAGGCAGAAAGCCAGCAGTGATGCCATGAGCTCCGTCCCAGCTGCCACGGTCTGCTCCTGCCCCCAGCATCACAGCTGGAAATAGGGCTGCCTGCGAGACGGTGGGAGCGAAGCACAACATGCCAGAGCTCAGCGCTGCACCAGTGGGTGCCTACAGTAGCTTGACATGGTGGAAGGGACAAGCAACCTGCCCCAAAGAGCACAACTATCCCAAACTAGACTATTACTGAATGAGCTTACTTGGGTTAAAGTCTTGCGGTTGCAGTCAGTAGTCCTCCATCACAGTCTAGTTAGCTCCTTTGAAAGGTCCTCTATTTCTGATCTCCTCTCTGCTTCCTGAAAGGTCCGATAAGGGGCATCACAGAAGAGGGAGAGCAGATTTGGGCACCACAGAAGACTTAACTGGCTGAGCAGAGTTTGCCGTGGGTATAACTAGGGGGCAAGGCATGACACTTCTGCTAGTGTTACCCATTCTGCATGCTTTGATCATGCACTTCCGCAGCTATTCTGTGCCTAAGCTGTCACTGCTGAGAGTGGTGCTGGTATTGCCCAGGTTATTGTGGCCCAAGGTTACATTTTTATCCATTTTTAATCTCATACAAGACCACGTGAGCTTTGGAAACCTTTTCTGTAAACTAGCCTTAGAGTTCAGTTGTCTGGGCCTATCTGGATTTATAGGTGACCTTGTTTTTTTGGCTAAGTCGTTATATAAAGATGACATGAGAATATATTGTGCTCTGCCTGCCAAATTTTTGTCTCACTCTTTTTTGGAAGCTGCTTGTGATTGAGGTCCTGCTCCGGCTTGTGCTAAAGCCAATAAGAATTGTAGCATTTACTTAGATACTCCTGTGCCCAATGGATTTATACAAGCCCTTGCTGAGATCTTCTGGCAGTAAAGACATCTTAGCAGCTTTAATCAACAAAGTGCCTCAGTAACATTATCCATAACACGCATATGAGTCGGCAACCCACCAGAAATATCTGCAGTTTCATATCCAGGGAAGCTACGTCCCTCTACTCCACTCTGGTGAGACCCCACCTGGAGTACCGCGTCCAGCTCTGGAGCCCTCAGCACAAGAAGGACATGGACCTGTTGGAGCGGGTTCAGAGAAGGGCCATGAAGATGATGAGAGGGCTGGAGCACCTCTCCTATGAGGACAGGCTGAGAGAGTTGAGCTTGTACAGCCTGGAGAAGAGAAGGCTCTGCGGAGACCTTATAGCAGCCTTCCAGTACCTAAAGGGGGCCTACAGGAAAGATGGGGAGGGACATTTTACAAGGGCATGTAGCGATAGGAAGAGGGGTAATAGCTTCAAACTGGAAGAGGAAGAAATTCTTTACTGTGAGGGTGGTGAGGCACTGGAACAGGTTGCCCAGGGAAGCTGTGGATGCCCCATCCCTGGAAGTGTTCAAGGCCAGGCTGGACGGGGCTTTGAGCAGCCTGGTCTAGTGGGAGGTGTCCCTGCCCGTGGCAGGGGGGTGGAACTAGATTATCTTTAAGGTCCCTTCCAACCTGAACCATTCTGTGATTCTGTGATTCTATGGGTTCAATGAATTGCCTTATTACAATAGCGATATGTTAGGAGGACCACAACTGCTGCCCAAGACTTGGACATCCCCAGTGCTTACCAAATACACAGCAGTTCAGATGCCTCCTCTGCCAGGTTTCTTTTGAAACAGGCGGGACAGGGGAGGCCACCAGAGGGGATATCCTGTACAAACAAAGGGCTGGAAACCGGGGTATGCAAGAATGAAGTGACTTGCCCAGGGTCACAGAGGAAGCCTGTGAGGAGGCAAAAATGTAACCCAGGCTTGCTGGGTCTCAAGACCATCCTCTGTTCCAAAGAGGCAATCACAGCCAGAAACTGCTCAGAAACCAGGAGGTTTTAGCTGCCGGCCACATACTGAGATTGTGAAATTTTGTTTCCTTTGAGTGATTGTTCCAGTTTCCCAAAAATTGCCACATGCATTTTGGAGGTTGGACTGCTACCCTTTCAGCAAAAGACACTGAAACCCAGGAAAGGGTCGACAGAGGCGCTGAGGGATCATTACTGCGGGACACCGTGCCACAGGGGAGGTGCACCTCACCGTGGTCTGAAACCACTGCTTTACAGCTCCCTCGCAAATCTCTGGCATGTCTTCACCCTCTATGGGTAACCTATTTCATCTTCAACATGAACCAGTTACGTTCGTCTTGCTGATAAAGTATTTATCTTTCTTTCTTTCTTTGACCGTGTCGGCCACCCCAACCTTGCAAAAATGAGACGAAATACCACACAGGGACATAATGATTTAAATATGAGACTGCACATTTCATCTTGAAATTCGGATGATCTTATTAAAGTGTGGAGGGAAAGCAGACGGAACTACGGCCTTTTGTGTTTGGTTGGGTCCATGCATTATTTATGATGTAGAATAAATGACTGATTGCCTTGAATTTTGATATGTGAGGCAAAGGAAGAAACGTTACCTCTTTATATGCAATGCTACAGGAGAGCGGTTTCTTCAAGCCTCTGATGTGGGAAAAGCTGGATTATGGCACATTTCATATGTTTAAGCTGCAGCTGAAAGGTAAATAGGCAAAGCTGATTTGACAACGAGGACCCACGGTCATCTGTGGGGCAAATGTCATCATATTTAACAGTACAGTACCAGCTATATTTACCCAGTATTTGCTGATTAAAACCTCATGTAATGGCAATGTGGTTACTGGCAGAGCGGTGACCTTCACCCCTGCAACTCGGCTTCAGGGGCCACAGAGCTCTGCAGGTGAATAATAGGCTCATGTCTGCAGAAGACTTCAGCCATAAAAATCAAGCCACTGCTCTGACTTTGTGATTTTCTCATAATGGCCGTCAGGACAGCAGGTGAATTAATCTCTTTTTCACACTGCCAAAACGACCTCTAAATTATTAAAGGCAGAGAGGAAAACTGTGAATTTGTATATAGTGGGAAAGGACTTGGGTCACCAACTTGCATGCTCTATCAATAATACCATAAGTAATCATACTGTCAGCAGGTATTTAAAAATCATTTCCACCTCATTCTTCAAGTTACCTTTCTTAGCGCATAAATGACATGGCTAATTCCACTTTTTAGTGCAGGCAGAGGCTGTGAGACAATGTCCTTCCCTTCTCTCCCCTCCCGCAGGAGTCCTGAAGGCAGGAGCTCCGCTGTTCTCCAGCCACTGCTATGCAGAGTTCACTCATTTTCCTGATACATCCACTGACCTGCTGAGTGTTGTCTACCTCCCTTGCACGTTTACGTAGAGCATATAAAAAAGGACAGAGCACCCACACAGATAGACTCGCACTTACGTATTCTAGTGTCACAAGTTTAAATATAACCAGAGTCTGCAAGGCATTTTAAGGTGAAAAGCTTCGCATAACTGCTGACTACCCTTAAAAGTTGTATTTCTCCTTTCTTTGCTTAAGCATGTGCTGTCTGTAAGTGATGACAACTGAACAGGCTATTCTCTCACAGGGTAATGGCTTGCTGCTTCTACATCGTGCTGAGGCAAATGGGAGATACCCACGTGTGAGCAAGGGAAGGACACTCATATCCAAAGCAGAGAGACACCCAGTGACGCCCTTCTGCTACCAACATTTTATTCTTCTTCGGTAAAACGAACTTAGGCAGACATTGGAAGAGTAACTCCTCCTGTTGGCTCTCATTTTATCTGTCCGCTGCCTCTAGATACCAGCAAAACCATTGCCAGTCAACGCCAGGCACGCGGATTATTTTACCAGCCAACGAAAGTAAACGAAAGCACCCCTCCGCCTCCTCCAGATTTTGATAGCCTGATCCAGTGGAATAACGAATACCTGAATAATCTCATTGACTTTCTGCAGCTTTCTGGCACAGTGAGGCACTGGTCACCAGGAGGGCTTTTCTACACAGAAGGTGTACCACTGCGAAGGCTTGGCCACACACAAAATTGTAACTATACTGGTATAGTAAAACTGGTATAATTTCCCTAGGGTAGAAACAGCTATACCAGTATAAAGATGCTTATTTACGCTGACATTTCTATTTCCATATAAGAAGGCGAATAAACTGTACTGGTATAAAGTGCCTTTGTGCCAGTACAACAGTGTCCCCCAACTAGTGGTTATATCGGTTGATCTATTTCAGTAAAAAATATCACACCCCTAATGGAAATAGTCGTACCAGTACAAAACCTATGAGGGGACGAGGCCCAAGTAAAAGCTTTAAAGACAGGCTCCTTTTCTCCCCGCCTCTATACCATAAAAAACATCGTAATAAGTAATCTGGATGGATTTTTTTTGAGCACTGGCTTGGACTACCTTTCAGCGCTCTCTGGCAAACGTGGGTCAAACATACAGTTGTCCAACAGGCTTCCTGGAGAGATGACAGTGCTTGTAGGGAATATTGTATTTTAATCCTTCTTATTCTGGTTACTTTCCCTTTTACGCAGGAATTAATACCCTGCGTGGAGACACCAGCGTGGACAAGGGCCGAGCGAGAAGCCGTGCTCATGAGGCTGCCCCGACACAACATCCCTCCTCCTGGACCTGCTGCCTTTGGGGCCGTTTTGGGTTTCCCTGCCTGGCCCCACAGCACAGCCGGGTGCATGAGGCGGGAGAGGACAGTGCTGACAGTCGTACCCACACCCCCCAGACAGACAAAGGAGCTTCAGAAACCCAGCAGACCCAAACCACACGGCAGAAGCTGTTTCCTTGAAAATGGGAAAAAAAAAAAAAATGCAACCCTCATCATGCTGGAGACCGGTCTCATGATTTTGCGGGTCTGACTCATGATTCTTCATCTCCGATAATGCTGCCTCACACACTTAAAAATAAAATTTGCTCCAGGTCAGCCAGAGCTGGGATGCATTTCTTACAAAACCAGGTTTACACATTCCATTTGATATTTCACTGGCAGACTCCAGTGCTGGACCGGTTTGCTGCTGTGGAGAATAATGCTACCTGCTCTTGGGAGAAACCTCCCCTGAAAATTAACCAATTTTTTCGCATGGCACTTTTGGTTATCGGCATACGAGACAAATGTGCATTCTTCCCGTTTTTGGTAACGGTGGAAAACGTTCTTCTGGTTAAAGGAGAAGGTACGCCAAGGGACCTGGTTGAAATTAGTTTTGAAATCTCATTCACATTGCACCCTCGGTAATGTAACGTGAGATCAGCATCCCGAGGAAAACAAGAAAACCTCACCTTTTGTTCCCAGTTTTGAGAACAGGCAGCACATTATTACCCTGGGTTGGGCTCTGTGCGGTCTGTTAGCGCCAGGAAAAGCACTCTGGAAGTGAGGTACTGCATCTTGCCGGAGACCACACAAACCTAAGAACAGCTCTTCTGATTCAATGCAAAAAAAAAAAAAGAAAAAAGGGGGGGGGAAGTACAGGCTGTCCCCAAGCCCTTTCTTTGCTTGTGCAATTACCGCGCTCACCAAGTTTTGACTTGTTTTAGAATTGGGATTAAAATCGCCAGCCTTTCCACTGTGAAAAGAAGGGCGAGCTGTGAGCCGGTGCTGATGTAAGGCTTTTCCTTGAGAACAGGACTTCTCCTGTGCTGGGTCACTTGTCGGGAATTTTATTAGCCTGAAATAGTCTGCGTTGCCTCCCAAGCGCCGTATGTAACACAAGATCTACTTTTTCGCAGATCGTGCCCAATGATTTAGAACGTGCAAATGATTTAAAACGATCCGTGCTCCCTCCACCCGGAGCTGCCTGCCTGGGCTGCCGTCCTGTGTTTACACAGGGGCGAATAGAAAGATCCTTGTTAAAGCGCTCGGGCGCTGGCGAAGAGGCAATATCAGGAACGTTTTCCTCTCGGGTCTTCCCTCGGGGATAGCGGGGAGTTATAGCTACAGGTGGGCAGGAGGCTGGAAGGGAGATACAAGCTAGTTAACAATCAGGGAACTTCTACCATGCAGAAAATCTGTTTCAAATTTGGCAGCTTTATCCCAGCTCCCGCTTGTATTATGGAGTTTGCTGGAGATGTGTCTAGTTATAGACACAAGTACCCAGGGAATATTATCTAGTATTTCATACTTTATGCATTTGGGCAAATAAATAAAAACACAAGGGTACGTTAAGGTGCCTGTGATGAAAGCAGATGCGTTCCCCGCATCTCTGAAGCTTGAACTATACCACGAGAGGTTGAGTTTGTTTCTTATTTGACCCATACTTACTGTATTTAGTATATAGGCCAGGAAGCTGCATGACTTGGAGAACGGGGCCAAAATATGACACGGGAGTCCCGAGCTCCAGTTTTGCCTCCGCCACTAACATCTTGGGTGACCTCAGGCAAGTCGCCCGACTGCTTTGCTCCCATCCTTGTGGTCTTCTGACTTTTCTCATTTTAAAGGTCTTTGGGGCAGGGACAGTCACTCACGTTGTGTTTGCACAGTACCAAACACAGCAGGGCTCAGGAGCCCAATTAAGGCTTGTATTTACAAATATAAGTAAATAGTAATATAAATAGAAGATGTTCTGCCTGCTCAGCATACTGCTGCTGCAAAGGATTAACCCGTTCCAGAAGTCCAATGTCTTCTTGACCGCTTTGATGCCAGGACAAGATGAATAAAACATGCTACTCATTACTTTTAAAAAGCATTTGCATAAAATATATTGCTATATTTTACTACATTTTCCTGTTATGCAAGCCCACCTTTATGTGGTAAGATTTATTGCCAGCTAAGATTTATTGACTTATTTCAGCATGGAAATGACTATTAAGATTGACCTGTCAGCAGTTTTTAATTTAATTGCTCTTTGATCCTTCAGCCTTGAACATATTTGCATTTTCAACTAAGCATCTCTTGGCAACACTTGTAGAATACGGCAGAAACAGTAGCTGCGATGCAGAGTCCTAAGGAAACCTGTGAGTTTCTCCATTTCTGGACGTGTCCTGGTGTTGAATTACTGCAGCTTTTCAATCATACTTTATCCTTACAAGCGTGCGTTTGGGTGGCAGTAATATTGCTCTTTGTTTTCATTCCCTAAGCTTTTAATCCCCCCTCTGAGCACGGAAGAGGTAGAATCTCAGAGGAACAATTTCCAACCTGAAACTAAAACAAGATATATCTAAATCTGTCCATATGCTGGGCTCCCTGACCAAGCACGTGCACAGGCTTCAGCCACAGGGTAGGGGGATGAAACCTGTGGCCGCTCTGCATGGAAACGGTGCCTTAGCTGGCTCCTTAATATAAAGAAAACACTACGAGGATGGATGATTTCCACAGCATTTATATGGAAAAACATTACACAGCATCCTTCTCTGTGGAAAAACCCATCAGCGATTGATATATGCAACCTAGTGCAAAACTGACTGTTTGGAAAATAGGTAGGATGATCAGGACTATAAATGAGAACGAGGATGGGGAACGGCCCTCTTCGGGAATGAAAGACCTGCTCTGATTCCCAGTTCTAACCTGGAAAAATTCTCTCTAATGACAGATGCATGGGATAAAACTAGCAAGCTTTAACTTGTGTAACTGGGCTCAGAAGAACACTTTGTACGAACACTGGCCCCAGCAGCAGCAAAGCAGTAATTTTACATAACACAGAATTGTTGCTAAATTATTCATCAACACATAAAAATATAACCCTTTGCTCTTCTGTACCACTGTCTATCTGCAAATTGCCTCTGACAGTTCCTTCCATGAGCTGGAAAGTTTGGCACATGAGCAGTGAGGCTAACGAATGAGGGGGCACGCACTGCGCAGGCAGCCGAACCACTGCTCCGTGCTCAGTGTCGGCTGGTTAAGGAACGCGGCAGGTACGGCCATCACCAAGCCCGGCTGAAGGACCGAGGGTTGGATTTTATCAGCAAAGGGTCTACAGTGGGGACAGCTGAGTCTGGTCTTGAGCACATTAATTGACCATGCAGAGACGCTCTCAGGATCGCTTTGGTGACTTCCAAGATCATAGAATCATAGAATGGTTCGGGTTGGAAGGGACCTTAAAGATCATGTAGTTCCAGTTACCCTGCCCTGGGCAGGGACACCTCCCACTAGACCAGGCTGCTCAAAGCCCCATCCAGCCTGGCCTTCAACACTTCCAGGGATGGGGCATCCACAGGTTCTCTGGGCAACCTGTGCCAGTGCCTCACCACCCTCACAGTAAAGAATTTCTTCCTAATATCTAATCTAAATTTCCCCTTTCAGTTTAAAACCATTACCCCATGTCCTGTCACTACACTCCCTTGTAAAGAGTCCCTCCCCATCTCTCCTGTAGGCCCCCTTTAGGTACTGGAAGGCTGCTATAAGGTCTCCCCGGAGCCTTCTCTTCCCCAGGCTGAACGCCTGCGCACATAGGAGAGGTGCTCCAGCCCTCTGATTGTATTCCTGGCCTCCTCTAGACCTGTTCCAACAGGTCCATGTCCAACAGATCCTGACGTATCAGTAGTTTTAGTGGACCTACTGCTTGCCGAGGGGCCTCCTGGATGTCGTTTGCGCTGTTAGGTGTTGCTGTGGAAGGGAGGGCTGCAGCTCTTTGGGTTACCTGTGCCTGACTTCTAGCTTTAGTCAGAAGGCAGCTGTGTCCATTTCCCTCTCCTTTTACCGTTACATATGGTTTAAGAAGGAGACATAACTGCACGGGCCACTGGCTTTCAGGATCTGGGTACTGTAGTTGTGCAAAGGCTGAATCACGAATCAGTCTCCACCTCAACTGCCATCCACCTGAAGAGCCCTTGCTCATCGCCACTTCCCTGTGCCAAGCACTACAAGGGACTGGTCCCAGCGCTTCTGACAGAAACTCCTCTGTTGAACGCGTGAAACGAGACAAAGGAAACCCACGCTTATTTGCACTGTGTTTGCTTTGTTCCTGTGGCAGTAAACACAGGTTACGATGTAGAAGACACTGATGTTCCACAGTCTTGTTCTATCAACAAGGTTTCCTTTTTCAACTCCTGAATTGCCAACTGCACAGTGCTGTTTGTGCGTGAATAATGTCCTCTTTCAGTCTGCAGTCCAGTTTCAACGGCAACAACACTACCCTTTGTTCAGGGGGAAACTTTTAGGGCTTCGAGCACAATGATGACCTCAGAAAAGAGACATGGCACGTACATGGTTTTATCAGTCTATACACAAAAAAGTAAAGAAGAAAAAAAGCAAAAGGAAAAGAAATTGGCTGAAGACGGCATTATCTGGAGCTGGATTTGACACTGCTTCCAGCAGTGACTGCATATAGCTGTTGTGACTGCGTCAAAACCTAGTCCCCAACTTCCTGAAAGTCCCTATTTTACATGATAAAAAAAAGCTACTGTTAAAAATGGAAAAGGATCCCATGGTAAAGATGCTTTTAACTATTCCTGACTTCCTGTAACAATGAAGCAGACTGTGTGTGTGTCTGTGCGCTCCCGTACACGTGGAGTGAGTGACGGGAAGGAACAATGGAAGTGAGCTTGCTCTTAAACTCCTTCAGTGTGAAAAACATACAATATTCCTGTTAAGTAGTTCTATTTTATCTCTCTTTTTAAAGAGTCTTCAATGTTGCAACAAATCAGAAAACTGTTTAAACAAGAACAAAAAAATCCTCAAATTGGTAGACAGACACAAGACAGCGTGACTTTTATATCTGGTGCAGCACCATGTAGCCTGTTAGTACTTAACAAAGCTGTATTTGTTTAACAAGTACTTAATAATATTTAGTGACAATAACAACCAAAAAAAAAAGGTACCTTTTCGCTCTTAGAAAGGTTCATCCATCTTAGCATTCTTTGATGAACAGCCCTGGGAATTCAACTACATGGAAACTTTCTCCAGCCAAATGAAGACATCAGCAATGAATCAAACTCCACGCCCTACTCAGCAAAAAAAAAAAAAAAAAAAAAAAAAAAAGCAAAGCAGATCGGAACGATGTTGTACCAAATCCAGGTGAACGTTACTGACAAACCTTTGTTTCATTTTGTCTTCAAAAAAAGGAACTCTGCCATTGCAAAGGTAATTTTCTGCAAGCGGGGAAATGCCACCATTATGGCAGCTATAGCAAGGGTATGGAATATTTTATTGTGTGTGCTCAACAGCAACAAATGGAGTAAGAATAGGAACAGTCTCATAAATCTTAACATTAAGTCTCAGAGGCAAAGCACGTTGCTACACATAATGTACATGTAACTCAACAGAGGATTAGAGATGAGTAGAGAAACAATACAGGCAAATAAACACTCTCAATATGTAAAAGTTGCTAATTAGCTGTTGTAGAAGACAACTACTTTTCATATTGCACCAACAAAGAACAAATACATGAATGTTTCATTCAGACAAACTGACTCAAATCAAGACTCGTGCAGATTTTTGCATTCGAATTAAACCATGTGCTTAACGCTAAGCAGCGCCAAACAACAGAACTGCTTCTTTCTTTCCTGGAGAGGTTGGAGGGGAAACATCACAAACTATCTCGGGGTGGCATCTTCCATTGTTGCATAAATGCATCTCTCGTCCTCTTCCTTTTTCCTACATACCGATGAAGTGCCAATTTTTGGGTGTGGTAAATGTAGCATAAATTGTGCAAATCACTTGTATGAACTGGGGAAGTTGAATCCTGCCATGTTGGAAACTCTGTAGACTGATGTGCACGTCAAAAGGTCTTTTGGTCCAATACTTTGCACGACCGGCATTAACAGGCTGTCTGCACAAGGAAAAAGAATCTATAATGAAGTCCCGTAAGTTAAAGAGCTCATGCAGACACCTAATATTATTTAAAATTAAATATCTAATCAGAGCAATTTAATGCTGGCTTTATAGCTGAGTAATACTCCGAGCCCAGTAAAAAGAAAAAAAGTTAATAAAAACATGTAAAAAAGGGGAGAGGAGACCTACCAACTTTATTTGAGACATGAGACTACATTTCTCTAAGCCCTGAACATTGATTTATACCTGTACAAGGAATAAAGATAGCAAATTCTCCATTCAGTTTCCCTGGTGATACCACTTTCCACCTCATTTCAATTATCTTACTCAAAAAGACAATATAAAGGACCAGGTGAATTGGGCATATATCAGACTCTTTCCTCCGGCTGAGCTGAGGTACGAGTACGTGGGGAAAATCTAGGCTGAGAGACAGACTAGGGAAAAGGGGAGCTCAGTGTCCTTCTTTCAGTCCTTCAAAAACGAAACCACCCTGCAGACTGTCCAGCTACAAGTGCCACGAAAAGACGTGTCAGGGACTAACCTAGGTGGTGTGTACACCTCTAGACGCAGGCTGTGTCCTCACTACCTAACAGTGTGGACCAATCACAGCAGATACATAGATCAAAATACTTGGTGCTGAGGACACGATGTCTTTACCGGACACATTTCAGGGTTTTTCTTTTAACCTAGGAGGAGCTCCAGTCTCGCCCCACCAACTGACTGCCCATTTGTGCTGGAGCGCATCTCCTGAGTTCGTTTCATCCAGTAGGAGCCCAGTTGCCTACTCCTGAAGCATGGTAGAAGAAGGGATGATGGGGTGAAGAGCTTCAAAAGCGCTTGCCTAATACGCACTAAAACACTGACGCATGTTTACTTCCCAAATGAAGACTGCTAAAAGCATTAATAGAAAGTTATTACATGGAAGGTCATACCTATAACTAGACTTCATTATAAATGGGTTTATATTAAAAGTTTCATTCCTTTAGGGTTAAATTAAGCTGCTACCAGCAATTCAACAGCACCAGGCTGACAGTGTAACAGCGCACACGCCTCCCATCAACAAGAGAAGGGAATGAAGACCCAGCCTAGCTTCCTGCTGCAGACAGCTGAACTCCCCCTCCATTTTCAGCTTGAGCTGTGATTGAGCCAGCAGGATTTTTCGTAATTTTTTTTGCTGTCACCGTGAAGGTGACATCTCATCTTGCAGCTGTTCTTAATCTTATAGTTTTTTCACCCATGGGAATTCGATACTCAGAAGTTTATCCATGAATTATTCTTTTCTAAACTTTAGTTCTATGCAGTGCCAGCACCCAGACCCAGAATCTTCGCATGGCAAAGCCTGGAGGATCTCATCTCAAAATCCAGTTCTGGATCCCTTGCATTGCAAATTATGCACCCATACAACTTACTATATTAAAGAGGCGTTAGTAAGGAGGGGCTATAGACCCAGGGCCTTCAGGTGGCACCAAGAACAAGAAGGAGACCTGCATGCACTGTATTATGTCTTACAGCACCTGACCAAGGAAACTTCATTCACTGCTGGTGGGACTATCTACAGCATTCCAGCTCATGAGTGCCTGAATCCTTTCCTGTGATACCATTTTTAACATGTTCATATTTCTGATCTAAAGCATACCGAGAAGATTTTTAAGGCAAAAGAGGCTAACCAGTCCACAAAGGTGATCTTATTTATCCTAGGGTGTGACAGAGCACCTTAATACTGAATAAATTAGCTTCCCTAATGAGGAAACGGATCATTATCAGTACTGCGTTATTATCAAAATGTATATACCTCTGACATCCTGATTCTAGTTGGTGATTTTTACTGTGTTCCTAGATTATTAGCTGTGAGTCCTTTCCTGGCTTGAGGCACTATATTAGACCTGAGATATCAAACACAGCATACTGGTTTGCTTAAATCTAATTCTAGTTCTAATTTCTTTCTGTAAATGGAAAACGTTTGGCAAAAATAGTCTTTCAAGCCATGTCAGGTTTTGATTTTGTTTTTATTTGTGGCACTAACAGACATCAATATTTTACAATATATAATATATAGTCACATTAAACGCAGATGGCTAAATATTCTTGTGCTTTCAACATTACATAGCTATACATTTTAAATTTCAGCTCCAAAAAAAAAAAAAAAGAATCTTTCACCATTCCGGTCTGTGATTATAAAAATGTAAATGTACAAACTTCCTCTTCTTCAGTTTCATTACAATATATGAAATGTGAAAAAGCATTTCCATTTGTCCTTTTTAAGTTAATCAATTTAATGAAATATTTTCAAAGTATGTACAACAACAACTACCAAAGTAGTTAACATTTGAAAAAGATGCTGCTATAAATACTTGTGGGACAACATACAACAGCCATACAAATTGGAAACAGAGAGCCAACTTGTGCATGACCTGAACAAGAGACGACAAAGTCCTGGTTACTGACATAAACCAGCTTCACTTCATTTTGCAGCGCAGGAATGAATTCTAGATCTTGGACCTCTATGCAGTACTCGGAATCTTATATAGAACCTTCACAGTCTGTTGCAAATAGAGATCCTTTAAGGTGTCTCAGTATTTTTAAAGTGCCATGAATGTCATCAGGGTTCAGTATATCTCTGCACATTAGCATTCTATACGTCATATCCCATAAGTAACTTTTCAATAGACACTGTCTCACACTCATTATTGATTGCCTGCTTTCTCAGAGCTCTACCAGAGATATAAAGTTCATCTAATTTTGAAAACCAATGACTCCAGCATATGACAATTTAGGTCCTTCATAACGTACCATAACTTTTCTCTTGTGATTATTTTTTATAGATCTTTATTCTGGTTTTCACCCTAATCGCTTGCAGCCCTTTTCCAAATCAAATAAGAAGCAAGTAAATAGTTTGAAATAATTACATATTTTTAACAACTTGAAATGAGTATTACTTTTCAGATAGCTAGCAAAGTCTTTTAATTTTGCCCAGAAACACAATTAAGTATTAACACAGGACTGCACAGTGTTTATATTCCTATTAACCTGCCAACAAGAATAGTTTATTGGCAACCTTAAATATTCAGAGGCAAAACACAATTCCTTGGCACAGAAGCTTTACAGCAGAGCAACATATTTTCCCCTTAGAACCATTATGCAGGAACACACAGAAAATTAACTACAACTTATTTTGGCTTGTAGACAAGAGAATAAACTAAACTTCTTGATGTTTTTTTGCCACTTCAGACCTTGAATGATGATTATGGGTGCATTCGGGGTTAGATTTTCCAATTACCTGTTCTTTATACATGATTCAAACGAGCAGAGGGACCTATAACAAAGAAAAGCACATGATCATTCAAGATATTTTTAAACCTCCAACTGTTGACATTGTTAACCAAACATTCTCCTGCGGGGCTGTTTTCAAGTTTGGTCTCTTCATCAGCTCCTGGAGACTACTTCAAGCTTATCTGCTTTTTTTCTAGCTGTATCAGTTGGTCTAAAGAAAGGTGTTACCCTTCTCTAAAAAACCCCACACCTCATACATCCTTAGCTATTAAAGTTACAACTACATGATTACTGGAAAATAGGTGAGATCTTTTTCTGTGGTCCTCCTTCATTCTGTGGAATGAACAGAAACCCAGGCTGCAAGTACGCAGTATCTGACAGTCAAAATCTGTTCAGTACCAGTTAGCTGTCACTGGTCATAAAAATCAATTGATGAGTACTTTGCTTCCTGATTGAATGAAGGAAACTCCCAAAGGCTTCGATTCAGGAAAACACTTAAACAAATGCTTATCCTCCTTCCTAGTCCTCAAGTCATCCAAGCACATGCTTCATTTTAAATACGTATGCTAGGGTGCTCTTCCAAAATCAAAGTTACCGAGCTTTGATTCTATCAGAGAGATATACATTAAGGTCACCACAAAAGCTAAACAGGAATAATGTATTTGATCAAATCTAAACCTTCCTTTTTGGCCTTAGTATCCATGCCAGAGCCTTTATTATTGGGGAAAAAAATAGGTCACGGTACAAATTATGAGCAAGGTGAAGAGTTCAAATTAAATTTTGTCTTTCAATTCAAATAGAGTAACAGCATGCAAACGACTGCCTCTCACTGTGCATGGGAACTAGAATCACTTTATAGGCTCATTTGACTACCTGTTATATATATCAAGCTCAGCCAACCTTTTAGTGGGGCCTCCTGCCCCATTTCCAGCATACCAATGCCAACATCAACTGTGGCTTTGAGTCTGTAATCTCTGTCATTGCTGATGATGGCAGACACTGATGACAAGAAACAGTATTTCTTCATTCACAATTTTATATCGCTGATTATGTGAGAAAAATAGTCCACTGCTTGACATAAAGGTATGGACTAGGCCATGCTTCCCAGAAGACACTCAACGGGCCATAATTCAGATCGATGCATTACTTGTTGGCAACCGACTTCAAATTATCCCGGCATACACCAGGGACTCGTTGTAATGGGTGCAGTAATTGCCTTACCTGGCTCCTTTGATTGCCAACAGAATGATACACTGCACGTATCAAGAGTTCATGTGACTAAATGCCGATGCTGAACACTGGCATGAACGCTTGTGGATACTGTGATAGAGCCAAATTAATTTTTTAAATCACAGCAAGTAAATAGAAAAGCCTACTTTAGATACAGCTCCAATCTTTATTGGAAAACACATGAATGTAGAATCTCTCTTGCATGTACCATTAAAGTGGGCTAAAAAAATAATTTTACCATGAGCAAAAGCCTGTTCTTCAGATACACAACTTGCCTTCCCCACCTTGTGCGGGTACATTCCCCTGCAATATTTCTACCAAATCCCTGGGTTCAACTCCACCTAAGATGAGCAGATGGCATATACGCAAAGGCAACTTTTATAGCTCCTGTTTGTTGGGTAAGATTTTTCAATCCTGCATGGGCTTGTGCTGCAACTATACCTACAACTAGACATCTAACGGGTTATTTGCATGTGTAGTTATGGTTTTTTCCACAGATAATCATGGTAAATCCCAAGGCAAGTTACACAGACACAAAAATACACATGCAATAATATAAAGAATCTGTGAAATCTAGCTAGGTTATTTTGCATTTTCTGAGATAGAAATTAAAAGTTTAAAAAGTAAACCTAAAGATCTTAAGTATGTGAAATTGCGACACAAGTTGCTTGATACAATTTAAGGAAAACACTCGTTCAGTTTTAACACCAGAAGCTCAAATGGTACAGCTCTATGACCTGAGTTTTGCTCACCGGAATTAGCCAAAAGTTGGTCTCAGATCAGCTGTTTATTTTCTAGACCAACTGATTCTCCTTTGTACAGGAGGCAGACCGCACGGCTGGGAAGCAGGCTCCTCGCTAGCGAGGCACATTCATTTCTCAAGTCAATTCACCACCACCAAAGGCACTAGGTCAGCCGTCCTGGTTGGTGGCTTCACTTGATGCCATCTCCCAGACTTGCTGTCATACTGTGGACATGCTAAACACCTGCCAGGCTCCTGGACAGACCATTTTGAAAACCAAAGAAAAAAGGTTACTTCTTGCATATCGTCAGGTCTTTTGCAGTTTGGTATGTTCATCCCTTTCCAGTAACACATCTGTGTCTCCGATCCCTTTGGGTAGGATCTGTAGTCTAACCACTTTCTGGCAGGTCTCTGAACTGAACTGCACTGGGGATGAACCGCTTTACTGAGCAGGCCCAACTGGGCTTGGCACCCACAAAAATTTTCCTTCAGGAGTCTGTGGACAGCAACAGTGTGCAATGAAACAGAAGCTGTTTCTTCAAAACAAAGCATGATTTATTTGCCAAAGCAGGCACAGTACTCCAAGAAATGGATTAAAGAACAGCCAGGAGACCTATACGCATACTGTCTTACCTATACTCGGCATTTCCCTCAAGTACCTATTTTCGCTCTGGTTTGTTTTGGCTGACCCAATTACAGCCTGTGTGGTGCAGACCCTGACTCTCAGCAAGGCAAGGTCTGCCTGCAGCGATTTCTCTCCTCCCTTCCTGCACAGTGGATCTTTTAACCTTAAAGTTCATGACTTTAGCAAACAGCTGTGTAATCAGGGGTGGAGTTGAGGAGTTGCCTTTTCACAGATATTAATAGAGCTCAAATGTTTGTTGGGATGTTCCTTATCTAGGCAATTGGTTGCTTTTTACGTTTCGTTCCCCTGACAGCCCTGTTTGATCTACTTCCACTGTCAATAACCCCTCATAAATAAGCACAAACGGAGCCCTACATAACTAAGCAATGCAGATTCTTCCCAGTTCCACACAATATTAGCTAAATCAGTGACTTCACCATCAGAAGCCCTTGTCCCAGAAAACTTTGAGAAGACAATGGAAAAAAACCAGATGCAAATACTGAACAGAAGTACTCTGCTGTGTCGTTGCTGCAACCAACATCTAGAAAGGAAAGCCAAAAATGGCTCTGTGCTCACATCTCCAAATCACGACATGACAGATCTTTGACAGAGGAGGCAAAATAAAGAAAAAGGTTTGCTTCAGCCCTGGCACAAAATCACCTGCTACTCATTGGCTACAAAAAACTCGGTGTTCCTTGGAGACATGTTCTTCAGCTGTAAGGGAAGAAAACCCTGATAGGCAGCTATCATGTATTCTCCTCTACAGATTCAACTTTTGCTGTCACAAGTGGTCCAGCTGCAGAGAAGGACCAGAATTCACCTGTCATTTAACACAGCAAACTAGAGGAGATATTAATACGCACTGGACAGAAAGTCTTTGAGAAATCTGACAACATTTTACTTTTATCTGTTATCAGGGGCATGAGATCTCAGATGTTGGTGTGATACGATGTCTTTGGCATATACAAGACTCAGCTTGCACATCCAATATCTGAAAGGACAGCACAGTAACAAGAAAATCATACTCTGTCTTGGACAAAACACTGCTCTCTTTTATCTTCATTAAAGACTTATATAGTAAGTGATGTACTCTTCTGTCATTTCAATGTCAAAACTCCCCAAAATTACTCTGTCTTGGAAAAGACAGAAGACAGGCACAGTATTTAGCAGAATACATATATCCAGCTTGCTTCCATGGCCTGCACTGGCCATCCAACTGTTTTGAAATAAATCCCCAATGATAAAGACTTCTTTAATAAGTAGAGCTATGGGTCCCCTCAGAGTCTTCTCCAAGAATAATCTAGTTGGAAGAACAACGAATTTGGAAAGATCTAGAAAACAACAGCATGGAGTATTCTTGAATGTCCAAATCCCATTTTTTTCTGTAAATTGGTGAAGTGGGGAAATAAAGGCCTGATCTGGAGCATTATTTCTTCATAATCTGCAGTCTTAGAATCATCGAATATCTCAAGTTGGAAGAGACCCAACTCCCTGCTCCTCGCGGGACTACCTAAAACTAAACCATATGACTAAGAGCGTCATCCAGATGCTCCCTGAACTGACAGGCTCGGTGCCGTGACCACTTCCCTGGGGAGCCTGTTCCAATGAGCAATCACCCTCTCAGTGAAGAACCTTTCCCTAATGTCCAACCTGAACTTCCCCCGATGCTGCTTCATTCCATTTCCTCACGTCCTATCTCTGCTCACCAGAGAGAGGAGATCGGCATCTCCTCCACTGTCCTCCTTGAGGAAGTTGTAGACTGTGATGAGGTCACCCCACACCCTCTCTAAGCCGAACAAACCAAGTGACCTCAGCCACTCCTCATAATAGTATGCATAAGACAGATATAATTTTTCACATGCAAAATAACGGATTTCTGTTTGCATGCTGATGTAAAGTTCCCTGAAATACTCATTTGTTTGTGCCACTTGTACGATTCTGTGGAATTTCTGTTTTATCAGAAACAAGAATTTTTTTGGCTACTTTTTAATGTTAAAATTTGATTGTAATTTTTTTAATTACTTTAAAGAGGATAAGTAAGCAAGGCTACAGCCTATTTACTATGGCTGGCATCAGCTAAATCATGTGTTGGGAAAACCACATCTGCTTTTGTACGTTCCCTAAAGTCCTTGGATCAAAGTCTATTCTTGGATACTGCAGTGTAGTACTGGGATGACTCCGCTCAGGAAATTGATTGGCTTCTCTTTACCAAGAAATGAAGGTTCTTCCTAACTCAAGGTTAGGAAGAACAAATTTTGATCGAAGAGATAAGTGAACTTACTCCAAAGATCACACCTGGGCAATTAAGCATTTCGCCATCTAGGAGTTGACTGATTCACAGCTGACCACAGAAGTGAAATACACATCATCCAATTAATAAAGTTCAGACAGACATTAAAACGACCCCACAGTTTTACTGACAGCTCTCAGCATGTGCAATCAAGGTGCTGGTGTTGGGAATCAAGGTCTAGGACACACTACTGAAACTAGGAGAGAATACTTATCTCTAAATTTGCTTCAGGGTCTCCTATCTGATCTTTTTTACGTTCACCGTATCTAAAGGACATCCAGCATTATCTCAGATTCACAGGAATGAAAAGGGCATGAAAATGCTTTCTGAAATGACATTCATGCTCTTGATGTTCTTTTTTAAAAAAAAAAAGTATTGACTATTCATATGGCTGCATACATGCACAGGCGTATCTTCGTCTTAATAGTATGTTTTAATAGCTGTTCAAAGGTTTGAAATACACTCCTGATCTTTGATTCAATTAGAGAAAACAGTGCAGGCACCTTCTTCTGATGGAAGAAAGAAATGTATGGTTAGAACAGCTTATAAATGGGCCTCAAAGCACAGCAAGCCTAAGTTGTTTCATCCACAATAAAATAAAAAAGTACATTTACCTTTTTTAACTTTGCTGCTCCAGCACCAGAGCGAATGGCCTCCATTAGGGCTTGCCTTGCGTCCCCAGGGTTACCTGTAGCCGTGGCAGAGGATTTAGGAGCTGCTGCTGACAGCTGAGTGGGAGGTGGTGGTGGCGGCTGGGCAGGGGCAGGTGGTATACAAAGCTGCTCTTCCTGAGGGTCTTCTGCCTTCTGCAAGGCTAGTTCTGCATTCCTAAAACTCTGCAGCTCTTCGGAGGCCAATGAGGAGATCTGTTTGTGATGCAGTTGAAAGCAGGTAATTAATATCAAGCATGACTACACTGTAATTATTTGACATTTGATGCACTTTCAGTACCCTGATTTCACTTTACTTGAATGATATAAAACACGTACAACTTTTGTTTGCTCATGGGGTTGAACATCTGTTGCTACTCACTCACATCACTCAGCTGGGCTGATTACCAGCATCAAGGATTTGGCATTGACTTTGTCTCAGAAACTTATTCTTTATTTACTGTGAGCTCCAGCATCCTGTAACTCTTCTTGGCATGTAAAGTAAAAGAGAGTTGGACTTGGTATTCATTTGGAAACGACCACAAGGGTTTTAGAATCAGGAAGATATATTAAGGCTGCTGTAGCCACCCAAGAATCTTGTTACTCTGCAGCCTGGGCTGCACAGAAACAATCTCAGGTGGCAGGGAGGCCCTTCTAGAGACATGGCTTTATTAAAAAAAATGCGGTTAAACCTAAAGTTTCCAGCCATGCTAAAAGAAACCTAAACAAAATAAAATAGGACCAGAGAGAACTACGGGAAAGCACTGAGAACAAAATCAATTGACTGCTCTTCCAAACATGTTTATGTGGAATTTCTGAAACTATAATTTCTGCATGAATTACCAGCTTGGAAACTCATCCTACTTTAAAGGAAGGCAGGGGAAAGAGGCAATCTTTCAGCCTAAGCCAGCTTTTACGTCAAATGTCTCAACAAATACTTTTGCTGTTAACAACATTACTAGTAATAATCATGGCAAATTGTTAGTAATTACAATGATTTGGCAATTATTAGGAAATCAGTATCATGTGCCAATTGGGAGGTTTTCAAGCAGATGCATTAGCATTCCTTTCTGACAGAAACTGAGGCACAAAACTGCTCTAGTGAAAAATGAAAGGATTAATCCCCCATCAAATAATCCACAGTCAGAGAACTCCTATATTCTATTCCTTCACTGTACACACACACACACACACTATATGGGAATAATGTCATGTCAGATAAAACATGAACATTTGAGATAACATGAAAGGGACAGCCTTTTCATCATAGCACATCTATATCTCACCCTGTACACATACAAAGATGGTGCTTTAACTAGCACAGGTGACAGTGTGTGAAAAAGAAGCGTACGGTTTCTAGGCAACTTCCTTTAAAATGATGGCAAAAGCTTCTCTGCTGAAGGAAAGTATTCCAAAAAGTCTCTGTGATAATACGCCGCCACTTCATTGTCAGAGCCTCTTTTACACAAGTTTACATTTATTCCCGATGAATGCAGAACGTAGTTAAGTATGTATGAAGATGGCTGCTGCCTTGCATGTCCTGCTGTCAGGCTCAGAGGAAGCTCTACCCTACCTGCAAGCAGGGGCAGTAAGATATTTGAGGGACAAAGTAATTGCTTAACACAGGCAAGAGATTCTTTCTATCCAATGCCAGCTATCTGGATATGTGCTAATGGCCTGAGTCATTGCACGAGGGAAAGGGAACCTCCTTGCCAAATACACATCCTTGGCTGGATTAGTGAACTGAGTGAAAACTAAGGCTAGAACAATGCAGGTTTTGGCTATTAGAAATAAGAGATGCTTTAGTGATTAGATAAATCTTTCAGACAGAGGAATCATCCTGCTGTGGTGAAAGCTGATGTTTCATCAACATCAATTACTTGTATACAACTTCCATGCACCAGCTCATGTTAACGGACAAACAGCATGCATGAAGAAGCACTTAGTGTGTTTTCAGGTAACTGGGACTGGATGTATATGGTAGGTAATGCAGATATATTAATCTAACTGCATATTCCTTCCCCTTCCCAGCTCCCCCCCCGGTGAAAATGATGAACGTTTGATGTCTTCTATGTACACTCCCTGTAGTTTGTTTGGATTTCTATGTGCTTTTTCCTCAGCTAAAAGCACACCATTTGAAAGAGCATTAAGTTTTATAGCAGAGGACAGGATCAGACCCGCTATGCTATCTGTATAAGTCTAAGTCAGATCCGTGTCATATTATTTCCCCCTCAACTTTTCTCTTTGCAGCATAACGTTTAATTTGTGTCATATCTGGGTTTATTCAAAACACCCAGTAGGAACAGACTGTGCTTAAAAGATCACTTACCATCTTGATTTCTTACCTTTTTCAGCTTTGAGGTGCCGCTGTGGCCTCTAATTGCTGCTAGTAGGGCTGAGCGCTCGTTCTCTGGCTCAACGTATGAGGGTTTCCTGTGATTGCCGTTTAGTGCACTGTTTGAAACCTAGAATATGAAAAGAATAAACCTCACATTGTTATTAGGTATTTACTTAGAGATAGTTTGGAAACACTATTAAAAATATTTTTGGCACTTGTACCAGAATGCAAGCTATGGAGATGAATCAGTCTGTCTTCTTTTGGACCTGCTTCTACAACCCTTACTCCCACTGAGCGGTGAGGGTATGTGTATGTGTATGTGTTGTACTTACAGATGCAGTCTCATATCCCCCGAGCATGAAGTCAGCGGCAAGCTAAGATCACCTAGTAATACAAAATGCAGTTTTCTTTCATTGTACGTATTTACAAGTTTTCTTCATGCCGTGTGTTCCTGTTTTTACGTAACACACTGAAATCTGGGTTCTGCTCTTAGGCTAACCTCAATTATCTGTCCTTTATGGTGTATCTCTGCACTCTCTGCCTCTTCTGGCTAGTGCAGCAGCAATGGTGTTGTGCAATAATTCTGCAGGATGTGCAAAATAAGCAGTGGCTTGGTCTGTATTTTGCCATTATGAATTTTTCAAATGCCTTGTGTGCTCCAGCTCACCAGCAACTGTACCAGTTATAAAACCTCTGGTGTCTGACCGGGTGAATACAGGGCTCTGCCATCTGAACAGGCTAAAAAAAGTCTCCACTTTACCTTTCTGAGTTTCTCCTTTCCCCCTCCTGTTTGAATGGCTTCCATTAGGGCACTGTGCAGTGATGTGTCTTTTGGAATTGGTTTTTGGACGACAGGTTTGAACTTCTTCTTTGGTCCAAAGATATTGGTCTGCACATTAACATCCAGTTCGCTGATAGCACTAATATTATCTGAATCATCAGGTTTCTCTTCCTGTTCTGACTCTGCATTTGCTGCTGCACCATTTAGCTCCGGTGAAGCTTTAAGTGAACTAACTTGTACACCATTAGCAGGAGGCCATTTAGTGACTCGCAAAGGCGAGCTGAAAGAGGATGGGACTCCTTGGAGATCAGGGGACTTGAGAGATGAGGCTGAATTAGTATGGGTCAAAGTCTCACTTTTCTGGTCAAACAGAAGATGCGCCTTTTTCTCTGCTATACTTTGTTTGCTGTTTAAACCATGATCATCTTCTGCACTGTTGTTATCCTTTGAAGAGGATTTACTAAGTGGGACACTGGCATTCTTTTTATAGAAACTCAGAGGAGTTGCTTGATTTGGTGCCCTGATGTTAACTACTTTGTTTTCCACGCCAGAATTATCACCAGATGTAAACCTGTGGGATGCTTTTTGATTGCAAGTAAAAATATTTGAAAGCGTTTCTCTTGTTTCTGCTGATTCTGTTTCCACAGGGCTGTATTTGGCCACAATAATACATCTTTTTGGTGAAACTTCTGCTTCGGTTTTAACCTCTCCTGCCCCTTGCTTATTTTCATCTTTCTCAAGATATTGCATAGTGTCAGACTTAAAGGTAGTTACGTTGATGTGTCTTGCAATGGCAGAGGCAACATACTGACTTGAAGTTCGCCTCTGTGGCTTTACAAATGGAAGCTCCAGCTTCTCCTTATTAATGGTTGGGGCCACTAATGGTGTTACCTGAGACTGTGTAACTGGAAGAGGTGGTTTGGTCCTTTCATTCTCAGACTGTCTTTCAGCTACCTGGGTAGTAAGAGTTTGTGGTGCTACAGGTTTTGGAGCTGCAAGACAGACAGGTTTTTGTTCATGTTTTATAGCAAAGGGCTTAGAGTTTGTGGTGACTGTGGACTTTTTGGGAAGATGCTCAGCAGAGTCATCACTTTGCTTTTCCATAGAACTTGACCTCCAGAATGCCTTCACTTTCCCAATTTGAATTTCCTCACTTTCATCAGTAGAGGCACCTGGTATGTGCTTACTGACACCAGTGTTTGGGCCGATAAGGTTGCCTAGTTCATCTATCTTAATGGCACCACTGGGGAGTGAAACTCCTCTATCAAAATGTTTTACTTCAGGTTTGGGAGGGACAACTTTAAAGGTTGTCAAACCTATTTTAGGTTCGTAGTTTGTTCCTGAATTCTGGGCACGATGACACCATGTGGGTGTTGATGGGACTTCTTCTACTTCATTTTTTTTTGCTGGTGGCCATTTGATTTCTAATTCCGATTTACTTTTTTTCAGAGATCTTTCCCTGTTACTACATTCATTAAATTGATTTATCTTGTCTTTTGCTGTACTGATTTCAGCTGTGGCCTTGGAGTGAGATGGAGTCAGCTTAGATTTACATTCCTCAGACTTCACGCCATGTTTGGGAGGAGGGTCCAGTCTTAAGTTCTTTTCATTTCTTTTTTCGAAGGAGGATGTGAGAGATTCAAACATATCTCTCCTCTGTTCCACAGGCAAGTGACTGAATTCATTTTCAGATGGTTGGTGATGCATTAGGTCCTTGGATATACATACAGCTCCACCATCTGCGTGTGCCTTATCAAAGGAACCTGCATTGTTGTTTTTATTTGTGAAGTTTCCTGTATTAACAGACTCAGCTGAGATACTTTGTGAAACCCTTGTCTCCGCCTCTTGATTTCCAGCTGAGTTAGAGGTGCTAACTTCTGGAGCATCATCTATGACTGTTACTGGAACAGAAATGGTAACATCTTGGGCAGCCTCAACTTTTCTTACGCGTGGGCTCAAAACTTCATTGATGTACTCGGAGTCAGAGCTACTTATACCATCCGCTGCTGCAAAACACAAGTACAACATTATATATAGGCAGTATTTAGGCAATATGACTTTAAATTACACAAACAGCCCGTACAAGCTTAAGCAGATCAGGTATTTTAGTTACACTAAAACAAACAGGAATATATTTATGCCTGTATTACAAAAAAGGAGAGATCTGGGTCCTTTTTATTGTCTGGCTGCTGATTAGGATCAGCCAAATATTCCTGCAGTCCTCCTGCTTCAGCCAGTGGGAAACATACAAATGCAGCTGAAAGCAGAATTTAATCTATTGTTCATACCTTATCTTTGACTAACTTCTCTCAGTGATAAACATTTCACCACATGACTCCAAAGGAGAAACATTTCTGAGAAACAGCGAACAACTCCAAATTATGTTTCCCAGACCTGGTTAGTAATAACAGCCCAGCTGAAGGATTTCCTTGAGCAAGCAAACAAAGAAACAGTACTTGCATTTTTTCTCCATTCTTCTCACCCTTCATTACTAGTGACTCCAGAAGCCTCATTGTGCAAGAAGCTTAACTCTCCTCTCAAATTTGCTGGTATAAATCAAGGGTTACAACACAGAAGCTAAGAAATTGCAGCGTTAGAGAACTCACAGGAATTAAATCAGAATCAAGTCTACTGCAGAAGTACTGAAATAAAGATGGGAAGTTTTTAAAAAGTATTCAACATCGTTTGGTGACAAAACATTAATAGAGAAATATTTTTATTCACAGTAGGAAAACGAGGAGCACAATGTGACACTTCATCTCTTCCCACTGTTTCTTTTCATGTTTTTTTAACTTTAAAATACGTCTGCTAATGCAGAGGAGGCATTGGGTACAAAAATGTCCCCTCCTTCTCCACCTCATTATGATAAAATACAAAACAGAGGCATTGTTGATTAAACAGAGATAAATTCCCAACTGATTTAGCTTCACTGAAGTCAATGAAATTATTATCAAATTTGGCCCATAAAATGTGTCCATAAACTGCTGTTCATCTCTTTTTGGTAGCAGACACTGAAATACAAGAACAATCTGATAAGCAGCTTGAAAAATATTCAGTGCAAGTCTATAAAGAGCAGCTGCCCCAGAAGTAAAAGGGAGAGCAGCCACTTTGGGTGGACCACATTCTGCCTCAGACTTGAGAGTTGTTCCCAGTGATCTTAGTAAGAAATGTGCGGATGTCTCAGAGTACAGTTTGACTCCGCATCTCCTGGCTACGCCTCTCTTTTTTACTTCAGAGGTAACACACTTCCCTACCTTCCAAATCTTCATCCAGGCCAGACAAAGTCTGCTGGAGTTGTGCAGCAATGATTGTATCCTCATTCTCATGCTTAGCTGAAGCCGTTTCTTCATCTCTCCTGCTAAATGAAAGAGAAGAAAAAGGTTGGGTCTCCCTCTTTTCTCACTTTGCACTGTTGCTCTGAAACACACTATCATTTTAGCCCCTTTGGTTCCACCGGGAGTCTGAAACGCATTCCCCAATGTACGAAAAATATGCAGCCTTAGAGACACAGACGCCCACACTGACACATCCACATCTAGGAAGGGTCTCTGTGGTGCCTGAGCATACTCAGTGTGCTGGCGATCAAAAGATTAGGATTAATAAAGCCTGTCGCAAAGAAATGGTCTGGCTACGCTGCGAAGTACGCACTTCAGCCAGGCTGCAGAAAAGCAGTGTCTGCCAAGACAAAGGTTTTGCGTGTCCATACAATTTTAAAGCAGACCACTAGCCATCCTGTGCACACACTGTGCCAATATATCTGCACGCCAATTAAATAAAAATTGCATGGCAATGTAAAATAAATACAGTTAAGTACTTTAGACAATCACTCTGCATCCCGAGGGGAGGGAGGGGAGGAGGAAAGACAAACTAATCCCTCGAGAGCTGTTTCTAATGAAACATATCAAGGGGGCTGATTTTGCCAGAAAATAACTCCATGGCTTTTGATGAAGTTGTACAATGATCTAAAACAAGTCTGAAATCAGAACGAGTGCCAAGTGTTGTCTTGGCTTATTAAAAGAAAAAGAAGATGAAACTAAGAAAAATCCTAACAGAAAATAATGAAAATTAAAAAAATACGCATGGCAACCTGTTACACAACAGACCTTCTGTTTCTTAGGAAGAAAAATCTTGACCAGCAGAGCTCTTCTATCTAAATCATTGAAGCTAGGATTTCACACTGGGCAATTCATTGTTTCCAGCCACCTGTTCCTCACCTGAATTTAAGACACTGCTGTCTGTGACACTGTATCTAAGTTTTGCCCTTGTGATCAGCCTATTGAAAAAACAATTTTCCATTCTAGTCACAACTACCCTAACTCTGGTCAAGTGAAGCTGATTTGCCCTTTTCAAGATCAAATCCTTAATATCACAGATACAGTAACAGATGACATATTTTTTTTGGTAGTTTTCCAAACACTACTTGAAAAATGCCATTTTTCTGCTGCCCTTTGAGATAATAATCCGAATAAAAACTCAGGGATGTTTCCTGACTTTGATTTAAATGACGTCTAATAGCATAGATTCCTTTTTTGCTATTTTATTGTTTGATTTTTCTCTTGCAGGAGCAACTGAAAGCACATGTTGAAGCATTACATGTTTTATTTTACTTTATTTTATATTTATTTATTTTGCATTCATCTTTCTTTTCTTTATCTCTTTTGTAACAGTCCTGGAACCCAATTCTTCTACTTGCACCTAAACTGTCTTGTACTTACAAAGCTGAGTTCATCTATGTGGGATCAATGAAAACAGCAAAACACATCTGCAAGGAAGCCTTCCAAAACTTTTTTCAGATACACATGCTTTTTCCTAAATAGGGGTAAATTCAAGGTGGCAAAGCTACACATGTGCCGAAGTGGTTTCCTAAATTGGAAGCTAAGCCAGAAATCTTTATTGGTTGTTTAAATACAGAGGAGGAGACACAGTGCTCTGTGACTGAAATACAATCTCTTCCAACATTTGCCACTGAGATGAGCTTTGACAGGCCCTGAACATCCCCAGAAGCCAACGCGAACCGACGATGCTCAGGCCCAGCACCCACACTGCAAGACTCCTGCTAAACTGAGTTTTCCCCCTGCTGGATTAAGAGAAACGTGGCACCAATCAGTCAAAATCTCCAGCAGAGGCAACTGGTGCTGTAAGATTGCAATCCTACTGTACCCTGAAGCATACACATACACACACACAAATCAATGAGACCACTCATCTGAGCAATCTGACTAAAAGATTTACGCTTACTGCAGCATTCAGATTGTGATACAAGTCTGGCAAAGAAAACGCTCCACTTGAAGGCGGTAAAAAGAATGAACCAACTGAATTTCATATTGGTTTTGCAGTGGAAAGTTTTCCAAAATTAATAAAAAATACTTGCTCTCATCCGAGTGCACTTTAAACCAATGTATCTGCAAACTCAGCGAGAGCATTTTTGATGAGAGAATCATTCAAACTGCACCAGCTAAGCAACAAGTCTGTCCAGCGTGGAAGGCAAATACTGCTTTCTCCTTTACAAAGCTGGTCTTGTGGGATCGTTGTCCACAGCTGGAAGCAAATTACCAACACACATTGCAATTCTTTTCCTAAGGTACTGTGAAGAAGTTGTTTCCAAAACCGTCGCAGAAAAATGTGTAAACCCATATCTATCAGAGAATAAGGCCTAATTTCAGGAATACCATGCCAGCTCACCGCCTTTTTGTACCTTGATTGTATCTTTTTGTCTATGGCCCAACCGTTCTACAATACAGCCAAAATCTGTACTACTAAGGTTGACCGTGCTGGGCTTTCTCCAGGAAATAAGGGAAACTATCAGCTTGAGTATTTTATGGGTAATTTATCTAGGAAAACATAATTGGGACTGGAACAGGGATTCCTGGGCTCCAAACAAGCAGTGTGCATTCATTGCACTGACCAGCTCTTTTCTCATGTCAATCAATGGGAATCTTTCAATGACCCTTACAGCAAAATTATCTTCTCCTTGATGGACGCAACAGTCGGCAGAGGTCTCTTTCATTATCCTCTGTGCACTTATGCAGTGACTATACATAATTTGCCTCTCAATCTCTGCTTCAATCTCCTTATCTAGACAACTGGGATAATATCCAATTCACAGATTTTCTTCTGAAGGAAAGAGAACAATGCAGTAAAAATGAAAGGATTCTTATTTGCTTTTACAGAAGCAGCTTCAGAAAAAGCAGATCTTTTATTTTGCATTTCCAAATTCCTAAAAGAGCTATTGTTCAATTCATCTCCAAACTTACCTACAAAGCAAGCCAGAAGGTATAGATTAATCACAGGGCTCTTAAAATTCTTAGCGTTGGGAATTTAAAATGTGATACGTGTTTTGTCAGGTGAAGGTCTGGTAGTTTCCAGTAGCTCACATGATTTATATATACGCCTAAGAGGACTCTTTCTCACAACAGTATCTGGGAAAGGAAAACAAAAGGGCCTCTAATTTTTTTTTTCATAGCCTTCTTCCCTTCTAACCCTATACACTTTTCTTTTGTTGACAGCTCTGTTTTGGCCAGAATCCAAGAAAAATATGACTTATTCCGATACCATGTTTTATACTCTGGATAAACATTACCAGTGGTATTTTCTCACACACATTTTTTGACTTAGGGAAGAACTTGATAACCTTTACAGTGCCTTTCTGGTAAAATGTGAGGCGCTAAAAATACAGCAGTGGTAAGCATTTAGCCCAAGCTCAAAATGGCAAATGCGCATGGTTTCTGGAAGTCTGTGCACTCATTACTTATATAGATTAGCAGAGATTTGTGCAAGAGCACAGAACGGAGCAAAGTGACTACTAAACTACAGCCTTTAGGGCTCCACTGAGTACAGGCTACAATGCACGACTCCTCAGCAGTCATTTGAGCAGCTGGAGACGAAATAAAACTTACAGCAGCATTTCATCAAATTAGTGCCATGGGAGACAGACATTTATGAGAAAGTTTACATTCTAAAAAAGAGAGAAAATTCTCTGGTGAACCTAGCTGGAAATGCTGCGTTAAAAAGAAATGCAAACCAGTGGTAAGACAATGGATTTGCAATGACAGAAGCCACCATTTTGTTATAACTAGAGCAGCTTTACCTGGGGGCTGCAAGTGATAAAACTGACCGAACTGTCTTTGAGCACTTGTGAGAAGTTCTGGTGAACTTCATGTATGATACCAGAGGCAGAGACCACAACTCCCACCATGTTTAAATACAACACAGACCTATGTAAACTGCAGAGAAGGGACTGAGGAAGAGTCTAAACTTGTGCACTTGGTGCCATTTGAAATACTGGAGGATATTCAAGACATCTGTCTTGGGCTGGCAGACATAATATGGAAGATAAAGAGACCCATGTCCTACTGGAGTGGCAGCACGCAAGAAGAAACGGCAGTAGACATCTCTCAGGTTAACTGAATGCGACCTGAAAATCTCATTCATTTTGCAACATCTTTGCTGTATCAAAAGAGTTGAGAATATGGCTCCACTGAGCCTGTTACCAGCTAGGGAGGGAAGACAGAGCCATTGCAAAAAACGTAGGCAAATCCAGACAGGCACACCGCGCGGGGATGCAGTGACTGCTATGAGGCAGTTCAATGGACATTGAGAGCATTCAGCTTCTCACATGGTGCCTTAGGCAGCTAACACGGACTGACCAACATGGAAAGCTGATACGGTTACTCCAGACTGAGCTTTGGAGCATCTGGGCTCCTTTCCCGGCTCTGACAGTCTTCTCAGTCTGATACCGGGGAATTATGTTAACCTGCCCGTGTGTATCCAAATTTGTCCTCTCAAAATGAATCCACAATATTCTCTTCTTACAGAAATGCTGGAAAGAGAAATGTTTCTTCCTTGGGCATATACCAAGGTGGGTGTTAAAGAAGAGACTGATGCCGAATGATTTTCAGTTGTAGGAAGTATGGCTGAAGCCTTTTGAATACAACTTTCTATTCAACCAGGCCAGAAAGATGGCATTAAGTAAACTCAAAGTGTTTATATATTTGTTTTTGTGAGAGATGCAGCAAAGTACTCTTCAAAGGTGCAGGTAACTATTTTCCAGATTAACCAATAGTTTACAAAATCTTAGGGACCATTTTTCCATTCTTTGCATTTCTTAGGCAAGATGACTTTTTTCTATTTCTTTCCAAGGAAGGAATATAACAGCAGCAGGAGAGCAGCTAGTTTAAGCGGTGGACTTTCTGGTCTCCTAAGCTACGATCCGACCAGCGATATTTTCCATTTCTGCTGCCTCCTGTGAACTTGAGCATAAGGTTTTAATGTTCAAATGACCAAAGCCTGTTAAAATGCAAAATTTGTAGACTGAACAATCAATTTAGGACTGGTTAGATAGCAAAGTCATCACTTGTCTTTGATGCAAAACAAAGCTGCATGTACTTTTTGAGAGCAAGGTATAGGTATCATTTCCATTCCAAGTTTCTTTGTGTTCCGTTTCTAGTTCTGCAGCACTGCATCAGACTTGCAAATGTCTTTAGACTGCATTTATATCTGTGCTGAATAAACATCATAAGAGATTGAGTTAAACTATTTTCCAATCCTGGAACACACAGGTCCAGTGGTGCCTTCAGTGCCTTCGCTACCCAATTAAAAAAAAAGAACTTGCAAATATAGATGAAGGGGAAAATGAAGTAATTTTTCAGCAGCTGCTGGGTTTATGGTCCTTTTACAGTCCTCCTCCATGGCTACTGGTCAAAAATCTAAATAGAAAGCAAATGAAAATGCTTTTGCTTAGTATCGTTTTGTGTTTTAATGCTAGAAATCTCTAAGCTTGTTACATAGCAGGGTGATTTAAGCTTCCAGAGTCCCCCGACACATGTCATTTCCAGGGTCCTGCTGCATAGGCAGCAGCTTGTAGTTGCTATACAGCTGGAAGCATGCCCCCACTCCCCCCTCCTCGCACGGGCGTCTGGCAACAGCTTCTCAACGGGAAAGCCTGCAGGTGGACAGCATTGCCAGGAATAGTCAGGAAAGGGGACGAGCATGATTTAAATCTTCATACAGCCACATCACTCGTGCAATACAACACTGCAAGTTCAAAGATGGCACAGTGAGGTTAAATAACTTCTCCTGGTTTACACAGAAAAATAAAAAACAGAGCAAGGACCTGAGCCTTTCTCTCCTGGAAGCCAGCACTACACCTTTAGCAACCCAAGCTGCTTCCTAACGTGTAAAATATTCTGCAGCTCCAAAGCACACGGCATTTTTAATTTGGATTCCTGCTCTATAATGACTGCGAATATCTATTACTTAACCATAATATCATTAGTATCTTCCCTCCATGAATATCTGCCAGCAAAAAGTGCATGACAGTATCCAAATTTAAAGAGTTTTCTGGAACAAGGGGAAAGGGAAAGCCAGAGATAAGGAAGGAAATTAGCAAAACTATGTAAGAAGCAGAGGCTTGCAAATCTGTCAGACATCTGGGTCTTAATTAAGTAATTTTTCATCCCTGAAGTTCTCCCTGTTGCTTTAACTCTTTATCTACTTTCCTCCCCCTTAAAACTTCATTTCTATTTTCAAAAAAGTAAAACATGTGCCTACCCAGCTAAAATAAAACCTACCCTATAGAAAAATAATAGAATAAAACTTCCCCATATTTCTCAGAGATAGTTACAAGTGACATATAATTATATAGAATGTGTTTGTGCACAGAGATATATATAATACATACATACGCTATTTTTCATGACTGCTTTCCTTCCTGCCTGCCTTCTGCCACTCACTATTATATTTTTATTTCCTCTGACCAGCTTCATCACTGAATTCTCTCCAGCTACTGCCTTCTCTTTCCCTGCTGTCCTTCCCAAGCGGAATATAAAACCTTGTAACATTTCAATTTGAATGGGCTGAAAATTAAGCAGAACAAGTTCATCCACCTCTATCCTTTCAAGCTTTTGTTTTAAACTAACTTACCAAAACCCTAAAGATTTGTAACAAACAGCGAGTATTTCTCAGGTTGGTAATGAAGAGGACCCTTCTCCTCTCAGTAGCTTCAACTACCCCAACCAGAGCCAAAGGTAACAAACTCTCCCAAGAGGAAGGGAGGAAATAAGATTATCCCTGTCCAGATCCACAGCATGAACCGATCTCAGAAGGGTTCCCCCACCCCCACCCTATGCCCTCCACTAGCTGTACGTGACAAAATATTCTGCTCTCATGGCTACTGAAACAGAAAATCAAGGGAGGGGAAAACCCCTTTCAGACCTTTGGAAAGTATTTTATCTTTTTGTCCCAGACAAGTCTGTATTTATTTAGCTTTATAACTGCCAAGTTCCCTTTACATTTTAAAATACTTCTACTTCTTAAATATTTCAATACATTTTAAACTTTCAAAATAAATAAAAAAAAAGTTTTGTATTTTGAAGTGGTTTTTCTGCTCTGAGAGAGGCTGGTGAAACTACTCACTCTTAAGAGCCCTTTTAAAACCCTGATTTCCATTGCCTATAACTTTGAGAGATTATACATCTTTGCTAGGTGGCAGTCCAAATGCAGTAATTTATATCATGCCCATGATCATTCTATTGTTATGTTTCAGCCAAAATGGTTAAATGTCTTCCAAGAATAGAGTTTGGAGGAAAAGGAGAGCTGCCTTCTTATACATGAAATGCTATTTAATGCTCAGTCCTCTAAAAAAAAGAGGTCCTGTGCAGTCTAACTGGTCACTAGTCCGCCTTGACTCTCTGCGCATCAGCTCTCCTTCTCTAAAATACGATAAAGCCACTTTTTCAACTCATGGGAGTACTGTGCAGAGAAATGAATTAAAGTCTGCACGGCACATGGATACTAGTGTAATGAGTAAGATAAAAAGAACAAAAGGAAATTAAAAATCCTGTCTCCGGAAGAGAATTTGAACTGAGAGTGAACAGTGGCATACCTGCATTTATTAATTGAGCTCTGAAACTTTGAAAGAAATAAAACAAAGTAGCGCATGATCGCTTTAACTAGAGACTTTATCAGACTGCACAAAAGGGGGGCAATTAAGGTTAAAGGGGGGAATCTAAGGTTACACAGACAGCCTTAATATTAATGTTACCTAACTTTGAGTGCGTGACCTAGCATCCCTAATAATTTTATTTTAACATAATTTTTAATGTGTAATTATTTATAAAGCTCCAGACAGTAGGTGCGCATGATGCTTTATAGGCATATAAAATTGTCTGATCCCTGCCCCTAGGAGCTTGCGTGATGACACCACACAAGGGATGGGAAAGGAGGGGGTATGGGAGGACAGAGTTGCAACACTGTGAGATCATGAGATGTACTTACTGCTACATAAGCAACATTTCAGCTTCTCTGTGGTTTTCTTGTTACTCATTTAACACTATATATTAAAATTTGGTGAACAGATACATAACACAAAGAAATCAACCGTAAGGAAGGATATGAAGAAAGAGAACTATGTAGTACAGTGTTCAGAGTCAGCAGTTAATATTAAAACATCCACAGCCAAACACTGCATGTAGTCAATTATTTATATAGGGTTAGCCCTTGGCACCTCCAGCTGAGGTCTGGATTCTGCTCCACCAGGCGCTGTACAAACATATTGTGAGATATGATAGCTGCGTTACGGGTTTTACCGTAAAACAACAGTCAGTGGCTGAAGGGGATACCAGAGGCAGAGAGACAAAGATGGTTTAACAGGTTACAGGCAGAGCCAAGGGTAGAACTGAGTGGTTTGACATTTGATTTGATACTCTACATGCTAATTAATACGTGTATTTGGATTAAGATTGCTTGAACAAGAATCCCAAACCAAAACAAAGCAAAACAAAGAGTGCACTTGCAAGTGGCTCCCATGTACTGGAAAACAAAACCATGGAGGAAAGACCCCAGCTGGGAAACCCTGGAATCCGGGGACCTTCTTGTAGAAATTTCTGCATCTGTGCTCTGGGAACTGAATGAGATTTGAGCTCTGCTGTGGTTGTCATTTCTGCATGTGCAAAGCCCATGGTACGTGCCATTTCCCACCCGGCCATACTATTATATGCTGCTACGTGCAGACAGACCTATTGCTTGTTGAAGACTGTACCCTTAAACGCTCACAACTTTCCTTGACTTCAGCAGCAGACGAGGTGCAGACCCTGCTGTGATATTCTAAGGCTACCAGGCATTTCAGCTACACAGAGACCATCCAGCCCACCCGGTAAACAATTCCAGAAACTCTAAGGAAAATTACTTTAAAAATAAACGTACAATTAACCAAAATAAGCAATGTGGCAAAATATTCTTGATCTCTCGGAGCACAGGCTAAGCCTCTGGACCAAACCTAGGTAAGAACTGTGGACTTGATTCCGCTCTTCACCGCAGTTCTTCACAGTGCATTTGCAAAATAGCTCTTGGACTTTCTTATAGCCCTTCATACTCCAAATATAATTTGCTTCCATTTTAAGCACACTTTTCTCAGCCCACAGAGTACAAAATGATTTTAGTATACAGCATTTTATATCCTTAGGAATTAGTTATTTCAGTGGGTGAAAAGCTCAAGTTTTAGTCAGCTTTACAATTTAAAATAACAAGTTAAATATTTCCATTATTCTTATTACCCTTTTTTCCCCAAGCCTCAGCCAAATTAGTCACTAAATAAAATTTCTGGCTTGAGTGGAGCTCAGACTCAAGGAGGACTCCGACTCACTGCTGCTAAACACCGCTACTTTAAAGTAGCGACATGCTCTCCCAATTTCTTTGTTCTTATCTTCCTTTTAGAACTGAGTTAGGTCTTGGTACCTGGACTAGAAGAAGATACAAAGGCATGAATAAACTCCATGTAAAATTTTCCTTTAAGTTTTGTAGCTTATGAAACATGTTTAAAACTCAGTAATGGTTGGTATCAATTATTCACATGAACTGCACTTCGACTTGTCTGCGAATTTAGGAAGCTGAATTGGTCCTGAAAGTAGCCCGTTCTTACATACATATATGTAATATGTATACATAAATACATTTGTGTACATACATACACAGATACTACATACAATCTCAGAGCTCCTAATAGATTTTATTAGTGGGGTGGCAACTTTCTGAGAGTGGAAGTTGAAACTGATGTTCTTCAAATTTGGCTGTACTCAAGACCGTACCCAAAATTGTACTCAGAATTGATTTACATCCCACAAAAACAAGAATTTTATACAAATAGGTTTAAAAAAAACTCTTTTTTTTTTTTCTTTCCCTCTAAACTTAGGAAGTGGCTTTTGAAAACTTAGCAAGTTGACCTCAAAAGGATTTAGATGAGCACAATTTTCAAAGCTGGTTTGTTTACAAACACAGGTTAGGAGTGGAATTGGATTTACATTCAAATATTACTAGCCTGTTCAGTGCATAAAAGTTTAAAAGATATTACTACCAGCATCGCTGATGTGGCAATCTAAAGTCATTGCTGACGTAAGATTAAAAGGAATCACAAACGTTAAGTTCCTGCTATACCCTAAAACTGATCTGAAGCAATTTTGCTGTCCCAGAGCCTAAAACATAAATAGCATTTATGAAAAATAACTGCACTACCCAAACAACAGTAACTGTCTCCTATTTCAGTCCAGACCCACTCTTTTTAAATGATGGACATATTAGATAAATACAGAATATTTAGCACAATAAAGTCACAGAAATTATTAAGTTGGAAGCCTAGCCCAACGTCCTCCTCTGAGCAGGGCTAATTGCAAAGCAAGACCAGACTTTGCCTGGCTGAGTTCTGAAAACCTTCAGACGTGGAAATTCCTTGACCTCTCTGGGCAACCTCTTCCACTGCGCAACCGCTCCTGTTTTGAGGAGTTTCCTCATGTTCAAATTTTATTTCCAGCAGCTGGTAGCGGTTGCCTGTTGTCCCTTCACTGTGTACCCCTGAGAAGCCTCATAGTCCTCCTTTTGTTTAGGGCAAGACTGCAATCAGGTCCCTCCTTACCCACATCACTTTTGCAAGCTGAACAACCCAGTTGCTTCCTCTCCCCCTCATACCTCATGTGCTCCAGCGCCCCAGCCCCTCATAGTGGCTCTCCTCTGTACCCTCTCTCTTGAATTGGGGGCCCAAGACTGGACACCGGTACTAAAGTACCAGCCTCGCAGGGGCTGAGCAGGGGGAGTAATGACCTCCCTAAATGCCATGGGCAGTACACCACACTATCTTTCCAGCTTCCACCCCTTTGGCTCAACAAGACCCCTGAGCAGCAGTCCTCTGGCCAGCTTATGAAATCTCCCATTGTCTCCTCTATGGGCACTCTTTCCAACTATTAAAAAAATTGAGTGTTTGTGTGTCAAAGGAAAATCTCAATGCAACGTACAGAATATGTATCTTTGGCTGAAGTGAAAGATGGAGAGAATACTGACTTCCAAGAGGGAGCGTGTCACTTAATGACCTGTGGCCAATCTTTTATTTGACTAAAAAAACCAGAAGTAGTACAAAATATTTTTCGCTGATTAGGATTGTTCTTACAAGGCTTTGCTTTGATGTTGTTGCTCAACATCTTTCCTCCTCACTCAACGCGCATGTGTGTTTTCCTAACCAGTTTAGATCCTGTGTTCTGTGGACAGTTGGGATTGCTTAGTTAACTTACCAGGCCCAATCTAAATCTACTGAAATTAATGGGTTGCTTTTTTGGATCAGGGCTGGAATGTTAATTGCAGTTACTATACTAGCCTATCTAATCCTCCAAATAGAGACTGCATCAGGACCTAAGAAACTGTAAAAGGACAAACCACGAGAAAAATGTTTTGTTGAGCAATTATCTGCTCGAGGCTTGATCTTCTCCCCATTGATGTTGACGGATAAAGAAAAGCCCTGAGATCACTCCAATAGGTTAAATACTGACTTTAGCTTAATTTATCCCTAATTTATCGCCCACTGCATGATCCAAGATGAAGTTTTCCCTCAGAAATGCGTGGAAGGAAATAACTAGGTCATGATACATGCTCTTATGAAGGGGCTACAGATCAGCAGCTGAATGGAGAGAGACCAGAAAGCACAGACTTTGTGTCAACTGAGAATTCAGAGGAATTTCTGGCCCCTGTCCCATGACTCTGCAGCATCACACAGAGCGGATCCCTGTCAGTATTACCAGGCCACCCTCCTTGCTGGAGGCACCGCTTCCTATTTGGCCAGTTTATATTTGCGAAGTCCTATAAATTTTGGGTTCCCTTTGCAGCCCTGCCACCAACTATGTGAGTTTTGGCAAACAAACAGTGTCAGAGTCACTTGTGCTTGAAGGCAGCTTCCAGTTAAATTCCAGGTTCTCGTATTTTCTTGCAAAAACTGCAGGAAAATGTTTGCTTATGAAAAAAAAAAGAAAATATGCTGAAAAAAACCCCAAACCCAATGTATAATGCCAGTGGAGGTTAGCATTAGGTGAACATATATATGTATGCACACACCCACAAACCAATCCCCAAATTTCACTGAATACAATCCTTTTCCACCTGGCTTTCGGTGGCTTAGATTTTTCCGTTTGATGAATTTTCCATTTTATGACCTGCATGTCATTTTTCTAGATCAATATATAGTAACATTTTAAGCACTTCATATGCTATCAGAACTACCAAATAAACCAAACTGTAACAAAATTATTTCAGAGTTCTTAGAGAAATTCACTCTGGAGGGCAGCAAGCGGTCTTTTGCAAGAAATGTAACTACAAGTTCAAACAGAAAAGTGACCTTTGCCTGTTGCTACAAGTATGTCCCTAGAGGGGATTTGGCAGTGAACTTTTCACTGGGAGGAGTCACTTGGCATTGGTACTGGTTTATGAAAGAGCAGAAGAAAGTAGAAGTTGGTTTTCTTAAATGATTCCCTACAAGGAGGACGTGCAAGATATTTTTGAAGAGCTGGTTGCAAATAAATTTTTACCTCTGTGGAACGCTGTCAGATCCCACGCTATCGCTGTAGGCGTTCTTTAAAGCGTTCTTCTCTGTGCCACACACCGCATCTGCCTCAGCTGTGTCCATGTAGCCATTGATCAGCTTGATGTCTCTCAACTTCATACTGTCATTTTGTGAATCCAAAGAGACAATGTCGGATGGGGAGCTCACAACACCCGAGTCTTCCGTGGTGTCCTCAGATGCAAAACAGCTGCTTTCTGATGCTGTTTCTTCCATCTCTGATAGCTCCAGAACCGTGTCATCCACTACATAAACATTATCATGTGCAGGCAGCAGGCTCTCTAAATGAAATATAGCAAGGGAAGTTAGCTGAAAGTCATCAGTACATAAATCAAACACAGAGCTATTCCTTTGGAATTGGAAAAAACACATGAAATACATTAGAAATAGTAGGATGGAGCTCAATATTTGTATATAGGGTAAAGACGATTTGAAAAATGATAAAAATGTTGTCCTCTTCTACTTTTAAAAAGGTGGTTTGTTATACCTGTCCTGCAGAGTTTGTGTTTTATAACTTCCATAGCAAGTCAGTTTCCTTACTTTTATGAAGAAACAACTTTCCAGGGACAGTTTGTTGGGGAATTAGATCAAGTTTAAATGATGTGGTGCAAGAAATCACTCCTGTTATTGCTTCTGACAACGTGATCTCATTTTTCCTTCTGCCATGCTGCCAAACAGATCATGACATTTCCAATACGAAGTCTATGCACTGGTAAAAATGGGCGGCATTTCCCAGTCAGGACACTGAACTGGTAAATTGGATCTACTGCTGTCCCACTGGGTGCCACTTTTTTTACCACCCTTCAATCTCCTATGCATTAAGTGGGAGAATACCAATCATGTCTTTTTTAAAGCATACATAATCTACCAATAAGTGTACAGAAAATTAGACGCTACTATGCTTAAAGCAGAACCTGTTCCAATATTTAGTCATTTATAAAGGATATCAAGGGATATGTCCTTTGCATGTTTAACTCTATTAAAAGTTGTACATTTTGAGAGAAAATTAGACACAGTACAATTTTTCATACTTTGTTTTAGTTTGGTTCCTATGAGCTACTTGGGTTTTTGTTTGTTTTGTGGGTTTTTTGGTTAAAAATACTATTTTGTTATTTCCCTTAAGAAATGTACAACTCTAGACTCCATCCTGCAATTATGCCTTTAAAGGAGAACTCCCAACAAGGTCAATAATTTCAATGACTGAAATTATTGAGTGACCGAAGACAGAATCAAGCCCTTCTTCTGATCAAAAGGAATCAATAAAGACTAATCTAAATGTTTAATTTGGAATTATAAGTGTGTTCCATTCTCTTCTTCAACCTCAGTAAGCAAAAGGAAGATTAAACAATGGTTTATGGTCTGATCCTGCAGACACTTGTGGTGGATATTAATTATATGAGAAGTCCCAGGTCTACAAGCGTGACTAAGATTAAACATTCACTTGACTGTTTTTTAGGGTCAGAATCTACAACTTTTGAAGCATACATGAAACTATAGCTCAATAAAAATGATCAATGGACAAAAATACTTCTGTATTATTTTGTGTACACAAAAGTATTTTCTTCAAATCAGAGAACTGAAAACGACTTTGTTAAAAAATGCCATAGAAATAATTTTGTAAGGGTGTAGCTTAGCAGTGAAGCTTTGAGTACAACTAAAATAAAAATCAAACCAACATTCTCCTTGACTGAGGTTACAAGATGCCATTAAGTACTGAAATTTATTTCTGACAGCAGAAGCAATAAAACTCAGAGGGTTACAAATCAAGATTAAAGTTGTAAGTGCTGTCAAGCATCAATATTAATGATGGAAGATGATCCAAAGACTCTATTGTGACTTTGGAAGTAATATGACTTGATTTTTTTGACCTTATTTTCTATAACTTTAGCTCTAGGTTCCAGATTTAATCCAAGAGATCGTTCCATCTAAGAACAGCAATTACAGGAACTAAGTGTGTGTCACTGAATGGATTAGAGTAGGCTCATGACAGAACTACAGTTAGGAAAACACCAACATCAGGGAGAAATATGAATAATTTGACATTAAATACCAAATAATAACCCCCCACAAAAATAGACAGTAAATGAACATGTAAGCGTATATGGCCTGCTTGGCTTTCAAACAAGCAAAAATCCCCAGTAACAACGAACCACCAAAGCATCAGTAAAAGCTACAATATGTTAAGAACAGAACAAAGTAGGATAGCAAAGAAATAAATTTAAAGAGTGGAAGTTGAAGACTGGAAGCATACAGGAAGATTTTGAAGTAATGCACAATGCAGTATACCTTGATGCAAAGAGACCTCTATATACAGGCCACATCTCTTGTCACCAGGATGCCATAAATCACCTCCACAATACAGCTGGCACAGCAATTTATAACAAAGTACCTAGTTCCAGTTCCTGACATGAGGATGGCAGGCTTTTCCTCCCTAGCTGTCTCTCTCACTTCCTCATCCTCTTCTTGCCTGCAACTTGCCTGCCTCCAACTATTTCCTGCATCTTTCTGCTTGGGGATTGAGATCCTTTTGGTCATGCAGTCCTACTTGTCTACTGTAGTAACAACACTTGAGTCTCTCCCTGATATGATTCAGCAAGCTGCTGTACAGCAGAATCGCCATCCCCCAGCCCATTCTTCCCACATATTGACAAACAAAATGGAAATCAATTCTGTTATTAGCAGGATCCATGTGTGAATCAATCCTTATCTGCTATGTCTGGATCTTGGCAGCTGAATCATCCAGTCCAGTGTAAGAGCCTCCTCATTCTACAGCAGTTTCATCCTGAAGCACAGAACTACAGAAAGACAACTTTCTATTCAACGATTAAATTCCCTATGGTCAAGCAAAACCAAAATGTCCTCCTTTCTTCAAGCCTACCATTTCGTCAAAGCGCTTTCCTAATCTTTTATCTTCACTGAGAAGATCCCTTAATTTTTAACACAGTTAACACATGGCACCGAACAGAGTCGCTGGCTGAGGCAAACCCTTTTGATTGCCACTACTACTCATCTGAACATGAAAGCACACATATAAAACACGACTGCTACAGTTCTGTGTCATGTTAACAACCTTGTTTCAGCTAACAGCATCACTAAAACACCCCTCTCTTAAAGTTGAGCCATCCTTGGATGTATTAAGTAAAAATCTTTTCTTCCTTCTACACACGCTTGATTAAGTCTCCAGTGGTGCTAACCGAAGATGGATGGGTATTACTGGGTAACAATACATGAAATGAAAAAAGCCTACCTCAACTTTACTGAGTGGTCTTGACTCCAGGAGTCAGAAAATACCTTTTAAAACTTTCTAATTCTACACAGAGAACTGCGTAACACGCAGTAGTAGATGCGATTCTGCCTTGTGATTTTTGCACGTTTTTTCTCAGAGGGATTGCACAGGCAGAAAACCACCACACACTAAGCACAGTGTGATCACAGCAATGGCAGCTACAGAGGTTAGTTGCTGGTCGAACAAAGAAAAATCTCAACATTTGTTTCTCTCTGTCATGCCACTAAGAAGATTTCAGTACAGGCTCTGATCTTCAATGCCTCATGTAGACACATGCAGTTTAAGAAGAATATTCAGCAAGTACTTCAGGCGTGGACACGTAAATAACAATTGCCACAGATAATACATTACTGAAACACTGCTGTACCTCAGAAGACTGTCTGCGTTTCCAAATATATAACAATGCCAAGATCTTTTTTCCAGTAAAATGTGACCCCATTCACTGGTTTCAGGTGGGGTGTGATATTGAAAAGAGTGTAGAACTTGGCCCACGGTCTCCGAGTCATACTGAAATCTCCGTGGGGCGCCTCGCCCACAAGTAAAATTGGAGAGTATCCCTCAATGCCCTGCATTGCTGCTTACCTACATCCTGCTCCAGGTTGCAGACTGTGCAAAGCCCAAGGCAGCGCCATACCAGGGACCTCCCCTGCTTAGCAGCAGCAGCGCTGTCGCTGCACAATTAGGTCAACCACAAGTTACAAAGGCTTTCTTGGGGGGGGACGGGGACTGGGACGTCTGTTTGCAAGAATGTTGCCCGTGATCATCAAGAGGGAAAGAGGAGAGTAGCTCATCAGTAAAGAATGTGAGCTTCTTGTTTAACACAAAACAGATCTTGTCGCTTTAATCTCAATAGGCTGTAAGTAATTAGGAAAACACTGAACTCTGAGTTTAGAGGAGTCATATCTGCACTCGTGCAGTTTGATATCTCATATATGTACACATTACTCATACGGAATGCCAATGATGGGGAGACAGATAAACCTCACCTGGTTTAAATGCTAATCAGCACTTTCAGAAATGAAGATATAATTCAATAAGCGAAGACTACCATGGCTAAAATACTCACTTTGATTACTACTATGGAAATAACCACCAACGACCTTGAATGAGATTAGAATCAGACCCAAGTGTTCAAAAGACATATATCCTACTCAGACTTACAAAATCAGTCACCAAAGCTCAAGCTATTGCTCCCTCTGAGTCCAATAAGTACAGGGCGTAAGTCTTCTCAGGCTATAACTGTTCGCTAAGTGCTGTGACCTTCTGGTTTTACAGCACTGCTGGTCGTTTACTGTCACATTCAATAATAACAGAAACAGTATATCCAAAAGCATTTTTAAAGAGGTAACAGTTGATTTAACCCCTACATGGTGAATAATCTGAACTTTGTAACGGTTTTAGAGTTCCTATAATTCCTCTGAGTTCTTGCTAAGAGGTTGGTAATTATTTTCCAATTTCTTTCATCACTTCTTCCACTGCCAAAAAACTTTTCTTTCCATGGGCTAAAATTACTTTGCTGTAGTTCAAATGGTCTATTACAATGAAGTTGTAAAAAATATTACAAACTTCATGATGTTAAAGAATATTAATTCTTATAATGATCCCCAAATTACAACATAATTATTTCACTGACAGTACTTAAAACTTCCAGCAAGAGAAAGAAACACTGCTCTAATTATTTGTACTGGCAGTAAAAAGTTAGACCACCACAAAAGACCAGTATTAAAAAAGTGTACATTTTTTCATACATTTGGAAGAAGGCTGGTGGAAGAAATGGGAAAAGAAAACATTTATTACGGCAATGATTAAGAGAGATTATGAAAATGGAAAACACAGGATTACTTTAAGAGTTTTCACACCAGAACAATGTGTTGTGGTCACATTTTACTCATGTTGCTCACCGATCAAAAACTTGTACATAGAGATAGGTATTAAAAATCATTCAGTGAGCAGTTAAAGCACAAGACAGGATAGGGCGACTTCTTTATATTTGTCGCAATTAAGACTATTTTAATCCAATATACTTCTTAGTATATTTGAGCCTACATGCATGCTTTTATTTTTTTTTTAAATGAAAAGAAACAAAGAGAAAAAAAATGACCACTGTCATACACTAACAATAGCATGGTGGGAGTGGGGGAATGGATCGAGCTCTGAGGCACTCCTCCTCTCCCAATTCCCGTAGAATTTCCTTGCAGAAACTGAAGGTGAGGCAAGGAAATGCTGAGATGAGGAACCATGCTCCACAGCTCCAGCCCTCCAAAATGAGGATGTAGGGCAGCTTAATGTTGGTTCAGCTCATTTAGGTCATAGAATCACAGAATAATTTAATTTGGAAAGAATCTCAAAGCAAGGCTAACTTCCATCTTCGATGAGGTTGCTCAGGACCTCAAGCACCTGAGTTTTGAAAATCTCCAAGCATGGAGACTTCACAGACTCACTGGGAAATCAGGAATCATTCCCTGGGCAGTGTTTAATGCTTCTCCCCATAAAGAACATTTTTTAATGCCAAAATTAAGTTTTCCTAGCTGCTCCTTGTCACTGTTGCAGTCTTAGCCTTTTACAGTGAGTCTCAGAGTCTGTCTCGCTCTTTCCTTCAGATGCAAGACAACATTCAAATTCTCCTTACCCTTCCCTTCTGCAGGCTGAACAAGCCCTGCTGCCTCAGCACCTTCACATACATCTTCAGTGCCTTCTGCTAGACTGTGCTGCCTCTGCTCTGGTTTGTCACTATCTTGTTCCACAGAACTCAAACCTGAACCCACTTTTGGACAATGGACACACATCATGGCAGCCAAGTAAAAGGATGTAATTATTTCCCTTGATCTGCCGGCTATGCTCTTGCTAGTGCAACCCAGTCTGTGGTTAGTGCTTCGTCACCACAAGGGCACGTTGCTTACTCACACAGTCCTGCATGTGACTCTCAGTTCTCATATAATAAGATATTTTCAGTCTCCTTCCTAGTCTTATGCCCCATGCTCATGTTTTCCAACAGGTTCTTTAATTGCAGTCCTTCTTACTGCACAAAACCTGCAAACAGAAGTAAATCCTTTCCTTTACACGCCAGCCAATAACAAAAATCAAAAGACTCACAAAGGATATGTCTCACCAGACATATCATCAGAAAGGTATATATGGAGTGTTATTAGATACACCCTGTGAATCTTCAGCATTTCCACAGTCGATCCAAAGCTAATTACAGTTAACTTAGCTACCTAGACCTACTCTCCTACGGTTGAAAAATAAATGCAATGTGGACTCATTTAACCTGCATTACCAATTTGAGGTAGTTAAGCACTTCCCTTGAGGTTAAACCTTTCTGCTGTTAGTTGATATCGAAACACAAAGGTATTGTAACTTTTACAACAGATTTTTGGCAGTGGTGTTTCCTACACCAAAGGCAATACAAGATAGGATCTAGCCAGGGAGCAGGAACTGAATAGTATCCCAGTCCCTCCATTGTTTTTTCCATGTACAAGTGACAGTTAAGGTCTCTGCACTAATGTTTGATTTTCCTTTCAAACCTATGCTGAAAATTATTACGAAGTCTCTCTCTCAAAATGACACTATGTAAGACTGCTGCCTCTACGAGGACTCAGAGGAAACCACCACTTCAAGTAAACATCTGCTACCCTCTCCCATTTCAGACCTTTATTTTTACCACCTGCCAAACAAGCAAACAAAGACAAATTTCTGAACTAATACAGTACAGATTCCCAGACAGGGGAAAACTAACATATTGGACTTTATCCCCATTTCTTTCCCACAATCCTTTCTTCAATGACTGAAAAAGCCTCTCTGACCTCTGCAAAGCCCATTTGACCTAGAATGCTGCTGCTATTGCTAAACTACTTTTCATCCTCTCTTTTTTGGCACTCTCTTGAACCTACTAGTTCCTTGCTTTTATAAAAGCCTTGTTTTGAGGCTCCGATGAGTCCACACCATAGCCAGCAACCAGCGTTCCTTATTCAAAGGGATCAGATGTCACAAAAGGGACATGAAGAGCAAAATGCTCTTTGACAGGAAAAGGATCTTGTGTCAAAGTAGATCTTCCCTTGATTAACTAGAGAACATTGCCACTTGGCTTGGAGAAAGACAGATTTTAAAAAATGAGTCAGTAGTGTGAGTTGTTAATTTCCTTCTATACACAATTAAGTATGATGGGGATACTTTCCCAGCAGTTCCTGGTGTTCACTCTCTGAAGTTAACAGCAAGCTAGAACGACTCAGAAGGTGCTTTCCTGGCTCTAGTCAGTCCTTTGCTTAGATGCGAGGAAAAGGGGCAGTGTGCCTAATCTGTGCACTTCAAAAAGACTATGAACAAGCAGACAATGTAGGTTAGAGGAGCAGGATAACATGGAAATATATTTAAGAGCATATAATAGACAGCTCAGACTTGCGCTTCATAAATCACCATGTGTAACACTGGTAACATGCCGTGATCAATAACTGGGCTCTTTGTAGGCCTTTGTGGGAAAGGAAAAACAAGATCCAAACCCAGAGACTGCCCAATATAATGAGCCTGGTGAAGAAATAAACCACTCTCCACATTTTGCTGGGAATTATTAGTCTTAAGTGATAGATTTTGGCAATCCGCATCCTTTACAGAGGTGGTCGGCTTTCATTCAAGCACACTGTAGAATCTAAACAAATGTACCATGAAGGTGATTTTCATGAGCCACCTTAGAGAACGCACTCTACAAAATTGCCTGAAAAGCATATGCGGTGTAATGATTAAAACCAGAAATGATTAGTGCACCTATGCGATAAAACAATGTTTTATTAGGTGTTTTTTAAGACCACAAAAAAAAGGCCATTTGCTTAACTTTTGTTTTTAAACTTCACCATCTTTCCCCCTCGTGTATTCTGTTCTATCAATTCATTCTCTTCCTTAGTTTGTCTGTTAACAATTCCATAAAATCTCTACTACAGTTTCATACTTCTAGCATAATCCAGAGGACAAAAACATAAAAGACTTTTTGCATTGTAATTATATCTTCCTTCCCCAAAGACCAGCTGCCAGCAAACTCAGCAAAGAAGAGACAAAAAAACCCAACCCTAAACCAAACACGCATATACATACGTACAGTCACACTTGTGGGATTTATGAGCTCTTCCCATAGTACAGAGACACGGTTCCACTCACAGTTGTGTATTTATTTCTGATTAAAAGTGATTTAAAAGTTAGGAAGTGTGGAAGGGAATTAGGTCAATCTGTAATAAGCTATCTATTACTGAAGCCATTAGGTATTACACACATAAAAATAAAAGATTTTAAACAGTTGTTTTCTGTTTATGGGGACAACGTATACTTGCCTTGGGCTTATAAGCACTTCTATTGAGAACTGTTGCACAAACGAGAAAAAATACTTTTAGTACCTTCCTAACAATGCAGACTTACTAGGCAGTAATGGCAACAAATACCGGTTTCGCTGAATACCGAAAGCTAAGAGTGAACTTCAGGCTGGAGTGGTGGTTGACAAAGTGGGATTTCATTACTCCTGGAGATTTTTTTTAATCCATTCTCACAGCACCTCAGTCCATTCAGATCTGTGATGTTGCTCTTCAGTTCCCCCCAGCAGTGCATCCATCATTTTCCCTTACATCACCTTCTATCTTTGTATAGGATAAGCATCTGTAGTATCATCTGATGTCAGACAGAGCCCTGAGAAAATTAAATGTTTCATGCATAAACCAACTGTCTAACTTACAATTAGGACGGCACAAAATAACTCTGTTTAATTGGCCAAAACAGGCTTCAGCCAAACCACCAATAACGTAAATACCTTCACAGCAGACTTTCAGCAACTAGCTCCAAATATAGATATGAAAACATTTTCATACACCTCTGTGCTATAGAGACACAAAGCTCTACTCTGACCTCTTTTGATGTACATTAACCAACTCTTCATGGGCCTCCTGATAAATGGAATACCCGTTTCTCTCTACAAAGTTCAAAGAATAATAGGCTTTTCAATATACTTGGTCTGGTGGTTTACTTTGGTAATTGTATTTCTAGAAATATTTTAACCTAGAAAAGCACGCTTCTTTGCTGAGTTTAGTTATTATACATTTTACTGGACATTCACACTCGATTACTCTGCTGTCATATTTCTCACAGCTGTTAAGTAAGATGTCCAATGATGCCAACAGAAGACAGTGGAAACACTGCTTGGAGTACCTGAACCTGTCATCACTAAGACATTTTGCCTCCTGAAGCTGCCCAGTGAAGAAAGAACTATTCTTGCAGAGCACAAAACTGAGGACCAGAGTACGCTAAATATCTCCCTGAAGATCTCGTGCGATATCCTCCACAGGGGCATTGTGTCATTTTCGAAGGACAGTTCCTAGGCACCCTGAAGACCAGGCTCCCATGCTGGGATGAGGGCAAACCAAGGGCAGGGAGGCCAGGACAGTGCAAGCCAAGCACACTCCCCACCTAAAACACTGCAGGCTATGCTAGCAGCAAAGAGTTACAGACACACCGCAGAAGCCCTTAAAGCCAATTGGTTGTATGGAAAGACGGCAAGAGATGGACTTCTTTTCCAGTAACACAGACAGAGCCAAGAAATCACTGCATGGGGCAAGAATGAAACGCAGGGTATCATGAACTCCATTCTCTAGCCATGAGAATCTTTTTCAGCAGTGCACACTGAAGCTCTTCCCCGGGAGCCTAGTAAGGAGGGGAATATCGGAGAGGTGGAGAACAAAGTGCTCACAGCAGAGCTCTGCTGTCATGCCACCACTCCTCTTTGACAGCAGATGGACTAATCAGATTATTTCAGACATAAGCAGAGATGGGAATACTTAAGTCAGAGCTGAATTTGGCCCGCTCCTCCATAGTCCTCTTGTGAAGTCAATTATCTCATCAATCCTGCTTTGCCCTGGGGCTCTCTTTCCCTATTAACTTGAAATACCAGGAGGAAGAAATGCAAACATGCAAGAGTGGTAACTGCGTGTTATGCTCTGTACTGATTTGCGGATAGTAAAATGTTAATGGCAGTGTCATCTCTGGTGCTATGGTGAACAGTACCCTGATGCAAGAAACAGGTCATCACCTAAACACCCACTTGGAATAAATTTTCCCCTTTCATATTTTGCGCTGTTAGTATCAGATCCTGTTTCCACTCCAGCAGTTGGGTTTTGCCACTGACTTCAATGGGAGCAGGATTGGACCTCTCACTGATTAAAATGCAAAGCTGCAGATATCTCCTGCATGGGATGAATCCCCACAGGGAAAATTTGTCTGCATTTTTATTCATGTGAAGTATTTTAAGGCTTTCATTTACACAGCTCATTCAATAATAACGTGCATGCTGTATAATGGGGTACCTGATTAAGCATGCTTAAGTGCTTTGCTGGAGCAGGGCCATTTCTAGAATTTGAAGGTTCACTATGATCATACCCTCAAAACAGACAAGCTAGTTTGGGGAATTTTTCACCTGAGTTAATGGGCTTAATTAGGAGCAGCATAAAAGGTCATTTTTCCTATGGGAAATTTGGAAATGTTTTTGACTTTCTTTCTTTTTAGCCTCAGTTCCTACAGAAATTAGGGTGAGAAGGTCACGCTGTTGTAGGTTTATAAGTCTGTCTATGAAACCCTCCAGTAACTTTTAAACCGGCTGCCAACTTCTGAATTAGTCAGGAAGGATAACACTCTAAAGTTCAGTTCCAAAAGTTTCCTAAAGAGGTAGAAGGACAGAGCAAGGAGACTTTCTTCATATATGTGCTGACATAAAAGCTCATTCTCTATTATCTACTAGGGATACCTGAGGGAAGGATGCTATGAACAATAGCAAAGCTTCAACCCAGAGCGTGCTGGGTTTAGATACCAGACAACTGAGTCATTAATGTAGAAGTCAAAAAGAAATGCTTAACGAATTACTTGATAGGGTCTGGGGGAGGAGGAGAAGAAAACAAAGCAGAAAAAAAAGGAAAAATTCCCAAATCCTAACATCCATTTGGTTTTGAAAAGCTAGAAGTTGAAGCTTCTGGGATTTTCTGCTCCACCTATTTTTTCCCTTTTTATCCATCATTATCGCTTTATTACCCCCTTCTTTCCCCTTATCCCTAACTAAAAAAGAACATTAAAAAAGGCACCTCCTCTTTCCGAATCCAAAGAACCAGATCATTTTTTTTTTTTCCTAAAAACACCACTCAAGGATTGTGTTCAGAAAATTCTTTAGCAGGTGTGACTGGCCACTTTTCCACTTTACAGTACAGTTCGTACAGTAATGCTCAAACATTATCTTCATTCTCCCGATTGCTCAGAAATTCAGCACAAGATTATAGAACTCTCACCTTAGAATGGCCCCTATCAGAACAGCACAGAATCAAGCTGGTGGTTTGTTACTGCTCTTCACATTACAGCGTGTAAATTTAAGGACTTCTGTCTCCATTGCTTTCAGTCTGCTAATTTTCTCCCAGGCACTAATTTAACTCAGTGGAAAAATTGCAAGGAGTTTCCCTGTGCAAGGATTTTTTGTGTAAAAAGAATGCAATCGATACACTGCCAAAGCCTTGTATTATGAACAGTGCCATGTATTTAATGTACCCTGAAAGTGAAGAAAAGCCTTTTAAGTACAATCTGTGTCCTTTGTAAGAGCAGACTGCGGACAAATGATTGCAGTATTTGAGGAACATCTGAATCCCATTGATTAGCTTGATGAATACAGAACAGGAAAGCTGCCAGGTACAGAGGAAGCTGGGCATGTCCACAAGGGAGTGGAGCAAACAAGCAAATTATGGTATATCCATGGGTTTTTTGGTGTTTTTTTTTTGTTGTTGTTTTTTTTTTTTTTTTTTTTTTTTTACTAAATGTTTTCATTTGGAAAACTTGGACACTTAAACTTCTAAGTTTTTTTAACTGACTGGTCAGTTAATCAGCATATTGTTCTCATTTTCTCAAGGCAAGCAGAGAAGGGTTTTAAAAGTAAAAAAATATACTTTAAAATTATAAATAATAATAATAATAAAACGTTTACATATGTTATGTAATTGACATAAGATTTCTTTGGGGAAAAAAAATTAAATCTTTCCTCTTTTGGGGGAGAAAGGAGGATAAGTCTTACCTACTAAAAAAGAATTGTGTCACTCCTGAGCATTGATTTAACATGTTTGAGAGACTGGTAGTACCCAAAAAGGGTTTCAGAATAAAATCAAAATACCAATGCATTGCTGCAATAGTCCCCAAAGTAGTTTCTACTTGTAACAACACCAGGCAGTGATACAGGCTGGCCCTTTCACAGCCTTTAACAGACCACTGTGAGGCTTTCTGTATAGGAAGTCAAGTACAAGGATTTGCTTAGCTTCCAAAAAGTTCCATCTCTTACGAGTACAAGTCAAGTAAAGAATGTTCTTATCTTGAACTTAAAGGCAGTAGATTAGTTTTTCTTACAGCCTCTGTAATTCTTACGTATGTAATGTAATTCTTCTCTATGTAATTCTTCATAATTCTGAGCTAATTATAAGAATTCTTAAATTCTTACATTCAAGTCTTGACTGTTACATCTATAGACACACCTTCTAAATAGACCTGTTGCATGTTTTTACTTAGTTAAGAAAAAAATGATGAAAATACTTCTCCATTAATTTTCTTGTTTTTATAAACTGAAGAAATATTTTCCCCTTTACTTTTCATCTTCTTGTCAAGTGAAAAAATTGAGGTGAGAAACAATCATGGAAGAGAAAAGAAGAAAAATGCTAACTACGTGTTTTAAAAAACATATCAATAATAGTTTTCATTATTGATGCTTGAAGTTAAAAAACTAGTTGTTTTGTTTGTTTGCTCTAACAAGTAAGTAGATGGTCCCCTACTAGTCCTTCACTGTTTATGGGAGGTTACCATATATTTAGCAACTTTACTTTCACCTTTGAATCACAACAGTCTTAAAAGAAAAAAAATATGTGTCTGTCATAGTCCTCCTTTCTCATTCTTTCCTCCGTCTTCTTTTGTTTTAGGTCTTTGTCCTCCATTACACCCCACCTTTGCTTATAGTACAGTAGGTTGGAAAGTAATTCTTTTACCCATGCCAGGAACCAATTATGGAATCCACAAAAAGAGCTGACAAAAGAGACTCTGTCTTTGCTCTCAGCCTTTTGCTCCCTCAGGCCCTAAAACCCAGAAGTGAATGTGCATGGCCAGAATTCTCAATTTCTTAGAAGAAAGCAGGCAGGCATTTTAGTCAGTGTTTAGTGACTTAGAAGTGGTAATAGGAAAAGCTGAGTATGAGCATCTCTAAGGATGGACAAGCACTTTGGTATGGGTATTATCGCCTACCTGGAACAAAGAATACAAAGATTTTCAACAGGTTGCTTTCTGTAGCTCTCTGTGCATTGCCTGCATTTGAATCAGTAGAATCTTGCACTACAAACTTCAATGCTCTTTCAAATACCAACCTGACAGTTTGATTTGCCCCATACGTAGTGTGTAAATCAAACATAGCTTCAAATTTGTACCCAGGATTAAAGTTCTCACACATACACACCTCAACATGCATGTATTTGGCTGGACACAGATGTTTAATCTGGCTTGTGACTGATAAAGCCTAAGTCTCTCTACTGGTATGGGTGTGACAATTTCTTCATATTCCACTGTTCAAGTACAACAGAGTATGTTTAAGACACCACTGAGTTATTAAAGGTACAGCTCACAGATTTAAACTGCGCTTATTGTGACTAAGGACAAGGAAAACAGGGAATTTGGTTTCACTTAGAATAAACATTCACAGTTTATCCACAGACCACTTGGATTGCGGAGCTGGGCTGCAAGGGAATTAGAAGAGCAATAGCTTTTCATTTAGTCAGGATGGGAAATGTGAAGCTAAGATTATTCCACACACTGTGAAATAGGTAAATAACCAGTTAAAAACTTAAATATCAGGAAATGAGGCTAGAAAGACTACTTGATTCACTGGAGTCAAGTCCCATACTTAATGTAATCAGAAAATATTTTGTTATGTTCAAAGGAATTGTCCTCCCTTACAGTAGGACTGACTTCTGGCTCAAAGTCTGCAAAATCATAGGTATTATTTCCAATACCGTGGCAGGCAGCAGAGTGAACATGGAAGGGAATACAAAATACACCCTTTCCAAATGGTGTTACCTTTACTCAGGACTGTATCTCCTTCTTCAGAACTTTCTCAAGGCATGAAAAAATCAAGCAGATCTGGTGACCCAAATTTACAATCTTCTTATTAGAACTGAACAGGAAAAAAAATAATCTTTCATGTTGAAGAAATATTCAAGGGATATAAAGGACTCAGTAGTTGATACCTATTCAGTATGTTACCAACTTCTGAAGTAGTTCATTCTTGCTACTGGGCTTGATCCTTTCAACAGTCATTTACCACTTGAAAACAGAGCATCACGGAAGAATATGCAATAAACAAGGAATAAAGCATCTGATTCTTGCATAGAAAAATACAAGATCACCTTTCCCCTTCTCCACCTCAGCAAGAATCAGCAGAGTTTATTACGTGTAAGCTCTTCTGGATAAATAAAGAATTAATTATGTCACTTTTTGTTCTGTCAGCTCCTTATGAATTTTAACAGTAGACTTCTCTAGCCATACAGGTGCTATACAGAAGCCTATCTGCATACTATATATGAGATATCTGAATAAGAAGTGTGTAAACAGTTTGTCTCACTGTCCTTGAGGGGGGAGTTCATAGTTCTGCAATGACATTAGAAAACAACATGGCTGTAATTTTGGAGGGATGGAATAAGTTACATTCTGTCTTCTAAAATAACATGTATTTTACTATGGAAAGTTAAATGGTGCCTACTGCATGTACTAAATATATATTGAGAGTCATGGCAGTGACTGGAAGCCAAGTTTGGAAGACAGAACTACTGTCTTATACACACACACACACACGGCCCAACTCTCACAAAGTGGCAGTTTATAGTGGGCTGGAACAATAAAGAGGGCTTAAAGTGGCTGTAAACATAAATGATGAGTGTATGAGAATCATGACCACAGAGTTTACTTTACAAATCAGAATATGGGGACAGATGATGGGCATATGATAGACTGCATGGCCATGTGTTTAATATATAAATGCATCATAGGCCTTTGCAATTCATCATACAATTTGGACTGGATAATTTCTCTACCAATCACTCTTCCTTGGCACTTATTCGAGCACTCCAGATGCCATGGACAGCTTTAAATACTCCCAGTTAAAAATGAACAAAAAGAGAAATATTTCCTTTTTCCATTCATATATTTAGAATATTCTCTTCGTATTTTACCTGCCCAGAATAAGTTTCAGTTCTGGACCAGTAGCACATTTTCTAAAGATAAAAATGGAATGAATTCAAAGTTTAGTAATCTACAGCCCTGTCACTGGAAAAAAAAAAAAAAAAGATCCAGCTGCTCAGTGAGAAAGACAACATTCATTTCAATCCTCAAAGATTTCAATCCTAAGGAAAAAAAAAAGAAAGCAAAATGTGTAGAAAAGACATTTAAGGAAGTTTGGAGAGTCTCTGAATCCTAGATTTTAGTCTCTAAATGACTGAATTGCTGGTAATGAAGTCATTTGTCTGTGAAAGAGGATGGGTACTAAAACAATCTGCTCATGGTTTTAAAATGCTAAAACTCAAACTGATAAACCTTGCTAGCAGAACAGGTCTTTCTACACTGGCACTAAACCTAACCTACTCCTATGCACTTGTTCTTAAGCACATACACCAGCCATATGTACTAATTTCCACACCTTGGACACAGCTGCCATAAATGTATGGGCAATATTAACGCAATATAATAGCCAACCCAACATGCCTAGAATGCCTAGAGTAAAAATTTGAGCTTACGTTTGGAAGATGCCATCACAGTGGCATCACCTGCAAATATGATTTTACCTTCCTTTTCCTATTTGCAATGAAACGGATTAAAAAAAAAAATCTAGAATAAAATATTTATTTATCTTTTTAGTTGCTTAACAAAACAACTCAGTAAACTAAGTTCAATTTTATGGCATTCTTAAAGAACTGAAAATCTTTGTATAAGTGTGGTATCTATTAGCTTAAAATTCACCTTTAGCGTTATTCTTACTCGCTGCCTAGTGCAGATACGTGACAACGTTGGCTCCCCCTGGTGGCCAACATAAAAAAAATTTTATACGGCCATTCAGTGAAATCTATGCACCAGGGAACTTGTTTCTAATTCAATGGTTTTCATAGGGGTTGAGCACACTCATCAGGTATCACAATGGGCTTAATCATAAATTATACATCTCTCCTTTTTTCCTAAGAGCACTGAATGTCACTGACATTGGAGTCATATTACTGGAATTTGTTTTGATTTATAAGCTATCTATGCATTTACTTGACCTCCTGAAAGGGCTTAATAATATTTTCCAATTTGGGTTTTTTTTTCCTTTGTTTTTCACCTCAGATATGTTACCATGAAGGACAGTATTTGAGCAATGCTGTTTGGTAGTGCAGATAAATCCTGAATACATTGAATGTGTTTCTTACTAACTCTGGTAAGGGCATTTTTATGAAAAATTGTAGTATAGTATCAGTTTTTTATCAACTTCTCCATGTCATTCTCATTGCATTTCTAACGTCTCCATGGTTAAAATAAAAGGAGTAAACCTAAGCAGCGTCCTTTCGTATCACTGCTAACCCAAGACTCCATCAAACTGACCTACACTGACATTTCTTCCTCTCACTGAAAATGACAGAAAACCTCTCATTCTCTTCCAGAAGCCGATTGAGGCGACGTTAGAAATCATGGGTTGAAGCCTGGAACAAGCAGGGATTCCCTGTCTGTACCTCGGTGCTGAGCTGGTGCTCACGAACCAAACTTCCAGTGAGTTCGTGTTCCCGTCATCACACTATTATGAACTAACAGTTGTGAAACAGAGTATCTATGCAATTCCACTGAATAGATTTGGATTTAATGAGTGTCACTGAAAGTTCTTTCCCACATTGTGTATAGTAATGGGAGGTTTTAAACATGCTAATGTTATACTATAAGCATAATTTCTTATAATTAAGATGATTTCTTTTAAAGATGTAACAATTTTTCTTCTTTTTTAAAGTTCTGTATAATACTGTTTATGTACCTGGCACTTATGAAATCGTAAGAAACAAAGGATATGAGCTAGCATAAGCAAGACATTTTTTTTACATTCCGAAAGGCAGAGCCGGCTAGCTTAAACCAGTCATTAATATATTTTATGTAGAAATTTCACAGAAAATATTAATTCCCACAAACATATTTTTAGAGGCAAATTTTGCATTTTAATTAAAAAAAAAAGTAAATTAAGGATGAGTAATGAACTTTTTGAGTTTTCACCTAGAGCTTTTAAGAGTTTGAGCAGACCACCTGAAGAGACAGCTTTCCACAGCAAACTTAGCTGGGTGGAGAGGGATTATAGCCGCATTCCTTCAAAGCAAGGAAACATTTTAACCAAAAACATAATTTTGTTGAAAACTTGAGCCTCCTTGTCGTGGTTTGTGCCATGGTGGCCGTAGTTTTTAAGCTAAACTGGTGTCAATGCAAAGAACTGCTTTTACAATACACTGTAATTCTGCATTGTACTCAATATAAAAGACTTTGTTTCACTACTTCATTATTCCATTTTTATACTAGTCTGAACTCCATGGGGCATGTAACTCCGTGGAGGTACAAATAGGATGTAAATAGAGTAATGAGAATGGGTAAATTAGGTTCTTAATCTTCACATTGTGAACACCTACTAGGTGTTTTTTTTTAAGAGAAGACTTACAATTAAATCATTGTCCTGCCTTAAGAAGCTATTACAAAGTATCTGGCAGCGCAGAGAGTTCAATTCTACTCCACTTTATTAGAAGACCCTTAGGGTATTAAGTATACTTTCTGAAGCATCACTTAAAACTTATTAACTACATGTCATATTTGTATTAAAAACCGTCAAAACTCTTTTTAGTCATGTTCCACGTTATCTGTAGGAATGCTTTGCTTTCTTATTCTCCATTTTCCCTACCTGGAAAGGATTCAAGATGAACATGATTATTTGCTTGAGGGTAAAACAATAATTTTTCATCATTTAAATTAGAGTTATGTATTGCAACTCACTCATTTAAATAACATAAATGTCTTAAAACACAGTACATGTGAGGTCAGAATAGTTCTGGGTGTGTGCATCATTGCAGCTCATAAAACCTACGCTTATAGTTCAGAATGATTAAAAATACATGCCTTATGGGCCACTCACACGAAGAACTTTCTTCAGCGCAAAGAAGTTTTGGTAAGTATAATCCTATAGCTGATATTTTAATTATAACTCACTGACTATTTCAAGTACAACTGTAAAAAGGAGACTTGCAAAGCAAGATTTCTCTTGAGCAAACAGTGTTTGTATCTTTTGTTACAGAAATAGAACACACACCTTGATTTCCATAGGTTTTCTCCAGCATCAAGATAAAATTACTCATAATAAGGATCAGGATGAAAGCAGAAGTAAAGCCTATGAATCAGTGCATTTGGTACTGGCTCTTAGTATTCCTTTTAGGCCCCTTATAGATCCAACAGATCTGTTTTTTTTTCTCTTGGCAGCTTGACTGATAGCCAAGATACAGAAAGAATCTTGCACTTCAACTTGACTAGGCCATGCCCAGAGGAACAAAATACATGCAATGAAGGCAAAAGAGAATATAGTCGAGAATGTAAAATGTTATACTGGGATAACAGAAAAAAAAAAGGAAAATGTTTTTAGGAAGTTTTCATTAAACCTTTAGACAGTATTGAAAGTAATGACACCTTGTTCCAAAAACACGCTCTTTGAAACACCAAATCAAATTAAACCATGGCTCAAAATAAAGAGAATCTTTTGAAATGGAACAGACAAATGTATGGATAATCTTTCTGAGGCTGATATATAGATTTATGGAACACAGCATCCAGTTCGGGAGCATACATCTCACAAATGAGTATGAACCACAGCCAAAAATAATCAATAGTAATTAAAAGAGAATGTGCGAGTTCGAAAAGAAAGGAAGCCAAAATCTCAGTCAGAAAAAAAAGGTTCTTTTCCAGCAGGGAAGGAAGGAAGGCAACAGAAGAATCAGGGTAGCAGAGGCACAGGAGGTTCAGAGGTATGAAGGTCATAAGAAGAGGCAAGGTCTGTCAGACGCGCTTGGTATATGAAGGGAATGATGCACAACAGTAAACTGTTGGGGGAAAAGAGTAAAAGGATAAAATTATAAATATTGTGTAGGTCAGACAGCAGAATGGCTAGCATGCTCAGTAATGTTAAAGAATTAGACACACAAAGGAGGTGTAGGTGCATGGGCACATGTTTTGAAATTCGGAATCCCACAGATGCTCTGAGACTGCCTTCCTGGGTTCAGGTATAAACTAACTCAATCCCAACAGAAAACACACCCCCTGATATGCGGCATGTCTATGAATTCTGCTTTACTTGGCCTGAATTTTAATTCTCCATAAGGTACAAGATAGATGATGTCGGAGATTCAACTTCATTCTTTAGCCTCAGATCAGGCTGGATGAGTGAGAGGAGCAAGGGCGGTATAAGCCTCCTAAGTCACGCTTGCAAGTTTTCTTGCTTTAAAGACCATCTCTAAGAAAGAAAAGGCTGGGTCACCTGACAGATGCCTTCTGAAGCACTGCACTATGACAGGCCAGCAAAATTCCCTACTCAGCAGCCTGCAGTTCTCAATTAATTCAGAACCACATGTAAGAAAATGTAGTTTCCTCTCAGTGAACTTCTCTACCTATTTTTACTTCAAGTTAACCAAGTCCAACCCTTACAGATTATACCTAATGATTGGGAAGGACTAGGTATATATCTGAGGTGACTGAAGAAATATGACCAAATTGCTTGTGAAACTGTCACAGCTTTTGTCAAATGGCTTGTATTACCTGTTAGTATATCAATGATATAATGAAAAACATTAAAAATTACATATGGGTACAAGGCTCCTTTCTGTTCTCCTTGTTCCTTAAAATTAACCTGGTATCAACTAGTAGTATATGTGTCATCTATCAAAATAACTGGGAATGCTTATATGCACTCCTTCATCCCTTTCAAACTTTCTGGTTGAGTGATGATTGAGTATTTTGATCTATAGTTTAAAAAAAAAAGACACGTTCAAATCATTTTTTCACTTCTTTAAAGACAAAACACTTTCCAAAACTTAAAAATTAATTAGGTGTCAGGCCCTTACCCAGTGTGAACTCTGAATTCACTAGTACTTTATCTAGTGTCAGAGTGAAGAATTTAACCTCAGGATCTCACTCTACAAGAAGGTGCATTGTTTATTCTTTTTCAAACAACACAAAATTTCAGACTTCTTACTGCATTTCTTAATGATAGTTCATAACAAGTCAAATAAAGGGCTAATCATGGAGGCTTTAGTTTAGTTAGCATGTTTTAGTTGCTTGTCTAGGTGCAGCAATCTTTCAATATGTGCGTTCTTTACCTGAAGTGGCACTTACTTCAGGAAGTGGAGCTTACTATCAACTCATTTATTGGGAACTTCATAAGCTATGTGACATAACCAAACGCCATGCAACAGAAGTGACAATCTGCACTTCTGCATTCCCAAAGCGCAGTCAATCTTAGAATCACAGGCCATGAACAATCTGATTAGTAAGATAAGGAAGGAGAAAGGATTGCATAAATATATCTTTTTAGACTTGTACACAACATGCAGCTAAGGGTCTACCAGACCAAAAGTTAAGAGGAAAGGTCATGTTATAAGAATAAAAAGATTAAAAGAGCAAAAACTATGAGGACCAACTGTACTCTTGTTTGTGGAAACGTTTCTTACCATTAGAGTCAGAAAAGCCCAAGTATCTTACTAAAGGCACTATTCATGAATGACTTACACTCCACGTAAGTTTGGAAAACTCCGTGAAGAGTGATTACCACCATCCTCTATGAAATGAAAATTCCTCAACATGGGTTTCCCAGAGCACAATGGGACTACTGTGTGTTTGCTGGGAAGGAATGAGGGGTGAGGCACAGTGCCCCACAGACAGATCGTAAGGAACGAGAATTTAAAGTCCATACGATCACAGAATTTTAATTTCTCAATGGGAATCTTATCTTGTGAAAGACAAACTGCTGCTGACAGTCACCCACTCAGCAAAGGAAGACCACAATCCTCATCAGAGAAAGCTGATTTCAGAACAAATATGCCTTTCATCAATAGTTGGCATCAGTAGCTTATCCTCCTTCCCACCTTGTTCTGTGAGAAAACACAGTTACTGAGGTTAGAGTTAGGAAGATTGAAAATTTTGTTCTTCTTTGAATCTACCGCCAAAGCCCTCTTTGCGCTGCTTGAGGCATTCTCAGGCAATAAAAAACATCATTGCAAAACTCTGTTCTTATACCACTCAATCACTACAGTATCTAAGCACCTTTCAGAATGCCATTAGGCAATATAATTAGCATCTGTCATACGCGCTGCTTTCTCTCATGGGTACATCCATACACATTTCTCTTGTGTAAATCTATACACGTATCTTTATCTAGGTAGAGCACCGCATAATTATAAAGCTAAACTTGTTCCTCTCCAACACCAATGCTTTAAGTCTAAAGTAAGTACCCACTGAACACTATTCTTTTGCTCTCAGTAAACTGATGATAATAAAAGCTCATGTTATTTTCCATGTACAAGCTTAATCAAATCCTTTTGGCTGGGATATAGTGTTTGTTTAAGAGCAGATGATCAGCCTGATAAAATCAGAGCTGCATTGATTAAAGGGTATTTGATCACCAAGGTAGATCAGGAAAGCATTGCAAAATAATAGTGGTAGAAACTCAAATGAAGCAGAAATATTAATGCAAAGAATGCCACAAAGGATTTTTAATAAAGAAAACATGGTAGGCACACTGACGGTATCTAGCAAAAAACCCAAGATTTTAAGTATGATATGATTTCTGTGCATACACTGGTGAAAATGAAATAGGGTTAATCCTCAGCAAGATTCAGGTTTTCTGTTAGTATGGATCTCCTTAATTTCCTTCTTTCCCCATCAATAAAACTTGTCAATCTGCATTTCCTCAGCACAGATTTGAAAAATAATGCTTTATATTTAGCTGGTATCCAACAGCAAACACACCAACATTAATGTATCAGAGTAACTGCTACCTGCAGAATAATTTTGGTAAAGAAAATGTCCTGGAAAAAGATGTTTTGTCAAATTAGCAGCTAATGGAGATATTTCTCTATCCCATGGTTAGGAGACACCCTCCTAACCTTCAAAGGAAGTGTGTCCATGAGATGCCGTAAGTGCAGAGCTGTGCTGCCTTTACAGGATCTACATGGGTGTGCAGGGCAAGCCCACAGGGAACATAATACATGATCAAAGACTTGGATTGTGTACAAAGATTTAAAAGACAGTCAATGGATAAACATGAAAAAGTAGCATGAAAACATGCTTTTCAAAAATACACAAGGATGTGGAAAAGACCCTATTTCTTTGTCTGATAACTGTTATGCCTCAAGGGGAAGAGCACACAAAGGACTATCCAGAGATGGCAAGGAACATGTACCCATTAGGAAAGGAAGGCCTTTAACAATATACAGCTTCTATAAATGGTTTAATTTTCCTAAGGGAGACACCCTGTAGTTTTCAAATTAGACTGGTAGACCTATTTACTCTCAAAGGAAATTGTCTCTAGAGAGACAGAAAAAATGTTAGTACAGAAAAACAAACATAGAGAATTACTACAAGACAGCAGATTTTTGCTTCCAGCTGCACAAAGTCACAAGGTTTGATGGTTGTTTTTAAATGCTTCATACAATGGCCAGGTATCATCCACAAAACTGTCTCCAAGCAAGTGTTTTGTTTACTTTGTATTAATTAGTTACACTGCATTGGGCATTTTAAAAGATAACAGGCTGGAAAAAAGGGAAAAAACAGACATGTATGTCTAGAGAGCAGAGAGGAAAGTCTGGAAAAGATACCCCTGAGAGTAACCATCAAAGGAGTGGAAATGCAAATATATATATTTTCAAACATACGTTTAGGTACCAGCTCTGTTGGTGCTGTAAGATCTGCTTCTCTGTGACATATTGTTGGATCCACAATGTCTCTGTCAGGAGGAGGGTAAGGTGGGGGTGGGGGGATCACTAACTGGGGTGGACCACGAGTGGTGCCTCTAGGAGGCTTTTGTGGCACCTGCCGTCCATCACCTACAGGGGGATCAATTGACCAGTTACTTCATTGCAAGATAACGATTGCTCTGTTTATCGTTATTTTTTAAACGCATATTGATCTTCCCATACCCACATCCAAAGTCACTCTGGATCTAATTCTGCCCTTATTTATACTGAAATAATTAAGGGAGAAGGTAAAGCTCGATCTCTCTTAAACAACAGCAATGGGACCAGAATTGGGCCCAGCACATACATGCGCATCACAACTAACAGTTAAAAATCACCAGTTTTGGAAGACATAAGGAAGGACAAAAAAAAAGTTTAATAAGAAAAACTGAAAAAAGCTATGCAAGGAAATACAAAAAATGTTTTATTTTTATCTTCTTGAGTGCCAAATTGCCTCAATTTGCTGACCTCTAGGATACTTTACGTGACTACTTCCCTGACTCTCTGAGAGAAAGAGGATGATGCCTCAGGTCAGTATTTTCAAGTAGTAGTATTTTCTTTTTATGAGTAGGTTTTTTATTATTTTGACATCGTGAAGAAGCAGATGATTAAGTAATTTTTTGCAAAACAGTGTTTTAAGCTATCAAAGGAAACGCTCATAAATTTGGCTGGGGGCTTATTTCAATACTATGTGCAATAACTAAATAAATGCATGCAACTTTGCACTATATTAACCATCTGCAATGTTAAAAAGCTGCTGCCAGTTTGCAGTGTGCAGACCTAGAGCTACTGCAATTTGGAAAGTCCTTAAAGGCTGAAAGTGCACTGAGGAACCATGACTACCTGCTCATTCTGCTCTCATACCCTGCCTTAAGCACCTACTGTGGTCACTGCTGAAGACAGATGCTGGCAGAGACAGACCTCTCGTCTGATCCATTTTGATCATGCTCTGGTGCTGCTGAGAAGGGAAGTAGCACCAAGAGGGAGGAAAAAAGATTAAACCATTCAGACACAATTTAATGCTGGCATATGTGCAGACCCTTTCTTACTGCCGTGAGAAAACTGGGCACAATTCTTTGGTGTCTGAATAAGTGATTCAGTATTGAATACTGAAGTGAATTTACCAGTTTGAGAATATTTTTGATGGGATCTTTTGCTTTGATTCATGTGGCTAATTTGGGAGATACATAGGTAGCTTTAATCCTTTTTCCATCATGTGGCTGCCTATTTCTTGCAGCACATTATTTCCCTCACTACAGTCTTGCTTTTTTCACAGCTTTTCTCTCTTGCTTCCAGAGCCATCTGTGCTTTCTCATCGTTTTCTTGCAAGGGCCCCCAAAAGAGGCTGTTTTACCAACCTTCCCTTGCTGTAACATTTTTTCTTGTTAATGAACACATTCATTCAAGAAAGTAGCAGGAAACGAAAAGCACTGAAGATAGGGCTACTGTGGGACGAGTTCTTTGTTGGTGTAAATTAATAAGGCTCCATTAAAGAAAACGATACTAAGAATCCTACATCAGCAGAGTCTGGCCAGCAAGCACTTATGTACACAGTACTGAACAGACTAGAAGTGGCTCTGCTCTGCTTTATTTCGTCTGTAACATTCCGAGCACTGATACAAAATAAAATGAACACTTAGAAAAAGTTAAAGCACCAAATGTCATCAATAAGTGACCGGCTGTAGGGCAAAGCATGAGGAGCGACAGACCGTGACATCTGCAATGGTTAAAAGTAAGCCAATTTGCTGAAAACTGCTGTGTTATACGGCACAGCGAAAACGTTCCTCTTAGAGGGTTTAAATAAGACATGTCAATGGAGTCGAATATGTCACAAGATAATGGACTCCTGCTGCTACATAAATGCTGAGGCATTAAATGTGAAGCATTTACTGAAAATAAATGTTGGAACAAAGCCAAGAGGTTTCTTTCTAAACTGTGAGGCATTTGTAATGTAAGCAATTATGTATGACAGGATGTCATATCTGTATGTCTTAGGCACTTTATGAAACATGAGGTCAAAGGCACGAACTGAAGTGCACTGAGCGCATTATGGCACTTGAAGAATGATTCTCTTAATGTACTGAAAAACGAGTTCCAATATGTGGGGTTATTATCTCATATCATTACCCATCATAAAATGACTTTGTTTGCTAAAAGCATAATCTTGGGGTCCTCACCCCGGCAAGCTCCCACCAATCTCAATAAGGTAGCAGTCATACAATGACAGAGGTCTGGGAGAACGTTTTTCAGTCTTTCTGTATGAGAGTAAATGTGGTGTTCCATAGACCTGAAGGCTAGAGTTTCTTTTGTTGTGTCCAGCTATGTACAGCATTCCTTGGAGAGGACCAGTTCTTTTCTTCTACTGATTAGCTAAAGACTCAGCAGAGATTAGTTCATAATAAAACTGAGGACTAAACTAAAAAGAAAAACTTCACTGACTACGGTCAGTTGATGTCAAACTGTTGGGGGACTTTAGTAAAAGAAAACATCTTCAGGCTTTAGGAACATGAGGAGATACTGAACCAGTTTGATTGTACATTAGTTCTAGCAGAACCCCATGGCTTCAGATGCTTTCAGTATTGCCTGGCCTATCTCCATTTACTAGCATTTCCATTTATTATTTCCGTATTTCGATTTAGTAGCAAAATCACCATGACCTTAAAGGTGCAGAATAGGCCCAGGGCTGGTGCTTTTGGATATTCAGCGTGTACCAAACATTCAAATCATCTGATGAGTGTTATCTACCTTTTACTACCCTATAGTACTTCGAATGGTGTCATTTAAAAAAAAAAAAAAAAAGAGGTAATATGCAAACACTTATTTCCAGACTTTCATTCTGCAGAGAAATGCGTTTTTCCCCCAAGTTACAAAAATTTCCGAACTCACAGGATAACAGAATTAAGGAAACTTCAAACAGTGAGCACTGAAAGTACATGCATGGGATTACACAGGAGAAAAGAACGCCTCTCACCCATTGTGCTCTTCCTCTTCTCTTCCCTCTCTTCTGTCCTGTTTGGCACAGCAGGAGTGGGTGGAGCAGATGCAGTTGGTGGAAGAGGGGCACGCCTCTTCTTTTTCTGTAAATCATTTAGGGATGATCCTTGTGAAATCTAGCAAAGTTGAAAAGTAGACACAGTAAAGGATATGTTTTCTCAATGTTGTAAATTGTCAGTAACAAGAAAAAAGTGATTGTCATATGACCTAATTTCTCAGCACAGTATATTTATAATGAACATTTATAGTGACAACAGAAGATTAAAAAGACAGATCAGAAGGGCTATAGTAATACTGCACTCAGAGAAGGAAAGGGACAAGAACTGCAAATGACTGTCACAGCAGAAATACCAGTCTGGTAGACGTTGGATGTTTCTGGTAATAGGGAACTAGAGAACCCAACACTCAGCGATGCACAGTATGACACTACGTGTGGTGTTAAGCTTGAGCCATAGCATGATCTTGTTTCTCCATTGGTTGCTTCAGACCTTGAATTATGGTTAAATAGTCCAATTGGTACGTGTAGGGAATAAACTTTCTCTCGTTTCTTTGATTTTCCTCTCAAATTCTTGTTTAAGGACTTCTGAGAGAAGAATCAGCATTGAAAGTTTGCCTGCATGATGATATGAGATCATACTATACTGTATTTATGTCTACTGGACTTCACAGACATACTTTTGAAGATCTGTAACACCTCGGCTTCCAATAGTTGCAACATGCTGGTTGGCAAGACAAGACTTCATTACTGTTTACGCTGCTTTTAAAAATATGAAAAATTTTATTGCGAGTGACTTGGGTTTCACTGAGTTGCATAATATTTTCTGTAGCTTGTTAGAACTTAGCTCTATTTCCCTTTTCCTGAAAAACAGTAATAATGAAACCAAAAACATGAAGGAAAATCCGTTGCATTCTTATATTTGAAAGGTACTGGCAACACCAGACAGAACCAGGCTTAGCTGAGGCAGAGGGTAACGGGAGCTGCCCACACATGGCATGCTGTTGGCACTCCTCGTCTTCACGTGCATCTCTTCACTCCTCTGTCCATCACGATACTCCCCAGAGCTGAAGATATCCAATATACAGAACTGCCTGGTGGTTTTCTAATATTTCAAAGGCTTAAACAACAATAATAATCTTTCCTTTAATCCAGAGGATTAATGAACCCTTAAAATACATTTGTTGTGGGAGACTTCATTAAACAAATAGCAGCTTCACACTGCTCAAAGCTATTATCAGAGTTCAGAGGACAGGCACTCATTTAGATGCTATGTCGAGTGACAACTCTGAGAATAGATGAATTTTACAAAGAGTGGGACACGAATAGAGCCTCTCTCACTTAGCCTTCCTTTTTAAAACCACTCAGAAGGGTCTTATGTTATAAACCACAAACATTCAGTTCCCACCTTTCAGGATAATGCTTTAACCACCGTGCTACATGACAATTAGACACTCTCCACCCCTTCTTGGTGAACCTGCATCCTGCATACAGAGAAACTTGGTAGTAACTGCACTGGACATAGAGCACGTTAACCAGGATGAGCTGCAGCTTCATAGCAAACAGTTTCTTTAAGGTGGAGAGGATGGGGGTGGGGGAAAAGAAAAGTGTCCTGCTCTTGCTTCCTACTACGATGGATTATTTCTGCTTTGTACATTAAATGTCCACTGGATATAGTGCATGCATGACTAAAGCCAGTGCAGCCAATCTAGATGAAGTTAGCCACAGTAAGTGGGCAAGAACATTAATAGTAGTGATTTTACAGACTTCAATTTTGGTTACCAAATTTGAAATTTTGGTTACTTCAAACTCGGTTCTTCAGGATACAACCTTACAAAAAAGAGAAAATTGTCAAAGTGGGTGCTTTGATTAATCTGACTACAAAGTCTCAAAAATTCAGTAGATATGAAGAAATTGAACCGTCTGGGAGACAGGCAGCATCTGAACTTCTCCAACACTTAAGAAGCACAAGCCACAACTTCTGCCATTATTTAATGGCATTTTACAGCTTCCACATTCACCCCTGTTTCTCCAGGCAGAAAGGTCATTTTACTTGAGGACAAAAAATGGATGGACCGATGATTTAAAAGATAAGTCTAGGAAATCTTGAGAATCAAGGCAGAAAGCAAGGAAACGTGTGTTCCCACTTGAAATAATAGGGATCACTAATCACCCTTTCCCAAGTATCAGATGAGTGAAGGATGTTAGTCTGGTATAGTCAAATTCCTCAAAGATACATTAGTGCTTTACTAAGAAGAAAGGATCCTTGTTAGAAGCCAGCTTATCTTTTTCAGCTCCATGCATTCTTATTTAGTTGAATCTTCGGAGGAACCTTAGATAGATGTACGGATGAACATGCTGCTACAGCTACAGAAAAGGCTAGAAAATAGCTCGTGCTCAACTGCAATAATACAAGTTTGGTCAAAGACACACACAAAAATGCTTTTATTATACTGTCAGCTAAGTGCAGTATACTTCACAAACACCATAAAGAAGATGAAAAGCTTGTTTAAAGCCAGCCACACTACAATGTATATAAGAAGCGTCTAGTTCAAGAACAGGTCATAAAAATTGTTAAAAGTAGTTCTTTAATGCCAACCTTGGTAAACCTATGAGGCTAAACATAAATAGAAAAAAAACACAAAGAACATTCTGTTTCTTTCTTACAATTGTATATACCAAAACAATAGAAAGTGAAAATAATTTGTCATGGCTGGCTGCTTCTTTTATAAAGAAATCAAGCTTTGACAACATTATCTGAAGTAATTTCCCATCCAAACTTCATTACAGGAGCCCCTCTCTGAGCATAACAGAATATTTCCTAGTCTTATCACTTGTGCTTCACCTATGTAGCATTTTTAACTAGAAGAAATTATTAGGTCAGTTTCTGTTACGCAATGAACACATAATTTTTAAAGATAATAACAAGTGTTCTCTGACTATAATGAATACCATCAACTGAGCTAGAGATGAATAAAGTGGGCCAAAAGCACCTAAGTCTGACAAAGAGTGTCACTTCTGTTTCCATATTGATGAGACCACATATGACGCACACCCCAATTTTCCATTAAGTGCATGTCATGCCTCACATGCTGTTTAAAAAATACTTCTAATATTGCAGACCAAATATCTGAGGAATGTGCTGAATGTGTTTTCCTTCTGTGAAAGCTCAACATCTTTACTAAGATATGAGTGCTTTACATAAGACTTTATAATATATTTAGAGCATAACAATAACATCATGGGGAGGTTATGTATCAAAATTGTGTGGAAAAGAATCCTACCAGGCTAATGCTTGAAATTTTCAGTAAGTAGCATTTGACAGTCACCTTACTTCCAAAAGGTCTGTGGATACAGTAAGAGTGGATGGATAAATTTAGTTTGAGCTTCCTCATGCATAAGAGTCCAGTATTTTCTTTGGGTTAGGTTGCACCGAATATCAGTTCATGAAAAATACTAATGGAGGCCCAAGGAAACAAAAGCCACCACCACCAAAAATTCGTCAAGCATTCAAAGACAATGAGGTTCTCAGATAAATTTCCAACGTAAGTTCTGCTCCTTTGCCTTGCCTGTGCTCTACTTGCAGGTCAGACACCGGTTTTGCATTTATCAACCCTCCACTATTAATCTTTCTAACAGAAGTGTTTATCTATGTAAGTACTTGCTCAGTCATCTGGCAAATGCCACCTTTCTTTTATTCACAGACCAAACTAGGCCTAAATTTACTGCAGGTTTACAGTTCCTGAAACTGAGCCTCCTTCCGTAAGACAGAAACTATATCATTAATTTGTGCTCCTCTGTCCCTTCAGTATCTACCAACATTCACAATCCACTTGATGACACTGACTACACATCTCAGTTGCCTGAATCACTACTCTGACCAAGAAGGACATTGCACTCTGCTGTTTCCAAAGTCAGATTAAAGACTCTACAATAGCGTACTCAGAGAGCCACACATACCCAAGTCTGTTCTGTTAAGGACAGCCCACAAACTCTTGCCATAGATGGTAGAGAAAAAGGGAATGGGCTTAATGCAACCTTGGAAAGCGCACATACTGCATCCTTGTTAAATAACAAAGTACTGTAATGTTGTAATTACTGCAGTTATATCTTGACTAGTAAAGAACCTAGCAACTACAAATGTGTTCCAAAATAGTGATAGAACCAGGTAAAAATATCTTAAGCTAACACTAGAAGCCCAGCTGAATTTTGTGGGCTTGAGGGGAAAGTATCATGTAACTTCTACACTGGATGTTGAAGGCCACTTTTGTGCCTTCTGGGAACTACTGCCTTTCAAGCAACACATTTTGCCCATTTATTGAATAGCTGGGGGGGCCTTGATACTCTTCAAGGACTACTGTGTTGGGACACAGAGACCTGAAGAACGAGCCATATTTTCTTCCTTCTCCCAAGATTGATGTCTGGGGAGAAGAGTGGACATATGAGAGACATGTACTTTTTGCAAGACTGAGAGTTTGGAAAAAAGCTTGGTGATCTCAGCTCAGAAGCACAAGTAAGAACACAAGTAGGGAAAAACGACTTAAAAATTGCCATGGAAAGACTTTCTTGGACTTGCACACTAAAAGCAAACAGCACCTTGCCCTGGTTTCAGCTGCGATAAAGTTCATTTTCTTTCTAGTAGTTGCTGTGTTTCAGATTTGGTATGAAAGGAACGTCAAGAATGCATATTGCTTTAGTTGTTTCTAGGCGATGTTTGTACTATTCTAGCACTTTTTTCAGCTTTCCATAGAAACTGAGAGGGAGCATAGACAGAACAATGGAATGGCCGGTGGAATATTCCATACCATAGATGTCATACTTGATATATGAACAGGGGGAGGTTGAGGAGGAAGGGGCATGAATCCATGATCACTGCTCAGGGGTCACTGCTCCAGATGGGCTGGGCAACCAATTCACCAGGTAGTGATAGTGACTAGTGTTGTATTACTTTATCTTGTGCATTCTTTTACCAGTATTATTATTATTGTTGTTGTTATTTTCCCTTTTTCTGTTATTGTTCTATTAAACTATCTTTATATATTTATGTTTATCTTTTTTTTTTCCCCCTTTCCTTTCCCCTCCTTTTCTCCCTCTTCTCCCTAACCTTCTCGAGGGGGGAAGGGGGAGAAGTGCATGAGCAGCTGTGTGGTCCTAGCTGCCGGCTGGACTTAAATCATGACACACCTTCTGAGTTACCTGGAACAGGTTTTCCCTGAACAACTGCAGGTTTCTGTTGCAGCTGGCATCCACACCTACTGCAGAAAGCCCTGATGACTGATAGACAGATCTAAACAGTTCTAACTGTGCCTTAAGAGAAAACCTCTCAGTGGATCCAGTCAATATGTGATTGAGATGTTAAAAAATAAAGGGCGTGGTTTGTGTTTCAAAATCCAAACCACTCTTCCCAATATTTTCATAAACATTACAAGAAATATTTGTCTTACAGCAATGGACTTTTCCTTTTACTCTCGCTGCTATCATTTTGCCATAAGAAAGGAAAAATGGAAACTTGAAAATCTAACAATTTTCCAGGTTTGCTATTTAACAAAATCCTTCTTAAAGCAATTTTCTTCCTGCTCCAACATCGTAGCAACAGGTGATACGCATATTCTTTCAAGAATAGGATTATGTCTGGAATAAAGATTGTTTTTAAGGGATGATGGTTTAGCATACAGAAATAAAAAAATGCATAGCATATGATATAAACTGTGTGAAGAAAGTTCATATACTCTTGCTTCTTTATCCTTTTTATGCAACAATACACGTCAGGATCTTTTATTGTTTTATAGAATGCTTGCATAGTTGCAACTTCTGTCTAATTTGTATACAAAATGTCTTGTTTGGGGAAACAGCAAGTGACTGTTTGTAGAAATTATTTTTAGAAGTAAATAAAAAGGATTGGAAAAAGAACACATGGATTCAATCACTGGCATGCCCTGACTACAAACTGGTTTCTATCATCCAACACTGACTAGACACACACTCTGATTTATGCAAGCCAGATTCTGATACACCTGCTGGTGATGATATCATGTAGGGTCAGAATGCCTATCAAATTACAAGACTATTTAAATACGATCCACAGAAAAATTCAGAGCTAACTTGTAACTGAACAAACAATGGTATCACCCCAAACTATGTGTGGGACCAATCCCAACCCTCTTCCCTTCACAAAGTATCTTAAGAAATCTTGAAATAATTAAGAGACATTTTACAAGAAGCTCTAGAAGTAAAAAGAAGAGACACATGTTTTATTAACCAGTTTTAAACTCTTGATATAACCATCACTGCACTGGTGCTTCTACAGCATTGTGTGAAAGACAAGTGGTAGGTTGGTATATAAGTAAGATTTATGGTTTGAGAGGTTTTAAAAATATTTTGCTATGATTTTGTACATATTTTAAAGCAGTTGAGAAGAAAATATTTTGATCCAAGAGGAGCCGGTCTAGGAAAATCAGAGAGATAAATCTTTCAGCTGCAGAACGGAGACATAAATCTGTCCAATAAACTTGATGATATAAAAGCTATTCTATCCAGCTGATTCTGCATTTTCACAGGGCAACAGATGCTTCAACATGCCTAGCACTAGAAACCACAAGAAGTCCCAATTGAACATTAATATGTCTTAAACAACATTTACTCATATGTCTAATATTCCCTGGACAGGTCATGCATTATTATGCTTTTCACTGGCGTACACTGACAAAGGAAAATTCAGGGAGCTCTCAAAGAAACAGGGCGGATGAGCAATTTAGGAGGCTGACCACTCTAAGTTCCATTGTATTAAATCGTCTATTCAGCACTGAGCTTCTCTATGTTGTTTCCTTATTGGGTAGTACCCCATTTCATTTGATTAAAAACTGAACATTTAATCCACAAGTACATTGCAAACGGCATTCAAAGACTGCAGTCTGATGTTTCCCAAAAAATATGTCCTTATGTTGCAGAATGCATTTGTGTGGGTTATTTAAAATGCTTACTAGGATCCCATGCAATGCAACAACATATTGTAAATACAACAAACACAGAGACACTAAAAAATTTGGCACGTGGAAACAGTTTTAAAGAGGGTATAATTTGAAAAACTTGTGATTTTGATAAAACGCATAGGAATAACTATACTTTAGTTACACAGTTTCTCTGGATTGGTCATTTTAGTTCTGTACATCTTGATTTTTCAGTGTTGGGTCTCAAAAAGCTTACAATAAAATGAGTGATAATAAACTTAAGGGGAGATTTTTAAGCAAGCCATACGAAGTTAGGAAATGCATGCTGTGACAGCAAGACTGACATTTGGACCAACCAGACCCGCTATCTCATCTTACTCTGGACATGCCACTCTCACATGGAACATGTGAGAGCCTAGATGGGAAATCCTCAAGCTACTGCCAACATGGGTTCAAGTCCACGATGTAATACCACCTAACTCTTCAAGCAGGACAACCACATTTGTGGCGTGACACAATGCTGCTCTGTATCAGGGTGTTTCCTCCTACTTTGAAGCTCTGCACCATGCCTTCTTCTACTGTGCTTGGCCCAGTCTGTGTTGTACCCCAGCCATAGTCACCGCCTCAGCTTTGGAGCTGCTTTGCTGATGGGAGTGTTCAGGCGCTGTGTTAAGTGGGAAGTCTGGCTCATAAATAGAGTGCAAACTGCATTGCTCTTCTGAAAATACCCTTACCATTGATATTTTAATCCGAAGCCACAAAATATTGTATTGTTTTGCCTACTTTTATGCTGCTTAATTTCAAATTAATTTTTTTTCCATTATTTAATTCTGGTATTAAACAGGGTTTTGTAATGAAACTTAGTATCCATTACCAAAAATGAAGCTGTGACTGCAAAAACATCTCTGTCTTTATAAAAGACAAAAAGCTTAGCATTACTGGATTCTACAGAAATTGCTACGCTCTTGTGCTATTTTATTCATAAAATGAAGACGACGAAAGCCAAGGATGTCCTTGAATGTTCATCTGACTGGCGACAGAAAGCTAAATCAGTTGACACAAAAAAGGCACTACAAGGTGAAGGGGCAAGCTCATTTTTCCATCTGTTTTTATTGAACACACCCTTTGTGAAATGTCATGGTCAAGGGCAGTTAAAAATTAATGTCATTCTAATCTTCTTTAAACACTTCAACTTGTTCGGTTAAATGTGTCAGACAGGAAACTATCCATAAACAAATTTGAGATGTTAAATTACTAAGATAGCTGTGATTTCCTTCTTTTGCAAAATCTCATTACTAGCTGCAATATTATTTCCACTCAAGGAAGTCACTCTACACCACCAAATATTTTCACATGCATTGAAACATGTAGACTACACAAGTCTGCGGATGTTTGCTTTGGCAGAGACTTGAACTTCCTCTGTTTCTCCAAATACAATGTAATCCTCCTCACTTATGTCTTCATTTAGAGAGGAAAAAAAAAACAACAAAAAAACCTCAAACACTTAAAAATCACATTTTAAAACCACCACAAACTTATTTGCTACTAAGATTCATTTCTCCTCTAGAGAAGTTAAACACAAAGGCAAAAACCACCTCCAAATCTTCATTTCATATTTGTGCTTATCTTTTAGTTAGAGCAAATACAATTAATAGAACAAATAAACATAAGTAAGAGTTTAAAATACATAGCAGGACTGCAGCTCAGTATTTCTTCTGACAACTTTGTCAATGAATTTGACATGATCAATGTCATCTCCTTGAGTCGTTGCCTTTGGGAAAGGCACTGGCACAAGGGTTTTATACATCATATTTCTGCCTCAGTCTCACATCCACAAGTACAGGCTGGCTGATTGGTTGGTCTGCTTATCTGTCTTTAAAAATCTGACAGATGTTATGAGCCAACTGAAGATCTGCAAAACTTATTTTGCATCTTTGTCAAATTTTCTGCCAAAAGGATGGGCTATAGCCTAAAATCTGTTAGGGCTAGAAAGTGGAAGGCAATCACAAACATTTGACCAGGAACAAGGAGAACCACACACTTTCTATTACCATTAAGTGACGTACCTCCCTTGAGCTTAACACATACAATTTTCTTCTGCAGAGTTAGCCGAGTTCAATTTCTACTGCCTAGTGCTAAGTCCTCAGCAATCACCTCAGAAGTCTTCTCAATTTAGAGAAAAACATATGTGACTTATTTCCAGTGTTCACCCTCCATATATCAGCCCTCTCCATCCGCAGGCACACAGAATGCCTGGGAAACCTGGTTTAGGCAATAAGTCAAGTGATAGTTTCGTGCCATCCCTTCCCACTGCCCCCTGCAAATTTCCACTCAGTCTAGTTCCTTCGAGCACTCATGAAGGGCAGCCAGAAGCCCCTACTTCCACAACCTTCAGAAACCAAGAAGAGGGGGAGAATAGCAAAGTAGTACCACATTGTCAGTAAGATGTGTTACTAGGTACTGTAGAGTAACATGGCTCTACATCAAGCTACTCCCCACAAGATTTTTATCATGCAAAATTACAAATAGACTCTGCTGTGAAGATTTGTTAGAGAAATCCACCATGGCACTTCACTTGCTATCCATGCCTGGAAGTGCCATCAATATAGAGTTAAGCAGGACTCAGGGGTTGTCTGCTGAGCTATGATTAAGGTGAGCACACTGCAATCAAAATGATGTGCCCATTTCTCCGGATGACCTGCACCACCCGTCCTTTAAAGAGGTGAAAAACTGAAGCGGTATGCAGTCAAAGGAACTGCATTTGCATTCCTCCCTCCCCACTTCTATTACTTTTGAGATATGACTATGAATTAACTCAAACGAAACATAGCTTTAATTTGCAGAGAACAGTTTGTACTAGATTGTACTTACTTGTGATGCATTTTCTTGCTTTCTTATTTGGCTAAACAATGACCAGAATGCAACGCCATTAAGCCATTAAATTAAACCTGATTTACACACAGCATGTATTTACTTAGTTAACTTTTCTGTTATACAAATTTTTACATTTTTAATTTGGGATCTAAGAAAGGTGGAGTTACAAGAAAAATCTGAACAGCGACACAAACCCAATTTCTAAATTAAGCACAGCATCAGGGTCATTTTCCATTGCTTACTGAAGGCCAGTTCTTCAGAAGCCATGCTGCTTAAAATGTTCTTTGTCTATTAACTTCCCCTAAGTACCTTGCCCAACAGAGCCTAATAATTACTTGACACATACTTTCTCTTTAATGAGAGCTAAAGCTTACGATGACATCAGCCTGTCCTATTTGTCTGTGACTTGCAAGCCAGATGAAGTTTACTTGCTAAATGTTGCAACCCTGCCAAAATTCAGGGCTGCACAGAACAGTATGTTCGGGCCCTGATGTCTTGCCAGTTTTCAATGAAGTGCTTGACAGAGACCACATGTGGAGGTCAAGTGACACTATCATGATCTCACCAGATGGTAAATTGGGGTATTATTCCCAAGGCAGGTAGTATAGTCTGTTCAGAAACAGTTGGCAGATGATCCATGAACTCACAGCCAGAAGCAACTGGATTATTGCAAAAGATCAAGAATGCTATTGATGTTGGCGAAAAGACTATTCCAAGAATTTTTTTTGCACGTAATTCAAGGACTCAGTTCTCAAGATGTATATTTTCTTGGGGAAAAAAAAAAAGGATCTATTTTATTAAATTCTGTCTTAAATCAGTAGCTCTCCTGTCAAAGAAATCTTGTATTCTTGCATGATTATTATGTGATATATGTTAAATAGTGAAAATAAAGACACTGCAAGCTCACCTTGCTTGGGTTCTTGTAACATATTAAGGATCACCAGGTCACTCTGACTTTGATGTCAATTCAGAGATTGTATCTACACAGGTTAGAGGGCAAGACTGGACTAGTTTGCAGAGCGCAACAGGAAAACAGACCACGAAGGAATCTTACAAAATTGTGTAGATGACATTCTCCCATCCCTCTACAGTAATAGCCTAACCAAGTCAAAGTGTGAAACACTCAGCACTTCACATGGTCCAGTTAAAGCAGGCAAGCAATTTAAATCACTACTGAACTGACTCTGTGTCCTGGTTTGAGGTAAAACAGAACCATTAGCTAAGCCTCTTCTAACTCTCTGAAATTAACAGCATATTGTGCAGAAACTATTTGCTCTCAGAGTGATAAGACCTATGTTTCCTGGACAAAGTTGCAAAAAAATCCTATTTCTAAAAATGCAATAAAAGCCACACAGTGGAATCCTTTTATGCAGCAGCAGTTTTCTTCCCCAAGCTAAAGCAGCAATATTCTCCTTTCTGAAAAAAGACATAATTTAAAAGTAGACTTTAAAATTTCAAGTTCCTCTGGTGCAAAACCTATTAATTGACTGTGAATTTTATCTGAGAAAAGACAGATTCTCAAAGGGCCAGTGTAAAGGCAGTCTTACATCCCCTTGCACTTCTGAGAGGCTGCACCTTCTGGCTAACATCAAAACCTCCACTGAAATTCTACACTAACATCCTCATTCATACTGGCCAAACTTCAGAAAAAAATATAATCAACTGCACTTAATCACTTCATGACTGAGAAAGCTAGGATTCCCTTTAAATAATGCATCACACTGTGACACCTTACTCTATTTAAAATTGTGGGACAAAAGAGTACAAAAATAAGTACTTTAATTACAAATTTAAAAAAAAAGGGGGGGGGATAAAAAAAAATCCTGGAAAATAAGTTAGTTGCCTACAGTTATTAAAATGCTTTCTGAAATTTTGTTTTTAAAACAGGACACATGCTGCTAGTAAATAAATGTGCAGCAACACAAAGTCGAGCATTAGGAGCTCTAAAGAGGATGGGTGGCAGTTTGGACTGAAACTATGGAATTTCTTTAGATGTAATATAACATTAAAATGTAACTTACCCTTAACTGATAACTCTTTGAAGATACTGAGAAAGTAGCAACTACAGTGCATGTATCATCTAGCTGTAGCCTTTGATAACTATTTTAAAAGAATTAATGTGTTTCATTATATACCAGAATTAATTTTTAGAGCTGTTTTTCTCACAAAAAGAGGTACAAATTACTACTCCCTTTCACTAGCAGCTTTTTTTGAGCCTTCCTAAATTTGATGCTTTACATGACAGCAAGATAAGCCTTCAGCCATCATTGCTCTTTTCTCTCTTTTCTTTTAATTTGGGCCTGCATCATTTCTCCAAACTAGAGTGTACTTGTCTAGCTAAATTAAGCATCCAGACTGCATAGCAAACATTATCTGATGTGCTATCGGCTGGTTTCATGTTTGCCATCTGAGCATTGTTTTGTCAGACATGAAAAGAACATGTCTGGATACTTCTCATTCAGCTAGCTGAATGCCATGTTTAAAGCTCTTTAGGGAAAAATGAACGAATCACCTTCAAATTGGAAATTAATTGTTCTGTGTTCTAATTTCTTAGTCATCTGCTGCAGTGTAGGGCACTTTAAGGACCACAGACCTCTTTTACTACTCGTTCTTGTTTCTACTAATTGGTTCCGATACATCTTGATAATGGACTCTGCAATAGGACAGCACTAGCTCCAGCTCAGCTCCAGTGCAAATATTAAATAGATAAAACTTTACAGGTTTATGACCGGTTAAGAAGACCATTGTTTCTGTAAAACTTAATGTATGTCATCACAGAATTTCATGTCTGTGAAGGGCAACAGTTTGTACATGGCTTTTTCAAAACAAGGCAATTAACTGAAAGTCACTAAGAAAAGCTCCACCTTCATACACTCTTTTTGAAGAAATATTGCCTGATCCTTTGGGCAAAACTGGATAGATCCAGGAAAGCAGCATGCCATAAGAGATCAATTTGACTCGCCATCTCCTGAAAGGTAGAAATCGTAATTTGCTAAGCAAAACAATAGCCCCATCACTGCACAAGACAGAAGTGTCCCAACAGTTCCTTCCTCAGAGGACTTGCAATCTAGAGAATATTTGGCAGGGACCCGGATCTGATACTGATTTCAAATGGAACAGGATCAAGTCTTTCATGCTGCTTTTTATTTTGTCAGTGAAAGGCACATGTCCAGCGGAGTGCACTGGACATCACCCATACAGCTCCCAGCTATCTGTAATTTGAGCTACATACCTGCATCTCAGTATTTTGAGATGCAGCCCAGGGGGGCTGCGAGTACGACCCTCAGAGTCCTGCAGGGCTCTTTGATACTGCAGTTACAGTACTAAGTTGTAACACATATACCAGGCAAGTTGTTTTAGGGTTTCTGCTGGAAAATTCTTATTGCTCATATGATTTACTGGCAAAACTTATGGCCTCATTCTGCAAGTTTTACACTTATGAGCACAAAACAAAGAGAGTGATGATTGGGAATAGCAATCAAAGACAGCTGTTTCTGTTTATAACGAGAGACATGTTGCCTGGTTATCAAATTACCAGTGATAAGAAGACCTAGCGAAGTCACTGAGAATGCTGCCAGTGACTTTCCTGAATTGGTATCAGATCATATGAGACAAATATTTAGGTACGGATCTCTTCAGTATTCTCCAAAAATAGCTATACTGGGTTAGATCAAGGGTTCTGCTCAGGCTTCTGTGGCAAGCACCTAGAGGAGAGCAGAATAGAAGGTATATTCAATACTACCTTCTCCCTAATATTTTTGCAGCCACCAGCCATCCTCCTGTCAGGGACTTCCTGGTGTGATTTATATTTAAAAATTCACAACAGATTTGTCATTCTTGCAGCATTTGTTCTTGAACCCATGTAAAGTTTTAGCACCCACGCCAACCCTTGCAAAGGAGTTCCACAGATCTGCTTGCATGAAGAACTACACTCTTTGGATTTGTGTGGTTTTCCTGTTTCCTACTGGCTTCAAAGCTCTTGTCATGGCTGGTTGAATAGCCAAATCCCTATCCATAGTCTTCATGCCACTTTTTCAGGATGAAGAATCATGGTTTACTTAAGCTGTACAGCTGTCCCTGTAATTAAGCGGCTCCACACTTTTGATCACCCCTGATGCCCTTCCATGAGTCTTCTCCCATTCTGTAATACCCTTCTGAAACAAGGGGCGCACTACCGTAGGATTTAGGATGGCATAATACAGCTCACAATACAGTAGTGTTATAAAGTTCTCTCTTTACCCTCTTTTCCTCTCCTAAATCACTCTGCATCTGATTTGCATTTTTGATTGCTGTTGAGCTTTGAGCTGACTTTTTAAAAAGAAGTATGTCTTATGATCCAAAGAATTTCCTAACTGGTTACTGCTAGCTGAGAGACCAGTATTTTACAAAGTATTAAGGAAAATTAAGAGTGGTCTTTTCTCACGTATATCACTTCACACCTACCTACACAGAATTTTACTTGCTTTCACCTGCAAGTGCTGCCACCGCTCAATCTCATAAGGTCTTTCAACAGCTGTTCTTCATGCTCAGCCTTTGTCCTTACTAGGATAACTCAAATACCAGCAACAAACTTTGTCACTTCACTGTTTTTTTCCCAGGTCACTTTTTAACATGATGAACATGGACGTTCAAATACTCCAAAGACGTTGCAACATTCCACCATTAGACGAGCGGATCATTTACTCTTAACCTGCGATTCCTCTTTTCTTTACTGTCAGTTATTTAAAAGTAAGATGACCTTCCTCCTTATGGAATGGAGACTTGATTTCCTTAAGAAATCCCTGGTGAGGGACCTCAGTCGAAGCTTTGTGGAAACCTAGACAGACTGTATCAACCGGATCACACATATCCACCTGTTTGCTGAACGCGTCAAGAGCCACTCTGACTTGTACGGCAGGGTTTTTGTTTTACTAAAGCTATATTTACCCTATTAAGTATCTTCATAGAGATGCCAACTAATTTAATTCCCTATTATATTTCTAGTAATTTTTCAAGTACATAAGCCACATTAGGAGGCTTATAGTTTTCTTGATTTCCCTCATACTTTCCAAACAACAACTCTACCTCCACCTTTTTTCTCTGAATTTCTTTATGAAAATCCAAAGTGTGGCATTGGTAGCATTCAGCAATAGTATTCAGTAATATTTTCTCTATTTCTTCTCTACTGCTTCACACAGTAGAAAGAGACTTAATACAGATACAGTTATTTTATATAATTGTCTCCACTTCAGATAGCACTGCGGTCTCCGGTGCATCATCTTGGAAATACTTTGCACAGCTACTGCTCAGACAAAGGAACTAGAGCGCACTCCTTTGACAAAGGAACTAAAGTGCATTCCTTGTCTATCTTATTGGACAAGCTTGATTTTCAATATCTGCCTACAAAAAATGTAAAGCAAAGGTGAACTGTATTACCATCCTAGGAGATCAGTAGGCAATTCTCTGACCAAAGAGTAAGGTAGTGTTTATGTCAGTGTGGCAAAATAAATTACTTTTATATGTCTATATGAGCAAAGAAAAAGGAAAGGAAAAAGATCCCATCTTATCCATAAACTCTCAACATCTGCAGAAATGCATAAATTAAGTAAATAAGCTTCTAAATAAAATTTCAGACAGAATGACTGGAATAAAAGCTCTAAAACCAGATGGATACTAAAAGCCTAATGGAAATTTTCATAATTACTATCCAGTATTTACAGCCTAGTACATCCCAAATAAGTGACTGCTACATTAATTTGATGTGAAATACAGAAAAAATAGATACAGTCTCCATTTTTAATGGGTCTATCTATGAATAATCTATCTATTTGTATAGCTACTCTTTGACCTTATCAAAATACTGCCTCATGCCAATTGTGTAAGAAGTCCCCAGCCTCATGATCTGGCATCATACGGCAGTACACTGAGCACTCTAGCACCTAATATCCAAACTCTAATACAAAAACTAGGAAGAGATCACAACTTAACAAGTTTTCTTAGCAGCTTTGCTACCCCTCTATCATCTCAAGAACTCTGGAAATCAGCATTAGGTTTATTCTTAAACCATGAACGGACATCTTATACATTCTTGACTACCTTCTGACTTCTTAAAAAAAAAAAAGAAAAAAGAAAAAAGCTTATAACATAGGTATAATTTTATGCTTATTTTATGTAAGCATAAAATACGTCTTTTTCTTCTTTTATGCGTGCACAACTTGAGCACCTCAATGTTCTGGAGAAAAAGCATCTTCAATAAAGATTCCATATCCCTGCCCTCATCACAAAAATGCCGTCGAGAGAGATCACACGTTGCCTGAGAGTTCTAACAAGTCTGCCACCAAAACTGGAGAAGATCATAGCTAACACTAATCATATCCTCGGTTAATGAACAAAGACAAAGGAACTTTTAAAAATAACATGCATCATTCACATTTCAGGCCTTATTACACAAAAAGAAAATCAAACCAGAACAAACTAAAAAGGTGTACAAACCCAGTCATTAAATTCCTTTTAATCAACATTTTGAAAAACTTAAAAAGTCAGTCAAGTGTTCTCCCTCCTCCTTCGGAACAAATCTTGCTTTAATACCCTCAGGGAACTTAAAAAAAAATTGACTGGTGGCCTAGAAGATGCAATATTTTGTAAAAGTAAAAGACACATTTTGAAAAACAGTTTTTTCCTACAGCAGAAACTGATTCATTGCATCCTTCCTCAGAATGTGAAAAAAGTATCTGTTATTCTCAAAGGAGACTTCTGGATGCTCCACAGAAAAAAAAAAAAACCAAAGCAAAACAAAAATACATTCACAGAACACTTAAGGGAGAAAGGAAATGTGTCATAAGAGAAAGGTTGAGAAGACCTCACCCAGAAGACCTCTGAGTCAAAAGAAACCTCCCTTCCTCTCTGAAAGATGATAAAAAAAACATGCACTTGTATTTGTTGACTAGTAGACATTTCTGGCTTAGGTGTAACCTACGAGAGGGAGATAACTAATCAGAGTCCATCCACCCTTTCTCTGAATTCTGGGCTCCTTATTACAACAGAACACAACTGTCAGATGGTCTCCACTGTGAACTGCTCATTACCTTTCACTTCATACAGAAGTAGAGAAAAAAAAGTTAGGTAAAAAGGAAGAAAACACCTACAGCACAAGGGTATTCTGCTGCAGTATGAACAAACAACCCCTCCCTCGACTGTAATAATTTGTACAAAAGTAGGATCAACCAACTAGGCAAATCTAAAGCCATTTGAAATGTTCTCTTGGGGCACAGGGCTGATCAGACTGGAGTTTTCACAATAATGTATTGCAGCAGACACACAAAGGAAGAAGTAGAAGACAGTAAGCTGGTAAGAGTACAGCGCTTATAGAAGTGATCATAGTAGATGTTAATAAAGCAGGTTATAGACACCTGCCTGCAATGAAGTTCAGTTCTGCAGCTAAACGTGGTAGATGTTCTCATCTAGTTGTCATTCTTCCGTCCCTCACCTTGCCTAAAATTGCAGTGCCTCATGATATCATTCCTCTCCCCTAAAATGGTGCTTCTGACAGTCCAAGACAATTTGTGAGGAAAAAAGGCTGTCATCCACACAAACACAGCTTCCTTCTAAGCACTCCACTGTTTCTCAGAAGGAAAGCCAACTGCAGGAGTATTATTATTTGAAATACCAGATTTATCCAAAATACCCAGGAACAAAGCAGATTCAAGAAATTTTAACTCACAGGGCACACAGACCTCTGCTAACAGCATCTTTACTAACACAGCCGTGCACACTAGGAAGTGCATACTAGGAATGTACGTTAACTCTACACTGTTCTACAGGATCTGTATCCATTGCTTTAGGGCTTAATTTGCAGTCACAGGGAAATATGTCATTTTGAAAACCTGAGGAGAACAGCAGTATGATTTCATACCGATCAAGATTATCCTTTCAATCAGTTAATCACAAATCTGTGGCATTAGATTATGAAGTAAGGTGGAAGAGTGTTAATCACTTTGTGCAAAGATGCAAGAAAGATATCTGTGCAAAAAAACCCTGCTATGCTGGGGGACATCAGTGGAAGAAATGCTTGCTTTGCTCAGATTTTTATATTAACAATCTCAATTTAAACTCCTTTTGCAACAGAAGGTGGCATAGTGAAGAATAATATGATATTAAAATCACAGTGGCCAGATATTGAGTTGCTGAGCAAGCAGACGTAGCTTCTGACATCTTAAAAGTTCAGAAAACGCCAAGCTACAAACTCAGCTTCCTAATTATGGACAGCCAAGCTAACCATTTCTAAAAATCTTGGCCACCGTTTTAACATACATTTTACTTCTAAGGAAGATAATGAGTCACATTTCCAAGTGGCTTCCAAGTCCATGCCTGTAGCATACACACTACACATGGGAAATTTGAGAACTGCAAATTCAGGGTCTGACTCTGGAAATTTGGCTGAGTATATGGTTTAATAAGACTTTGAAAAAAATTAATATGTTAATTATGATTTCAATATAATTTAATTCATACATTTCCTTCACTGTCTGTCCTTTATATTTACCACTTGAACATTATTCTGTGGTTCTTGCTGGCAGAATGTATTCCAGGTATGTTTTCAATATACGCTGTGCTTATTTGCAATGTCATTTAAAGTATTTCAGGGTTGCCTGCAGATGGGCACAAATTCAACGGCTTTCAGTAGGACATTTCACTGGAGTATTTCCTCCTTTTGACACGCTCTTAATATGCTCAATCAACCAGAAGGGACCTAAGCTTTCAGTCACTGGTATAGTCCATTTATAGTGGTTTATATAGAAAGGACAGTGAATATTATTACTGTAATACAAATTCTGCTATGAGAAAGGCATCCCTACCAAAGGCATGAAATTATATTAAAAGGCTAGGATGACTAACCCAGCGTCCTGCCAGCTCCATGGCACTCCTGTCAATGATTGCCAGCATAATCATAACTCTTTCAAGTGCAATATGCACTGGAACAGGGGAACATACATCGCAGGAGGCTGCTACCTCCAACAAGAGTACATAAACACTTGAAAAGGAAAGAAAAAGAAAGAAGAAGAAAAACCCTATGTGGTGGTCCATATTAGGAATTGTCAACTAAGACGGCAAAAGTAACATTTCCATTGCATTTCCACATTTTTAATTTCCTTCCATTTAATAAGATGTACAGCTAATACTGAAAGTATCTTCTCTATATAAACAAGACACTTGGCAAATTTTTAGTGTGAGTACCTTATTTTCTCCAGGAAAGATATGAAAGTCTCATTTATATTTGTTCATGCTAAAAAGGTTCTCTTAAAGCTAAACTTCTCATTTAGGCATAAAATGGGTCAAAAGTAAAATAGAGGTAAACAGAAAGAAACCTGACAGCAATGTATCTGAGTAAGCCTGTGACTCTCTTTGGCTGCAATATTCCTTTTTTTTCATGTGAGTAAGCCTCTTCAATGAATAAGTTATTCTTGGTGAGAAAACATCAGCCTTGATAAAAAGCTCTAAAGGTATGGCCTTGTCCAAGAATGGGGAGTCAATAACTGTCCTCAGGAGCCCAAGTTTGAGATCTAGATGGAGAGGAGAGGAACGTAAGAAGCAGGGCAAAACCCACAGTATGTCACATACATTAGTTTGTCTACAGCAACCTCTAGGAAACTATATAAACATGGAAATAAAACTGAAAATTGCCCTGGTTTATAATGGAACCTTCCGAAAGCGTGAGGCCAGTTCCTCTACCTGCACTAAAAGCAATGATGCAATTTTTATTTGAACCCACTGTCCTGCCTTATGACAACTAAGGTTAAAATCTATGACACAAATGTTAGAATATTGCATCTGTTATATCGCCCTATTCTTCGATCAGTACAGGAATTTGACTGGCTAGTAACAAATCCCAGATGTCTCCTGTTACACCACATATTATACGAAAGTGCTTCTCTTCTGAAAATTGCAGCAGTTGAAATAGCACACAGTCCTTTATCACAGGGTTCAAGTTGCATTTCTGGCTTCTGGAGTTGACATCAGAGCTATTCTGCAGATTAAGGCATTGTAGGGCCCTCTTCTAATTCTGATGTTATCTCCAAAAAGCCTCATGACTCTATTCTGAACAAACCACTCCATTTCATAGAAAAGGCTCCTATAGAAAGTCCGTGAGACCTTCTTTATCATCTCACCTCACTCAAATTTCTGTATTTTCCCATACACACTAAAAAAAATAATAAATTATTGCCATAAACTAATTTGGCAGCGTACAATATTCTTCACCTCCAAAAGACTCAAATACTCACTTCTTCAGTCCTTCTAAGAAATGACCCAAACACACTTATTTGTCTTTTAAAGAGGGATCACTGAATAAGCCTCTGAGAAGATGCACTGAATTCTGTCAGACTTCACATGTGGCTTTTCTCTGTGTGCTCTATCTACAATGGCATACTCATACAGGTTTTCTCTTAAATATTTAGTCTATATGGTACATGATTTTTTTGGGGTGGGAACTCAGTTTACACTATGGCTACTGTCAGGTGGCCTCAAATTCTGCTAGCACATCATCTAAAGCGCTGTGACAGAGAACAGAGGTTTGCAAAGGAGGTTCAGTTTTTGCTTGCCCCCTGTTCTGCTCTACTCTCTGGACGGTGTGGGCTCCATGTTGCAACTTAAGAAAGGAGGGGAAGTCCTTTTCTAAAGCATCCAACCTTCTGGATTTCAGACTGGAAATGTTACCATGCCCTGGTCTTTTGAAGAATATTTTTTTCACGTGACTTCTCATTATTCTAAATAGCATCACTTGGGAGATGTTTAAAAGAAAAAGGGGGGGAAGTCTGCAGAGAAGAAATCTGTAGACTCCTTTCTTTGACTCTGCATTCCTTTGCAAACTACTTAGTGCATGTTCAGCACACTCTGAAACGTTGCTCAATTGTGCTCTGAACAGAAATAAATATTTTCTAGAGGAGATTTCAAACAGTTACAGAAAGAACACAACCTTAAATAGACATGAAAAACTAATGATGCTGCACTAAAAATTAATTAAAGTTCCTACAGGGGCCTTACCCTCGAGGAGGCAAATTACTGTTAAGCCCCACAGAAACAAAAGCTGCACTATGGTAAAATTATATTGCAGTGATCCATCTATTCAGAAAAGCAAGTGGAGAAAATCTAGATCTAAAGCATAAATTAAAACACACCAGTTTTCATACACATGGAAATTTCTGATTGCAACCACTAGGCACGGAGATGAGATATACATTCCTAAAAAATCATCTGCGCTGTACAGAAAACTGAATGCCATGGAGCTTAAGAATGGGTTAAAAATAACAGGCTTACCGGGTTGGAAAGCCAAACTACAGGTATTCATAACAGCTACCGTATCCGCTTTTCTACACAACTTTATGGAACCAGCTAGTTAAAAAAGAAAAAAACACTTCTGAAAGTTCAGAATGCCACCTTTTTCATTTTCTATTAATGTGCTAGCTTCAACTGGAAATAAACATGTTCCCCTTTTGCAGGATCTTCCTGTTAGTAACAGTTGCACATAAATAAAGTTTTCTAAACAAACATCTTATCTTTTTATGGAAGGAAGTCCATTAATAAGGAATTGACGTCCTTCCCTGAAAAAAAAGATCAGTGCTAATTCTTTCCCATAAACCAAAGAAATAAACTTACACCCTGAGATTTTTTACTCTATTTTCACAGCAAACTGGATAGTCTGCACGTAGATAAAATAGAACTGTTTGGGTTTTCTTATAAACAATAACCCTGTTGCTACCTTGCCACATAATACTGAAAAATTAATCTCTTCCCTCGGTTTTTAATTGCTTCATGGAATTTGTGCTTCATTTCAACTGTACTCCACACATTCTTTTTCAAACTATAGGTCAGCCTGTGAGCAACTTTTAGGCTGGGTGCTTCAGAAGCACACCATAGCTGTTTAATGTTTTGACTCATGCAACCAATTTCAGAAAGATGTCCTTTATACAACAAATGCAGCCAGATTCTAGAAACTGTGCTCATAATCTTCTGTGCCCTTCATTGGCTTTGTCAGCTACACAAGACATTTCTATTGCCTAAAATTAACTTCATCATGGAAAATCCTCTGATGCAACCTTCATCTGTTTCCCTTCTTCAAAATAGCTTTTCCTTTAGACTAAGAGAATTTGAAGCTGGCACTGTACTGTATGCTACTCGAGATAAATAAAATAAATACTTTTCTCCCAAATGCTTCAGAAAACCAGCACTGGAATCTATTTGCGACAATGATGAAAATAGAAATGTTAGTATGTGTAAAGAGAGTTTAGATTTTTCAGTGCAACACAATTTAAAATCTCAGCGCCACACTGCATGGAGATAAGCCTAAGAGAATAGCAGAATAATATAGTCTGTGTTTACCATACTTGTACAAAATTAAGAGTTTATGAAAAGATTTATGAAAAGACCTACTTATCTTAAACATATTAAATGTCTAACTTGGGGGGGACACAAGAAACATCATCAAAGTATTTACAGTAGGAATTTCAAAAGCAAATTTTAAACAAGAAAGTGCGCCAAATGTTACAAGAAAACATTGTTTCTCTTCAGTTGTGTCTAGAAGTGAGTGCTATTTCAAAGGAACCTATTCCGGTTTTGAAAGATATAACACTTCTATGTTCCAGCAACCACGCTTTTAGTTATCCTAAGAACGGGAAAATAAGATTCCACAATTCTTTACCAAGAGCGTGCACCAACTTTGCTTACACAATGCTTCACTGGAGAAGGGACTGAACGTATGTCTTAATGTAGATAAATAAAAGAGTGACAGGGAGTGAGATTGAGCACTAGAGTCCTCCTCCTCCACTATACTGAACTCAAAGATTCTTTCCGGACTCTATTTTGCACTAATACGGTTCACTTTCCAAAGATCAGCCTGCTGTAGAGGTGACAAGCCCTAAGCAGATACAGTCAGTCCACATTACACAACCTTGAAGGTATTGGTTCCTTGCATTCTTATTTGGCATCCACATACAGCTTTACACGCTGACTTTTACACTTTACTTTTAAAATGTAATACTTTTTGTTGATGGTGGAACCAGAAGTCTTAATGTGCTTGCACATGTTTAGCAACACACATACCTGAATGTCACTAGAAAAACAAAAACAATTTCCTTTTCCCTTAACTCTATTCTTTTCAAAGGGTTAGGTCCTCAGGAAGGTTTCCCCCCATTTCTGTTTAACTCTCGATAACTGTATTGCGGAACAGTGACCTTTTTTAAAAACAAAAACAGAGCACTGCTTTAAAAGGTCATATGGCACAACTCAGAAAGCAGAGCAGATCCTCTGGTATCCCACGGCAGCAGTGGAAATAGGGATGCAGGCGACAGCCTGACAAGTATCTATGCAAAACTGCATGCCGAAGTTTTTTGTCAGTCATTAGAACAGTCACCAATTTTCCAGGACTGCCCTGGCCAATTGGGATACCTAGTCACCCTATAAAATTTCCAGCTTTTCTGCCTTACTTTTTCTTCACCCTCCTTCTTTCAGCATAATTCCTCACAAAACTTTGCTGATTCTTGACATGGGAGAAAGCTTGGGGCCGTCTCAAGAAAGCTCAGTAAGCTCCAAGACTTTTGATAATTTTATTTTGTAAGATCAAGAGTTTTGGTGAGCTGTAGCAAATGGCTAGCCAAAATATCTGTGAATGACTTTCGCTCTGATGAATGAACTGAAGGTAGCCAGCACATCAAGCAAAGAAGCCCATTCTGTGGTGTCACTGTTACCTGTGCTGCTGTCTTGTCCTGTCCACTCATCTCCACGTTCTGCAACGCAGGTGTGACAACTGGCGGAGGAGGTGCTCTGCGTTTTTTCACTTCTGGGTTTGCTGTCATTCCTGAGATGTTACCAAGGGACAGTGATGTACCCAGGCTACTGGAACGAGAATTCACCGAAGGGGAATTTGGTGCTGTGGAAAAACCCTGTAAATGGATTAACATCTTGGATTAACATCACTTTTTAAAAACAATGGGAAAGAAAGAAGAAAAACAAGACACATCTGGTTTAAACAATGATATAAATAATCATGTATGTTCCTCTGCCAAACTGGCTGAATTGCAAACTGTAACTTTTGGAAACTTCTAAAGGTCAACTGGAACAAAGCTTTCAGGCAATATTAATAAGTCGGGAGGCACAATGAGCACCTACCACAGCTTAACAGTACTATTGATGGGAACACTACTGCTGCTTGATATTTAAAATATAAGCTTCAACAAGACACAGAATTACAGTTATCCAAATGCATTTCCAGTCATATTTCAATTACAAGCAATACACATTTCTGAAAGCAAGATTTACTCTTAAATGAGAACACCGTTTTAATCACATGCTGTCTGTGTCCCAGGCTTGTCTATTTTATTATCTATCTGCCTGATTTACCTGAGTCTTCTCTGCAGATTTACGTAAGAGAAACTCTGCCATCAAACTATTTCCAATTTACATGCACACTCAAACATAATCATTCACAATCTACTGAAAACAACCGTTTAACCTGGTCAAAAGAACACCTACTGACAGGTCCCACTCTGGATTTTAACAGTCCCAGATCAAAGGAGAAGCAGAAACTATTTCAATAATTCCTTAATGTTAAAAATTATTTGAATTCTCACTGAAGACTTAATAAAATCAATGGAAGACGTTTCACTGATTTCAGACCAAGGCCTTAATACCTTTTTATATTAATACACAAAAAAATATACGCAGTCATATAGTAATAAATCTGCAAACGGGAACGACTAGGACACATGATTGCTTGAAAATGTGCATTCTTAATTTAGTTTTGACACTTAAATTCAACATAATTAATTTTTTTAATCTGCTAATAAAGATCTTGCAAAAAACTTTTCCCTCGAAACCTGTGAGTCACCTTTTGATATTTTTAATTAAGAGAAGCTTTCAGATTAAATTGAAGATTTTACATTTTAATTAAGTTATGAGACGGTCACTTCTCAGAAAACGGCTTCTGTGAAATCACCACTGATACGAATCCACCATGAGCTGGAGCAGGATACCTATTCTGGAAGCACAGGCTGATGACCACAGGTTGATAACGCTGTTCTTATCACAACAGAATATGCTACCGCACTTGGCAAAACTCACCCATCGAGGACATAAAGCTCTCACACAGAATTTTGTCCAAGACCACAGAATACATACTGGCAGGAAACTAAAGGCCACAAATCCCACCACTTTGCAAATAAAAGATGTAGTTCTTTCAAATGAAGTTCTCCAATCTAGAAAGTGCTGAAAAATGCTTTGCCTCAATTGTATGGCTACCTCATCCTTGTGGTGGATATCTGGACTTCCACAGGCGTGTAACCAGCAGTGAATTTGACTCATGACATGGCATGGTAATTCCTTTCCACAAGTGCCAAGAGCAATCTTATGTAAAAATTAAAAACTTGGGGCAGCAAGCTCAAAAAGACAATTCATTTAATTTTAGGACTGTTGAGGAAGCACTGATGAAGCATAAAGAGCTAAAAAATACACCAATGCAAAAAGATGTACATAATACAGGTTCCTGACTGCCTGGTAAAGTTCAATATTCTACAGATTCCTGTGAAAGCAACTGAAAATGCTAAATGCAGATAGCAAACTAATTTGTGTCATGTCCTGCATCTACTACGCATGTGATAACTATCACTGAGTTAAAACTATCATCTGGACGCTTTTATTATCATTTATGTTGCACACTGCACAGCAGACTTCATCTTGGAATAGTGTATTTAGCACAAACTAGGCATATTATCAGTCTTCCCTGATTGACTAGAGTTTTTCTGAAGGATTAAAGCAGTATTTCCCACATCTTTTTCATTGCCAGTTTCTCTGAACTGAATAGCCTCAATAGCTTGTTCACTTTTCTAGCAAATTAAGAAAAAAGCTCAAAATGGAATGTGGGGTTTAAAAGATTAGGTCTAATCTTAGCAACAAACGTAGTCTTTTCTTGGCCCTGTATCTTGAGCAGCAAAAAAAATAATGATCTCATCTGTAACCTACAAGTTTTAAGTCATTCTCAGGGCATATTGTACGTGGTTCTATCAAATAAAGTTTGTTTACTCCTAAAGAAATGACAGGCTTCACAGCGTGAAATAGAAAGCAATTTCCTCTGTTCACATACTTATAAAATAACTGAACAAAATAATTTTAAGGTGTATTCTACAGGTGTGCTTTTGTGATTGTTTTAATTCTTTGATTTTCATCCTAAGACTTCCCTCCCAGCATTACAAACACAAGATACCACTAAGAGAGGATGTATCTAGTTTGAAATTAATATCCTATTCAATTCTACCTCAAGGTCTTGTGGCTGAAGAGCTACAAGAATCTTTTTCTAGGCAACAGATCACCGTGATGGAATACAGTGATGAAAAAGTAAACAGCCTGGATTTCCTAACAGAAGATATAGGAAAAAATTGAATACTTACGTGACACTATAAATAGTTTATAATAAAAAGATTTTAATGAAAGAAAAAAATAAAAATCTTGGAAATTCATCTATGTTTTCTTTTCCAAGTCCAAACTTTATGTCAAGCCCATTATTTACTGAGTGAGCATTTCAAGAATGCTCATGTTAAGACTCTTCCCCTAAAATAAAAACTCGCTACAGCTTCCAGGGGAATGGAATGAGGACAACTTCAAAGTTTTGAATGCCTCATCATTCAGCAATGAGAGCTTTGTCTAACTGGAGGCAGATCTTCAAGCTCTCCCATGTGTGCAGTCTTCTTCATTAGCTTTAAGAGAAAAAAAAAAATGTTGGACACAAACCACGGACACAAGTGTTTCTGGCATGACTCGTCTTTTGTTGTAAACCTAATCTAGACAGAAAACGCCTTACCCAGCTTTTATATTCTACATTGGTTTAGATGCAGTGCAGCATTTTTCCAAATGGCTGGGTTTTGGAGGTTTGGTTTTCAGGCAGGTTAGCAAGGCAACCAGTAAGAGCATACAATTAATTAAGTAAATTTGCAGGGACCTGATACGTACATGCCATTTACCCAAACCATATCTCATTTCTTATTGTTTTAATTTGTTATCAATGGGTCAATTTAAGGGGAATTACTGAAATTACAGCAGTGTGAGTGAGAGGAAAGACAAGCTCAAGTATTACAGAAAATGTAGCTGGCTAAAAAAGTCAGCCCTTATCCTCTGTTTCATTTGATAAACAGGCTAGCATCAATGTTCCTCTCAGAACAAAAATCAGTTCCTACAATCTATGTGTTTTGTAACTGCATTGCAAAAAAAAAAAAAAAAAAAAAGAAAAAATCATGTCAGAAAACAGAAATTTCATGGCAATGAATTATATAAAGAACTTTTAAAAATGTCTCACAACTTGTAAAATCATAGTCTTTGGCAGACCACTAGTGTTAGAGCACTTTGCTAGCAGCTCAAACAACAATTAAGTAATGCAAACTAGCAAGAAAAAAAGAAATAGTTTCCTTCCCTCCCCACGCCTGCTCCTGCATTAAACCAAAGCAAAGCCAGTGCAACACAGATACACCAGCATAGGTCAGCAGTCAAATTAGACTGTAGTTGAGCAAGCATCTTGAACATGTACTGAATCACAACCACGGACTGAAGTCCACTTCAATTCCATGAAGTAGATGTTGGAAGGAGGCAAGAAATAGCTGCAGTAGCACATATGGTGCCACCAGGTTTCATGGATGCATTGTTTCGTGTTATACTTGCCAGCTAGTTTGTTCTCTCTCATTAAACTTCTGAAATCTAAGGAACTTTCTCTTTTTCTAATGTACAAGATGCTTTCTTTGGGGTTAAGCAGTTTAATTTTAGGGTTTTCTGCTACTAGTTCTTCTGGTTGAAATTTAGCTGTCAAAGACTTTTTGGAAGGGCAAGGAGGGGGCTGTTAAAAACACAGAAGTATGAAGGCTCAGAGTAACCTGGTGGCTTAGGCATAGCAGTCCTTTTCAAAAGACACTGAGAAGTCAACTTTCCACAAGACTACCAAAATCCATAGCCTGCTGAACTCAACACGAGCTAGATTAAGAGCCTAAAGCAGAAGTCGGTCTGTGTTCCAAAGTCATCAGCCTAGAATGCAATTAAAAATCTTTTTTTGCAAACTACTCCCTTTTTAAGGATGAACAGAAGCTCTGATATCTTTATGGATACTTCTGAAAATTTTAATGTTAATATGAATAAAATAATGTAAAATTAATCTATCAAAAATATAACTGTACTGCTGTGAGAATTCCATTTTACAAAAATAGATGTGTATAAAAGTGGAAGTCAGCTTATGTTTGTTTTCAAAAGATATGCCTCGTATATAACTCTCTTACCCAAAGCCCTGTTATTAGCATTTCCTTGATTTTCTTATGACACTAAGTGGCATTTAAAGGTCAGCAAGGAAGAGACTGCAGCTTGCCTGTGAGAGTGATATGACTTCCCGGTTCCCTGTCCACACCGGTCAATAAAAATTTTTCAAAATGTCAAGTTCTTTTCTTCTGAGGTTGCTACAGCCAGGCCTTTCTTCCGCAGCTCTTTGCCAAAACTCACATATTTGAGCTCCCAGTCTTGTTATGCAATTTCCTTCTGAGAAGTTTTTAAATCAAAAGTAATCAATTGGGCTGTTTTTAAGCACTCAAAGTACCAGATGTATCAGCAAAAAGTAAGGGGTTTTATTTTTTCCAAAACAGAGACAAAAAATAAGAATAAAAATATCATAAAGGAAATATTTCTTTTTGCAAGTATAATGTGAGTAAACACGAAAGGTAAGACTTAGAGCAGGCAGACAAATCCACCTACTCAGCGACAGCAAGAATATTTATGCCTGTTGGACATTTAAACTCCATTAATGCAAACTTTTATTGATTTGCTGAATGACACCACAACTGATTACAACTGGCCATTTAAAACACCAGACAGGTTATGTTAGACCTACCACACAAATTAAAGTCAAAGGCTGCTTTCCTTTTCCTGATACTGAAATTCCTTATACTAGCACTAAATTTGACAACACCAAAACTGAATTAATCCCAGCTCCTGCTTCAAAACCAAAGCATAATACTGTGGTCATGAGATTGCTTGGAGACATAGTTTAAAAAAAAACCCAAAATTGTGACTACTCAGATTTTCCTTTCTAACCAGACACACTGAATACAGTTTGTTTTTTGTACTCCCTGAAGCACTTGTGAATCTGGTACTTGCATACAGTCTGCAGTCAGAAAGGAAAAAAAAAAAAGTTAACCTTTTCCTGCTCTGAACAAAAAAAAACCAAAACAAAACGCATTTTTATGCAATTTACTTTATGTTGCTTTATTATCTCATTGCATTTTGCTATTGGTAGGAAATGATCTGGTCACCCACCTCAGTATTAAAAGAGAAGCAAGTACTTCATTGACACACCAGTAACTCATACAGGCAGTACCATGTTGATGTGATATGTCTGGCGGGTAGGCTTTCACGGTTTTATTGTAAGAGTTTTGAGTTATACTTTGAGGTTTGTACAACTACAGTGCTATCTTATGCTTGTGTAAGTCTATTTTAGTATCTAGCTAGCAATTCCAGATCTTGTGGTCAGGACCCATTTGGTGGACACCAGAAATTCCGCAGCCAGAACTAGAAATGCCTGAGAACATTCCCTCCTGTGCCCCTGCCAGTTCTCCCTCACCGTGGCCAACCACGTTCCTCTCATTTTAGTACAAAGTTTGTTGATCAGAAATCCTAGCAGTGCCAGGTGCAAGGAGGTCACCTCCTTTACAAAGGCATCTACTTTATCTCTCAGCACTGAAGTAACACAACCAGTCTGTCCCTGCAGAGGTTACTATAACCTTCCCATCACACAGGTCCATACCACCCGCAATTACGCTCTTTTATTGCTTAACTATCTTTATCATTAGAATTTTTTTCCTTGTACCTTAACTACAATTTCCCTTCCTATAAGTTTATCTGATTACTTCTTGTCCTCACGTAAGGTCACGTCATGTCAAGTATCTCTAGGTCTCTACAGGTAGGAGCACAACCTTGGTTTCCAGCTCCAACTGATTTATGTTAACTTTGCACCTCCTGTGGTGTCCAACCTCTTTCCCAGTAGAAAAGCTGAAAGAGCAACCACTCAAGGGAGGGAACTAGAAAAGCGGAGGTATGCAGGAGAAAAGCTTTCCAAAGCAGACCGAGGAGGTTAGATTCACGGTTTGTGAACTTCTATGGAGGGAACAAGTGTGGGTATATAAACTCAAGCCCCATGCACTACACTGAGGACAAAGAGGGTGCCCAACCAGAGAGAGCTTCTAAGAATCTTCTCTAGTTTTTGTCATACTTCTTGTATGTGAAGCAATAGTCAAAACTCCTTTCCCATTTGAAAAATCACATGGCTATTGAATGAATATGACAAAAATTGCAAGCAAATTGTTTACTTTTTTTATGAACCATCAAACATTTTACTTGGATGTTTAGAAATATAAAGTTTTTACTCAAATCAGTAGCAGGTTAGAAAACATGGATTGGCAATACATGCATTTCAGCTCACCATGAACATATCCGTAAATTCTTCCAAATATAAAGAACTGGATGCAGTAAAACCAAGCCTAACTGCTAATATCAATATCACCTACTACTATCACCTCCCTCAGTATTCAACCAGTCTGAGATCACAATTTAATCTGAGTTCTCCACAACTAAATAAACTTCCAAGGCACATATAAAGCAGTGGAATACAGAACTCTGAATTCAACAATGTATATATACTATTCAAGCAACTCAGAGATTGTCAAATCATTCATACTTTTTCAAGATTATATGATAGACATGATTCCTCAATGCTTTGAGAATAGAAGCTTTTGAATCACCTCTGGTGATGTAAAATTCAGTGTTATTTCCTTTGAATAATTTCTCCTGTTCCCATGTTTCACTCTTCATATTTTCTAAAGTCACAGTACTCCTCATGCTTAACAAAACCTTTGTCTATTACTGCTACCCAACATCACTTATGTCAACATGAGGAAGTCTCCCTGTCAGTACGAAGAAGACAGTCATAGCATCAAGGGAAATGGATGCAATGATTTTTTTCCATCACAGCAATACATGCAGAAAAGGGAAGACAAGCTAACTTGATTTACATTTGTGTGCTTGCATCGTCTCTTCTGTTTAAGTGACAGAGTGTTTCAAATAAATTCATAGTTTTTTTTAAAAAAAGCATCCCAACAGAATTAGCAAAAATAGACTCTCTTGACAGAAGGTAGACACTACCTTTTCTGAATGGTGGGACAAAGGGAAAGAAAGCAGACGCACACCTGAAAAACTCAGAAGGTGGGAGCAGGCAGCGTACTGCCCGGTGCTAATGAGAAGACCAAACTGTATAAATCATTGTTTGGAAGGCACACGTATATCATTTGTGTCCTCTCCTATCAACCTGGACACTGATGCCATTGCAGTAAGCAGCAAGCAGGTATCCTGTGGGCCTCATGCATCAGAGCTGAAGACCTTGTTAAAAAGAAGAGAAACATATCTTCGATTCAGAGCCGTTAGCATTGGCAAGCCGGCCTCAACTCAATGCAGTGAAAATACACATGCTACAAATCTTTCTAAGGCATAATTTGATTTCATTTCTGTCACTGTATGTCCTATGAAGGACAAAAAATTATTTTGCTGAAACCTGAAGCTATTTAGCTGCAAATGAAAGAAACTTAGGTTGCTAAACATTCTTTTCTAAACAAATGTGATCAGCAAAGCAAATCGGTGTATGTTCAATAAAGCAAACTTCAGTTCATAACCACACAAGCCAATATATTTTCCACATAATATTCCAGATAATATTCTACTTAATTTTCTGCTTTCCATCAGATTCTCTATTTCCAGAAATACAGCTAAAAAGCTATGAAACATAAAATTATTAGAAGATATTTCAGCGTTGGTATAAATCCAATGATATGCATGAAACAGCCACAAGCCTCAGCACGGGTGTGTTACAGGTATCTTTGTAAGTGGATACACTAAAATCACCATGTTTTTTTAAAAAACACATGCATGTCTAATCCCTTAAAATGCCACATTAAGGTGACAGACACATCACAGAAAAATCAGGGATGTATACGCACAAGCTTCCAGAACACAGCAACTTCCTTCATGGCCCTGTGCTCTGCACCCAATACCATCAGGCTAAATGATAACAAATGAAGCTTATGTTTGGCTTTTGTTACTTTCTGGATGACAGATGCATTTTGAATACCCCTAAAATCTAAATATTCTTGCTTTTGTTTTGGATATGTAAACCCTAGTAACACAAAACCATCCTTAAGATAGCACAGAAAACATTTCCTCATCGGATACTTTCTATGCTGCTTGGTAGTTTAATGGAAACTTGACTGTCCGTCACTCAGGTGGGAGGTAGGGGTGCAGGCTGCAGACACAACCTGAAGTGAATTCCAAAGTCAAGCTGAACCGTGGGTGACAGTCTGGGATGCTGGCAGATGCTTAGGATAAAGTTTGTTTGCATTTCATACAACTGTAAACTGATTTATCGTGACTTTCAGAAGTGTGTGAACAACTTTGTGTCTCAGTTGTTAGAGTTATGTTGTCTTTTTTTTCCCCCTTCTTCTTTTTTTAATATCGTTTTGGGAAAATACCAGAATCAATTTATAGGTAAAATGCACCCTCTCAGGGCTGATTTACGTCTTTCTGGTTAGACTGCTAAAAACTTATCTCCCACGAGTCCAACACTTTTTGTCACAGTGCACTGTCAAAATGTGTCAGCCTATAAAAAAAGACTGTATTGAAAATGCATTTTTCATAACTGTCAAAATTACAAATATGTAAAGGCAATATGGGGAGAAATTAACTTCAAAATATTCATGAAAAAGGGAACAGCTAACAAAAAATAGGCAGTCAGCAAATTCAGCTACTCACATTACTTATAATTTTTTGATAGCTACATGCATATATGCTAAATAAGAGTATCACTACCTGATAGTGCAATAGATAGATGACAAAGAAAAATTTTTGTCACATACTATGCCAGACCAAAAAAAAAAAAAAAGAAGAGCTAATCTATGAAGTAAAGGAAAGGGTTATCTATTCAAGATGAAGTGTGTCATCAAATGGGGACAGAAGACGGGCTTGTGACGAGAGACTTGCAGGGAGTTCGGTGAATTATAAAAGGAAATGGGAAAAAACGTGGAAAACACTACAAGTCTCTTTTGGATATTTGTCCAAGTGGTACACAAGCAGACAAGAAAGAAGTAGGAAAGAACACCAGAAAAAGTGAGGAAAGAAACAAACCCACTGTCATTATGGTGAAAAATTAAGTGACTGCGTTCACCAGATTTGACCAGAGAGGACGTCCTTGCAGAAGTTCAAGGACGAAAATCTGGAAAAGTAGAGGAGCAAAGCAAAAAGCAGAAGACTTCAGTAAATGTGATGATAGAGCACTGGCTCGTATCTTGGGGAAGGATCAATGAACTAAGGAAACTGCAGAGGACACAAACCATATTCTCCAAGAAAACTCAATGATCAATCACGTTAGCCCAGAAAGATGGTGATGTTAATGCTCACTTGTTGACATGAAGATGGAGGGGGAAGAGTCACACGAACAGAACTCAAACTGGTAAAGATTCAGTACTGAAAGGAATGTGGATTAATATATAGACTTGTGAATTGTAATAAATATTTCTATGGTAGGGATGTAAAGCATACAAAGAAAAGGGATGAGGCAGAATGGAAGAAAATAACCAAAGAAACAGCTTAAAACCTAACAAAAGAGGTTTTAAAGCCAATGATAAACTCTAATGGAAAAATGCACTTTAAAGAAACCTGAAGAAGAAATAATTACAGAGGAAAATTCACATGGACTCAAAAATTCAATTCAATCCCAGTATAGAAAGAAGACAGAAAAATTATCAAGCCAGAAGGAAAACAAGGAAAGAACTTTTGAAAAGAGGCCATTTACACTTGGCCTTCGAAGGCCATTAGTAGATCTAGTGAGAGGAATCTTGGAAGAGTGAGGATGGAAAAAGCCAGATTTTTCTAAGTCTGAAAAGGATTGTTTCTCCTTTCACTTAAGACTTTTGCACTATGTGAAAATAGATTAGGTCAATCAAATAGCATTGAACAATCAAGCCAAAAATAAAAATCTGTCTTTATTAATGGTCTGGCAACAGGCTTCAGGAAACAGGGAGTTCAAAAGGTCAAAGACCAACAACGGCAAAAAAGACATTTTCATAATTTCCACTGGTGTTAAGCACTCATCAATCATAAATAACCACAAAAAGGATCAGAGGTCTTGAGCTAAATAAATTCATCATTGCAATAGGAGTTTATTTTCTCTAGGCTTACTAACTCTTTTAAATCAATCATCCAATGTGTTTGGTTCATGGAAGACAGGAGTTGTTGTATTTGTGATATATGTCCTTCTGAAATTCAAAATATTTTGAAACACTACTGAGAAGAACTTCTGCTGCAATAAATTCTTTTAACATATAGGAACTATCAAACCACTAGAGACGATCATCTTCAATATATTTTCATTGTAGATATGCCAATTTATACTGGAGAAGGACATGGAAACTTCACATAAAACATACAATTTTAAAAATATCTGCTCTAATGTCTGCACAGCCAATTTTTATGGGGACCATAATTGTGAATGGAATAGTTCCTGGCATGAGTTTTTTGGGTGTGTATTTGTTTGGTTTTGAAGAAGTAATTTCTGTTTTTTACTGAAAGTATTTTTAGTGCAGTTGAGTTAAAAAGTGTTTTTCCCCCATTTTAAGGAAAGTGTTGCCCTTACGCAAGTTTTCCAGAGACAAGAAACATTGATGATCAATTACCATTATCTTTCAGTGCTTGCTGAAATTCTGACACATATGACTCCAGAAACCTCTACTTATTGTAGCTGATGAGGAATGAAGAGAATCTGTACTGAAATTCAAAGGCAAATTTCCACCAAGATCTGCAGAACTTCTCTAAAGTGAAAGGAGTTGCTCTGATTTACTCAAGATCAGGGAAGTGACTTCTAGCTCCAGTCCCTATAATCTAATTCCCACACAAATACTTTGTTAATTTAGAATGAAGTTGTGCAACTACTTTTCCCTTTGAAGTCTATGGTAACTGTAGGTGTTTAGCTAGAGGGAGACAAATAAAATCATTCAACTGTCAAAGCAAATTTTCCAAAAGGAAGCTTTACGCTTTTTAATGATAAAAAACTGCCAAAACTATTACTGAAAAACAATGCAACCTCTGAAGATTTTAAAACTTAAATTAGAAGAACAAATCAGCTTTTGAACTCTGAAATTAGTGCAAATCTTAACACAAATCCTAATTACAGAGTTACTAAGAGGATTCTAGCAACATGAATCAGAAGTCAACAAGCCAGGAATTTTACTGTTTCAATTAGCTCTTTCAGATGTCTGGATGCACGTGTGTATGTATACATAACCTGTGTGTACATATATGTATCTACATACAAACACAGGTACGTATACACACACCGAGTTTATCACTTCAATTAGCTTTTTCAGATGTCTATGTGCATGTTTGCGTGTGTATGTACACATACTTACACACGCTGAATACAACAGGCTGAGTCTGAAACCCTAAGGGGTGGCCTAAACAAGCCCCTGAACTTTATCGGCAGCTTCCACGCTCAGAATTTCCGTCATCAAGTAATGACACTGAAGCAGAGCAGTCCTTTAAGGAGACATGACTGCTTGCTGTAGAAGACAAAAACAAAAGACAAACTCACACACATCGTGCTCATAGCTTGATGCTCAGATATTGATGCCAGCGAACCACTTTGAATTATAACAGATTAATATTTAGTCCCAGATCAGCATCAGTGGTCAGGAGTACAGGGGTGAAGAGGAGGTTTAGAGGCAACGCCCTCCTGCTGGACAATGGATAGAGCACACCCAGGTGTTGTACTCATCCATCTTCTGTTTCGTAATGCCTACAGAAATTAAGCTTGTCCCATTAAAGGAGATGAACAATTTGGATAGAAAACACATATGCTTATACTCCAAAGAAGTCACAAGCAAATTCATTTCAGGATTTGAGTCTTGCAAGAGCACGAAATTCAGATCCAAGCTTCCTCTCCACCCTGGAGCATTCTCCAAATGCTGTCCCCTTTGGAGGACAATCAATATCCTGAGCATGCTGGCAAAAATCATGCAAGTTCAATAATTGGGCACAGAACAGGTTAAGAGTAAAGAAGCAGACCCCTCCCCTTGAATTTTCTTAGAATTATATTCAAACATTACTTCAAACACCCTTGGCATTTTATTTTTTCTATTGTGAGCTCACTATTACTCTTTTAACTCTGACTTTGCCTTAAACCAACCCACCTTCTAAATAAAACTGAAGCAAGAATATAGGATACTGCAAAGGGACTGGAAGTACAGCTGTGCAGGAGTCCAAGCCACTTCAGCCTTTTCCCACTTTATATAACTATAATTTTAAATTTTTATCTTCCTTTGCAGTATACTTTAGCCAACTAAGTTTCTCCAAGTCTAAAACTTCAGTACTATATCCTTAGGACACCAGAGCTTGACTTGTCAATGTTATTTCGAAGAAAGTAATTTCCCCACTGCGAATAGCCTTGTTTCCTGTGTGAATTTAGTATGAAATGCTAAAAAATCACAGCTCTCCAATCTATTTATTCCCACTGACTGGAATATTCCAATCCACTGGAGTGCACTCCCCACCGAGGAGCAGTAGCAGAAACTTTTCAAGCTCAGTCTCAAATTTAACTGACACTGAAGTTAAAAACTGTAGAAAATAGATACAACATATACCTACATTTGGACTTTCACTGGCACAATTGCATCTTAAAACAGGGCAAGCAGCACTGAGAATTCTGCTTACTTCTCTGGGTATGCACTGCTTCAGATAACAAAGAAAAACCTGCTTTTGCAACAAATTATTGGCCGGTGAAAGCCACTCCCTTCCTTTGCCACTGTTTGCAATTAATCTTCTACAAGACTTAACATGTTTACTTTGGGGTTTTCTCCTTCCCCAGTGAGAAAACGCTCTATAAATTGAGCAACTTCAAGGGGTTTGAAGTCAACTCTCTGTGTCAACTGTCAATCAAAAAGGAACAGAGGTCTTATGTTTTCAAAGATGACAGTGAAAGCATCAGAAGATCTTTGTCCATGCAAAAGAGAACCTGAAGTAGCGCAAGAAATAATGATTTTAAAATGGCCTATAGTAACGGCTAACAAAGGACATGGTGCAAAGCCAGTTGAAACCTGCAAGAATTTTTCCACTGGCTCTAGCAAGTTCTGCATCGAGTCTCTGATGGTCACTCTAACTTTACTATGCCAAAAGACAGTAATGCTCTAAACTCTGTTGCTGCTGTCATTTCTCCAGGAAATCTTTTTCTTCAGTATCCTTTCAAACTCAATGAAAATCATAACAACGCTAGCAGAGAAAGCGTAAGTCTGATTTTTAAACATAAAATTTGGCTCCACATACCCATACTTTAGTCTCTACTGCTAAAGAAATGAAGTAAACCACCTCTGACAAAACACGTCAAACAGATCACAACCAATAGGCAAAGAGTTGTTTTAAAAGCGTGATCAAAACTCAAGTTAAAAACCAAAATCCAAAAAACCCAGTGCATGATCAGAGACCCTGATGTATGGCCTCGTTGTGTAACTATTTGGAGACCGTTTACAAAACCAAAACGTAGACCCTGAGATGATGTTAAACAGCATATGAATGCATGTCTACAAAGCTAACAGAGCTCACACTACTTTCACCCTCAGCATGATGCTTTCTTTTGATATAATATTCAGCCACAGGAAATTAAAAGCAGAACAATACATTAAGTCAGTTCACAATCCAAAGCAAAACCATTAAGAAGCCTCAAAGTGTTGTCTTTCCATAGATAGAGGATAAAGTGTTTTGTGTTTTTTTTCTTAATTCAAACAGGTTGCATAGAGTATTCTCTCTCCCCCCCCCCTTTTTTTTTCCTCTCTTTTGAGGGGGGGAGGAAGGTGTCACAACTATGGGAAGGCAATTTGTTTTTAATTAAATACTAGGTAATGACTTTGACTGACTTGTACAATTGTCGGTATTTTTAGTTGATATTGTCTTTCTGATCTGTAACCCTTAAACTAGGACAAGGACCTTGTTTAACATTTGTTAAATTTAGACAGCGCCACTATCCACTATTACCCCCCTCCCACCGCTGCTGCACTAATCTCCCATGCCAGCTGCTCAAATGTTTACGTTTGAAGGGCTTTCTCTGTTTGTACAGAAATGGTCTCTGCACAGTATCTCTCATCTGTACATTTGCCAGAATCAAGGCAAGAAAAGCCTCGCTGCTGCAATTCTTGATTAATAAATAGTCTTAAATGTTTCTTCTTCCCTTCCCCCTTCTGTCAAATCCATTGCCATTAGGTTTTTACAAGGCAAGCCTCCACAGTGTACTTCACTGGCCTGATTCTTGTCCTACGCAAACAACTGTAAATCAGAACAAGCTCCATTTAGAGTCAATGAAATCACATCATCTCTGGGCTGAAACTGTGAGAGATCAAAATCAAGATGTGTACCTGGGCATTTGCTGGGATGGAAAGACAAAAATGTTATAATCAGAGGAGGGAGGTGTGGGGGAACCAAACACTAACAATCATAGATCTACTGGTAATCTCTCCATCTCTCTATGTCAGTACACTCCAGAGACTGCCTACACAGCTCATGTCCTAGACATCGGTCGCACCTGGCTCTCTCATCAGGTCACCGAGGTACTGAACCAGAAAACCGCTTAAACAGGTGCTTGGTATGACACTGAAAAAGTCAGTGGGTCCAACGCCTACGCTTACAGCTACGCACCTATTTAAGAACTCTGCAGGGCTACATCTTGCTATTGGCCTTGATCTGCTTTCTCTTATGGCCTTCCAGCTGATCATTTATAAAACCAGAAATACTTCCCTTAGTTTCCCCGAGTATTTTGAGATCTGCTTAAAAGTGTAAATGATATAAAAAAAAATAATTCAAGGAAACGTATCTCGCTGAAGGGATTACTACTTCATGCTGTTGTAAAAGTCTTTAAAAAGGCTGACTGCTTTTTGTCACACTCTTTCCCCTCTTCGGCTTGCGTCCCAAAATGCTGCTGAGAATTCAAATGAAATATAAAACACCGGGGAGCAAGAGAAAAAGCAATGTCTGAAATTATTTGTAATCCTTTCTGCTAAGCTCAGAGGGGAAGATCAGTATTGAAGCTGCATGTAAAAGACCAATACAACCTAATTTAACAGTTTATTCAAAAAGAAGAATGTGAAACAGCTACACAGACTACAGGCACTAGAAGGTCTCTTCCTGTCGTGATGAACAACTGAGCAGCACACACAGTGCTTAGTGCTATACAGTCTTTCCTTCATACGCTCAACCCCTCTTTAAGTTAAAGGGAGACCTTTAAGGCCCACTAAGCCTCAGGTAGGTTTGACTTTGCATGAGAGAACTAAGCCATAAATTTCACTTAGGAAAACTTCTCCATCAAAGTAAAATGCATTGTGTCCTGTCAGCAAATGTTGTTTTGCAAATCCTCCCTCACCTGCCATGTTATTGAGACATATGGTTTCACACGCTACCCAGCAGCTCAGTTTTGCCAACGAACAATAATGCACAGAACAAATACGTGTGGAAATCATGAGATCATCTAATTAAAAGAAATGTTATTGTTTGCCACTACTTTTAATGAAATCGAGTCTTCGCTGTCCACAGAAGAGGCTGGAAAAGAACCAAATCCTATTAGCGCTCATGCCTTAGAAATTGTTTGCAAAAGAAAAGAAATTATACCTTAACCAGTGTTGAAAATCTTTACTGTATCTAAAATCTACATATGCTAATAGGATATTTTAGACTAATATAATAAATCTATGGTTACATGTGATTCAGATTATGCCACGACAAAAAACAGGTGTTACTGTCTGAAAAAAAAAAATTTCCATTGTATATTAGAAATATGGAGTCAATGACATACAATTAGCCATTTCTGATTTCATCTAGTAAAGGGCATTGGCATAAATACACACTAATCCTTTCATTACAGTAGTTACATTTGGAAAGCTTTACAAGAAATATTTTGGATATCCATCATTAAATCAAAAAGAAATGTACTTTGCAGTGGAATTAATAATTCCCTGACTCATTCCCAGACCATCCCAAACTTAAACACAAAAAGCATTTTACATACACAGAAATGTGTGAAAGACTTTTTCAAGGAACTACATCTCTGCTTGTCCGATTGCAGAAAAGCCTGATCCTGGGATAAACTTCTCTTTAAAGGTGGTATTTTCCACACCACTGCATGCTTGCCAGTTACACTAAGAACAATATGCTGAATAAATTATGACTGAATATGAATTACAAGGCTATTATACACTATTAAGGGGCTCTGGTAATATTAAACACCAAGGAAGCAAAGCCTGAGCGGTTGAGATGTCACTAGAAAAATCTCAAATGGAATTTAAGTTTGTCTTTGGGTTTTTTTTAATGTCCTTTTATTAATGCAAATTAAAAGCCATTGGTCTTATTAGCTGCTGCTTTATTCTGTTTTTTTTCCAGTGAGTTAACTTCAGAACTTTTCAGTGAAATCAGTAACAAAAGATGAATCAGACATAAAAGGATTTGGGTGGTTAAGGGTGTGTCACCAGGTCTTAATTAAACATCCGAGGGAGATATCTGAGCCAACTTACTCCAGACCGACTGGGTACATCCACAGTATAGAGAACGATGCCACGCAGCCTAGGTCTGGAAGCTGAATTGCCTCACACTAGCCTAACTTACCATGCTCCTGTTAGGTTGGGCCTCCCTAACTCACACCGCTTTGTGCTTTCCCTTCAATAAGCCTGACACATACCCTTCTGATGTGCTTATTCCCATTTTGGTGCCTGAATTACGCTTCTGGGCATATCGAGCGTGAAAACCGCTGAGAAACTATGCTCCTAACCTCCTGCCTAAACTGCATCAGGATCCATAAAATTGGCAAATCTCTCCATCTTCATCAGCCAAGGGGTTTAATCCAAAAAGCACATCACACAAAACATAACTGCTAGAAGAGGCAGCTACGGTATTTCTCTCCTGTCTTGCCCTCCCCCCTGCCCCAAGTTCAATGATTCAGTTAAGAATATGGGACATCCATATGTTCAAAACCTTCTTCCAGTTGAAAAAAAACCAAACTGCCCTCTCTCATGAGCAGAGCGAGGTTATTCTGTTTGAGGACACGAACGTGAGTTTAGCTAGAAAGAGACAAATTAGGGCACTCATCTGAGCAGGGAGCAACAGCCATTTGGCTCTTCCAGTTCTAGCTTCAGTGACTACTTATTTGCTGAATCTAACATCTGCTTAGCATAAAACACAGAAAAACATCTCTGGCGCTGGCACTGTAACCCAGAGCTGCCACTGCACTGAAGTTATTTCGTTACTGGTCTGAACAGTTAAGCTTGCTCTTGCTCTCTCTGAGTCACTGAATATTCGGGTATTTTTACGAAAGGGCGCTTCCCACATCAAGAATACCTCACAGCTTTGTTCCAGGCATTCTCCAGCCCAGCAAGTATTTTGGTTTTCTTTGCAAAGGAGGAAGTAATTCCCTCAGTAATGGTCCTGAGAGAGATAGAAGACTGACTGGTATCTCTAAAGGCAGAAGAGGGAACCGAACTTAGCTCTCTTGCATTTTGGCTAACAGTAAGTAGATGGTAAGCTTTTAGAGTAAAAGCTTTAAATACCCGAATTCAGCAGATGACTCAAGGTTTCAATCCTGAGCAGAGGCAGGTAGCAGACACAGAGGATGGGCAAAGTTTAGCATGCAACTCCTGTTGTGCAGATTTCAGTGGCTTCAAAACTTGGGAAAGCTGACTCTGGGATACTTAGATCCAGTGTCCAACAGAAGCCCGTGCTACTGGGTATTAAAAATGGCACTGCCAGGCACAGTTGTGCCCAGTTCCTTTTGTAGATATGGTCCTACTCAAGCCCTTCCGATTCAACTTGATTCATTTCTCTCTGTTCATCTCACAACATTTCTTGAGAATATTTCCATAAAAATGTCCTGCAAAAACCACTGCAGGAACTGAAGTTTCTGAGTTGTCTTTTTAAAAGCAACATCTTGAATGCAATGCGTTGGGATGATTTTACTCTGAACCATGCAATTTTATGTAAAGATGCAGGTCCTGGCAACCAACGACTATGTGATAATCTTTTGTCTTTAATAAAACCCTAGTGGCTCCAAAAAACGTTTATAAATGTGACCTCTATGAACCTAACCATTTGGCTCAGAAGCCAAAATGGAGGGAAGGAAAGTCCACCCTAAATGATTTGTTTTCAAATCTCATGATCTTAAGCCACTTTTGTGTGGTAAGGGCAAGAGCTGACAAGTGATTTTTGAATGCATGAAGTTGGCAATCTTGTGGTAGTTCAAGCTAAGCAGCACAGACAGAATAGGGGTCAGCCAACATGTCTCTTCACCAGATACTGTTTTTAATAGCTTGTAACTTTACCATGCTTTAACCAGAGATGCTGAGACTTTCCATTCCAGGTGTCTGCCTCAGGCTATTTTCTTTTTTTTTTGAGCCAGAGTAGTTCAGCTGGTTCTGAGATTTTTATTATTTTTTTTTATTATTTTTACACTAACTCCAAGGACCTTTTCTTTGAAGAGGTCTAGTAACACCACACTTTGGAGCAAGAACTTGAAGTCTAGTGGCTGGCAGCCACCCCACCACTGCTTCAAGCTCTTGCCACCTGCTATCACATATTCAAAGAAAAATCTAAAGATACTATATTATGTAAAAGTATCTCTGATTCACATGAATGAAGACAATTAATATCCTTTAAGTCCACACTGCAAAAGGAGGTGATATTCAGCAGCAGTAATCTGGCTGAAAGGCACCTCCACAGTCCATCTAATCTATTCCTCTGCTCCAGGATAAAATCAAGTATGTGTAGGTCATCCTATAGACATTTTTGGAGGTTTTACACATTAGGTGATGATGTCTCTTTAATAACCTGTTCCCTTGCGAAACTTCCATGCAGTCAGATTTTTTTTTTCCCCTCGAAGTTAAATTTTCATTGCTATATACAAAGCACATTACTTCTTGTCCTGCTCTCAGTAGACAAGGACAAAGAAGGCTGATCACTACGATCTTCTGGCTACCTATTGGAATTCTGTGAATGCCAGTCAGAAGCCACTTGGCTCTGGTAAACGTTTCTTCTGCCCAAGGAAAGTTAACAGTAACCCTACTGTGATAGTGAACTTTATCTTGAGATATCTGGTATTTAATAAATCTGTTTTTCTTCTAATCATGTAAACAGCTGCACAAATGAAAACATTTATAACTATACTGTATCTTCCCTAATGTCACCCTCTGGCATCTAACTACTGCCCTACAGGTGCCCTGTAACAGAAGATTAATGGGGACAGACCACTCTGCACTCAGGTTTGTTGAGTTTTATGTTCTGCAAACAAAATCACACTAAGGAAAATTGCTTCAAGGCCAGATCACAACCAATGACAGTGTACGTAGCTCTAACTGTACAAAATACAACACAACTATCCAGGATTTGACCTTGCTAGTACAAATAAACACACGTTACCAACCTCACGCTAAGCATTGCCAGGAGACCAAGAAGCAAGAACATCAGAACAGGAATTTAAAGCGAATGTGATTGTCACACAAGGAAATATTAAAAGTAGGTGGCTGTTAACTTCCATTTAAGATGACATGGGCAGTATTCTCATTCCTGCTGCCGTGTGAGGTGAAATCCTTGACAGTAGGTAGATGGTATTGACCGATCATCTGGGACCTGACATGGCTGAAGAGAAATCACATTTCCAAACACTTTTGCATAACTGTGCTTGATCCTTCTTCCAACCACTTCTGAACCGGGAAAGTGTATCATGAATGATGTAACTCTTGCCATCAAGAAGGCCATAAAAGTTAAGAGTACATTAAGACCAAAGAAGGCTCTGAGAAAGAAAATAATAGATTTTTTAAAAAAAAAAAAAAAAAAAGCTTGTATAGGGAAAATAGTTGTTCCCACCACTTAAAAAGCGACTGCCAAGATTAGTAATGCACTAGAAGTCCTTATGACTTTTTTCACACATTAGCACAGTATTTTTCTTCTGGAAAATGATCTTGCAATTACACAGGTACCATGAAATAAAAAAGAAAACAACCATACACATACCCTAAATGTATATTATAAATGTTTGGAATTTAAAATGACATTGTTTTTGACTAATACATTTGTCCATGAACATACATAATAACAGGCATGACAGATTTATTAAGCTGGGAACTACTGGACTATCTGCTTCATTTAGTTTCACTGATTCTGTTATGAGTAATACCTATATTCAGGCATACGCTGAAGACTAGATTTTTTAAAAACGGTCCTGATGAAAATCTTCTAACGTTGCTCTGCTGAAGCCCTGTTTGAACTAGAGAAACCTCGTGTGATAAGACTTTGTGCTGAAGTTTCAAATCCTCTGATAAGTGTCCCTGGCTGTACTTCTAAATATTTTTTCCCCAAGCTGATTTATTACATAAACAAATTCCACATCAGAGATACACGTCGTTCAGCACTTGGGATGTGTTTTTTCGCTCTTGATTTATGAAAACATGAAGGCCCCAAAAATAAAACCATCTAATTTTAGTACTGCATTCCAAATATCGGGTTTCATCTTGATCAACTGTTTATTTGAGGACAGTGACACCAAGCGGCAGAGATGATTTAAACTCCCCTTTTTTCCCCCAGCTGTTCTAAATTCAAGCTCTGACTGACTGTCTTTGGCACACAAAAAGCAGAATATGTTTAAGTGCGCTGCAACTTCCAACTGCTTTATTTGTACGTTGTATTTATACATCAGTGTATTTCAATAGCATTTGATTTCTGAAAAGTTAACACGGATGTAAAGCTCGCCTGCTAAGCACAAAACCTGGAACAGATTAAGCGAAAAGATTTCTGCTTCATTTACAATACACCATTAGATTTCAGATCCTTTACTGACGTGTGGTATAAGGAACTGCTGCACTCTGAGGATTGTCACGGAGAATTCTTTTCTGGCATTTTTACACTCTCTCTCTCTAAGATGTTAACAAATTCTTCTTTTTTTGCCTTTATTTTTGCTGATGCTGTGAACAAATGTCCTTTTCACCTCAAGCGTAAGTGTTGACTTTCCCATCTTGACTTTGAAAATCTGCTTCCTCATCAACATTCCAAAGTATTTTTAGAAGCATTAATAATTAGATAAATATGGCACTGAAAATGGTTTGGTGCTTAAAAAGTGAGTATAACTTGTGCTTGAATAAATAGGATCTCTTATTTCTTACACCTTAATTCTATTCCTTCATATTACCCAGTTTTCAAAAAAACCCCAATCAATATCCAGAACAGAATCATTACTTTCTCCACAATTCAGTGCACATCACCACCACACAATAGTGAGAAAAGGATTTAAACTAAACATACCAAAGTTCACACCCTTACCTCAATAGTACTTCATGAGTTGCCCATTTCCTTATAGGCAAGAAAAATGTTGTGATCCAGCCAGTCTATCTCCTGGCACTATGCTGAAGGCAATGGCAAACAATTTTCCTTTCAGAAATCAACCCGAAACTTTGGCTTTGATTCCCGCACAGTAATGCAAAATTCTTTCAAGATGACCCAAAACAGTAACAGAAAGTAGACCTGAGGAAATCGCAAAAGAGGAAGTCTCTCCTGGATGACATTTTGCCAGAAGTCCTATCTTAGCTCAATGAAATAACGAGCTCTAAATGTCAATTTCACATATATATTCACATATCTATGTAAGATACCACTTATTTTGAATGAGGATACTCGGTTCCGCTGAAGTAAATAAGTGAGGATATCTTTTGAGCAAGTGGAATAAAGAATTACTCAGAATGATCATGGGTCTCAAAAGTTTCCACTTGAATTTTTCCGTAAGTCAATACAAGTTATCTATGCCAACTATCTATGCCAAGTTTACAGTATTTTAGAATTTTTCAGCTAAGACGTCACAATTGCTGACCTTTTTCTTGAAGCCCATCTAGTCTGTTCAAAGGATGGAACTTCTGTGCTACTGAGTGGATCTGTTAGACTTATTTTATACATCTGCAAGCCTTAACAGAATAGTACCAAATTAAATGGAACTATGTCAATGCATTTATTTAAGTATGTACTTCTGTCTTAGCAGGATCGGTGCTCATACAAATACAGGTGTCAAGCCAGAAGCGAAAGACATGAACACTGAACAATGGCTCTTAAGAGGAAAGGGGAAAAAAAAAATTAAATCCCTGACATGTTCTTGTAACTGAATAAAAAGATACAAAAAATTTTTACCTCTTCAAGATCCCTTTGCCCTATCATCTGTGCCCTTAGAAGACAAAGTTACATGTTTGAGACAGTTTTGAAAACATTTTTTCATCAATGTCAAAAGAAAAAAAAAAAAAAATCTTCATTTATGATTTTCCCTATAAGATTCCCTACAAAAGTAAATTAAGAGATGTCTCTGCTTCTGAGGAAAGTACCACACACTAGCATAAAAGACAGTTCACAGTATCTGAACTACCTTCATATCCTCATTTGGAATTCTGCCTCCTCCTCTTCTAGTACTTGGCTATCAAGATATTGAGACTAATGTATAATGGGCAGTGAATACAAACCACAAGATGATTTTATTTCAGCAGAGCTTGTGATGGTTTTTCTATACTTTTATCTAGTATATTTCAATTACCCACATCACCCTCTACTAGGACTTTATATTAATAGACCTCTCATTAAAACATTCATCTTTATAGTGTTACCCAAATTTTTAGCATCATAAGCAGCTTTACTATTTCAGTAATCTTTCACTACGAAGTCTTCACAGATTTGCAGTTAGGTGTTTTTTAACATCACAGCCAGTCACTTCTCCATCTATTTCTCCCTTTTAACTTCTTTTGTATTATCCTTTTAATCTGGGATTTGTTCTCGCATTCCTCCATTTTTTCCACAATTTTCTGTCTCCCTTCTCTGGGGCTAGTGAGCTGTACATTTTGCAGGTCAGCACTCCTTTTCCAAATATCTGTTTGTGAAAGGGGGATTCAGAGCTGAACCTCACATTTCAGGCTTCTATCATGTCATCAACAGAGTCTTCTCCAGGTTTTGAAAATATGACAACAAAAAGCCAAGTAATTTAAAAAAAGCAACAGAAAGACATGGCATTTATTACGATTATTAATCCACCAGAATAGCCTGACAAAAATATTTAGGATTCATGCTTCCTAAATAGATACCTAAATCCTCATAATTTAGTAGTTTGTCAGGCACTCAAAAACCTTTCTAAATGTGGTTCACGAGATTTTAGTACCCCAAAATGTACTGAAGTACTTAACAAAAATATTTTCTGTTATTTCCAGTGTTTACATCAAAAGTACTGTCCACCCGCAAGCTACTTCAGAAACAAATGGAATGCTGCCATGCCGCAGAACATGTGCTAAAGGATAAAAATGCAGTGTGGTTTTCTAAGAAAAAAGCCCCCTCTAAATGTCAGTGATAAGGCAAACAAACATACTCTTGCATCATGCAGCACTGTCACTGTCTTACAGTCACAACACCTAAGTCCTTGGTTAAAACACCTTTTGCTCACAACTGCTTAGAATTTAACTTTGAAAGAAACTTTATTTATAGTGAAGCTAGCAAGTTTTATTTGAAGACAGCGCACTGCATTTTAACTTCATCAAGATACGCAAACGGCGCGCTTATGTAACTAAGCCAGCTAAGAAGTAAGCTATTTCTACTTCTACTTGGCTAAGCATCAGGAATAGCAGTGGCTTTTGGTTATTCGAACTGCAGGATCTAATAGGAACGCAATAGCGTCTACAAGCCATGTTAGTACTTACATCCAAGCTTCCTTCACTTGTAGATGTAGAACTAAAAACATCCTCCTCACCACAATCTCTGTTCATCCTCAAGTGTTCTTCTGTCTGCAACACAAACAAGTATCCTACACAGCAGCAGCAAAGGAAACAAAACAGCAGAAACACGCCAGAGCAAAGCATCAAACCTCATCACAGAACCAAGACAAAATGCCTCAGTAGTGCTGGACCTGATTGCTGAGAAACTCTGAAGTAGTCTGCAAAATTTCTCTGATGTAGGCAAGGCCCTAAGAAATCCATTACCAGAAAGATCTAAGAACAAGAACATAAAGAAACAGAACAATTCTTGGGCAAGGAGGAAAATGGGTAGTAAGCAACTCCTGTAGCACCAGAGATGAGACTGCAAGTCTCCGCTATACCCACAGACACAGGTGAACAAGCAGAGAACTTCTTCCCTGCCACTTGTCAATGATGGGACTGTTTCCGTGAGCTAGCATACAGCCTACTTAAGCCTAGATCCCGTGAGTGTCTGCGCAGGACCTCTGCTCTACTGGATTGCTTAGCAGTGCCAATTTGATCTGGATTTAAGCCTCAGGCACATGACTACATTTCACATCAAAAAGAGATGGAGTTCATGCCACCTTTATGTTTTTTATGCCAGCTGCAGGATAACAGTGGGTAACTGATCCAGCATAAAATTAGAATGGAGAGAACAAGATGATACCTGATCTGGCATTAAGCCTGCCAGTACAAAGTTAACCAAAGAAATACTTTCAACAAATTTGTATTAAACACGAGAATAGGACTGGGTGTTCATTCTGTGTCACAGTGTTTTTAATATAGCAGAAAGGTTTTTTACCAAAAAGTTAGATCCAGTGTATTGTCATATCATGATTATTGCTTTCCGTGAGCTATCTGAGAAAGCAAGCATGTGTGTGGGCATGGAAATCTGAGCGTAGGCCTGTAGCGTGCAGCGACACCTGATCCAAGACAGTTTGCAACACAGGCTAATACTCTTCTTCCCTTGCAAAAGAAATTGCTTTCCCATTGTAAATGCCTGCAGCTCGGCAGCGCTACTACTGTGCAAGACTTTGGACAATTTTTGCTACCAACTAGTTCTAAAATACAGACTATGCATGAACACATGCACACATACACACACAGAATCACTGCAAATTGTAATGCAAAGAAAAAATACAACAAATAAGCAGAACCAAAGTAAGTCTTGCAGAGGAGTAAAAATGTAAGAATAACTGTGAAGAGCAGAGTTTAGGAACTCTGGGCCTTTTATTCCAGTGCCCTGAAATCACAGGGCATCCCATCACATAATCCCTTCATAAACCTACCAAATCCTTTCTTAAAAGAATTTAATTAATTTGCCCTCATTCTGCTAAGTCAGTCTGTTCAGCAGTTTCACTGCTTTGGCTAGAAATCTTCCACAACACCAAGTCAGATGTATTATGGCCAGTTAACCTCCTTGCTCCTGTATGCTGCGCTATTCAGCAGTTCTCAGTTATTCTTCCGTCTATTTGTGTTCAAACTCCTGGAAGTTTGTATTGAAAAGGCAACAAGGGCTTCCTTTGCTGGAGTAAACAAAGTAGTTGTTGTAGTTTCTTTTCCTACAGAGTATTTGTCATTTGAAAGTAAGAGCCCAATGAAGACATGACCAAGAAAAGTCGATTAACTTGTCAGAACTATCATCAAGAAAGACTTACACCTTTACCTTAGATTTAGAAGCTGTTTCTCGTACTTGTTTGTACAGTTCCAACTTTTTGCCAGGTCAAATACTACTTGTAACTTGTTAATTGATCCTCAATACCCTTAGCAGCCTTTAAAATTTTTATTTTTAAAACCCTCAGAGTATCACTTCCTACATCTCTGATTAACAAGCATGAGGAAGAGAACAGAAAAAAGGAGAGGAGTTTTCAATCTTAGGACACTCACCCCAAACTCAGCTGTGAGAAACCCACTGCAGTAACCACAGAATTGGGATGCTTCATAGCAACTTTTTCTGAGGTTGCAAGCGTAAATATTTTACAAGCTAAATCTGAGCTATTTCAGGAGTTGGAACTCCAAGAACCCACGCTACATACTAGAATTCAGGAAAATGGAATCAGAGGACAAACTATAACACAGAAACTGTGTGCTTTAATATATTTGGTTCTTCCAGAGGAATTACAGCCCCGCAGCATGCTCTACAGAGGCTCAAGCTGAGCTCACTTGTTTACTCGAGTCTTCCAAGCAGATACAGCTTTATTGCTACAGTTATGCTTCTGTTCCCTTCTAAATGGGAAATATTTTCTTACAGAGGATAAACACTCTGAAAGTGACGAACTTCCTATCCCATAAAATACAGTTTCCATGTGTCCTTTACAAGATGGTAAGAAGAGTTCAGCATCCATGACAGATGAGATTTTTTCAACGCAGTAATTCCTAATGTCCACAAAGGAAGCTATTGCCCAGCAAAAGCACTCCAAATTTGATAATAATCAAAAGGGCAGAGAACTAATAAAGATTTTGGAAAGCTTTCACGGTTTTAAAAACATGACTGAGAAGACTGGAAGGGTAAGCAAAACACCAGTCCATTACCAAGCATATGTTTCTTAGGACCAGTTAATCAGGCACACATTTTATGATTGCACTGCAAAAACCTTAGAGGGCACTGCAAAAACCTTAGAGGGCCTTTTAAACCAGACAAAAGATAATTCCCTTTTTACTCTGACACTTCAGAGTATTAAATACTTAATAATGAAAATCAGTTGACACTGATATTTGTAGCAAAGGATGCAGAAAATATGAAGTTAAAAGCCCAGTATTTTTTATATGCTCTTGAGTTAGAAATTTCATTTCTGTGGTGAACGACACATTTTTCATAAAGCCATCTCAACAGACGAAAATTATTTTATTTAAAGTATCTTTTTTAATTTTTCCAGCTCAAGATTAAAAACAAAGTTAAAAATGCCGGGCATGCATGCCAGCAGATACTGATCCCTCAGTTTATTACTCGTTTTAGTACTGCAAGTTATTTCTTCTACACCTGATTCATTGGTTTTACAGACTTGGAAATGGCAATAGCATGACTACACAGAGTGTCCTGAAGATATAAATGCTTTAAACCAGATTATCATCCATGCACTGAAGAGTTAATGAGACACTTACACTTGAAATCTTAATGTGTTCTATATTACAACAGTTCTTTCATAAATGCATTTTGTAATCTGAGCACTACTAAGTGGACGTAAGTTGCTTGAAGCTACTGCCCTTTGTTAACACATACTGAACCTACAGCATTTTAAAATAGATAAATAAATATTTAAATGGTCAACATGCCCGACTCCTTAAATAAGCAGGTGGCATCTCCATAAGGCTTCACTGATTAAACATAGTTAATGCATATACTAACAGATTACTACTTGGAAATAAAAAAAAAAAAAGAAAGAAAAAAACCACAAACCAAACAAATACCACGACCTACAGACAAAATACATCTGGAAAGAAAATAATTCTCTTTAGTGAGGTAGTACTTTGCTGAACACCTACCTTGCTGCTTCTTCTATCAGCTTGAAACAATCCCAGAAGTCTCGTCTTTTCTTTTTCTATTGCATCATTGCTTACTGAAGCCTTTCGACTTGGTTCTGAAACAATTATAATGGAATATTTTTTACACTTCTGAAATAAAGATTTAGAAGACCAGTATTTTAAAACATCCTGGATTCATGCTGTATTTTTTTAAGCTGGAGATGTTATGAACTGAATTATCTAAGTAACTGCCAGATCCCACACTTCCTTTTTTATCAAACTTTTGTTTTGAGTTTGTTCCAAAATCTAATGGAAGCAAATCGAATAATTTAATAAACTTCAGTAAGTTTTCAATCACAATTTATTAATCCTTATTAAAAGCAAAACAGGAGCAAGTTGCTTAGTCTTTAGAAATGCTTGTTAGAGGTCTCACTTAAACTTGTGGAAGTACTCTAATACCAAAAAGAAAAAACCTTTTTAAAAAGATGATGGTGAGTATCTTTAACAACCAACAGGCCTGACTTAACACAGTGAAGTTAATGGAAAGACTCTCAATGTGGATTTGGATAAAGCTCCATGAAGAGGAATGAGACCTTTTGCCTGGAAAAAGAGCTCTCCTTAGAACTTAAACCAGCTGGTTGTGATCATCTTTTCTCTTCTTGGTGCTTTTACTTCAGGTGGGAAGCAAGGCAAGTTCATATGCATTTCAGGCTGTAAGACCTCAAACAAGTATGTCCTCCTTGAACCAGCTAAGGAACTGTATGAGTTCTCAGGCTGTTTAGTCTCCCTTCAATTTTCTTTCCCCAGACGACCCGAGCTGGATGAGCAACATGCTAAGGTCATGCATTACAGGGAAAAATGATTGGTTTGACATTCAATATACAGACTGTAAAGCTCTCCCACTTTTTTTAATGGACACTGCATAATGCTATAAAGATTTCTCCTTGGTTCCAAACACATCAGAGTATCCCACTAGCACACAGAAAGTTTAGTGTACAGAGAAAAATTGCTCTCTCTTGCAAATATTTTCTTTATTTGTTAATAAGAAGCAAATGCAAAAGGACTTGTTTGTTGCCACAGAATAAAGTTTGAAGTCACAAAAAAACCCCTCACCCCAGAACTCCTGGAAACTGGTTTGCATTTCACAGAAAGCACACGATTTTCACACAGATCACTTTGCATATCAACAACGTCAGGTGTTAGAAGGTGTTAAGCACATACAGTAGTTCAAAGCACAGTAGAAGAGTAAAGATGATGAACCCATACAAAACCAGGGAGAAACTATCCTTAAGAAAGGCTGCAACTCCCCTGCAAAAAAAATACAGTAATAAAGTAATACCTTCCTCAAATACTAAGTGCTGCCTATGCTCTTTTACCAGAAACTCCTGTTTTCTGCTCAAGCCTGGGCTGCAACTAGATGTGGGTCACACAGTGTGCTCATGTGGGCTCACGTAGTCTTCAACTATGAACAATAACAATGAAAGGCTAGCGTAAGCAGCGTCAGTAACACTGCTGATCATCAACATCACCATTAAACATTGTATGATCCCAATAAACCGGGATTTTAAACACAGCATATCATCTCAAAACAACAGAGAACCTTTATGAATCTGGAACAAATTTTTTTAAATAAATACAGTAGATATTCTCTCTATTATTATGCTCTGCATAAGAGGAAGCCATAGCAAGTAATGACAGAGGACTAGGGGAAAAAGTGCTGGCATTAGTGAAGCCAAGAGGCTCAGATTGAGTCGATGGCTGTCACTGCTTACTGGAGATGGACTTCCTTCCAGAAAATTTAAAGATGTTATCCACAGTATTATTTTGGTTATTTTGTGCTTACTAGCAATGCAAAGAAGTAAAGCCAGTTACGTATCAACTATACCTTTCTTGAGGATAATTAATTTAAGCAATGTATTACAACAGACTCGGGGGGGGGGGGGAAGGATACACTACGTACGTACATTTTCTGTTTAACTAGAAGCAGAAGCACAGATGTGATCTAATCAAACGCCACCTACTGTAGCAATTCAGAAGTCAGCATCTATTCAGTTATCCAACATGTATACGTAGGTTTGATATTAATATGCATCATTGCAAGTAAACTGAAATTAGTGGAAGATCTCATAGATCTCAAAATATTCCTTCTTTGCTACTATATGCATTTCAAACTCAAGAGACCTATGAAATGTTAGTATTTCAGAAATTCAACTAGTCATACTGTAGGTAACGTGAAAAGGCCTGGAATCTGTATAGAAACATACCATACCACACAACAGTTAAATGACAAGATTTGTTAATTGCTGGCATTTTAAGGGCAATTACTGAAGAAGCAGCATGCACAGAAGTGTGTTTGTTCTAGGCAAAAACACAGACATGTCAACAACACTGTGCAAAAGACAACACAGATCATGAAAATAGCTTGCTTCTTGACAGCATTTTACATGACATTCTTAAAGACCCATCTACCAATCCCACATTAAACGTAACATGAAGGAAAGACGGTTTTCCCTCAGCAGCATTGTACAGTACCTCTATAGTTCAGAGAAGGTTCAGACTGAGTTTTTGATGGAGGAACTGGAAAAGGCAGGCAATGAAAGGACAAGAGAAGACATATTAAAGTTCTAATATTGCCTCATAAGCCGCAATATTAATTCATTACTCCTAGTATTTGTTTTCCTAAGCATTACAGAAAAAAATGTTGACCGACAACAGACATGCATCGCTGCTACTGGAAGCAGTTTAGCTGCATTTGTATTCATTCCCAACTCACTTGTGAAGTGGCTTCAACTGCAAAATTGAATTATGTAAGCAGGTGGCAGCAGAGCTTGTCTTTTAGTAATCCTTCAGCACTTGGTATTTCTGTTTCAGGGAAGGAGAGAATGACGAGCACGAAGTTTTTCTAGAACCAGCTCTTAGAAGCAGAGCCTATGCTTTCAGCACCTCTGATGCCTTACTCGTTAGTGGGAATTATTTTTAAAAATCTGTCTGTTCTGATAACTAAGCAGACTGGACGTCCACTCAATGCACAATTCATAGACCAACTACTACTGAAACCAATGGGATTATTCCTCTTGGAGATTACAAATGAGAAGCAGGAATTTGCTGAAACAAAGGAAATCTTGTAAATTTTATCTGTGTTTACCAGTTTTCTCCTCAGACACCAAAGTGCAAAGTAGGAGGAAGGCAAAAAAGGCTGAAATATGCTCAGGATCAGGGGGATTTTATCATAATGAAAGGTATGCTGAAAGGTTAAAAAAAGAATAAAATATTAAAAAAAAATGATGCAGAGAGCAGCACATTATGAAGTGTTACATAATTTGCTGCTGTAAACCCTGCCCTAAGTAAACTCTTGATTTTGACTGTTCAGGCTACAACCAGATCTGAGGACCAATACTGCACCAGTATATACACCATCACTTTCATTTTAAAGGAAAAGAGTTTAAGGAAGGTTTAGGCTAACTACTCTATAAATTGTCCCTGAAGTATGCTGAATGAGTCCTGCTGAATAGTCTGTATGTTCAATATGTTGCTCCAAAATGGTTAGCTTAATTACAGTAAACGTCTTAAAAAAACAAACAAACACAAATTTGAGTTATGATATGTTGTCAGTCACTTTCTTGAGCATCCTAACAATTCAAAGGAAAAGAGACATTTAGTTTATTTAAAAGTCTAAGCTCATTGAAATTTGATTCACACAGAGGTAGAACTGTCACTTACCAGAGGAGTTTGAAAGAAGAGACAGAACGTCAACATAAATAAGTAACTGTATAAATAAAAAATAAGCCTGCTTCTCAGCACCTACAAGACTGACGTTATCTAAAGAATAAATAAGGACATTTACTGTGCTGGAAGTGATACCGATTGAGACAAACTGCAGGAGACAATTTTAATGAATATCACTTTCTGACCTCAAAGGAAGTAGCGCTTGTCAATGTGTGTTTTTAAAGCAGGTGTATTTTAAAGCACATCACATAAATATGCTATTTGAATAAACAATCAGGCTGATAAAACACAAGCTCAAGAAGCTGCCGCTACAATATCATCTGCAACAACAGAAAGTGAGGGTGAATAAACAAGACAACAAAATTTTAAATACAAATACCTCTTAGCTCCTCTTCACTAAACCATCAATAACTTCACTCTTTGAAGGAAGCGCCTCTGAACCTATCCACAGTCTGTTTGTCATAAGCCCTGGTCTGTCGCCTCTGCCTCTCAGCTTTCGCAGCTGCCATGACTATGGCATGTCTCTTCTCTCTTTCTCTCCAACCCACAGCACGGGCAGGTGACAGGCTCTGCCTGGACAAGGCCCCCGTGTTACGCACACCTGTACTGACAGCAGCTCCAGGAGGTTGCAAAGCTCCTCCTTCTGCCCTCCCCAGGCCAAACTGTGCCCTGCCAGGGGCCAGCCCAGCCTGGCACAGGGCCCGAGAGCAGCCAGGGACGGCTGGGCACGCTGCTGTCCTGGCTGCTGCTCTGGGCACGGCTCACTGAACAAACGCACGCTGCTCTCCCACTGAGATGTCACTCTTCTGTTTCAAGCGGGCCCCAAAGCAACAAGAGTACAGATTCTTTTTAGTTGCCCATAATACTGTTGGCACATCATCTAACCGTGCAGTGACCGCTTTCAATCTCAGCTCACCTCTTTTTCTGTCCCAGGCATACAGCTCCTTTATTCCCAGCTCCTCCAAGGACTTGGTAAGCTCCAGCTCCTCCCCAGTGATGCCATCTCGCAAAAGAACAACGTGCTCTTGACTGACTTCACACTTCTCACAAATGGCTGGGATGATGCTGTGAAGAGGCACCTCTGGACTGACTCGAACCACAGCCTTCTGTGTCTTCAAGTAGTTCACTACCAGCCTCACAGATTTCTGCAAAACAAACACAAACTCTCAGCCTTCCCTCCATGATGGATAGGCTCTCTTACAATGAGAAAGGCATTGAGGATTTCCATATTGTCTTGACTCCTCCTAGGCAAACTTACCCCACATGCATACTATTGCAAAAATATTATTTAAAAAAAAAAACCAAAAACAACTAATTCCAGAACTCCCCTGTCACTAAGGAGATATTCACAAGAACAGGCAAATAAGGAAAAGGAATCAGAGGCAGCTGTAATTTGTGAATGTTTACAAGTAGCACTCTGAATGGCGTGACAGTGTAATTAGCTATACTGATTCTGAATAATAAAAATTTCAGAAAACATATTTGGAAAATGGCTACTTCTGAATCTACACAATACTGTGAAATACATTTATTAATGATCAGTCTTCTCCCATATCTCCAATAAAGATGGCAAAAAAATACCACCCAAAACCCTACCTACCTCCACACAATCCCACAACCCTCATTTCAGCCACCACTGCAAATTTCAATCACCCCAGCCTTCAGTCAAGGGTCTCTGTAAGAACAGATTTCCATCCATCCGACAACATGCAACAGAACATTTTGTCTAAACGCTGGAGTCCAGACTGGCATCCGCCAGTCTGCATGCAAATCAGTTAAGCTAGTAAAGCAGGTTATAGTCAATCTCAAGCCTCTCCCAGCTGGTCTGAAGATGCAAAGAGTGGAAGAACTTCTTGAAATCGTAGGAATGAAATGATGTTTCATGGCACCATTTTAGCCCTACAGAGTACCGACCTCAGGGACCCTTGGCAGAGGTCGCTTTGTCTTCTCTTCGGGAACCTTCTCTTTCAGAAGTACTGTCTGTACGTCCAAGGCTCCTATCAAAGTGTTTGGCTTGTAACTCAGAGGTTGTTGTGTTCCTGAAGACTTCAGTTCAAGACTATGTTGGGATGGATTTAAGCGATACTGGCTGCATAAATCAACCAACAGATCCATCACAGCTTTACTGCAGGGAAGAAGACATTTGCCATTAGCATGAGAAAAAACAGCTGCTAAAAAAATTACTTCCGTTTTAATATGGGAGAAAAAAGACAATACAAGCTGTGGATGTGTCACTAGTTAACCATCTTTGGGAGGGAACAGTGCTAATGCTTTGAAATGCTAAACAGACCAGATAAAATGTTAGGAATTAAATATATTTGCACTTCAGTGTGTGTTTGTGAGCTGGCAATTAACTGTTCACTAAGAGGCAGACAACAGTGCCAATAATAGCACTAACAAACATAAGCCAAGAGTGGACAAAGTGCATCTCATCTGTGAAATCCATACATTAAATTCTCCAATTCAAACCCAGTTCTTTAACATGAAGAAAAGATATAAATAAATGATGCACTCATAGTACAACAAACTCTACCTAGGTTTGAACCATCACAGAATGCAATTCAAACTGGAGCATTTAAATCTGAAACAAAAGGTTGAGAGGACTTTTTTTTCTAGCTTACAACTTTTGAGTTTCTCTCCCCTTCCTACCAACCCATTTGACACCAGCAATATTTCCAAGTACAAGAGATTCCTTCCATATTTCTTTTGGTGAGGTTTAAACCAGTGTAAAACCAAGTTTCAAGTATTTGCATAACCAAGAACTCTTACTGCAGATGTGATTCTTAAACCATGAGGTTAAAAGAGTCAGTCACTACCCGTCTCTTATACCATGCCTCTGCATGGAGGTACTCCCTTTTGTGTCAGTAACTCAACATTCACTGGAGCTTGATACTGCCTAACGCAGCAGGTATGAACTAAGTTCCTCCACACCCCAGAAATTCTCCTCTACCAAGGTACTGAAGGGTTCTTTTTTTTTTCAGCCTTCTTCCCTAAAATTCCATCCAGAACCTGAGAAAACAGGTTTATTAAAACTGGTTATGTTTCTATGAAACCGTGAAAAGTTCTGGTTTCATAAACCAATATCTGTCATCAACAAAACAATGGAAGTTGAAAAAAATTACCAGCCCTACCTGAAGCCTGTCATATACATGAGATAATTTTCTTCTAGCAGAAGTGAAAATAAGTGCATAGACAGCGTATTTGCCAAAGGAATTGGCACCTCTTCTAATATGTAAACTGTAAAACTGTATACAGACTCAAAATACAAGCAAATTCAAAGAAAATAAAATCCTTCACAGTTAATTAGCTACCACTATTACATCTGTAGCTCAAGAACTGCCCTTCGAGTGAAAGCTGTCGGCATTTGGGACACTGCTCTGTGAGCGGGTGCCCACCATCCTTCTATGTATATGTTGTTGGCCAACAACTGCTCAAAAAGTTGGTGAAGAACCCTGGAGAGCTAATGGCAGAGAAAGACAACAAAAATGAAAAACAAGAATGATCCCTTATTAAGAGGCGAAAGACTAAAACATATGTAGATGACAGCTCTTCCCATGCAAGGGATGATAAAGGACCTTCTTTCAAGTAACCTATTTCAAGTTTAACCGAGTTACTCAGTGTGAGCTGAAAAAGTGTTAAGTGTGGAAAATTTGAAATAGATGATCGCATTTAAAAGAGAAGAACACAGCGAGAAGATGATGACTAAAGATCAAACAAGGAAAACAGATGTCATTAATATGTACGGGAGGCTTCGGAAAAATAGAGCAGTGTGGTAACTTCTAACAGAGAGCATACAAACAGAAACATGTAGTATCTAAATTGAAACTATATCAGGTCATTTCAAGATGACTTATTCTGGCACTGTCCTCAAGTTGCAAATGTCTGTATTTCAGAACCATGTTTAATTCATATGTAACATGCCACAAACCAACAGAAACATTTACACCTACTAAGTCCAAACCATAGGAGAACCCCACCTACACTGATATTTACATGAGTATTCATTATGCTGTGCAGCAGTGAGCATTTAACAAAGTGTCAGTCCACCTGATACAGATCTCAGCTTGTCTGTTTACAGACATACTTCTTTTAAAGTTAAATTTGCATGTTTTTTTTTCCCTTCAGCCTTATTACTACTGTTTCAGAGAAAAGCAAATAACCTGGCAGAACCGCAATAGGTGGTGTTCTACATGCCAGACACTTCTATTTAAAGTGGAACGCTAATATATTTCTGTAATGCATAACATTGTGATAATTCATTTGAATTTGGACAGTTATCTTACCTCATGTAAACTACTTCATTAAAAACACTTTAAAAAAAAAGAGTATTTGAAAAAGCATTTAAAAATATCGTTTGTCAAAAGAACAGTTTATGATTCCATGCACCTTCCACTGAAATTATGGAATATGTTCAGCAGCAACAGTACCACAATTGTAACAAGATTAGAATCCACACCAGCCATTTGAGAAAATAAGTTGCAGACAATCATGCAAGTTGAACAAATTTGTCCAGACAATGGATAATTTAAAAATCCAGCCAAATTAGAGTTCATCTTTTTGTTGATTACAGAGCAGGTGTGTGTTAAATGTAACACTTAAAGTCTGCAACATCCTATCCTGAGTCATACTGCTCACAATACACAACTGTTCCATAAAAAGCATCCCCAGGCTTCATCTGCACCATTCAGGAGTACAAATTAAGCAATATCTCTGAAGCTTTTGAAACAACTTCAAAGTTAATAGTATTCTCTTCCCAAAATATAAATTTGGGAAAATAATTTCCACGAAACTTAAAGAAAAAAAGAAAGAAAGAAAAAAGAGTGGAATTTTTCAAACAAAATTCATGTGTTTCCAGAGAAGTAACAGAGCTGGGAAGTCCTTGCAATAAAGCTATTCTGATCAGATTTCAATTTCACCAACTCGAAAAATTTTCCTTCTAAACTGTAATACAGTTCAGCTTGATATTAAATGGGAATTTTTTTTCAAGTAACTCCACATATACACCACACACAGAAAAAAAAACGCAGTGGGAGAATGGTACTGAGCCATCTACTAATCTAAACCAACTTTCTTGCTAACCTTGGGTGGAATATGGCTCTTGGAAGATGCAAAGAGTGAATCCTTCCTTTGCTTCCATCTCGTTACAGACATATCTGCACTTTATTTTAACCTGCTTTTGAGACCTGGTAGACAGCATGCTCTATTTTGAAATTCAGGCAGATTTGATCATAAAGGAAATAGTGTGGCCAGCAGATCTAGGAAGTGATCAGCCCCCTGTACTCAGCACCGGTGAGGCCGAACCTCAAATACTGTTTTCGGTTTTGAGCTTTTCCAACGTAAATGATTCTATGATTAAGTCTAAAGCTGAAATGAAGAAGTTAAATGTCTCCTGCCTTCCCAACTACTCAGCTAAGAAACACATTACTTACTTATTTTAATAACATGTTGCTGAAATTTTGAGTGGAGAAACCAAACACTAAGTGAACAGATACCAAACAGTAATGACTGATAAGCAAATACTGGAGCACAGAAATTAAACTGGAGGATGAACCCAATGTAAGATTCAGATAAGATGGTCCTGTCTCTGTCCTGATATTCTATTACTAAGCTGTTTGACATTTACCACCACTTCTGGCCAGTAAAGAATAACTATTTTGTCAGCAATATTTATCAGGCTGAAGTCCTGATTGAATTTGAGCATGTCAAACCGTGTGTCCTGTTGTTCACCCGTAAAATGCAGCAAATACGTCTACTGTTTAAGAGGCAGAGAACAATGGAGTTGGTTTAGGTGTGGCTTGACCTAATCTCATTGGATCACAGCAAAATCCATTTTAAAACACAGCCTGGTACATCTGGGAAATAAACGTTTAGGATAAAGTTGTACTCTATCAAATGACATTGACTTCCCTATTACTTTCTAGTTTCAAGCTACAAATGTCCATAAAAAAATCTCAAAATGGAGTAAAGAATCTTCTTTCTTATGGTCAATGTCAAACACACATTAGGAATCTAAAGGGACAATTGACTGGAAAAGAAAAACAGTAGTGAAGGGGGGGGTGACCTGAAGTCTCTGACACTTTCACTATTTGCATTTAAAACATAAAATAGCATTAGTCATTATTATTTTCTCATGTTCCAAAGCACAGCAGGCACTTCATGAAAAGATTATAAGTTTTCCTAGACAACCAGAAGTACAGGAAGCACGTTAAACCAATATTCACCAATGCTTTCTATTTATTTTCTTATTTTGCTTATGTTTATTTGGCTCTTATTTTCCATAATTGGGCAAGTCCACAGAACAAACATCAAGATGATACACAAGAAGAGGCAGAGAACTGGGTTGCTGCCTGTAAGTAACAATCCCTACGGTGACAGAGCCAGAGAGACAAGTAGGAAGTCACATTTAGGTACAAGGAAACATTTTTTCACCACAAGGATGGTCAATCCCTGGAACAGGGGTACCGAGAGGTTCAGAAACCTTCTCCCTGGAGGTATTCAAACTTGCCTGGAGACAGCCTTGAGGAACGTGCTCTTGAGAGACCTGCACTGAGCTGTGAGTTACAGCAGGTGAGGTCCAGTGACCCCTTCCAATATAAATTATTCTGCAAATAATTCTAGTAAGATTTTTTTTTTTAAAGCGTACATTGAACTACTGTAGTTTTGACCTGATCCCTATTTAGAATTTAGTTAAGATCATTTTTAACCCTTTTGCTGTATGTGTACTGTTCATCTTCTTCTAAGAACACCTCTTTCATGTTTCACCGACCTGGCCTGATTTCACACCTTCAGTCTTTCTTGAGACATCGTTCCGTACGTCGAGCTATAAGCCCACAATTAATATCACTTAAGTCTCTTTCACCGAGAATTATGTGAGAATATTCTTTCTGTGATGACATCAGCTTTATGCTCCATATAATGCATACTCTGTACTGAGCTCAGTCCTCCAGTAACTGCAGAATGGGACTACAGCTTCAGCTAGTTTATTATTTGTTCTAGTATCCTGCTCTCTGTGCATCACATGGATGAGACAATTCGTGTAACATGTCAGACAACAGCATGAGCAACAACTGCCCAGTCTACTCTTCTGCATGTTGGACATCCATGTGCTGACAACTCCAAACCAAATATCATTTAGCTTTAAACATCCTCATTTTTCCGCATTATACTTCAGATACTACTGACTTCTCAAGATGCTGACACTAAACGTCTGTATTTGTGTTAATTGGGAAGTCCACCTCAGTGTCACACAGTGTGAATGGAGACAGAGGTATGATCCCTTTACTTACAGGTTACCCATTAGAAGTATTACCTGTGAGAAACACATTCGGAAAAAGTTTCTGTTAAATCTTATGAGATTTTCACCTTATTTTCTTTCTAAATATCTAGCCATCGCTTCTGCCAGGCCTACAGTTTGTGTGGATCTGCTATAGATCTATATGCATAAAATGTGTAAGTGGCCAGTGCAACATATTTTATAATTCTTTTCGGGGGCAGAAGGCTAACAGTTTTTCATTAATATTTTACATGTTTTACAGTAGAGTTCACAGGGACCAATTATTTTTTAAAAAAACCAACCTGTTTTTTAATCCTATTCTTAGGGACTTAACTGTCCTAAAATCTGCAATATGTATTTCCAAAATCTAGAATAAATTGTGTGTTACAAGATGGCAATAAACTCTTAAAGAGAGACTGTCAGCTTGAGTTAACTCTTCTAAATAAATCTGCCTAAAATTTCCATATTCCAATAAAATATCTTTAAATAGCAGACACTTTCTTTTTTTCTTGAACTATCTTTCACGAGAATTTAATGAGAATTTTCTGCCTTCTTGCTGATATTTATAGGAACTTTCTTTATAGAGAACAAAGTAAAATTAACAACATGCTGCTTTGCTTACATACAATGAACAATTTGAAAGAGATAACTTTGACTTTTAACTTGGTTCATTTATAATAACCTTAAGTGATAATAATTAACTACAGTAGTTGTATTTTCAAACATCCTCTAGTGTACTTCATGGCTCTGTGAACTGCTTTTCTGAAATTACAGAATCATTTTTCATTACGATGATGCCCAGGGCAAGGTTTTGCAAATTTTTTTGCAACAGAAAAACTATTTCCCCAGGGTACCAAGAAGCAGATTTTGCAGAATGCAGTTTTAATGATGGCAACAAAAATACTGAAGATTTATTGCAGTATAAACAACAGCAGAATTTGTCGCAAATGTCCTTCCATGATATCACCACAGATAAAAAGGGTGAACAGGGAAAAGAATTTATCATCTGCATTGGCTCTCATACTTGTTTCAAACTAAATGAAACACATTCTTTTTTCATCCAGTATCTTCATCATTAAATGTTTACCTCTGAGTATCACTGTACTTTTGTAGCTGTCCAGTTTACAATGTAAAAACAATGCAAAAAGACAAAAAAACCTGGTCTTTCACCCAAACCTGGAGACTTAAGACAGTCCATCCCCTAAAAATTTCAGATGCTTTTGACTTTTTTTTTCTTTTATTCCACATCCCTAAAAATGTAACCAGTGTTAACGTACAGAAAATTTCATCTTTCAGTGGTTAGAAAGAACAGCAGCACACAGGAGGTCTGTTCATAGAGTGATGCCACTGCAATACAGGGCTCATTAGAGGGTATGCTTTTCTTATTTCATAACTTGTTAGGATGATTTACTCCCCTCCTCAGTTTCCATCATCTTCCACCTCCCACAGCTGGCTATCAGTGCCTGCTATTCGTCACCAACTCTCCACTCCAAGTGCTCAAGACAGTGCTGAGAGAGAACACCTATTACCTACGTCAGGCACTGGTGAAACTCAGATGAGCAGATTAGCACAAGCAGGAATTTAATTGCTGCCTAACTCAGGGGCCTAGACCTGTGATGCAGCCAATGGAGAGAACTGGGCACCTTCACTGAACTATTAAGAGAACATTTTGGTTGATTAGAGTGCTTAACATAGACAACGTAAATAACCCGACAAACGTCTAAGGTTTAATTTTCAACATTTCTTTCAGGTTTCAATCCCCAAACTAAGGACACTAACAATAAAAATACTCAGCCTCAGTGTACATGATAGCAATGGTAGTGATAAACACCTGCGTGAGAGCCAGAAAGTTTACTGTATCGGGATTTTTCATTTGTTCTCTGCTCCTGTAACTTGTATGTTCTTCAAAAGGTCTCATTAAAACACCACTCTTGCAGTGCTCTTGGAGCGTTTGTTTTGGGGTGGGATTTTTTAAGGAAAAGAAAATCTTTTCTAGCTGCATGGCAATTATGTATCTCTCCATACAAAATGCTACATGAAGATTAGCCTCTTGTTGGCTCCCAGATGGCTTGCATTTGCCAATGAAATATCAGCTTTCTTTGGGATCTAAGGGCCAGTGAGTTTCATGCCCTATTCTACTTTCCAGGCCCCTGTTCTTGTCTTTCTCTCATTAAGCCCAAATCTCCCTATAAAAACTTGGTCACTAAACATATAATTTGAGAGTTCTGATAAGCACTGCTTTCCTTTAAAACCTTTAACACCGCTCTGGCTTTGGTTCTGACCCACACAAGTTCCACTAGTCTCCTGAGAGTGAATAAGCGAACACTAATTTCTACAAGAAACCACTTCCACAAGAAGACACTACGAGCTGCTGTACGCATCCTCCTCAAAATACACTAACAGCCATCAAAATACACTAACAGACAAACTGTCAAAATAGACTAATATATGACCAAGAAGAGTAGTTTTACAGGAATGCAGACTAACTACTGCAAACTCCAAATGTAAAATAAGCACATCAACAGGCATCTACATATCATGGTCTAGTGGGAGGTGTCCCTGCCCATGGCAGGGGGGTTGGAACTAGATGATCTCTAAGGTCCCTTCCAACCCAAACCATTCTATGATTTTATGATCCTCCTAATGTGGTACTACCACTTTCTAAGGTTTCTTGACTGCCGCCAACCACACCATGGTTTGGTACAGTTTCATCATAGTATTGAAGACATTGTTAAAACTCTTCCAAGTTCTTTCTTAGAGTAATGAGTTTCTCTCTTTCAAAACAGTTCTTGCAGAGATATTGAGGAGAAGGAAGAGCTCCCATGGTGAAGAAAATTATTCTCAAAACTGCCTTTTCAATACAATTTGTCCTTGATTGTACCCAGTGACAAGGAGAACCTCTCTCGCTCTTCCCGTGGAAAAAACAATAAGCTTTTATATAGAAAAGGCTTCTTTCTATATAAGGCTTCTATTTCTTCTAGAAAATACCAGCAGATGCTTTGCTGTCTACACAGTTACAATGTATTTGATGTCTACACAATCACAATGTATTTGTGAAGGCAGGATCTCTACACGTGATGAATCATTCATCTTCTGAGCTTGCTTCTTGGCATGACTCCAGACAGGCACACTGTCAGGATTGCTGTATGCCAGCAGCACCTACTTCCACTACACCAAAACCCCTCTGTACTACGAGATGTGATACAATCTAAGACTAGCCCTGTGACACTACATAGAAGAGATGGATCGATACACATTCTGAGGGTGATCCATGGGGAAAACAGTGACACAATAGCTGCTAAATCCTTCCTGCCCCAGCAGAAAGGGTCTTTTATACATGGTTTTCAGGACTCTCTGGTACAACAGCTGCCTAAAATGCAGAGAGAAGCTTGTCAGAGAAATCCCATCAACTCAGAAAGGGAGACATTAGTATCAGCAAGTATTCCACTGGGAATGGAGAGCTCCAGAAAGCAGGAGCTAATCAAAGCCTTACCTTCCTTGTACTGTGCTCTTCTGCTCCACCCCGCTGGGTAAAATGACTGTGAAGTCCACCGATCTGTTTATCATGTTCTCCTTCATGCTCACAAGGCTCTGATCAGAAGTTACAGCTGTCTCTGCAGGTGACTTTTCCTCACTGTGAATTCTACTTATTGCAGAAGGTTGATTTGGTGGAGGAGGAGCACGAGCTTTCATTCTTCTCCTTGAGAAATAAAGGCAAGAAGAAAATTAATAATTTCTTGCGAGCGAAGTATAAACATGTTAATAAGAAAAGATGTTCTTCCAGCCATAATCTCAGATTGTTCTAAAAATTTCCTCCAATGCAAACCATTTTTGTTTATCATGAAACTTTTCAATGGAGTTGCATTTTATTTTTATCTCCCCCCTAAAAACATGCTAACTTATTAGATGATGCACTCACTCTCACTCCTGCTGTTTGCTTTCCACGCCCCAGGGGATGAATCAGTTCCATAATTAGGATATGAAATAATCATTATTTTATCAAGTATGAAGCATGCTTTTATGAAGAGTGAAACAGAAATGTTGGCTCCAGTCCAGATCTGACTCAAGAAAGAGTTGTATTTAGGTAAACGAACATTTCCTCCAAGTCAGCATGGCAGGAGCGGAGGCAGGGTGAGATTTCATTCAGCTGTATTTGGGTTCCGCAGTATTACTCGAGATACTGTCTCTTCCTCTGCTCTGAGTAAGTAGTATTAAACTTGGCTCATCATACTTCACAGGGAAGCACCATGAAAAGGTCAACCATGAATGATACCACTTCTTACCATGCAACGCTAAGAGACTATGTCTCTTTGAAAGCACCCTGAAGAGAACTCATTCTTCAGTAGAAGGCTATGCTCCATAGCTGACATACAGAAAAGCTGCACCAACTTGCACCACACAAGCAGTGTACTTTACAGAGATATAAAACCACCACAAACTCAAAGTTTACTTCATTGGCAAGCTGCCAGACAGATAAGCAACATATGTGCGCTGTTAAACTTCTGAATAGCTGGCCTCATACCAAGCACACGTCTAAGAGGATTAATTCTCATGATTAATATCCCAGTGACCTCTTCTGACTAGATTTATGCCTAGTTTAAGTCAGATTTTAGTGTAACAGATGGAAAAAGCGGTGAAATATTTACTAAGAAATTATTACCCAGGCTTACTGCCTGAATTTTTTAATTTGACTGGTTTTAGGGTGCAGGAAGAGAAGAGATTATGATTCTACACATCATTTTCACCCTGCGAACAACATAAACAGAGGTCCAGAAGTGAAAAGCACAGAAAAAGCACTCTAACACTTAAAAGCCTGCAAAGCTTAATGGTTGAATCAGCCAAGGGCAAAACTGTGTTCAGGGAAAAAAAAAATAATTAAAAAACTGAACCGGACTAATACCAAACCAAACTTTCTTTAATTAGAGACACTGTGTATTCTCATGGATAAAAAGACTAAACATACAGTTTTGGTTACCAATGTAAGCTCCTGGCAGAGGAAAAAGTAAGAGCTACATCACATCACAAAAAAGAAGAGTTCAGAAACAATCCAAATCCTCTACATTTTTTAATCAGTATTTGCATTTGACTGACAATTTCTATGACATGTCTCCAATTGCAAAAATATCACTACACTACTCTGAAAATGCACATTTCAGTAAGACCACTGCAGGACACTATAAAATTAGTGGTGATGCAGATACTTCATTTCATTTCCTGTGCGTATAACAAATAGCATTCTCTACAAATACACAGGGAGAGCTCCTGCCATGTTTATTAGCATACAGCAATTTCTCTTCCATGGGAAATTTCCCACAAACACTCCCTTTTTATCCTATATACACCCAACGAGTCATGCAGTCATCAGTCACCAACTTGCAGCTCCTACACTCACCATGGAGGTGATGATAAAAAGTTCAAGGTTTTATTGTCTGTCAAACTACCTTGACTTTCTTTATGTCCATGAACCAAACTCTTAATTTATTTACTTGTCTATAAAAGATAAAAAAAAGAAATTGGGATTAATCTTCTGCTCAGATCTCGTCACATTTGGCTACAGTTGTTATTTGTAAGCAGGTGGTGAGAGACATGGGAATTTTGCATAAATTCAGATCACACCAACGTAGCTTTACAATCACGTGGTGCAACATTTAAGGATATCAGATCAATTTACAAATGATGTAATTCTTGCCCTCCATAACGTCAGCTGCATCAATATAAGTAGCTACAGAGATTCACATCAACTTGTTTTTTAAAACAAGCTTTTATTTTGATTTTTTAAAGCTTGTCCTACAATGTAGGGGACAATCTCCAATACAAAATACCAGAGGGAGTGGGAAGAAAAGAAGCAAGCAAGTGTCATGAGCCTAGCAGAACTATTTTTTTTTTAAATTATGATTTACCTGGACTTGTAAATTCCAGATCTCACAGGGAGCAGAGAAGAAATAAAACAATAAAACAAGAAAATAAAATAAACATGAAACTGAAACCAGCTGAAACTAAAGAGACTTGAAACTTCAGGGGAGAAGTGAAGAACGACTGAGTTTTGAAGCTGATGAAGGAGGTGGAAGTAAATTGGGAGCGTGCTGCACACGTTTGTTCCCTAGAATAACATAAAGCTGCATCTGGTTTTCTGAAGGAACAGACAAAGTCAGACACCTTTAATACCAATTTATAGCTCCAAAATGGGAGTGCATGTTTTATTTGGTCACTTTTTAAGTACTCTTTACAGCCAATTCTGCAGTTACAGACATTTTACAACACTGCGTGGGGTGTGTGTGTGTGTGTGTGTCAGGAAATCAGGCATCATACCAGCAAAAGCATCAGCTATACATTGACTAGTGATGTTCACTTTACCTCCATGAAATGCAAAACAAGGTCAGGACCTTTTAGATACTACAGTCCTCCTCTTCTTTTGCAGAGAAAGGACAGTGCAGGTCTGTTTCTTTCAGAGACACCAGAGAAAGGAAAAGGGAAAACATTCCCGCTACAGTCTCTCTAACCTAGCAACAGTTCAGGTGACCTCATACGAACTTTTCCACAACAGGGACTACACACTCTCCTGAAACACTGCGACTGCTTTAAATGCCTGGGTTTCAACATTTTCCAAATGACACATTTTTAAACTACTTCAGTGGAAGCAGATCCCTTTAAAATTCACATTTGTACAACCGATATGTGGCACAGATTTGCATTGCCTCGCCAACTTTCTGAAACATCTCAGTAGCAGAAAGTAGCTCCATGAACCGCAGAACAAAATCCACAGCTCTAGCTCTACCTTGGACCTGCACAATCAGCTGCTTTTTGAAGGGCTCCAGCAGCTGCAGTCAGAAGGTACTGAGAAGCCTGTTAATACTATTAACAGAAAAAGAATTCAGCTTTCTCTGTCAGAGCTACAATGGTTATAAAGGACAACACAAAAGCACTTCATAATAAAAGCCTTTTTGTTTCCCCACTAAAATAATGCACAGAGACAGTGTATGATTTAAAAGGCTGGTTTAAGCCACGGGTACTTTCCATGCTATAAACACAGCATGCTACAAAAAAGTTGCATACTGTTCTTTAGTATCAGCTAAATTCAAACTAAATTTAGCTAAACTGCAATTTTTTTTTGCCACAAGCATCTTTCACTGTGTTCAGTACTCAGATATTCGTTGAGCCCCCCTACCCCTAGTGTGCGGATGAAATTACAAGCAGGAACGCTTCAAACCCATGATTCACTCACAGTTACATGAATGCTGTGATCCAGCCCTTGATAAGGAGACAGACTAAAGCAGCTGATTTTAATACACAAGCGTACTGTGCTTTTTTACCAAGGCTTGAAATAGTCCACCTCACTACTGTAAACAGAAAAAATTTATATAGGCATGGAATAATTAGGCAGAATACATAAATAACCTACCAGCACTGTTCTCAGTAACAGCATCAGGCTTCCCAGAACGGAAAAGGAAAAACAAGCAGCAAACGGACCAACAAGACGAGCACTTCTGCAGTACAGCGCACAGAACAAATGCAACAGAAACAAAGAAAAGTTTCGCCACACTAAAAACTTCAAGACAAGGTAACGCAAGCCCTTTGGACCTACACTTTATTAATATGTAACTACCAAGCAATAGGATGCAACCTGGACTTTACATCCTATGCTGAAAAAGCATGATCTCTGTTTCAAATAGAAGTGGTTCTGGGAGCTCTGCCCTCATGGCAATGCTACGGAGAGATTGTCGGTCTTCAGGTAAGATCTAACACCAACAGAAAAAATAAAAATGGAGGGATCCTACACATTTCCTCCATGCCCAAGAAAATCTGGAACCCCCTCTGCCCTGTAAGGCAAAAGCAACTTATCAAGTACTGGGCACACTTCACCCCATGGATATCAGCAGGAATTTGGCAAGAGCTCCATACTACACCTGTTCGTAGAATCTCATCCTTTCTATGCCAATTCTCTAACCATTCATTAAAAAAAAAAAACACCAAACCCAAAACAAACCAAAAAAAAACCCCCAAAAAACCCCCAAAAACAAAACACAAAAAAAATCCCAACAACAACAAACTCCAACCAAACCAAACCTAAAAAACAACCAGCCCTCAACATAGCAGAACTATGGCAACATTCATTTTTGATATAGTGAACAACTAGCACAGGACCTCTAACCCAGTCGAGCCAATTTGCAATCTTGTCAATGCACAAGGCTGGAACAGTTGCAGAGGGTTTCTCTGTGACATTCGTTTGCACCCCATCTCATAATTAGGAGGACTAAACCAACGTGAGAGTGCTCAGCGATGAGGGCAGTACGCAAACACAGGGTCTCCTAGGTGGAAAACAGGAGGCAATGAAGTAAATGTTCTCCACTTTCAGGTGATTGCACTCCTACAAGTCTTTTGAGGGGAAATCTATGTACATCGCCATTTGAGGAAAAAAAGCAGATGAGTACCTTCTGGCTCTCTCTCTCTCTGGTAACTTGCACAGCAAAGCTAGAAACCCAGCCCTGAGGCACACCTCATACTCCAAACTATCAAGATGCAAACAACATGGCAGAAGTCACTCCTGCCTAGTGATCTAGCCCATGAAGCAGATATCCTTCAGAGAACATTCCTCTTTTCATTGATTGTGGCAAAGCAAAAAAAAAAAAAAAAAAAACGAAAAAAAACCAAAAAAACAAAACAAAAAAACAAAACAAAACAAAAAAAAACCACCCACACCAAAAAAACCCAACAAACAAAAAACAACCCCAGATCACAGGCTGGAAAAAGAAACTCACTATAACAGAACTAATAGCATGCCAAGTTTCCTCTTCATAAGTAAAATCCTTCCAGCTTCTCAACGCAGCAGCTCAGAAAAATTATAACACATCACAAATGTAAAAGAAATACAAACAGATAAGCATCAACATAAAGTCACCTCAAGAATTCTGAAAATGGAAAACAGAAGTTAAACAAATCCCACAGAGATGGAGAAAGGAAACGAGGAGAACGTGATAATGTCCATAACTACTAGGCAGGAGTTCATCCAGACAGCTTCACACTGTAAACTAGAGCTCCATTCCACTTTACCATCCAAAATACTTAAAATAACCAACTAAACTGAGCTTTTGTTCTGCTCTTTATTTGGAGGGAGAGGACGGAGAATAAGAAAAAAAATAAATCAAGAACATTCTAAAGTTTATGTAATCTATCACAGGCAAAATATACTGATTCATTGTAAGTATGTGCAACACAGGTAACTTACACCTTTAAATGTCTCACACGTAGTAAGTTACAGGTCTAAAATATACTACTCTCACAGTAACTTATTTCCAGTATCATTTTACAACATTTCCTAACACTTCTAATATTACACTTGTAAACAGCCGAAATCTTCAGCATACACTAAGATCTTTTCAAGCATTTATTTGATTTTCATATTACTTTTAAAAGATCATCCCTTGACAGGATCACGCTGACAGACATGATGAAAATTATTCCCTTGTGGGCATGATAAAGTCACTCAAAATAGGCAAGAAAAAATAATTTGTTTTTGGCAAAGAAATGAAAGTTACTTAATTATATTTTTGATCTTACATTTGATTCTACTGATGAGAAACCCTACAGCTTTACACATTTTAAAAATAAAATTTTAATGTCAGAAAGAAAAGAAAAAAAAAAAAAGAAGTCCAGAAGCAAACTGAATGAGAGCATTTGTAGAAGGGGAAACAGGGATGGAAGTATACGACCATGATTGCCCAAGGATGAAAGAAAAGAAAAATAAACAGAAGTCAAGGTGAGACAATACAGGCTAATGGAAGTAGTTCCTAACGTTATATCTCTCATTTCAATAGGACTCACTGTTATAAAACTTGCTATCAGGGACATCTCCCCAGATCTGACCCATTTCATGGGAGGCCGAGATGCGACCCAACACACGGCACAGACCTGGCCACTCGGCTGCTTGTGAAGCATTGCCCAGCTACCAAACTAGAGAAAACTGGCTTCCGTCTGGCCAGGACTCGGACTCCTGCACTGACACTACGTAGCTGAATTATTGAGAGCTCATCCTCTGGCAGGAATGCCAAATGATTTGTTAGCCTATGGCGGGTATGCTCAAATACACTTTTTTTATACATTACCCACGGTTTTGATTAAGAGTGCATTACCTTCCAATAAAAGCCTAACCCTCATTCTAGTCACTGAGGCTCTCCCTCAAGATCCGGTACAAAGCAGATCCCATATCAGTTTCGTGACAAGACCCGTTGTTTTTTAGGGCCCGAAGAAGCCAGAAGCACACTAACCTGATTTCCTGTAGTCCACGGGCCATGCAATTCACCTCACTCATACTTCAGAGAGCCCTCACTTACACTGAAAGCAAGGACAGAGCTGTACGTGGGGGAGGCTTTAACTGATCAAGGAATAACGCTGCAACCTACAAACACTTCTACACCTATTAACCACAGTAGCACTAGAGAGCCTAACAGATCTACCTGTATCAGTTCCCAAAACAAAATAAAACACAAGCCCTAGCGAAAACCTTTTAAAAAGCAGCCAAATCCCAGGATTTGGGTAGATGCCTGCTGCTATTAATGAAAACACCGCCTGAATAAGCACTGCAAGATCTGGCCTAATAGCTCTATCACAGGACTTTTGAGATACCACCCACATGTTCCGTGTGTGGCAAAGACCACACTAAGAGCTGGTGCCATCGTGTGCAACTCCATCAGGTTGCACATAAAGTAAAGAGGAATGAAATGGGAGAGCAGCTAATGTTATGTAATTATTTGCCTCATCTGCTGAAACACATGATAACAGAAGTCTTTTGTGGTTAAAGGCAAGAAAGCATAGGTGAGTTACTCTACTTTGGAATGTTAAATTCCTGCAATCTAAACTCCAGTACTATCACATCTCTGAGTCAGAGATACAGCAACAGTTTTAACTCTTCACCTTGGAAGATGTGATCAAAACAAAACCCCACTAAGAATTCATACTGGAGGTTGGGTTAACAAACCTCACCTTTAAAAAAAATATGGTCTAGAAAAGCGAAAGTAGAAAAATAGCACGCTCCGTAGGGATGGTGAAACCTTGCTCCTTTCACAATGACATCTGCCACAGGAGAAGACTCAGATGAACCAAAACAGTGATAAAGGCAATACATATTTAGGCTTTAGGACACATTTAGTCTCATTCCACTCCAAGCAGACATAATAATGATAATAAGAAAGAAAACACTAGGGGAAACATCATGTTGCTCATGCTCATCTGAAATGCTATCCAGTTCCGTCACCTGTGACTAAATCAGGCATTTTACTGATGCTTAAGCACAATGGCACTGGTTGGGGGGGGGGGGGGGGGCGGGAAAGGTGTAAAGGTGTCCATGCTAACATCCCAAACATACTTAGAGAGAATAACCCTGCTGCCAGGGCACTCTGTTCTGCTCTCAGTGCTCCGAAATCTTCACTGAGGTGTTTTAAGGATGCTCAGCTTAGCAGACAGGTGGCTACAACCATGCAGACTGCCGCTGCACATAGAGTTCCCTGCAGATGGAAAATCCTGTGGCTGAACTGCGAAAACCACAAGGTTAAAATATCATTAACTGGTGAGACAACTAGCGAGATTTCTTAGCCCTATTCATGAAGTTATAGTCAGGTTCATGTTGGCTAACTGGATTCTTACTAACCGTGCTCACCTGTGGGAAAACACTGGCATGAAAACAAAGCCAAGACTATTTCTAAGCAGGCTGGAATCACTGCTGGCATTGTGTCCTCTGCATGTTGTGGGCAAACACGCACCCTTTAAATGCACTTACTCTCCTACCCATCAGCTGTGTTTTTGTGAGGACACTACAGCTCTCACTGTGGCACCTGTCTGTGCCTGGTGCCACAACTCCATGCTGCACTCTCTAGTAATGCTCTTAGGTCTGGAAACATAACTTATTAGTTGGAATAGGTTTTATTAACACACAATAATTACATTAGTCTTCCTCATGTTTACTAATAGCAAACCACGAAAGCAATGAGAAGATAATTTGTTTCTAGAGGGGTCAATGACTAAAGATATGATTACGCAAGCCTGAAGCTAGCCCAGAAATATTCGTGCCGTATGGTATGTCCCCTGAAGTTATAGGTGCTGTACATATTTCAGTGTGGTTGTCCTTTCTTAATCGCTTATCAACAACCACTTTCAATAGGGCTATTTAAATAAACAGATATAAAAGTTTATTGCTTAGCGACACTGATTTATAAACTCTCCTGTGGTGACTTGCACCGTCTATTACGATGTAACTTCAAGGTGCATTTGCACTGTATTACTGAGCAAATGTATCCCAGACTCTGTTCTATTTTTGTGCCCACAGACTTTTTAACCTCACTACCACCTACTGAGAATCACTCTCTAGAGGCTTGAAGATTGTAGATTAAGGCCCTACTGCAGTAAAGTGCTTGCTTTATTGTCGGTTTACAAGGGACACAGAAGATGGAACAGTTTTGAAAGAATCAGAGAAAAACAACATATACAGCCAGTGAAATTCTAATGTGATCTACTGTGCTGGCTAATTCCTAGTTTTATAATAGGCTTAAAAGCTAGTGGGCATTTCAGTGGAAAACCGCTGACATTACTACAGAATAATATTCCTACCAATACCTGCTTCAACAAGAAAGAGCTTTAAAACTGTGTTCATCTGATATGCAGATACAGAAGAATTATGCTTAGAATGATTACCTGCTTAAATAAGTGCAGCTATGGCAAACATTAACACGCGTAAGTGTGAGCTGACAGATCATCATTTCTCCTTCAATGAGAATTCTCCAGAAGTATGCTACCAAAGTTCATTTCGCCCATTCACCCTTACACAAACAGATCCCACAAAAAAGGTGAGCAAAGGTAGTTAAGGAAACATTTGCAGAATTAAACCTATGTCATTCCACCTACCTTCTTGACAACGGTTTTAATTCATCTGTCTGCAACTGGTGGCAAGATCACAGTTACTTCAGAAAACCTACACACCCTAATGTACCAAGGAAGAGTGCCGAGACAAAGTTAAAGGGTGTGGACCAGAGTAAAGACACATCTTGGCTCAGTTCGAGTATCCCTTACATCCAAAAGGACTTCCCAAAACACCAGAAATACATATTTTTAGGTGGAAATTAAATTAAATTAATCAATAGCAGCTAACTTTATGTCTTCACAGGCTGCAGGCCAGAAGGAATCTGCTTTTTCTGAAACCTAGAGTTAATCTCTTAAACTAGATGGTCCCAGGCAGGAGAGACACAAAGCACAGTAGGCAAGCCTCCTGAAGCCATTTATTTTCCAGCAGCACTGAACTCTCCTAAAAGAGGGAAAGCCTCTGTGCTTCCTCTCAAGTTTATTTGTCCTTGGAGAAGCACTTCTGATCTTTTCACAGCTGACCTTACATCAAATTTCTGGGGGCGGGGAAGGGAAGGCTGCATCCAAGTCCAGCGCCCGCTGTTCCTATATATTCATAAGTCCAGAGCTGCTGATGCACTGGAGGGCAAACAAGGAGACACAATTTACTTACTTTGTATTGCCCAATCTAGCACACCAATGGAATGAATGTACCCCCTTTATTCATTTACAGAAGCAGCCAACACCAGAACTACAGGGCTCACAAGCTTCTCTTTAGAGCTAGAAAAAAATCCCCTAAAAGATCTTAACGATGTATTTTTGTGAGATATAGTTAATGTTCACTTGCTGAGAAGTGGAGTCAGAGATGCCAGGACATTCCTTACTCTCTTAATCATCTTCTTAATTAGCATTTATAATTCAGTCTTCATTCATACTCCATCACACAGTAAGAAATCACGTACATCAGTATATTAATAAAAGTTAATGAAGCAAATACGCAGTGTCAATGAGATAAAGAAATACCCAATTTCTACACAACAGTCTTGACTGTTGTCAGACGCCGTATTTATGGGACGTTACAGGTGCTTTTATCAGGAAATCCCACTGCTTCAGGTGATTTTCTGTGTATTTACATGGTGCGGATTTGCTTAATAAAACTTCTTATGAGAACTGCATATATTTTGCTTTCACTTTTAAGAAATTAGAAATTCTGTTCTTTCTAGATGACATAGGAATCAAGTACTTCTTAGTTTAAATTGAAATTCAAGTATTTCCATTTATTAAAAGCAAATCTTAAACTTAATTGTAAAGTAATAAACCCTACTCCAACTCTACGCTGGCACTGAGACCTACATTAATGCAAAAACAGAAAGTCTGATGAAAAAGAAAATTGCCAACGTTAACACAGAAAAATACACTTACAACACCAAACAGCTGATTAGTAGGAGTCTGAAATTTGATCTTGATTTATCAAGTAAGAACAGAAATGTTTTAATGATTTTTAAATGTTAGCAAAACCCATTTATCTAGTTAGTTTCCATTTAAAATTCTGTTTAATGTATCCTGTAGGCACATGTGGTACTTAACGGATTTTAAATCTCACAAAACAAAAAAGGATGTGGTATCAACTAAGCACTTAACAGCCTCATGCAGTACAAACTAGAGCATACTATGAAGAAAATCTTGATAAATCAGGCATGTCAACACGCCCAGTCAGTATCAAAAAAGAGAGGAAGCAGCCAAATACCCTCCCGCTTTATCACACACATTCAAATCAGGGACAATTATTCTGGGCATTTTACTGATGGGTGGCACTGGCTCAGGACACAGGAGACAGACAAGAGTCTGGGCCATTATGGACTTTACAGAGTAAAACCAAGAGCCTGCATCATCCCCATCAGCAGACTGGAAGCCATGGCAATGGCGTTCATAGTATAAATGAGAAAACATTACCAAGAGAGCAAAGGTATCTACCTCTTAGCAGCTTTAAATGCTACTCAGAGATAATCCAATGCAAACACGCTTCGGGCTGCTCTGTAAGTCCTGATGGGGCATCACAGCAGTGACAGCAAGATTGTGTAGACATGCCTGAGCCAGCTGCAAACTCAGCAGAGCCTACAAAATCCACACAAGAAGCAGGGCATATTATAACCTTATAACATGAACTGCCATAGTTACACTAGAAATGGCAAAAGGCACACATCCCCCAAATGCAAGCACCAAAACCCCTGATAACTTAGAGCTGGTCTTTTAACCAAGAGAAAAGATTTCTGTCTCCTTGTCAAAAACAAAGAAACAGCAATATTAACGACATCCGATTTCCTTCAGCTTCCTTGTCTTGTCAGGACTGATTTTGATATCAAAAAAGTCTCTCTGAAGCTCTCTCAGTTCTGGAGCACTTAATTGACTGCCTTCAGCTCTGTATCTTATCTGCAGCTGTCCTCTGAGTGGGGTGGTTACAAGGCTTCTCCTCTCTACCAGCCACCAACTTCCCAGGGACCTATAAAAAGCTATTATATTAGGCTTATCTTTTCCTCTATCAATTAAATTGAAATCAAACGAATGGCTGAAAAAATAAATAAACAAACAAATTTTTTTTCAAGAAAATGCAGACAAAGAACACTATCAAATAAACCCCATCTTACATGAAAATCATGTTTAAATCTGGCTTTGCATGGCTACACAAGCTGTTGGCAGAGTATGCTGAAACAAGGGTGTCTGTCCCATCTGAAAGCTGCCACCTGGGAATGCTGAATGGAAACAGAAGAGGGAAGGGATTAACTACAGAGTTTCCTCCTCACAACCGATAAAAACCAAAACAAAGAAATCCTGGACTCCGTGATGTCACTGGGAGCTTTGCCACTGACCTTGCAGAAAGCCAAGTTTTCAGCCTGGCAGAACCTCGTCAGAGCTCAGTTTCATCTCTGTGTTGACAGCCCTGCTTGCTGCCTCCCTCAGCTTGAGCACAACTTTCATGCACCAGGACAAAGCCAAGCCCCAGCAGCACTGCACCTAGAAAAGCTTTGGGATGCTGAGAGCAACTGCATGATACTGCCTAAAAAAATCAACCAAAAAAGCAAACAAGCCTGTCTTCATGTATTACCACCTTGACTTTGTATCATTTCCGATTCTAAAATTGGTCAGAGAGGTCAAGGAAATCTGAGGACACAAGATAAAGTTGGAGCTGCCACACCACAACCTCTTTGGTCACCTCCTCTGAAATAGGAAGGTCAGTGGCATAGTGATAATTGGTGAAATTACCAGCATACAGAGAGGACTCCCTGAGCCAGGGCCTAACAGTTGCTCACTTGACACATGCTGGCACCGTTCTTCCCAAAGAGAAATGCGGACACTAAACCAGTAGCAGACCTAGCATCCTCTCTGATGTTTATCGGACTTTTCCAGCCAAGAAAATCCTGGATGCAGCTTAGAGCAAGGTTCCTCCAAACACCTCTCTTCTGCTAAAAGCGCGACACAAACTGCACCCGAGCAAAGCAGCAAGGCAGGAGAAAAACAGAGAGAAATCTACCAAAGCAAAAGTGAAAGGGACTCGCCTTCCTAGCTGAGTCAGGGGTTTTCCACACTGAATACAGAAGCATAGATGGTGAAAAGAAAGATTTGAAGACAGCATTTCAAGTTTTCAAACTTCAACAAATAATATAGAGTTCCAGTATTTCTGACAAGATCCTCCAGAAAAAAATGCTGCCTTTTATTTTGGAACTAAACCGAAAAAACATGCATATTTTTCCACACTTCCTGAAGCAAAAGTAATAAATATAATGTCCAGTCTAAGGTCTTGTTTATAATGTTGTTTGAGTGCCATGCTTGAAAGATAGGCTATAGCAAAGACGTGCATAAAAGCTTTTTTCCCTCTTGCACCCCCATTTATAGTACTAATTGCAGCAAAAAGTATTACTGGTTTATATAAACAAAACATACTTTTTTCCATAAAATTCTACCTTCAAAAGGTAGACTACTCAAAAGGCCAGGTTAATTAAAAGCCATGTTATTACAAGAACTCTATTTCAAGATTTTGGCAGCTCTCTTTATTTTACTACACCAGACCATGTAAAATCTGACACTTCGTGGGCTATTACAGGCTCATGAGATATCCCAAAACAGTACTGCTGTGCAGTCCACACATTGACAGAACTAAACAAAAGCATTAGTAGATTTCACTACTCAAACTTAAATTTTGGGCTTTGTTTCTTACCAGCGCCGACAAACAAAACTTCCTCCTCTGCAGGCTACCTGGTTCACTCAGGTGTGCCAGAGTACATGTGCCTAATCCCACGCACATCTGCCTACAATGAATCATTAACCCAGTCCTGGAGCAGGAAGGTAAGCAGCAACCAGCCCTAGCCCCATGGACCGTTCATCAGCCTGAGCTGCTGAGTGAACGCTGAACCCAATGGAAAAGCAGGGAGTAGCCAAAACCAGAGCAGGGCGGAGGTCAGGAGGAATTTTGAATAACACAGGCACTGGGACCACCAAGCTTCTTCCCACAGGCCACCACTCACCACTGGACCTTGTGTCCTAAGTCTAATTCTAGCCCTAAAGAAACGACAGTGATGCCATTTGAGTTATTCCTGCGAGCAGACCCCTGCCCTTCAGGCTAAATGCCTCTAAATGAGCACGGGCTACTCACAGCAGTGTGGGAAGGGTGCAACGTTTTGTTGCACTCTCCCTTCAGGGAAACAAATCATCCCACACCCGTGGCTGCTGCACACTGTAACTGAGAAGAGCACAGGCGCGCTTCTCACCTTCACAGGACGCACAGCATGTAAATGCTGCTTTCTGCTTATCCAAATGATACCATGCATATGTATCTGATGTAACAGGAATGTTACTAGGCTATATGCCATTGTTTCTGCTTCTGAGTCAGGGATAATATATGAGAAGTAGGATTAAATACTATATAAATTGCATTCATTATTTAGATTCAGCTACTTCTGTGCAGCATTGCTTTATTTCCTATGCAACTTCTGATACAATACTCCTCTACAGTACTCCAAATAAAGAAGTTATTAGAGCTATCTACTGACTTGGGCATGAGCGAAGTGGGCTCATCGCTCTTTGCTGCTCTATGGAAGGGCATCACCAAATCCTGCTGGCAAAGCTAGGACGCTTCCAACCCAGACTGCAGCCACCCCAGGCCTCCTAGCAGGCTAAGTTCAGCCTCACAACATCAGGAAAAGGGATCAATCAGTGAAGGATGGATCTGTTCAGAAAACTGCGAAACCAAACTTTTTTTCTCCCACACCAGTCGAGTAGGCTATTGTATGCCAATGCAGTAACGGAAGACATAAGAGATCTGTAACCATCTGTGTGTCATCACTGCCCACGTTCAGAGCTAGGGAAAGAGACACTGCAGGCATCTACACACCACAACAGTCTCCTGTTGATGCTACTGTCAATATCAAACCCTTACAAGAGGATGCGCTGTTTTTGACACAGCAGTTGGTCTGCTAGGTCTGTAAGCGTGATAACAGAGCACACTGAAGCTTTTGCCTGGGCTGTGAGCGCCAAAACCCACGTTCCCTGCTATCAAACATCACGTATTCTTTGTGCTTTCTATGAGGCAGCAAATGAATGCCTGGAGGCAGATACCTCCCAACATAAGCAGCAACACAAAAAGTCCCCCCTGAGTGAATCAAACACATATATGCATGCAGGCGCACACATACAGAGATTAGTCAAAATACCATTTGCAAGCAGTCCCGTTTCCTTGTCAATATACAAAGACTTATTAATGCATCAACCTTTTGCCAATTATCCTGAACATGCTGCTGTTAAAAGCGAGCTATACTTTATCACAGATATTCTTGGCCACAGGATTAGGACCAGAGAGATGGGATAGGAAGAGAAGAATGAGAATTTCATTTTACCGGTGCTTCTTCTCTCAAAGTAAATAATGAATTAAAAGTTTAATCTTTCACTGAATACCTGGCATGTTGATAGTCTTGGCAAATGACAACTAAATTAAACATATATGAACGGTGTCACATAACAAGTCTAACCGCTTATTTTTAAACTTGGAAGTGTCTGAACAATTGAAAATATCTGGGTTGGGCTTACAAAGTAATTCCACACACCCTTTTCATGCACTTAGTCTGCATAGCTGGTAGTAATAGAAGTCACTGAAAAGAAAGAAGAAATCTGAAAGCAAAAAACGAAAAGCTTCCTATACTCATGACATTAATGAGAAAACAGTACGTAGCTCAATATTGTTTTTATTCCTGCTGCAGAAAAGGACGGGACAGACTCAGGATGGGAAAAAACTGTGTATGCTATCAGTGCTAGCATGAAAAAAACACTTCATAAAAATAAAATAGCCTAACTTTAACCTCACTTAGCAGTCTGTCCCTTGAATTAGCAAACTTACACCCTCAAAGAACTGGTGTCAAGTAGACAAGCAGTGTGCTTTTGCATTTTAATTATGCATATACATACAAAAAGGGAATTTCTGTCAATCCTTAAACATCTTCACTATTGAGAGAAGAAACAACTCCTGTTAACAGAAATCTTGTTCTGTTTTCATTTGATATTATTTAACTAGTAACTTCTACAGCTAACTAACCACTGTGCAGTTTCTCCTTCAGACAGCCTGAAGAAAAGCCACAGACATACGCAGCCCAAACATGGCTACCCATTTCCAAGTATTTTCCTAGATATTTCCTTGATGCAAATGGGAGGGGCGGAGGGGAAGAGTATTTAAAGGACACGTATACAGGCCTGCCCATGTAACCAGAAAGGTAAATCTTCCTCCCAGTGCCCGACCCACAGCAGCCAGCTGGGCTCAGGCCGGCCCCAGAGGCAGCGCAGGGGCTGGGGGCAGCCATTTCTTCCCGCTGCCCCTTCCTCCTCACCTGTCTCCTCCACCGGCTGCCATCCCTCCAGGCCGCTACCAGCTCAGCCATGGTGCCTCCTGCGGCGGGTTGGTCGTAGCCAGCTGGAATCAGCTGTGTCCGGCTCGGGGCAGCCCCGGCCCTGCAGGCCCCACCCCAACACCTTGCCAGTTATGCACAGTATAGTTAATAATTAGCGCCATTGGCTAAAATGAAGAAGCAGAGAAGAAGCTTTATTTGCCATTTGGCTTCTCCAGTCAAGGCAAGTCGCCCAGGAACCTGCAGATGAGGCACAAGTAGAGGCTGTGGGACAGTGAGGTCCCATCCGTTTCTCTGCCGCAGAGGAATAACCTCCATAACCCTCCATAACCCAGGCAGATCCCTCCAGCTCATCCAGTTTCTCCTTCTCTGGCAACAGAGATACCACAGCAAAGTGCCCAGACACTGTGGAAGTGGAGAGCAAACAGAGATGAAGAGAGAAGCAAGGTTTCCTGACGGTGTGCCCCATGATCTACCAACAGGCCAGCCCGCAGCACCTGGGCTGCGGAGACCCACACGTGGCTGAAACGTCACACTGTGTGCAAGAACCCGAACCTGATCTAGTTGAAGATATCCCTGCTTACTGCAGGGGGGTTGGACTAGATAACCTTAAAAGGTCCCCTCCAACTCAATACATTCCGTGATTCTATGATTCTAAGAAGCCTTGCACGAAACAATTCAGCCTGTGGCTACAGAAAAACACACTCCAACAGTGGCAGCTGAAGCCAACATCAGCAGATCCCACTGTTCATGCCGAGCCCAAGAAGGCTATGCAGTAAAAATAATGCAAAACTCTTAGGGCCAGTTCATCTCTGCCCCTGAGCCACAGAGTTCATAGAATCATAGGATGGTTTGGGTTGGAAGGGACCTTTTAAGGTCATCTAGTTCCAACCCCCCTGCCATGGGCAGGGACACCTCCCACTAGACCAGGTCACTCAAAGCCCCATCCAGCCTGGCCTTGAACACTTCCAGAGATGGGGCAGCCACAGCTTCCCTGGGCAACCTGTTCCAGTGCCTCACCAGCCTGGGAGTAAAGAACTTCTTCCTAATATCTAATCTAAATCCCCCCTCTTTCAGTTTAAAACCATTACCCCTCATCCTATCACTACACTTCCTGATAAAGAGTCCCTACCCATCCTTCCTGTAGGCCCCCTTTAGGTACTGGAAGGCCGCTATAAGGTTTCCCTCGAGCCTTCTCTTCTCCAGGCTGAACAACCCAACTCTCTCAGCCTGCCTTCATAGGAGAGGTGCTCCAGCCCTCTGATCGTCTTCGTGGTCCTCCTCTGGACCTGCTCCAACAGGTCTGACTTCACTCCATGTCAAATGCGGTATGTGCTTTATGAAACTACACAAGAAAACTATGAAGGCCAATGACAAGCTTCACTTGCATCAAAAAGGTGGCAGAATTCCTTGTTCTAAGGCCACCATTGTGGGATGACACACTGCCTCGGGATTTTGACAAGAGGACTTCAGTCTTATCTGTGTCCTGCAGCTCTGGCTGGCACTACACCTACAGAGGCACTATCAATACAGAATCTCCAATTATTTCAAGAAAAATGAAGTTACGTTTCTTTTTTGCCCTCATTTTGCCCCCCACTCACTCAGATCTAGCACACTAAGTGATACAGAAATGTGTTACTTGTAAGTGATGAATACACAAACTTTTACCAAACTCTGAAAGTCTACCATTCAAACAAGCTAGACCCCTTCTTTAATTAAAATGAACTTTCATGAATACAGAGATGGAATAAACCACCCAAGCATCCAGTAAAATCAAATATATAAAGAAGTAAGTGTATCAGCAGCAGTTTCTGAACGCCAATTCAGGGAATGCTACTTCAGTGCCAAACGCTGAAGCAAAGCAACTGCAGCTTCCTCTTACAGCCACACAGCACAGGGATGCAGCAACACACCTGGATGCTGGCAGACAGGCTCTGGATACTGCCCAAACTACAAAACCCCACCCTCGCATTTTTACTTCAGGTTTTCGATTACCTCGTTACTGAATACATGCCAGTAAACCGAGGATTGCAAGCGTTAAAACACTAACTTCTCACGGGGGTTAAGTCAGCAGCAATGGTCTTAAAAACAAAGAGCCAAATTCTGATATTCTCACTGAACTCAGGACCTTCAAAAACATGACACTGTTTAAAAAAATAGCAACTCATGACGGAGATCTACCTGTCACTCTTAGTAAGACACCTGTACTCCTGCAGACATCCTTCTGCTCGTACCCTCGCCCCCTCTTCTGAGCCCAAAGAGAGCTATGGTGGCTGGAACCCCGCTTTCCGAGTCCAAGAGTGTTTCCTGATCGTTTGCTGTGGCCACCCGTTGGCAAAATGGGTGTGTAAAACCCCATCGAGGAGTATATGTCTCTATTTAAATGACTCACATTTATAGCATTGCTGCTGTTTTCCGAGCTTTAAAACCGGTTACGTTTCGCTTGGAAGGGAAGATAAGGAGAAGGGCGATTCATATTAATACTGAACACTTGTCTCTCGATGCTGGTAAATATTTTTAAGGACTCGTCAATTCTGTCCGGTGTTTGACCGCAGCTTTAAGCGCGCACAGTCACAGGGCCAGCGAGGCCATGGGCCGCCCGGGGGAGCTCTGCCACCCCGGCACCACCACCAGCAGCCAAGCCAGGCTTCCCTCCCTCCACCTGAACTCCAAGCCAGGCGGCGGCGGGCTGGCAGCAGCTGCTCATACCCCGCGCTATTCCAGCGTTTTTTCGGAGGGGACGCTCCGACTCCTGTTCTTTTAAACGCTATTTTTAGCTACTGCTGCCTCTTTATTGTTCACCGTGAAAAACAAACGCAAGAGCCAAAAGAGAAATCCCCTTTCCTTTGGCAAAACTCTGATAATTACACCATCGTTAGAGAACGAGCTTACTCGAATCACAAAAGGCAAACAGCTAACTGTATTGGCCAGAGGGGCAACAACAACAGTCTGGCTGATTTTGTAACAATCCTTACAGAAATAAAATTGATAAATGTTTAGTTCCCTTAGCATGTGAATCAGAATAGTCCATTACATTACTGGAGTACCCCGAACTTAACCGAGGAAATAATCGGCTCCTGTGATCTCTTTAACATACACATGCTGTTACCAAACTTTATTTTTGACCAAAATGTTTGTGTGTCAAACTAACAGTGAAATTGAGAGCTTTCATTTCTTTTCATATTCAAAAAAATAATCATATGAAATTTATTAAAGGAAACTACATATAAGGCATGGAGATTTAAAACTGTTTCCAGGTGTCACTACACCAACAGAACTAAAAATGTATGTGATTAAAAAATGTGACTATGTATGAAACGTATTTATAGCATTTCATTATTACTTAAAGAACTGGAAACCAGTGTTGATTTTTTATGATCATTTCCTGATTGTACAGCAAACTCAAGACACAATAACAGCAACGTTACCCCTCTAAAATCTAGCAGCCTGGGACAGAATAGTAGCACATGAATCACATCTTTGGGATAGAAAGCATCAGGAGAAAAAGAAAGAATATGAAAGCTCTATTTGTACAAACTGAAAAAAGAGGAAAAATTAACTTGCAGGAGCAAAGACAATAAAAATGAAAGAAAGAGACAGAAAGAAAGAGAAGGAAGAGACAGACATATGGCCTGCCAGATCTATCGTCTCTTGTCAACAGCTGGTAAGAAGCTATGCTTAAAAAGAATGGTGGAGTACAACAAAAGTAAAAAAATGATAAAAGGATGAAAAAGCCTAAACCCAGTTGGGAAACAAGGAGGAGGAAATAGGTCCCTTCTTCTGAAAACATTCATTATTTTGCATTATACTCACTCTCATCGTACTTTACTTCTATTACATTACCTGTGTCCTAATAAGGAGTAACATGTTACATTTTCAGCAAAATTTGTAGCCACTAGTAACAGGTAGGCAAGCTATCCCTTTTTGTAAGATGGAAATTGAGAAAGAGTGGGGAGCAAGTGCCCCCCACTCCTCGCCCTCCAAAAATCAACAGCGGGGCTGCCAGAAGAATTTGGTGCACAAACTACTAGATTTTGCTGTTTTGCCCCCACAGGGGGATTAAGAGTTGGGGTTTTCTGAACCTAACCTCTTACAAATATTTTCCTTAGCCAATACTAAGAAATCTGTCATTCTGCCACTTGGCCCTCAGTTTACAACAACTCACTTTTATGTTTTTACGAATGGAAGTGACACTCTATACAGACTTAACCAGAGGCTGTTTAAAGTGCCATGCTTTCCAGCTGAAAAGAGTCTGCAGAGAAACCTAGTACTGCCAGATACCCAGTGTATCTGTTCTTTTTTTTCTGTAGTCTGCTGAAAGCTAATCTTCAGTATCACAAGTAAGCCATTGTGTGCAAAAAAAAAAAAAAAAAAGACCACTGTCTCTACTCCTGTTGCATACACAACAACTATTCTACAGTACCCCATTTTGGGGCAAGAAAGAAAAGCAGAAGCAGTTTTTTTTTACAGCCAATATAATGGGATTATGCATCATAGGACACATCCATTTCATGTTGCTGAGAATAAGAAATTGATGAATTAAAAAAAGACTTTTTAAGCATAATCAACTTTCTGGCTATTAATATTTTTGTGGAAAGTGCTCACCAGTAGAAAAATGCCTAATATTGCATCAGTCATTCTACGCTTAGATCCAGATCCTGAAGCAGTGGTTGCTTGTTTTTCTGTACATCAACTTAACTCATCTCCGGTTTAATTCTTGATTAGATATCCTGAACTTATTTTCTGTTCCATTCTCTATAGTGGGACATCCTGGCAGCATCGTAATTCATGATTTCTCATGATCTCTCCATCTGATGCCAACTATCACAGAAAACTAACAGAATACTCAAGTTTGAACATGAGCTTCAAAGCAGAGGAAAAAACCATGCATTTATGGATACCCTAAAACAAACTGCTCTTTCCCACTCTACTGTCAGATCTCACATGTAACAAAACTTTAAAAATTGCACCAGCAGAGGAGCTGAAAGATGGACTCATAGAAGGAAAGAGATACGACATCTGTCTGAGATTAGAAGTAATTGTTCTCACCAGCTACAGCAGTGGTGCAGATCAGTTTCTGAAACACTCAAATGCAAAATGAATTTAGTCTGAGTCAGCTTGAAAACTGAAGAACGCTGTTGGCATGTTGCAGTATTGGTTAAAAAAGGCAGCAATTGTTTTTTAATAGTAACAGCCAGACTTCTTTTAGCTATTGGATTGCAAGTTCCCAAAGAAAGCACATAGCAGTTGAAAAACATGCAAGTCCCCAAGAACAACCTATGCTAAAACAAGCATTCCCAGATCACAATGAGGTAATGGATGAGCTATTACTGACAGCCAAAAAGGAATCCCACTGAAGTATGTTTTCAATATATTTGGTACCATTACAAATTTATTCTAGGAAAGCCACTGACATTCTGCTGTAGGCAGAGCAACCTTGGTCCTATTAGTCTGATTTAATTCCTGGAAGTGAGCTTCACATTCCCTCCCATTACCAGTGTGGTCTTAGACTAAATACAGAACACTACCACTTTATAAATTCTCCTGAAGTTTGTGTCTAAATAGAAAGTTTATAGTCCTCAGCTGTCATAATCTCCAAGACAATGTGTACTACTTCTGTATTTTATGACAAAAATTTGGCATTAAGAAAGGACGGACAACTCAATATCAAACATTACTAAACAGCTGTCACGCAAAACAAAACATGTATTTTGTTTTCTCCAACTGAAAAAAACACGCCTAGAAAAGTTAATGAAATGGTATTTATTTATGTTGTCTGATAAGAAGATTGAACATCAAAAAATAAAATCCCTAACTTTTCATAGCAGTGTCACTAACAGATGCCGGACAAAAAATTGTCCCGTTTTGTGTTAGCGGATGGTCTCCTGCGCTAACTATCCATGTGCTTTCACCTCTGGTCAAATCAAGACTGGCAAATGACACCTTCTCTAAAGTCTCTGCTTTCAACTACTCTTTTCAGTCAAATCAAAATCCCACGTACTTTGTGGATCTAAGACGTACAAAGCACATGAGTAGTTATTATAAGCAGCAGCCCGCTTTTGAACACCGCCCTTTGTGCCCTCACCACTGTATTTCAGTACAAACCTACAAGTTAGCATCTGTACCTCGTACAAAAAGCAATATGAATCTGAAAACTGAAAATCACAACTGAATTGTGCATGAAAAAACAGAAGGACAGGTCTCCTTCTCATGTTTTCTTGGGTGTATCGCTGTATATGTTTCTTCAAATATAAAATCCAGACAGTTATGCCACCTTTCTTTTCTAAAATGACCCATATGAGGTGGTGTATTTATGCTGCATTCTCTATAATGGTATTTTTATTTTCAGGTAGATACAGTACACCACGTGATCTACCTGGGGAGAGTTTTGCCTGAAATCATTCCAAACAGCAGCTGAATTCAAACTGCTAAAGTATCGTTCCTCCTTCATTCATCCTCCCAGGGCAATGAAAGAGAAACCATTTCCGTAGCGGGACCAGAGCCCCACTTTGTTTTTCTTGATCTTGGATTTATATTCGTAGCTGATCATCAATGAGTCTTTGGTAGCTAAATCACAACAGCTCCTCTGTCTGCAGTCAGCAAGGATATGAAAGGGAAATGACCGCCCCCTAAAAAAAAAAGAAAAAAGAAAGAAAAAAGGAACCCTCTCCCAGAGCCAAACCTCAGTTTACACAGCATGAAGCAATCTCTCCACAAGCTGGCTTCTCTTCTGGGCAGGTTTCACAGGATCGCGGTGCCACAGAAATGCACAGGATCTGCCTTGTTTATGCCATGTTCCTCTCGAAGCCTGCTCACACCCTCCCCTCTGAAGTGGGTTTGTACGTGGCAACACCTGTGTTATCTTAGAAACATTTTGGCCAAGAATAATGCTGCACACAGGAGCAGACTCTTTTTACACCTGCCTGCTGAGCAGAGGGGCACGTAACCCGCCCCGAGTGGTTTGGAGTCAGCATCGATGGGCTTTCCTATAAAGCAATGGAGTCAAAGCAGTAACTTGGCAGGGCGGGACGTGCCAGAAACTCAGCTCAGCAAAAAAAAAGCAGGACGGAGGCTTGAGAGGTAAGTGTAGCCGACAGGAGAAACACGATGGATGAGGCAGACTTGAAAGGGTATGAAATGTGTTGGGGGGAGCAGGGGAGGAGGAGAAATGCTACATCGTACAGGATCTGTGTTAAAACACGCAGTGAAACGGGTACACCACTGAAACACCTTCAAGGAGGGAACATCTGCAGAGGCTCCCATACCAATCGGAGGCTTACGTTGCCTTTTAATGAGCATTTCTTAATACCCTTCCTCCTCACCAAGGCCTGTCAGGCCTCCGTGCTCTTTGTCCTATGCTGCAGAAACCCAAACAGAACTCAAACCACTCTGAGGTGGCATGAAACCTCCTTTTTTTTTTACTTCAGTCTTCAACACCTCCATTCACACATGTTAACAAACCATGAGGATTTTGTCTGAATGCTTAAACTGTATTTCCCAACAACTGGATCTGTTGGAGAAATCCACTGCAATTTCCAACATCAATGAGCAACAGATTTCCGTTGCTCATCTGTTATAGATGTCTACTGCATGGTCAGGTTCTAGGAGAATACTATAATGAAAGGAATAAATAAACCAAAAGACACACAGCATGAGCGACTGTTCCTCCTTTCTGATGGCAGTGGCAGACTGGAGTGACTTTTGCTCGTTATTGTTGTATTTTAATTTAGCCTTGCAGTCCCAGAACTGTGTAATAAAACTGCATCATCCACACACCCCATCCACCACCAGCAAGATGCAGCGCAGGCACAGGAACAGCCTCTCTGTGCAGGACCTGGGTTCACAGAGTTGGGGCATCTGCTGTTGCGCCTGCGTTTGCAGATTTTACCTGTCCCAGGAACAGGGCTGACACCATTTCTGAGTCCAGGCCTTGTGTAGCAATTCTAATTTGCAAAGAAGTTCTAAAAAATATGTTAGGGCATACACTAAGGGAAAATATTTCCCACTGCAAAGCCAACGCAAAGGGTTTGCTGAAAAAAATGATTGGTATATAAGTTTACATGTACAAATAAAGCTTTCCAAGGGGCTGCTCTAACTTGTAGCTGAAGTATTTTAGCTTATGCAGCAGCTCAGGAACTAGAATAAGGATAAAGGAGGCATCAAACCACAGATTCACTATGATTTCTGCGCTGTTTCTCTCCCAGAAAGTGCAGCACTGAAGCAGCCCCCAGGTCTTTACATAAAACTCCACCGAGAGACTTTACTTCAGTCAGCCACTTCCAAGGAGCAGTCTGTTTCAACCACAATTTCAAAGGATATAAAATTTGACAGAATATGGCTGCGTACACCTGGGTAAACAGTTTAATCCCAAGTCCTGTTTAAGCTTATGCCTGCGTGATCTTAAAAGGTCTGCTCTGCAGACTCCTTAACTGACCTCGCTGGCTCTTGTACACAACCCAAACTCTGGGTTGAAGACCAAAGCCTCAGACTGAAGAGCCAGACCTTCCAGGCTAGCTCCTACAATCCCCAGAGATGTTTAATTATGATAAATTACATAAAATTTCTCTGCATTAATAGTGCTTTTTTAAATTACTATATAATTTATATTAAAATGCTGTATTAAAGCTTCACATCACTTAAACCTGACTACTAGCCTTAAATCACTAATTTAGACTGAAATACGCCTGGTTTACTCCTTATATAAATTAGCAAAGAGTGAAGCTTATGAGTTGGTTTCTTCCCTATACAGGCAATTGACAACACTCTGCTGCAAAATTACATGGGGATGATCCAGGGCTTTACAGATCATTCATGATGTTGTTATCACAGATCATCCATGAAATTAGGAAGCAATAGAAAATGATGCACACTGGTACAAACAAGTTGAGGAGAATTTGACCAAATGAGTCCTGAATATCTAAGTCCTGTTTCTGAAGAAAACATAATTGTTCGAGAAGGTATTAAGGTACATTGGAGATGTGCTGCCTTCAGGAAAGCAAGCAGAATCAAATTAAATTCTGTAATACAAAGAGTCTCACATGCAGAAACCATGCAGTGCATTCTCATATTCAGATACGACATTAAACATTGGAAATGAAAAAAACAGACACTACCCAAAGCTTCAAAACTAACATGCCAGGTACAAGACAGGAGATACAAATCAATGCAGCAATGAGTATATTAATAACTACATGATTTTACAGACAGTAATGCAAAGGTAATTTTTGTTTTGGCTTAAAGCATGGAAGTATATATATAAAGAAAACTGCATAAAACTGTCATTTGGAAAACTACTGCAAGGTGAAATTACACAGAGCAAACTGCCTAGCATGTACAACTGTACACAGAAACAGCCTAACAGCTCTCCAAGCATTAGTGTCACCCTGAAGAATCTTCTTTGCTAGTGACAAAGGCTCAGAGTAAACTGCTGTATGGGGGAGACAATAATTTATTCTAAAAAAAAAAAAAAAAAAAAAGAAAGAGCATTAGATAAAAACAAACAAAAAAAACCCACAACAAAAAAGACCCCCAAAAAACCAAATCCCAGACAGCAAACTTGTAGCTGCTCTTGGCCTGGTGATCACAAAGAACTGCCGAACTCTCTCCCTTCTCCATCCCACCTGCTTCACAGCAGACAGCGGTCTCATCCAGCACATCAGCTATGCAGCAGAACATTTTGAATCCGCACTAGAATGGGGTGTATTGTCTCGAGGATTTACACCAAACTAGTCTGTTTTTCCATTAACGCTAAATTACTGTCATGTGTACAAAGATGGAAAAGCAATTCCTCACAAAAGGCAACTGAACAGTCACGCTTCTTAATTTCCCCGTAAAAAAGCTACCGGAGAGTAATGTGGGTTTTTTTTTCCCCTCCCAAAATAAAACCACCCCCATGCACGTACTTGGAACTGAGTAACACTATAAGGTCTTCACACATATGCACTAGTCTACCATAGACATTAACGTGTTAATTAAAACTCAATAATGTTATGTGTGTATACACATACACACACAAAACCCAAGCAATATCTCCACCTTTTTCTGACAAGTTATAGAACTCAACATTTTTCCGTATTTAGATTAATATAAATAGCCACTACACAATCCAAAACTGGTTATGCTTTTTTTTTTTTTCTTGGGCTTCTGTACTCCCACAGAAACCCACTTACTTCAACACATTCCCTCTCTTTCAGACAGATGCTTAATTCTTCAAGGAAAAGGTGGGAAGATCTAGTCTAGTTGCCAGGTTATTTAGCAGAAAAGGATTCTCAAATGAAAACAGTTGTTCGAAAGTTTCTTCTTCATCCTCTCCAGAATAGGAAAGTCTCGAACCGGAGATCCAGCTTGTCGCCCCTCTGGAACAGCTGAGAGGCTCGTGTCTAGAAGGGGGCTCCTGTCAGAATCATCTTTATGACCTGAGGAGCCTTTCCTGACATCTTAACCGAAAACCTTGCTGCCGGCCCCCCAAAGCCTTAACTTTAGCCTGACCTTCAGTCAGCTCCTGGCACTGGAGTGGAAATGCCAGAGGAGGAGAGCTGAACAAGATACAGTACCTTCATACGTTAAATCACTGTTGTGTGGGTGTACAGACATGAGTTTGCAAGGGGTTCATTTGGGGGGGGGGGGGCGGGGCTGGTGGGTTTTTTTGGGGGGCGGAGGGGGATGGGGTATGTGTGTGTGTTTGGTTTTGGGGGATTTTAAATCATAGTCACTATCTCAGAATACCACAAACTCACTTTGTTGAGTATAATTCTGCCAACGACAAGGTTGTCACCAGTAGAGTCACAGTAGTCAGCTGCAAGGCTTTTTTCCTCTCCACAACAATGCATTTTTTCCTGCCTAACAAATAAATCACAAAACCTTTTGGTGAAAACTAGGGCCCTAGTATGCATAGACCATCTTTCTATCCGTCTGTATCATTTTTGTACCTATTTAGACTAGAAAATTTAATCATTTTCACCAAATTGATAAGCTTAAAAAAACCCACAAACATGTTTTTCAGTGTGGGGAAATGGTGACTTGTAGATGCACACACATTGGCTTAAGGAATAAAGAAATATATTGGTTTTCAATGTAAAGTAAAGCTGGGCACATGCCCCTCGTCATGGCTGAGTCCACAGTATTGCAGTGGGAAAGCTGTGGTGGGGCTGGGGGGCACGAAGAGAGCAGATTGCAGGCAAACCACACCGAGTATTTGGATAGATTTCAAAGCATGTATTAGCAAGAGACTTCGGCAAATGAAAGTTTCATCTCCCAAATAAACAGGACTTTTCTGACAGCTCTTTTACTTTTTTTCCACCCCCCCTGCTGATCTTTTATTTATTCAGATTCTCCTGCTTGGCTACCACTTAACACACATCACTTAGTAATCATCATTATTCAGTCACGATTTAGGGTCTCACCCAGTCATGATCTGATCTATTTCTGCCTGCAAGCAATGGTCGATACCTATTTATGTTAAAGGTGGAAATAGAACATAACCCTGGGATTACTAATGATGCCCTTATAACATTATTTGCTTTTCCACAGGTCTTTCGGTGTTTTTTACTTAACTCGGTAACTAAAATATTGCCAACAATCTCCTTGCACTTGCACTCCTTTTCCGACTTCACACCTTAATAAAAAATGCCGCACAATAATAACAATTTATAAACGCAGCCTGTACTTTCAACGAAAACAAGTTGCCAGTCACTCCACAAATAAAAATCCTCATGGCTCCACGACTTTCCTTTGAGTCATGAGTAAAGAGCAACTAGATGCTAGAAACTCTGAATAACCCACACACCCACGCTACATGCGCCCAAAGAAGATCATTTCCCAGCAGACATTTGTGGACTCGTTACTAACGATCCAGCTGCTAATTTAGCATCTGCTCTTGTTCTCAGGTTACCAGCAGGTCCCTCCCTACCCCTCAACCCTGCTCTGAATGGGTCGTACTCACGCACGGCTTTGCTTCTTTAAAATACACTGGTATATTTAGCAACAGTAAGCGACTTTACACGCTAAGGAGGAGGCATGGTTCAGATTAAGTAGGAAAATAAAACTCAATCAAATTAATCAAAAGCAGGCTTCACGGAACAAAAGTCTTTTTGATTTGGTCACTTCAGGTAAGATTTGAAAGAGGGGAAAAAAAGTTTTGTATATTATAACATAATCCAGGGAGGGAAGAAAGTATCATACTTTCCCCTCCCCTTGCTCTAAAAGGCAACTTGCTGTAGTTTATTTAAACTAGAATTTCTTCACTACAACACCAAAACATGCAAGATATGCTATGGTTTTTTTGCTGTATAAAGTGAAAAATTTCGTATTTTCACAAGTGTATTTTTTTAGAACTGAATTCAGACATTAAAACACTACTTTCAGCTTCGCTGGAAAATGAAACTGCCACCAGTAAAGAAAAGTTCTGAACTTCCGCTCAAGCCTAAGCCAGTTTTGCAGATGAAAAAGACCTTGCTCTTTGTATATTACATTTAATTTCATTACTAAAACTGAACTTCCAGACTTATATAAGGGTATCATAAAGTTACACAACATTCACTTGTTTTGATTATTAATGTTTGGAGACGGGCTGAAAAAAAATTAATGTACTATGTGCACACAAATTCAGCACTTCGTGACAAAAATAATTTAATGCAATGAAGTATTAAATGCTATTTAAAAGGGAAAACATTTTTCACTGTAAAAAAACCTGGGCATTATCACCTACTCAGTTCTCTCATTTAAGTGTTCATTGAAATACTGGCCTACTAGAATACATTTCTTTATGAAAACTAATGAAGATGGCACATTATGAGTTACAGACTGATTTAAGCACAGAGACATACTCAGACATAATAAATGAATTGATGCCAATATTTAGATCTGTAACCAGAGGTCATATGGCTCATTATCAATTTTATGTAATTACAAAGGTGTGTATCGGAATACACTCATAACGTATAAGCTTGAAAAGAGCTAGAATCAGACTAAGTGAGAACAAAAAGGAATTATATTCTTACCTAAATCCTACCTATAAGCCTAAATCTAGTTTTTAAGTGCTTCTTCTAACAACACTGCTTGTAAAATTTACATCTAATAATGTAAAACTTTACGATTATTACTATACCTATACAGGTTAACTTGTAATTTTTTGAACACATTTTCCCCCTCTTTTTTCCACAGCACAGGGACCCCCGGTGAGAAAAGACAGCAGAGCCAACTGAAAGATGTCAGGGGAAAAAAAAAAAACAAAAAAAAAAACAAAAAAAAAAAACAAGCAGCTTGAGGAAAGCAAGTTACATAGCTGTGTCCTTCTAAACCTTTCCTTGATTATATATGCCCAGCCGTGTCTTTACATGCACTCCCTGGGTCTGCTGGGCTGGGGACTTTCTGGGCCAATGTCAGCAGTAAGGGCACCATTTGAGGCATCAAAGCACTGTTGAAGCCCACCTGGGGAGTCACAGCTCTGTCAAGAGCTAGGGGTTTGCGAATGAGACCTGGAAGGACCAAAGAGCAGGAGACGAGCAGAACACGGCCATCAGACAGCAAGTCATGCCAGAGGGAGCTCCTTGCAATGCTTTTATAATGCAGCCCCAAGCAGTGATAACTTTTACTCCAGATACAAATTCAAGTATGCGATTCTCCTCTTCTGTCATGCCACAAAATTAGAAACTTGGAGAGAATTAAATATATAAAAACAACAAAAAAAAAGGCTAAAAGGAATAAACTTCACTATGACAGGACAGTTTCATTTTTTCCAAGTGTTTTCTCCAAGCAAGCTCTATTTATTCTGAGCTCCCAGGGATGTACTTTCAGATAATCTTAATAAAACCATGAAGACCTGAACTCCACCACTTGTGAAATCTGCAGGCACCACTGCCAAACCACAGAAACACACTGATCGTGCCTTGTAAGCACCGAGCAATACAGGCCAATACAGAATTTCAGGCAATTTTGAGCCTGCATCAGATGTCAACATGCCTGTGCAGCAATAAAATCAGATATCCCTCAGTCCTCATCTTCCACAAGGTCTTTAAGGAACAAAAGCCACCTCCCAGATTTTGTTTCTATTCACAGTACCACCTCCCAAAATAAGGGGAATTTCACTGGGGAACACTTAGTTTCCCCACATACAGAAAATTTTAAAATCTATAAGCTTGCATGGTCTGTCAGATCGTTATCCTCATAAACCCACCCATGACTGCAACATTTGCTCGATGTAAATAGATTGCAGAACAATTCTGGAAAGAACAGCACAGCTGTACGACACAGTGGACATGCTGGATGCAGAAGCAAGGTCCCATACGGTAGCATTTATTACCAATATTAGTCAACACACATTGCTCAAAGAACAGCTTTTAATCTTCCACCTGCAACTCCGTGAGAAACACAAACACGTTAATTCAGAAACAGGATGCAATTTTCAAAGAATCCTGAAATAGTCACACGTTTGCTTTTAAATGCTGAGAGAGCCTACCAAACCAGTAGGGTCAAAGAAGAATCTCTTTCTTTCTATGAGCAGTACACCAGATCAGTGCCACATGCTCATTCTCTACCCATTGGTACAAAGCCCTGCTGCTGAGGCCACCTGCATGCAAGGACTTAGTGCCGCGTAGGAAGCATTGATACCTTAAACCTTCCTGACTCCACTCCCGAGCAGTTGCACACATACTTACTCACCAACATCATGCAAAGCAGCCTCCAAAACAGCTCCTGCGCGGACCTCTCGATGCTTATATCATTTAATTCTGACGAACTGAGGTCTTTTCTGTGATAAGCGCTATGGAACACATCACAGGCTCCTCAGAAGGCTCAAAAGGAACATGAAGTCTCCAATTCACCTAGTTGTCTGAATTTCCTAAGAAAATTTGTCTGGTTGCTGGAAGATAAGACAATGCTATTTTTACTCTCTTAACTGCATCACTGTAATACAATTGAATGCCACTGAACTTACTGTTTTTCTTTCTATAGGTGGTGATGGTATCCTTAGTAAAAGGAAAAAGCAGCACAGAAAATTGAGAAAAGTCTCTCTAGGGAGTTTTAAGGTTTTAACCTTAAATAATGCTTGGTGAAAGCAATTTAATGCAGGAAAACCCCCATTGCTGATTTGGGGTTTTGTCTTCAAATAAACAATGCTTATGAAAGATTTATAAATATTTGAATACTGTTGCACAGGTATAGCCAGGTGCTAAACAGGACATGAGGGGTTTCTCTGCAATCTGAGCTTTCACATTATGTTTTCCCAAGTAACTCTGCCTACCCCCCTCCTGGCCAAGCTGGGAAGAAAAATTCAGCCTCCATGCTAGTGACACATTCGTTACCATCTGCTCTGGAAAAAAAAAGACACAGCATAGGCTAGACTATTTCTCCGAGATTAATCAAAAGGCTGAAGTATAAAAGATAACCTACAAAAGAGAAGCAAGAGAATATATTTCCCCTTTTCAACTATTTGGGTCACACACTTGAAGGGTTGATCTGTAGCAGAGGCTGACGTGCACGTCCTCTCTAATGACGGCAGAACAGAGCTCTGCCCCCAGTCATTGTACCCGGCCTCCTATTCAAATTTGGCACCTAAGTTTCGCACACAGTCTACTTACATGAAGACAGCTTAATATTTTATATACAGCACCGAGTTGTTTGTCCTGCAACAATACAGGTAAGTGGGAATTTATATTAAAAAATAACGAGTGAAAACCGTTCATACATACACCACTTTTTTGAAAAGTTAATTCTCCCACCCCACCAAAAAAAAAAAAAAAAAAAATTCAGCACTGCCGATTTCTTTCCAGGTAAATTTAAGCTAAACTGTAAAATATGAAGTAGTTTAAGAACATTTCCCCCCTGCCCCCCCCGCATCAGTTCAATACTAAAATGAATTTTAAAATCTTAAATTATTCTCAGGTAGCAAATTAGTATATAAATAATTGGCAATGCACCGCAAGCAACATTTCTTTTCAAGTAACTCCTTATGAAAATGAAGCAGCACGGGGAATTTACGGTGCTTTTCATGGCAAGAAACCCACGGTATCTGTATAAACAGGTTTTATACTTCAGGCAGTTTTATATTTGTAAAATACTTTCCAGTAGACCTGGATCTCATTTTTAATAGGAGAAAGTATGGTATTTAACCACTTGAATGCAAGGAGATTTCATTCCAAAATAACTATGGCTAATTTGAGACTACACAATAACAAACAATAAACAATGATATAGACTAGCAGTATTCTTAAATAAGGCTGGCATAACGGCATGACAAGTTGCGGGCTTTTTCAAAAAATATTAGCACTCTCTGGTCTTGTGAAAAGAACAAGCAAGAACAGAAACAAGCGACCTCCTTATCCTTAACCAATAGTAACAATATATTGTTAGTGTCCAAAAGGTCTTTAGCTGTGAAATACTAGTAGAAACACAGCCCTTTGAAGTTTATCATGATGTAAATAAAGAAAAGCAACCATAGGTGGAGAATATAAGGGAATACAGGCACCAAACTCACCGATCTCTACCTACAGGCACAAACCTCCCTCCCCAGCCTTTAGAACAAGATACCCAACTTTTATTCAACATAAAAATATAAACTAGAATCCCGGGAAAGAGACAAGAGCAGCTTGTACCCACAACTGCTTCACCAATGTGGCCCAGTGAAGCCCATTCCAGTCCCTTTCCCACCTGTTCCATGCAGGAGCAGACCCCAAGACTTCAGCCCAGCTGCTTGGGAGTCCCACACCTCAGCCCAGCAAGCGAAGCAAAACCAAACTCCACAGGCCCTTCGGCTCTAAAGCTGAATATTCCAGGTAACGGGAGCACAGTCATGCCCCACTCTCCTAAATTCAAGCTGCTTCAGAGCAGCTGACCCAAGCCCCATTTCCAATATTGCATTAAACAATTAACCACTGCTTTTGCTGTGCTTCATTTTCTGGCAAGTGCAAGCAGACTCTCCGTTTCTGTCCCAACAGAGCCCAACCAACCACGGGACCAGGGAGACTCTAAGTCTGCCTGGCCCCTACTAGTCGTTTTGTAAAATACTATACTAACAGCCTTAAAAAAAAATAAATAAAAAAAGGAAAAAGAAAAAAAATTACAAAAGGATGCTTTAAGAAAAAACAAAATCCCTGGATTGCCTTATATAAGGCTGGAGGAAAACAAAACTTCAAAAAAATTGGAAAGAAACAGCACAGCTGGGGTAAGGGGGGGAGGACACTGCATTTTGATCCTGACATCAAGTGCTAAAGCCCACTCACACGCTGTTTATTAACTACAAAATAGAATTACTAAACCAAAGAAATAAAGTAACAGTTTTCACCTACTGATATTTGATTATTTCAGAAACTCACAATTTGCTTTCTTCAGAAAGAATTGTTCACCAAAAGTATAATCCATTTTCCTTAGAAGAGTAATTTTTCCTCATATCTGTAAGGTTGAAAACTGGGAAAATACTGGTTGTAGAATAACTGTCGTGAAGATACTCTCTTGTTTCTCACAAATCCATGCAAGAGTTGGAAGGAGGATTTATTTACCTCTATTTGCTCAAAAGTTAAGAAGAAAAGCAACTGTACTTTCGTTATGAAATGGTTTAATCATCACCATATAATCCCAGGACTATGCTTGGATAGTCTCTTTCTAGATAGTTTTACAAAAGTGGCACAATCCACAAGACTTGAAGGGAAAAAATATGCCAACTAAACTGATTACTTAAAACCGCGGTATAACTTTTTATCCTCCTCCTAAATACACAGTAATTTGTAAAATTCACAAATCTCTAAATTTAAGATAATATACTGTTCTGCAATTACCCACATAGCTATTTTTTTTTCCTTTCTTTTTATTTTTAGGTTTGATCCTGGACTCTCTATCCATCACGCACAGATACATCTGTGTTCATCTCACAACAGAAAAGCCAGGTTTGATAAGAAGAAGGCAATTCCACATTAACACATGATATTCAGGAATAACAGACTTGATCTGAAGATAGCAATCCTCGACTTACTAACTTAAGAGTAGAAGTTAAAGTATCTTCTGGTTTATAAAAGCCCTTATGGAGTCTGAGGATGATATCCCGGCACACTCTGGTTTCTCCCCAGCATCCCTGTGCCAGTCTGACCTCGGGCAAGTCCACTACGACACACAGCCCATTGCTGGAGGATCCTCAGCTTCCCTGGGTACAGCAAGGGTTTGGGACTCACTGAGGACAGAAATAGCATTTGTCTCCCTCTGGACAAGCCACTACCCAGGGAACGAAGCTGCACAACAGACCCTTAAGGAGCCCTAGAACAAGACAGTAAAAAGACTGCATGTCTCGAAAATCACAAGGTTATGCACACCTGAGGTCGTAACATTATTTTAGCACGCCACGCTGCTCTGTGTTGCTATAAGATGACCAAGTGACTCTTCAGTTCAGCACAGGCAGAGAAACAGGGGTAATTAAAAGCAAGCAAAATAAATAATTGTGTTAATTACAACACCGGCAGTTTAGCAACATGATCTGACCTATCTGTAGCTGTATTTAATGAATTGGTAGAGTCAGTCTTAGGAGCACCTGAAGGTGTCACAGTACCAAGATTTTGATTGTGACAGAAGCCAAAGGCTGGTCTTCCCAAGGAGAAAGCCCTGCCCTAGCAGGGACTGATCAGCGCATTCGTCAAAGCAACCGCGAGCAACACCACGAGCCCGTTAGAGCAAAGAAAGCCGTGCTGACACCGAAACATGAGCCATACCCCCAGGGAACCCGGGAGTAATTTATTTGGTATCCATAAAAGCATAGGCTTGGTACCAAGTACCATGAGAAGTTACTCGAAAAAAAAAAAAAAAGAAAAAGAAGGAATCTGGACTCGCACCAAGATATTCCCTTATCAACACCCAGAACCATTACTGTGCCATTCAGAAATAAAGCACTGCCTCAGGAGGAGGGATCGAAGAAAAGCACAGAAAACAGGGTGGTTTTTTTCCAATTTGGCTGAAACTATTGATTTTGGAGACTCCTCTCACAGCACACTCAGACAAAAACAGAAGGGAAATACATGTCCTGGGCACAGTAAGATCAGACGTGCCATCCTTGATGTATTTACCTAGGCAGTTATTTTTGCTGCATACGTAAGATACTCACTTCAAACAAAAAAGAAAAATGCAGACAGAAAAGCCACCTAAGCACAGACGTAAGAACAAAAATGAAATAATGTATTTTATTATAAAATCCCTTGGAGCTTTTATCTCTTTGGAATCTGCTGAAGAAGGAAAAAAATAGTGCTTATTACACTCCAAAATAACTCTACGCAAGAGAAAAAAAAAGAAATATTAGTATTTTAAAGAATCTTTAACAGAATTGACTACTTTATTTTCTGTTACATTAGGAAGCCACTGCCATCGTTCCCAACAGATCTCAGGGGTGAGCATGGGAGAATGTCCACTGCGGGATGTGCGGGGTGGGAAGGAAGGGAAGATCTTTTAAAACTGAAGTCATCTAGATCATCTAAAACAGAGCTCTTTGCAGCTTCCTTCCTGTGTCCCTGGAGAAGTCGGCTTTGACTGAGCTGATTCTGCATGTGGTGGATCTTACGTACGCTGCAACACGAGGACCTTCGTGCAGCCCCAGAGGACAAGCTCCTCCTTACGTCACCACCACACCATCTCCTGACACCACCTAACACAAGCACCAAGGAGAAATCCAGCAGTCTCACCCCAAAAAAAACATTCTATTATATGATTCTATGACAAAAAAACCAAACTGCCTTTTCAGAGGAAAGGGGACCAGCAGACTTACAGGAACTACTGTCAGGCCTGGGAGACTGCAACAGCTGATCAGCAATGGTGCATTCGTACTCAGACCCTTGAATTTTGTTTTCTAGCCTAAGCCGTCAAAAAACTATTGATAGTAATATAATAGCAGCAATGTAAAGAGGGTTTATATTGTCTTACTATGAATGGTGGCACATACGTTTATTAAAAAAACAATGTTTGAAAATTCAGAAAGCATCACATCAGCCACCAATGTTATCCATTTTACATCTCTCTGCATTTATGTGGTCTTCAAAAAAAAGAAGACAAAAAAAAGTCATTCACCCTCAATTACTGAAAAACAACAGAGTTCTACCCTTTTGGCTTAACTCCACAGTAAAACATCAGCAACAGTTGATCAAATCAGCATGCATTTATATAAATAAAACCTGACACACAGCAAAGGAAAACAGGTATGGCAAAAACAGAATCATACCGCTTGTTAGTCACCCTTGCTGAAAGCATAAAGTAACACTTATCTGATTAAGTACTTCTGGATTGGTACTTGCTGTTGAACCTTATGATACGGCTATATTTAGAACACTGATAACATAAAAATGTCATTTTCTTGTTCAAACTCCATACCAGTGGTATGACTTTGCATCCTATCTGTTTATTTTGTTGAGTAAAGGAAGTTTTCACTGTTAGCACCACAAAACCAGCACAGCTCGGAAAGACCATATTTTTTTCTAGCCTTTGGGTCACTGCGAGAGCTTACTACAGAAACACGGACTGCAACACCACAGCTTCAGGAATACTGAGGCATACGTCTACCCGGCTTCTTGCTCCAAGAAAAAGGGAGGACTCCAGGCTGCTGGGTGGTCCTGGCAATTTGGTGTAGTAAACGCTACCACAGGTTTAATCCTCAGCCCTTCCTGTGCCAAGCAGGTCCTTGAATGTGATTCTTCTGTAAGTGAGCTTCCTAATTACCTGGCTGCTGATTACTTAGCTGAGGGACTCTCCATCACATCTACTGAGCCGTTCCACTTTGCATACACCACAGTAACATGGAGAGAGAGAGAGAGAGGCAGAGCAACTCACAGACCAACCTTGAAACTTATGCACAGGTCAATCACCTTTAATAAAAATAAGACACTGGAAAATGCAGAACCGAACCCAAAAACACAGTCTGTCTACTTCACCTCTGCAAGTTCCTCGTGACCAGCCTACACCAAGTTCTCACTTCATTTGCACCTTTCCTACCTGCTTTAATGATGCTCGCCACCTTTAAAAAAAAAAATAAAATATATATGTATACACACACAAAGGTTGCATCATTTTTTGATTACCAGAGAAAGCTTTGTAACTCACATTTCATCACTGAAACTGTCAGAGGAGACTGCCAACTCTCTTCCATACAGCACATCCCAAGGAACACACAAAACACAGCTTAACATGCAAGTATCGGGTTGAATTTAGAGGGTCAGGAGTAAGAAATTACATTTTTTTTGTCCCATAGGCACTCTCAATCTGGAAGCTATAGTAAGGACAAAGGAACATAAACAGAAAAAACCATTCTCAATCCATTTTCTTTCCCATTTCTCTGATTACGATGACTACTCTGCACAAATGCACACCATCTTAGGCAGCTCGTTAGCTGGGGCATTAACGAAACTGAAAAGATAACGTTTCTGGTGCAAGGGGACTAAAGCGGGTATGGGATGCTGTGTGTCAGTGCCATCGCAGCACAGCCCTGCCATGCAATCTTCATGACTCACTCCTTGGCATGGGTTAAATCCCTGTCTCATCGCTGACACTCTCATGCTGAAACTATGACAACAATACACTATTCCCAGCATCACTTATTTAATGATAAGCAGCCTGACTCACTGGGCAACGAGTGGTTCTGGAAACACTCTATACATAAAGAAGATTAATATGTTAATAAGGGTTGTAATTTCCATTAACTGTAAATGCAACTACTTTTAAAAGATCCTTAAATCACAATTTTAGCTGAAAACACAGATTTTAAGTCTTTCCCCATTCTCAAACTCTAATGCAGAAGCTGGCTTAAGCTGCTACACAAAAACAAATTTCTAAAGAACCCGCCATCTCTTAGAAAAGGCATTAAAGTGTGAAAGCTGTCAATTTTCATGGAAATCACAATGCCAGGGCAATACAAAAAAGCTTCAGTATACAGAACGCCGTTGTTGCCAGAAGATCAAGTGTTTGCTGATGCTAACAGAGTAGTAGCTAAAGGCAGACACAGGGGAATACTTGTTAAGGCACTGAATTGTGATTCAGGAGCAGTGAGGTACTTCCCTAACTCTGCCACAGACCTCCTGGCTGCTTTTGGAGCAGGTCATGTAAATGTGTTCACACTTTTGCCTATATAAATAAAATGGAGTCTCCTATGTGTATTTCTTTAACTCAAAAAAAATATTGTTAGGAAGCCTTCATAAATGCTTGTAAGATAAACCAAATCTGTGACAACAGGAGTCTTAACAAATATTTACAACACCACAGATCTTTAAGAATACATACACGTATATGAGAAAACTCTAATTCCTTTGATGGCAAAAAAATGTCCTTAATTCTGGCCATAATCATGGCTGTACTGTGATCTGAATTACTCAGCAAAAAGCAATATACCACCTCCCTAGCAAGATTAACTATGCACAAAGCAGCCATGTATTAACTGAACTGACTCCAAAATTAATATTTAAGAAGTTGCTTTCCTTAATGGTCAGCATCATCTAAAACCCATGCGCATGCTGTAAATTGTAGCTAATCCCCCCTTCCCCCAACTTTATCTAGTGCAGCATCCTGGAAACTCACTGGGGTGGCAGGTAAAATCTGTCCCATTGAAAACAGCACTATCTCCCGCTCAGCAGTAACGTGCTTTCATAAAGACAAGCAATTTGGTTAAGATGTAAACTTAAAGCAGCAAAACCTGCAGAAAAATGAAGCTGGAATTACAAGGGAAAGACACGAAGAACAAACAAGACAAGCGAGAGCAGGAAAGAGAAGGTTCAATTTCATTCAACAGCAGCAGGAGCGGCATAAAAGAGCAAGATAAAAAAAATACAAAATACATCCATGGCAAAGAAAATAATGAGAGACAATTGGGAGACTGGGAGAATGAGAACAAATCCTGACTATTCTAGGCAGCCCAGAAATGGAAAAGACTTTAAAAAGCCATCTATTTCATCCTCTATGCTGATATAAGACTAATAGATTTCTGAAAGAAAGGAAAAACAAAAAGAAGGGGGAAAATTAAGATAGGAGAAATGGGAAACTGGAATTCAGAAAGAACAGCTGTCAGGACTGGATTGCATTGCGTTTATCTCACCATTTAGCTTATTCTTACAGTTAGCTTGCTTATCTTCAGCAATCCTGAGATATTAGTCATGACTGAAAACACAAATGTCTTTCAGTATATTAGGTCAACAGTTATATTCATACAGAGGTGCAAAACACAGTAAAAACTGCCTTGTTTTATTTTATGCAATAGCAAGCACAACTCTTCCGTCACCGTTACCAGAGTTTTATTTCATGCGATGTATCTTCACTGACACAAAAATAAATACTTTGCACCCAAACTACTTGTGAGAGGAGCTAATGTTGCTTGCGGTGCCAGGAGAAATGTGCTACAGAGAAGTTCCCTGCCTCAGGTGTGCACGTAAGAAGCTCCGTTTAAATTCTGCGGGAGCAGTGCACGTACAAACCGGGCCACAACAGGAAGGATAATGCCAAAAGCACAAGTGTCAGCCTTGCAACGTGCCCAGGCAGCAACCTTCAAAGCAGGCACCACATTTCTACTACTATTCTGCTACTATTCTTCTACCGTTCTGCCGCTTCACAGTTCTAATTTCAGTCCCTGCCTTTTTCCATCCAGTACTCTGCACATTACTCTGAAATCTCATATAAATACAAAGCAGGGGAAACACACGCAAATTGCTGAGTTTTCCAATTTTGATTTACAGATTACTCACATTGCTTTTTCTGTATATCCTAAATCTTGTAACATCTGAAGGTGAGACAGAGTACAGCGTAAGCAGTACTACGCAAATGCTCATATAGATGTTCTCCAGATAACAGTTCCCTCCAGGCTTTTTGAGACAAGGTTTACAAATAATACACTAAACATAATAACAACTTTTCTTTTTCCTGTTTTCCTTTTTTATTAAGCTGGATGTGCAGTTTCACAAAGTAACCCGCTTAACTATGTGGAGTAGGCATAAAATAACAAGAAGAGGTTTCAACAAGTTGACATGCACGACTTGCCCTGTACCTGGGGGTTTGCTTTTCCAGGCTCTGCATGTGTTACTGACGTTTCGCAGCCTTTACCTGACCACCAGCGTGACTTCAACCCAACAGATGAGTCCCTCTGAAGTAGGTGCGCTAGTGTCTGCCTGTATTTGTTAGTACGATAAGTCCCTATAAGACAGGGAAGGAAGTTGAGGCACAGAAAATAAAGGTCCTACTTAAAGAAAGCACTCGTACATCTTGTTTAACATAGAGGCTTTCCCTACAGTTGGTGTAGACTCCAGAGGAAGCTCTTCTGTGCCCAGGCATGGAGAAGGACCCATGAACGCTGGTTTCCGTGGGAGATGGAATGGGGATGCTTTCAGTGTCAGGGGAAGATGCTCTGCACTTTGCGAGGCTCCTAACGGTGCAGAACGGAACTGACCCTGTAAGTCCTCATTTTAGGATTGAGCCCTCTATGCGACTTATGACCAATGTAGGTCAATTATGCCACATTATGGTCAAAAAAGTCACCAATCAAGACACACAGAGAGGCCTATCTCTGCTCTTCCTAATGCAGTTAGGGCAGATGCAGACACCAAGGCAGCAGGTTTTAAACAAGTGTATTTCTCTGTTCTAGCACCTGTTGGGTGATCATGGAAGAATAAATCCTAATTTCTGATGCTGCTACCGATTGTCTTAAATTCACCTTCATACGCTAAAATAACTTTTAATCAAATAAAGTATTGTGGACTTGGTAAAGCTTTACAAAACTCATGCCTAGTAATTAGTAATAATAAAATTCTCAGTGCTGAAGTCTAAAGTTATTTTTTGAAACTGAGAAATGTGAAAAACCTTGCAACACCAGCACAAACTACATTTTTCCTTTACCATTTAAAAGAAAAAAAACCCACAACAGTATCCTGCTTTTAAATGTGCAGTTCTCAAGCAGCCGTGCCATGAAACACACGGAGCCAATTTATCTGTGTAAAGCACACAGAAGAGCTGCTCTACCCTGTACCAAATGATACATTACGTTTGTTCACTGTTTAACAAGGGAAACTCGTAAGGTTGCTGTTAATGATTTACATAGAGACAAAACAGCTCTGCCTAAATTTTGTTAAAAATTGTGAAGTTGTGGTCATTTTAACCTCTTGCTTTCATAACTGCAAGCTAACCCAATCAATAAGCTGGAAACGTGTATAGCCTTCCTTCTCCCATGAAAGGAAGGTATTTCTGCCACAGTGACCTTAAAATACAGTGTTCCCTAGGCACTGCCCATAGATGCTGCTCACCTCTGGGCTCATATGGAAACCAAGAAGGCAGATGAAGCTGTCCTCTTCCTGTATTTTCCTGGCCCTAGCAGATTTCCTCATTGAGCAAGTAAAACCTGATTAGGGACCAGGCATCCGCCAATTTCCAGTACAGATGTTGGCAACCCAGGGAATTACGAACCGTTCAGCGAAGCCCAGTGCTACCAGCACAGACAAATCCAGCCTGGGAACCTCTGACTTGCAAGAAAAGGCAACAAGCGGCATTTCAAGGCTGAAATCAGCCCAGACAAAACAGACAGGCAGTGCCCGTCAGTGCACATGACAGTGTTGCCATCAGCTTCCGCAGGAGGGGATTAGCACCCACACACTTTGCTATACAGTATCGCAAGTGCATCTTCACCTTACAACTGGATTTGCCTCCTTGAGCCACGTCAGGAGCAATCCAACCAAAGCTAATGGAGTTACTGTGATTTCTGTTTGTATATGTGATATCTGAGGTTTACACAGATGAAACTGGCCTGCGTAGGATTCTGGAGGTTAGTTCAGAAATACCCTCAGACATCAGTGCTGCTCATCTCTGAAATGCGCTAATGACACGCTTTCTCATTGCAAATTCAAACCCTTTAATGAATCTTTGGATACCTAGCAATCGAGGCAATTTTTTTAATCAGCATTGCATCTGAGAAATGCTAGTTACTCTTCGAAGCATGCGTGTAAATTGACCCATCCTAGATCTCCTCTTCATCAGGATTTTAGAAAGCAGCTATACTATTACATCAACTAAATACAGAGAGGGGAAGCGCTTTGTGTCTACTGCTTTTCATAACAGGTTAGTTTAAAAGGTCACGATCAAACACGCTCATTTTTACCCAGAATTAAGGACTTTAATTACAAAAAGAGCAGCAAGCTATGTCATGCTCTGAAAGCCAAAGGAACATTGCACACAGGCGGTTTCATTACTACAGCACCAGCAACGGCATCTTTTCTTCACCCATCACTCCCTGTTCCACTTTCTGAGTTAGGCACTACAAGACTCCCTATCAAACGCAGAAACTAAAGAAATTAAACCTAACAAAACTACCGTATCCCACTAGCACCTACTGTAAAGCTGTTTTCTACTTATCTGAAAAGAAATTTATGACATAAACATCAGGACTAAAAATAAAAAAAAAAGCTGCTGAAGCAACCACAGTCTTTCAGCCCGTGCAGACGGTGTGAAGTAGAGCAGTAAATCGCAGCAAAGCAGAACAGCGCGGCTCTTAAAACTTGCCCGGCTTCTGCTCTGACAAAAGCGATCGCTTCGGACTTCATCTTGCTGCTGCTGCTCCCGTCGCTTAATTAACGGACTGGCAAATTCACTGCTGCCACGCTCTGCGTTTCTCTCTGCTCCCGAAAAACCCCGAACCCACCTGTGGCTCGCACCAGGGCTGACCGCCGTTTGCCACGGCTACTGCCAGCGCGGCGCCTGTCCCCGAAGGCGGGAGGGGTCGGGGACCAAGCGGCCGCCACCGACCAACCCTTGGCCCTTTCGGGCACTTTCAATGCGAGCTCGGCAGCGTTTCCCCCTCCCCTGTGCGGCCGGGCTGAGGGACCCACGGACGAACCAACCTTCCGGAGGCTGCCGGCAGCGGCACAGGCAGGGACGGGCACACGGGGGAGAACCCCGGCCGGGGCCGCCCCGACACCCGCACCGCCCCGGCTCCAAACGGGGGCGGCAGACGCCTCTTCCCCCTCCCGACCTCCCTTCACCCTGCCGCCCCCCTCTCCCCGCCCGCCCAGCGCCCCCGGGGCCGGCTGCCCTCAGCGCGGCGGGCGCTGACACCTGCGCGCCGGCTCCGAGCCCCGCGGCTGGCCGCCCCGGGAGAGGGAGGGAGTGAGGCAGGGCAGCCGGGCCCGCTGCTGCCGCTGCCCCTCAGCCGCTGCTGCCCGCGGCGGCCGGTCCGTCCGTCCCGGGTGGCTGGCGGGTGGCTTACCCGCTAGGAGGCTTGCTGGCCCCGGGGCGAACGAGCGTCTCCATGGTCGGGCCTCCCTCACCGCTTCCTGAAGGGACGGGCCGGTCCGGACGCGGCCCCGCAGCGAAGGTCGGCGGCGGCCGGGGGCGGGCAGAGGGGGGAACCGAGAGGGAGGGAGGGAGGGAAGAGAGGAGCGGAGTGAGAGCCGGCCTCGCCCCCTCCCTCACCCCCACCTCCCCGCTCCGCACCGCCGCCGGGCGGCACTGCCCCGGGGCGCCGCCGCTCCCCGGCACGGCCCGGGATACCCCGCCGAGGAGGCAGCCCCCCGCCCGCCTTACCGGCCCGGCAGGGCGCTGACAGCTCGGCCTGAGTCCGCCGAGGAAGGGGCTGCCCGGCCGGGCTCGGCTGCCCACTGAGCGGCCCCGGAGCGGGGGCGGGCGGCGCTGCCAGCCCGTTTCCATGTGACAGGCCGGGACAGACGCCGACAGGGCGGCCGCCCACGCCGGCACTGCCGGGCCGGCCGCCCACGCCGCGGCGGGGGCGAGGAGGGGAGGGGGAAGCCACCAAACCCCACGGGCAGAAACATCGCCCCCCGCCCCGCGCCTGCCACAAACTTGGCAAACTTGAAGCTTGCCCGGCGGCTGCCCCCCGGGACCGAGCCCAGCGGGGAACCGAGGCTTGTTGAGAGCCTCACGCCCTGCCCGGCTCCTAGCTTTGTGCCAGAAGGCTTTGCTTCTTGTTACCTTTATTCTTATAGACTTTTTTTTTTTTTTAGTATTTTCTTGGAGGTGGCGCAAGCAGCTTTCTTAAAATTAGTAGAATCATAGAATTGCCTAGGTTAGAAGGGACCTTTCAGATCACCAAGTCCAAACATCAACGTAACTCTGACAAAAACCATCACTAAACCCTGTCCCTAAGCACCACATCTACACGTCTTTTAAATACCTCCAGGGATGGCGATTCTACCACTTCCCTGGGCAGCCTGTTCCAATGCTTAATAACCTTTTCAGTGTAAAAATTTTTCCTAATATCCAGTCTAAACCTCCCCTGGTGCAACTTGCGGCCATTTCCTCTTGTCCCATCACCTGTTATTTGGGCGAACAGACTGCCTTCCCCCTCGCTATGCCCTCCATTCAGGTAGTTGTAGAGAGCGATAAGGTCTCCCCTCAGCCTCCTGTTCTCCAGGTTAAACCACTCCAGCTCCCTCAGCTGCTCTTAATAAGACTTGTTCTCCAGACCCCTCACCAGCTTTGTTGCCCTTCTCTGGACTCGCTCCAGAGTCTCAATGTCTTTCCTGTAGCGAGGGGCCCAAACCTGGACACAGTATTTGCTGTGGCTGAGTACACAGTGCCGAGTACAGAGGGAAAAGCTGAGTAGTGGCTTCGGTCAAGAGAGGGGCTGAAGGGCAGGCATGGCACAGCAGGCTTCTCCCGGGGCGTCTCATCCCAGCAATGTGATCCTGGCACCGGGGAAGGCCTTGTGGGCTCCCCGTGCAGCCCCAGCCTCGCAGCCCGGGCAAGGCTGGCACCCAGAGTGGTGCGAAGGGCCTGGCCAGCACAGCCATGGTGGCCAATGCAGGTGGCATGTTAAAATCTCAGTATGCCATTTCAGAAATATTCCCCTCGCACTGTTTTCCCACAGGAGAGCAACTGTTTGGCTTTTCTGTGGGAGGAGAATGGTGTGTTCTGCTGCAGCATGTGCCCACTCTGCATTGGGCACCCTGGCCTCCCTTGGGCATCTCAGGAGCTTCTCTGCTCCCCTCCAACCCTCTCCATTCACTTCACCTTGCTTTCCTGGTCGTGGTGGAAGGATCCAAAGACTGCAGGCAGGTGAGGCCACCAGCCAAGGCAGGGACAGGGAGACAGGACTGAGCGGGATGAAGAAAGCGATGGTGAGAAGCCAAGGTGAGGGACTGCAAGGGCAAGGGGAGATGATGCCTGACTTGCCTTTTCACCCAGCTGCCTTGGCGACAGTCACAGAATCATGGAATCACGGGATTTTTCAGAGTTGGATGGGACCTCTAGAGATCATCTAGTCCAACTCCCCTGCTGAGGCAGGATTGCCTAGAGCACATTACTCAGGGCTGCATCCAGGCGGGTCTTGAAAATCTCCAGAGAAGGGGACTCCACAACCTCCCTGGGCAGCCTGTTCCAGTGCTCTGTCACCCTCACACCGCTCTATCCCACAGGTTCTGGCGAATGAATGGTTACCTCTTTCCCCAAACCCTTCCCTGCTGTCAGGCTCATTTCTCTGCACGTCAGAAGGTGTCTTGCCCAGCTCAGTGACCAGAGTAAATGCAATCAGCTTCTCTGGCCCCAAAAGGGAGAGTTTTTTCCTCAGCGAGGAAGACTTAGCAAATCTGGGTCAGAAGCTGCACGCAAGTGATGGCATTGCTGTCTGCAAGAAACTCCTCTCCTAGGCAGATCGTAAATACTTGGAAACATTTAGACATTGGATTAATTTGCCAGTAACAGAAAAGAAAAGGGCACATTTGTCTTTTCTGTATGACATGAATGGAAGATTACCATAAATGCCCACCGTTGTCTTGTACCAAGGCTTTTGCATTATGATCAAAATACCTGTTTCTGTGCATTTATCCCAATGTATAACATAACTTATTGTAGTACAGTCATCCTTAATTTTGTCTTCTCTCTCTTTGATGACCTGAGGTCTCCCCTGAATTCCCATCTCCTCAGCAGAGAGTTAAGAATGCTGTTCTGTGTTCCGACATCCCTGACATACCCAGATGGCCTAAGGGCAAGGGAGGCAGCTGGCTGGCCTAGCCATAAGTAGGGAAACAAAAATACAAATTTGCAGAAGCAAAACATTGATCTCTAATTTCCCTATTACTGTGGGTAGAAGTTGACTGGATTGCTGCAGTTCAATAATTACCCTGGTCATCTGAGCCACATGCTGCGGTAATGAGCCACATGCATGTTCCTAATTTGTGCCCTTATGAAAATAAATAGGCTGGCTTACGTACTTTATTTTTTAAGTGGATTGGTTCAGAGACAGCACGCTGTCAGTTACCATAGCTCCAGGAATGAATGGTGATCTATTAAGCGGAGAACTTGATTTCATAGCTCTGTTCATCATCTATTCCATCATTTTTTATCTCACTTCCTTGCTCCTAAATCAAAATGAACTCTTCCCTATCCTTGAATAGATGCCAAAGCTGCATGGGCACACAAACTCTACAGAAATCCCCAAATCTTCCCCCGTCCGCATCATTAGCAAGCTGCAGCGCTCCAGTTATTTCAAGAACCTGAACGAACTTCCCTTGCCTCAGCTGTAAGTTTTGCTCTACTGCGGAACAACTGAGCAGAGGTGTGCTCAGCCTGCATCCCACCTGCTCCTGCCTTTCCCATCCCCGACATGCCCTGCGACACTCCCACTGCCGCTGCCCCCTTCCTTCCGCTCTTATGTCTTGAAGCAACCACCTGTCTTCTCTATGTGTCTATGGTGCTGCTGCTCTTCCAGTTTCCCTCACCCTCCCCTAACGACTTCACCTTTTCACGTTTGCTTATTCTCTAACAGCATCACATCCATCTTTTCTGTTTGATAGCATCTTTTCTTCCAAGTCCTACAAAACACCGTTCTGGGGCTCTATGAAGGCTGCCATAACAAAGCACGAAACAACAAAACAGCATTTCCTTGTTATGTTCACTTCTTTTTATATAGCACAGCAAAAGAGTGAAAGCCTATTAAATCACTGAAATCATCACCTTAATACCTCTCCAGAGCGCTAGGAGCAGCAGCGCCGGTTGCCTATGGCGCCGGTTCTTCAGTCCCGTTTAGCTGATGGAAAAGCTGAGTGAAACGTGGGGAGCACACGCTGCAATACGATGTGGGAATCTGCCATTCTCCAGGCTCCTTGGCACTGGGCCCAGCACTCAAAAAAAGGGCAAAGGGGGCAGTTCTAGTGTGCATTGTAATCCCCACAATCAGGGCGCTATGCTCGTTTTTAGGCAAAGGGCATTAGTTCGGAGAGGGGCTGCACGAGTGTTTGCCAATCTCATGCCTGTGAGACTGAGTACCTTCAGTCCCCCCTAGGACTGTTTTTTAACCCGTTCTTGTCTGTATAGCTTCAGCTGCGTTTAGATGGGCATCCTCAATATATTTCCTAATATTAAGTCATGTAGATGACAAAATCCTTGCTGTAAAATAGTTTAGGCCTTTAAAAATAAAAAATTAATCACTGGTGCTATTTCACATTTCTGCTCTTATACAGTCTTCAAAACATTATTCCTATTTTTCCTCACCGTCACTACTAGTAATATTAGCGAATCAAACCTTTTAGGCTACATTCTTCTGCTGCTAAAACTGGCCTGCGGTGTTTCAAGAATTTGAGTTTATAGTATAAACTTAACTGAACCACGTAAGGAATCTAGTAAGACAAGTCTAATACCAAAGAATTTATTTCCAATGTAACAAAAAGAGGTTAAAATTTGCTCAGCAATAGCTAACGTGCACCAGTTAACTGAGCCTTTTCTCTAGTCTAGGACATATCTCCACATCTCTTCCTACGATTTAGCTGTTTGAGGACCATCCTAGAATTGGAAAACAGGTTTGTGCTTAAAAACCAAGGCAAAAATACAACAAACCTGAATTTATAGCAGGAAAAGATTGTGAATACAAGTTAGTTATTGTGGTTAGGCTTAGTGAATAGCAAACACACATTTTTAACCACATAAATCCTTTTCCCATCCTAAGCAATCTAGAAATTGCAATTTAAGCATTAGTCCCTGTAAGAAAGTTGATTTACTGTACAATTGCAAAATTCCTGGCTATGTAATTACAGCAGTTGGAGCTGTGTAGCCCCAAGCTCACAAAATTCTTTTCTTTTGCTATCGACAGCAAAAAAAAGAAGAAAAAAAAGAAGGAAAATGAGATTTTCAGGGCTTGCTAGAGCGTCCTCTTGAGTCCCAGAGCCACTCTCATTCAGCAAGTTGTTTTGGCATTTAGCCCTACAGGTCCTAGTGTTTTTATTAGGAACCTGAAATGACTGTAAGCAAACCCTATCAGTTTTAGAGGAATGTGTCAAAGTAATGAATAAGAACAATAAGTAGTTTTGAACAAATAGCAAGTCATTGCTGGTCCGTAGGAGACAGACACAACATTATCGAATACCACTGAAGAGGCTGAATTTGCTTTAGCAAGGCACCGTGACTCAATGAGTGGGGCATTCAAGAGGGAATGAGGATATTGTGCTTGGCCCTGCCCATAATCAGAGAGCAAATCACTGACAGGTTTCTGGTTCATCTGTTGTTTCTCTTACTTATCATCTGTCACGCCGAGGAGCCTCCTTTGTGACTCGGTACCAGGCTGTACTGTGGATGTTTTCTGGATGTACAGCATCCAGAAAACAGCAAAGACAATTCCTGCCCTGGACAACCTGGGGTTTTTGGAACAGAGGTTTTAGTTCTCTTTGCAGTTTTAGAGACTTAGTGTAAGATGTCTAGGATGTCAGTTGAGGCTCCGAAGGAAAGAACCAAAAAAGATACCATTCATCCAAAAACATAACAAAGAAGCCATCTGAAAGAGCACGTGGATATGGATACAGCTTTTTGTAGCTTCAGCTGAGTTTATATTATTTCTGAGCTATCAGGTAATTACCTATCCGTGTATGTGGAAATACTGAAGCCTGCCCTTCGTCTTGTTATCTCTCAACCTGTTCTGCTTTGAAAGATAGATCCTTTCAGAGATTTTTTCTTTTATCTCCCAAAACTTACTGAAGTCACTGAAGAGTTTGGAGGGTATTTGGCCTTAAGACACCTAGAAAAAAAGAATTGGGACTGTGATGCAGAAAGCTAGAGACTCTTTCCCAGCCTCTGCATGGAAAAGGCTATTGAGGAAACCGCTGCTTGACCATTTACTCCTGCCTTCAAACCTCAGTGTGATCTGGAAAGTGGCGAGGTGGAGAGAGGGACAATGCAGCATGGGTGACAATAGGGCCATGATGCAGCACCGGCCCAACGCTGATGCTCGGGAGCCGCAAGGCAGGTCAAGCACTGTCACGCCAGGTAAAAATATTCTGGAAAGGGAGGGTCCTTTTGCCTTAGAGAGTATTTCAGAGCATGCATGCAGGGTGGGGAACGTGATGTACGTGAATAGAGGTGGGGAAATGGTTTAAAAGCCTGATGTGAAAAGAATAAGAGGAATTTCTGTGAGTGACAGAACCACCAGGAAATTAAAAATGGGTTATTTTAAACATGGCTAAAAGTGGAAAAGGCAGACCAGCATAACCCAGACTGAAGCTGATATGTCTCTTTAATATGCTGACACAGTCTCGAATCTAAGAACTGTAGACCTCTGGGGATTTTGTTTTAGAAGTTACATGTTGATTACATGCTTATTCTTCCATTCTTCCTCTTTTTCCCCCCCAGCAGTTTTATAGTCTGTTGCTTTCGCCTAACATTTCATTCTATATATTTTGGACAGGTAGCTCTCTATTTCCTCTCTTTTCTACCATTCCTCTTATGGGACCTTTTTTCAGGATTTGAAACCCCAGGCCTAGCCTGCAATTAAACTGACATTAATGAAAAGATATTCACCTGGACAGACTATTGGCCTCGCCCACTGGGTCAGAGCTCGTGTTCTTGGGCTCAGCCATGGTGAGAACCTTCCTAAGCAAGATGCTAATGTAAGATGCCTCCCCAAATTAGAGTTGCATGACTCACCCTCATCTGAGAACAGCGTCAGAGAAGACAATACTATTATCCAGGGAAAATATAGAATTAGTCTTTAAGATCATGTCATGTTATATGACTGAAAAAAAGGATCTGGGCAGTCTTGCCCAGATTACAAATGAATACATTAGCTAATTTATGTAAATGTATCTTCATTGTACTGCGCTGGGCGATCCCTCACAGCATGCTGGTCAGGGTGACCCAGCTACAGCCATTCCTCACTGTGAGGTTTTTCTTTTGTTTGCCACCGCACCAAGGAGAGTCTGAGGTTGTCAAAGCAGCATTTCAGAGAAGCGACTCACCCTCTCCCAAATGCTGGTGCCACTAAAAGTCCCTTCATCCTTACCGCTTTCTGTAATTCAAACATGTTGTGCTACGCTTAGAATTAGCCTCAATCTCAGTGTTTTCGTGGCAGAGAAGTAGAGCTCTTGGAGCACTCAGCCCAGCAGAACTAGCAGGAAGGGAAACTTAATGAGCCTTCTGCCTGACAGCTTTCCACAGATCTGAAAACAGTTCATTTAGAAGTGGCATGAAGTCACAGCAGAGCACTTTGCTTTGGCATGACGCTTTTCCAGTCATTCGGGTACAGGCAGGTCAGGCTTCTGTAAAGCTGGGCAGGACTGACAAGGAGACGGCGTAAGGGATGCTCCGCGTATGGTCTAGTGCAGCAATGAAGAAAACAGAAAGCTCTCTCTCTCTGTAAGCTGTGGACATGGCACATTCCCAGTTTTCCCTATGCTGCACACTGTGTACACAACACTCGTGGCTCCACCGTGCCAACCATCCTGCGCCTCTCCCAGGCGTTGTACCCAGCTCTCCCCCCAGCACACACGGCTGGCGTCCCAAGTCATGGCAGCGAGGGGTGCCTGCTGCCTTCAGAATGCTGGCTTTCATGTGGGGCTTCAGTGACTACCTTCTGAAGTCACTCTTGAGATAAGTTAGTCCCTGCAGTGACCAAATGCCCTTGGAAAACGATTCTCAAGTGAGCCGTGTCTGTACTCAATACTCAATACCAGGGTTTCTATTCCAAGAAGGTTATTTCTATTTTCATGTATACAATATAGCCAAGCTATAATCAGAAGAATTATATCCACTCGCAGTCCTCTCTATAAATATTTAACACTGTCTGAGACAAGCTTTTTTAACAACGTCCACAACTATATTTCAGCTCAGAGACTGGATTAAAATTTCTACCACTTTTAAATAGATTTTTTCAGTACAGTCTGTCACTGAAATTTAGAAAGTTCCCATGGTTAGGAGGTAGTGATATCCCAAGGTTTCATTTTCAAGTTTTGGGATGGATAAAAACAACACAAACATTGTAGAATTTCATAGTCACTTATGTAATTCTCATTTCACACTTGCATCAGCTGATGCAGCTTTCATTTAAAGCGGTTAATCCTGATTGATAGCAGCACGAATGAAAACAGGACTTGGTTCTGTATTTAAATCAAAATGCTATAGATAAAGACAAATACATATGTACATGTGTAATTCTCTTGGGCATATCTGGATTGATATCATGTACAATACATTTTTTCGAACCACCACCATGTCATGACACAATCACTGGTGCAGAAGCGGTTTCCCCACCACCCACCCTTCTGAGGCCAGCAAAGATTTCTTACCTCCCTCTTAATGCATTTCAGCAGCTGTGCACCTTGATATCAATAAGTGACATTACAGTAATGCTTTTCTCTCTTTTTGCTAACATACCTTAAGACCAATCCTGTTGCTTATCTCTTTTTCCAGAAAATGCGTTAGCTGGGTATGGCAAAGGAAGAGGAACGGAGATCTTCCAAAGATGTCCAGTGGTACTAATCCAGGAGAACTTGGGCTGAGATGAAGTACACGGTTGGTTCACCACGGTGTCATTGGACAGATGCAGTCACGCAGGGACAAGATGGGGTAATGCTTCTCTCTTTAGAAAGGGTTGTGGTCACCTTCCTCGCCCTGCTCCTGTAAGCAACACATAATTAGAAACAAGAAAAACTCTCCTTGAATCAACAAGGAATGGATTGAATAAACTGGCCAGCAAAGAGGCGTGGAGGAAATATGGATTATCTGGAGAACATCACTGGCCTGATCCAAAGCCTACTGATATTAATGAGAGATTTTCTACTGGCTCCAACTGTTTTTTCCAGATCTTTTACATCCCTTGCAAACACGATCAGCAATGACTAGGCATTTTATACAACCCTTCTTCTCTCATTTCCTCCCCTTTTCCTCTTGAATGTGAGGTTAATTACATCTTAATCCTATGTCTAGCCACTTGTACCAGTGCTACATGAACCTTCACAGGAACTTGGTGTTTACTGGACCCTAAAGGACCAGTAGGACTTAAAGGAAAAAGTCTATCATGTGCTTTAAATGCCCCATATCTGACATGAGGTGGTTGATGAACCTTTGGAACCTTTTTATTTCTCTGTTTTCTCCTGGCTTGCCAGCTCTCCTCACCCTGCAGTCTCAGTCTAGAGGACGGGTATCAACTATGACATAATTGAAAAAAATGAAACAACGCTCCCTTTCTTCAGGTGAGTCATCTGCAGGTATCCAGAAAATGTACAGCATGAAAATTACCTCTGGTTCAGGGCATTAAGAATATAAGCTAGCTCCTTCGAGTTTCTTTGGAAAAATAAATACGGAGCACCTCTAACTTATAAATAAAGCAAACTAATTTCCTATGGTTGACAGCGGCAGATTAGAATAAGCAGATGACAAAGCTTGCTGTGAGTTTGCTACGCAGGGTGGTGCGCGGCTGCGTTGCTTCAGGGACAGCCCAGAAAGCAAACTGTGATGCAAAGGGCTGCGCTTGGTTCCTCCTCTGCCCCCATGGCAAAGAGGTCTCCCGGCAGCCGCGTGTCTCTGGCACAGCGCTCATTGCCCAGCCCGTTGGCACAACTCCCTTTCCCAACAGGGCGGGCAGCGAGCCAGAGCCCCACCTTTTCTCCACCTTCTCCTCCCTCAACACAGATGGGTGACAAGGGAGGAAAACAATAGTCCTACAGAGACCCATCTTTTCACGCAGCACAAGTGTTGCAGAAAGGCCTCATGAGCCACGAAGGTTCTAGAATATCAACTATAATCTCTTCAGTAAATAGGCCTGCGTCTGTAGAGGTTTCAAGGAATACATTGGTTCATTTAATTTTTATACTTATTCATAACCTAATGAAATAGTTGAGAAACTCACAAATTTACCTACTTTTTTTTTTCTTTAAACAGAAGATGACAAGTGAAAGTGTAAGTCCTCCTAAAATGCATTAGATTAATGCCTGCAATAACTATGGAGGTGCTTTCACAGCACTGGATGGTGTTTTAAACCTACATGTCACAAAAGCCATGGTGACTTCAGTGAGCACTACTGAACCAAAACCCACATCAAAATCTTTGCAGGCTTTCACTCAAAACGTATTTTGAAAACTGTCTGCAGCTTCCTTGCAGCTCCCAAGGGAAAACGAGAAGCAAGTGACTGAGATTTCAACTCTTCCCGTGTACTTTGCATATGACATGCTAACCCACCCCAATGGTTATGAAGCAAAGGGCCCGCTCCAGCACATCCTGTAGGTGTGCGCACAAGAGTAACCAGCCGTGGGTCTTGTAGCAACCTCTGTGGCCTAGGTCGTCGCTTCTGGGAAGGTTTCTCAGGGTGGTCAGTGCGAGCAGCCCTCTGCTTGACCTCCTTCTTGCAGGCACAGGACCTAGGATCCTGCCCTGATGCAAGAGGGTGGTGGTCTCCCACCTGAAGATATCTGTTCATGCCCCAAACTGAAGGTTTCCCACGGCCGCCCCCACCACAGCCTCAGCTCGCTACTGCCAAAACCCTTCTCTATCGGGTTGTCCAACCCCAGCTGAACTGTTGCCAAACTCACAGCGTACCTTAAACAACAGGCAGGCCACTGTCACCCCTCTGCAGGTGTACCCTTCCCCTTCTGTGAGATTTTAATGTCACGGCATGGGAGAATATTTGTGGAACTTGAGATGGGGCATTTTTAACCCTTTGGAAAAGAACGATGTTTGCAAGGGCATCACTGCAAATCCACAATACTTTACCACCATGTCTTCAGTCTTAAGGTGGTTCCTTAGAAAATTATAAAATACAGTTTGTTTATACACCACAGTTGCATTTCCAAACTGCTGTCTAACACAGATCTTGAAAATTACACTTGCTCCCTACTGCTTTGTGAATGCCTCATTCCTTCCTAATGAATAAAGACTAAGCATGGCTAAACCTAGAATTTTCAGATGGATGTAACGTGAACTGTAAAATACATCTATTTATGCATATATATATAATTTTATGATTATGGAGTTTTGTTTTCTTTGGGGTGGGTTTTTTTGCATACTGATTTACTTGGAAGCTCCAGATGCCTGTGGCTTCTCCTGAGACCCAACCTGGAGCACTGCATCCAGCTCCGGGGCCCTCAGCACAAGACAGCTATGGATCTGTTGGAGCAGGTACAGAGGAGGGCCACAAAAATGGTCAAAGGCCTGGAGCACCTCTCCTATGAAGACAGGCTGAGAGAGTTGGGGTTGTTCAGCCTGGAAAAGAGAAGACTCCGGGGAGACTTTATTGTGGCCTTTCAATACTTAAAGGGGGCCTGTAAGAAAGATGGGGACCAGTTTTTACCAGGGCCCATAATGATAACACAAGGGGTAACAGTTTTAAACTACAATGGGGTAGATTTAGATTGGACATAAGGAAGAAATTCTTTACAGAATTCCAGAGACACTGGAATAAGTTGCCCAGAGAAGTTGTAGATGCCCCATCATTGGAAGTGTTCAAGGTCAGGTTGGATCAGGATCACCCGATCTGGTGGGAGGTGTCCCTGCCTATGGTAGGGGGGTTGGACCAGGTGATCTGCAAAGGTCCTTTCCAACCCAAACTGCTCTGTGATTCTTGAGTACCCAAATGAGGATTTGGGTATCCGTGTTACTGCACCCAAGTCAGAATATCGGATTCATCGTTGGCAAACTGAGGGCATTTGAGGTCAACTCATAACTGAACCGCAGGATTCAGATCCCTTCTTCCTAATTGGAGGATTTTCAATGGAAACAGAATAGAGTCCAACAGTGGAATGAACAAAATAGATAGGAACCCCTCCCTTGTTTAGATATTATCATAGAAACTAAAAATGAAATTGGTGGTTCTGCAGTAAGCTGGTAAGCAACAATATGATCAAAAAACGGTCTGTGGAAAACTCAGGGAAGGAAATTTCGATGAGCATGGTTTCTTTATCAGTCTTGTGACAATGTGTAACAAGAAAATGGCCAATGGAAGGCTTAATAACATTTCAGTTATTGGATTAAGACTTGGAAAGGACTAATGATTGAGAAAGGGAACAGAGGAATCAGCAGGAAAGAAAAACAAAACCAAAACAACAAAAATTCCCCAAGGTCTTATTGCAGAATTAGGCTTTAAAAACATTCATATCCAGCACCCCTCCCCTGGGAGGCCTCTGTCACTGCTTCCCTGGGGACATGGGGCCGATCGTCTCTACAAACAGCTCTGAGAGGAGGGGTGAACTCCTTTCCCAAGGCGTCACTACCTCCTGGAAGAAAGAACAGGCTGGTTTTATTTTAATCAAGATATCTGTGTTCGGAATCCCCAGCTATGCTCTAAGCAAAGCTGAACAGCTTTTACTTTTTACTTCAAATGGGAGTGAAACGCGTGGGCATGAAGAGGATGCTCCAGGGAGGCAAATGATGAAAGATCCTGCTAACACCATCATAAAAGTGAAGCTGCAGCAGGAAGCTGAAGGACGCCCTGGGTAGATTTGTTATCGGAGCTTCCAGTTTTGATGAGAGAGGGGTGCAAAAATAAGCAAAAGGATTTTGACTTCCTGAGCTCGTGGCTGCTTTGATGAGCTGAAACAAACAGGCTGAACCCACCAGCAGTCAGAGGTTTCATCTGCCACGTCAGTGGGACAAGGATTTCTGCCGCTTGTGAAGGACTTGTATTTTTGTCTCTTGTACACCCAGGCATGCTATGTTTAAAAAAAAAAAAAGGAAAAACACCTAGACAGAAGAATGATCAGTCCCTTTGAAAAATCAAAGTCCCCCAAAAATCAAAGAACAACCCCTCCCTGGACACTTCTGAACCCCAGAGGGGAGGGAAGCCCCACCAGAGAAGGGCTCTTTTGCCATCCAGTGGGGCGAGGGGGAGGCAAACTGAAAGCCCCAATAGACGTGCCCTAGATATTTTTTTTGTACGTTGTGTTACTATGCTGGAGAGGCATTGCTGAGAAAGGGAGTTTACAAACTGGAGAAAAGTTCACAGCTATAACAATAATATTTATAGTTTTGTAATTCATTTGTAGCTTTGTGAAATGTATCTGGGTAAATGGCCATCCCAGCTTAAGGCAATCGCTAATGCCCAGCAGCGGGTGCAAGGTTAGCAGTTATGCTTAGCTAGCTTGCGGGGGGGGGCGGGCGTCACGAGATTTTGTGCCGCAGACTGTACAAGCGTAAGAGGCAGAAAAAAACCTATTTCCCTGCCTCCTGGAAGGTCTGTGTCCAGTTCCCCATTCGGTTCAGGCCAGTTCAGCTGATGGCTGTGGGTAGTTCTCAACGCTAAAGCACTGCAGGAGAGGTCCTGAAGCCGTAGCCAAGTTGCAGGAGCCGCACGCGTGGCTGTGCCGGGTCAGGAGCAGCCGGATGAGAGTGGAGGGGCTCCCGGCAGAGCTACCAGGGCCCATGGGGATGGAGCAGCCGGAGGCACGGCCGCAGGGAGCCGAGCAGCTAGCAGAGCATCGCTTTGCATGGCGGTTTATCGCCCAACAAAGCTTAGCTTTCGCTTACTGCAGACGATGGGAAAAGTTCTAGCCTAGAAATTGCTTCCTTGGAGGAAAAGACTATGAACTGATATAGTTAAAGAGTAACTGTAACAGTCAGTTAGTATCACTCTATTTATCTACCTGGTCAAATTTTTGTTCTTAGGAAAAAAAAAAAAAAAACAACCCCAAACTTTCTAAACATTTGATTCACATTTGCCAACAGGAAAAATTAGCAATTTCAAAATAATTTTCCCAGTTGTCCAGGTGTGGCCTCAAGTCACCATTTTCGGAGCAACTCCCTTCGATTTGAACCCAGACCTTGTTGCTGGCAGTCCCGTCCAGCAGGAGGGTCGCCTCTGAACAACAGGAGCAGTGTTTCCATGCAATGACTGCACTCTTCTTTTTCCAGGGGATCCCTGCCACCACTGGTATGTAGGAAAGAGGAGATGTAGTCTGAGGATATACTAAGGCAGTGTACTCTATCTCATGAGTTAGAACAGGAAGCGAACACAGAGATTCTAGGAAGAAAAAAGGGCAATGTATTAAAATAACTAAATATCATCCCAGACTCCAATCCAACAGACTCTTTGGCTCTAAGCAATTATGAATAATGCTGGGTACATGAGATGGAACTTAATTTAGACTGCAGTTTCATACTCACTTCAAGCTAATCTAAGTTGGCACCGTTTATGAAAGAAGCAGTCTCGCCTGCCTGTTTGTCCCCAGCAAAGCTAGTCCCTCTTTTTTTCCCCCCCTCTTTTTCCTCCCCCGTCACACACAGAGCAGCTCGATTTGTCTCTGCGTGGCATGCAGCGGGGCAGGCGGTTCGCCTGGAGGGAGAGCCCCCCCACTGCTCCCAAGCACTCTCACAGCTTCCCCGTGACCCCCTCCAGGTTACAGCCATCCTGATAACAACAGGGAAAAAACCCGCAAGCAATGGAGAAGGGTTTTGCTGACTCAGATGGGTTTCCTGGCTTGGTTTGGGGTGGGGTTGGAGGGTGGCGCAGTGACAGCTTCGAGCAGTGATGACAGCACAGCAACATACATACCCCGAGTACTGTGAAAAGGGGAGCAGTCAAGACACTTGGACTTGAAACGCCCTGGACTCGGCCCTAATTCTGGCATTTGCTGGTTTAACGCTGATTTATGGTATTGCCGTGTAACACATTAACTTCTAGAGGTCACAGCCCATCGGCCCTGATCCACTGGTGAGTTGTCCAAATACAGGCAAGCAAAATACTATCTATTGCAGATATGGAGGAAAAAAAGGCTTTTTCTTTTCACATATATTTTTTTTTTCTTTTTAAATTTTTTGGCCCATTAAGATACCGACACCCTTTCACCCCTATGTTGATCTTCGGACTCTATAATGGGACATTTGCCTCAATTAATGTTTTGGAGTTGTTAATCGTATGTCTGGGAGCACAAGCTGAACTCAGCAAACACAGGCAAATCACATACCCATGTGCACACACCTAATTCTACTTTTCCAGATGTTTATACGAATTTTCACGAGTGCAACCTCAATCTCACAGCTGAACATCTGTGCTGGTTGTAAGGTAATTGCACAAGACAAAACATGACTAAAATGCAGCAGCCTTATTTAAGATACTTAAAAACAAATTACAAACGAAGGAGCGGTGAGCAAAAAGTCCCCTGGGATAATTTCTGAGGTCACACGCTCATTTTGCGGGAAGTTGGCTTTCTCCTGCATTAGAAGAGTTCAGCAACTCTGAGGCAAGTGCAACTCAAGTGCAAGTTTTACTGAGATCTGCTCTTCACTGCCAGAGATATGCGAAGGGTTCCCATGTAAACAAGCACTGTTTACAGATACCTTCTCAGTAGTGCCACTCTGTTGTTAAACATTAATTCTTAGGAACGTGTATGTTGTGCAACCTTTTTGCGTCCTATTTGGATCTGTTAGCAATTTGTAAGGACACTTTCAGTAATTTAGGATCAAAGCATAGGTTTGGGAGAAAGTTTCCCACACAAAATATAGGAGTACACACATTAAAGAGTAAACCTTTTATATTTTTATTTTTTTTTTAACAGTGCCCTGAAGTTTGTCTTACAACCATTGAATTATTAGGAGAGCAAAAAAGCCCTTGACAGTTTGTCCCATCTGATATATTTGCATCCTGCCAGTAGAGGAGAACAGACACACAAAGTGTGGCAAAGTGGGAAAAACAAGTTGGCAAAAAAGGCTAGGGAAGTAACGTAAAGATTTGGGATCATTTCTGGGGAGACAAACAAGCAAGTGTACTACTGCTAATAGGGCAAGGTTCCTATCGAGAGCCACTCAGGCGAGAGAGAGGTCTCTGCTCCACCTCTTGGTGGAGAGGAAAAAGGGAAATTCTCCATAGAGAACTGAAGAGAACAGCAAACCCATGTTTGCTGGTGTCTCCCGGGGAATGTGCAGCAACAGTTATGTGAGCTGAGGGTTTTTTTTTTTTCTCTTTGGAGAAGAGGAAGTGAACCAGAAACCCCCAGAGAGACTCAAGGAGGAAAAAGAGGAGTTACCTTCTTGCCAGCAAGCAACCCCTTGCCTGGCCTGCCGTTACAACTTGAGAGGGATGCTCAAATAAATGCACCTCACTGTCCAAACCACACACAGAGCTTGGGTGGCATTTTTTGGGGCGGGACTGATTTTGTGGTTCCACCGAGGTCTGTTATTTTGGAATGCTTTCATAGAATCATAGAACGGAATGGCTGGAAGGGACCTGAAAGTTCATCTAGTCCACCCCCGCCCCGGCAATGAGCAGGGACATCTTCAATTAGATCAGAGCCCCGTCCAGCCTGACCTTGATTGTTTCCAGGGAAGGGGCATCTGCCACCTCTCTGAGCAACCTGTGCCAGTGTTTCACCACCCTCCTCATAAAAAAATTTCTTCTTTATATCCAGGCTTCGACCATTGGCTGTGAAGCGAGCCCACCAGACTGTCAGCAGGGTATCACATCCTCTAGCAACTGCGAGGACTTACTGCTTGGTATTTTACAGTATGTTCTGCCTTTTGCTTTCCCCAGGTTGGTAACCAGTAAGAAAAACTTCCAATTTGCTCAGCCTTTGGCTGTTTATCCGCCTGGATTGATCTGCTTAGTATCTAGAGGCTTCCAGTGAAGGAATCCAGTAGAGTTTCCTGTCCAGAAATTTTACATCTTGTATCATTACTTCTCATTGAAAGGTTTAGTTTGGTGATTTGCTGGGACAGTGGGGGTACACTTAGAGCTTGTCTGTGGGAAATCAGTGACCATGAGAAAAAGCAAACAGTGCATAAATGACAACATGTGTTAAAACACTCGTGTAAGGAGATTCAGGCTGACCCTAGCAGGCAGAGGTATCTAGAATATGCACTTAGAGCCAGTATCTCATCCAGCGAAGCACAACACACAGAGCAGAAAGTTCAATACCATGCCCTGGGTCAGAGCTGATCTGTATTTTTAGGCTCTCTAACCTCAAGAGTGTGCCTGAACAATGGTGCCATTTCAGTATCTCTTTGATAGCCTGATTGTCACCGGGGACATTTTTCAAAATGCCCGTAGTAGGGAGAAATTGCCCGCATACATCTGAAGTCAGGAAAAATTCCTCCGGGAGTTGCGGTGACTCAGGAACAGCTGAGCTCTGCCAAACTGGAACCAGTTCAGAGGCAGCACTGCCTATGATCAATTCATTACACAAACCTCAGATAAGGGAGTGGCAAGAAACTTTCCTGCCACCAACCACGAAAAACAGTCAAGGGGAAACAAAGCAGCCGCTGCACGGGCTTTTAACAATCTACTCAATCTCGGTAGCGCAAGGGCCCCAAAGGGCCTGGTGGTAAATACAGAAGAAATCGAAACCAGAGATTAAGCTGCTGTGCTGAGCCATAATGTCATTTTTTCTAATATCTCCAGGCACAGACAGCAGCTGCAGTGAAGTAGATAGCCTTAGGAAATAACTTAGTACAAGAAAGGAGGAGAAAAGTAATTTTCTTTCCTCACATTCTTTTTGCAGGATGCATTGCTCAAGTTACAAAACTGCCACAAAATGTAAGAATAAAAGGCAACCCTGTGTAGCAAGGACCAATAGAAGTTTCAAAACACATAACTGGATGCCAGGCAAGTTCCCACGTAGGTTTCCATGAACTGATGAGTTTCTTTGGGCAGCAAACCAGGTCACACATCCTACTGCCCTCAGGGCTGGTGAAGCCTCTGAGCACAGGCCTCGGTAGAAACTGAATGCAAACCAAAACTTGAAGCTATGCTTCATAATAAATCTACGTATAATAAATCTATCACAATTCAGTACTCGATCTCACATATATGGTGATGTAAATGGCTAGGAGCTGTGCAACAGTTATTCTGCATGCTGTCAAACTGTCTACTGTCAAAATCCAGGGGGGAGAAGAGAACAGCTTATGGTCACGGTTTCAGCACGGCTCTTGCAACACTTGTGCATGTCATGGAGAGTGCCCTGTTGGAAGAATTAGCCAGAAGCATTATTTGTTCAAATGAGTTCACATTTGGGAAAACTCTAAACTACGTACACCAAAAGGATCCTAAAAATTTTACAAGAGCCAGGAACATGAGAAAACAACATGAAAAATGAGAAAACAACATGAAAAATGAGAAAACAACATGAAAAATGAGAAAACAACATGAAAAATGAGAAAACAACATGAAAAATGTAACACCTGTCCTGATGAATATGGGAAGGGGGAAGCAAATAACAAAATCACAAAAATGCCTAAGTAGATGCCTTCGTAAAACCTTTCCTTATGCCTTTTGAAATACTAGAGTTCGAAAACTTCCTGAGAATTTAGTGGGAACTGCTGGGATTCATCCAGAATTTAGCTATAGTTGTAAAGCTAACAAACGGCAATTTGAGAACATCCCCAAAGGCTTAAACCTTCTGAGGAGAAACTTTAGCCTCTTTTAGGAATTAATAGGAGAGGATGGACAGGAACCATTCCTCCCTCTGAAATTGCCCTGAGCATGAAAAATGACAATCAAGTACGTTTTGCTGGTTTTTCCCTAGGGGCTGCGTTGCAGAGACATACATCCAGCTCTGGGCAGGAGCTTGCTAGGAAGGCTGCGCCCAACAGCTTCCCAAGAGGCCAGAGCAGCACCATGTGAAACCTGCGATCCTGTTTAGCGACTCAGGAAAAGAAGAATGAAAGCTGTTATAACTATTTGAATAAAACTTAACCTTATGGGTACCTCTTCTCTGGTATGAAAACGCCTTTTATTACTTGAATTCAAGTCCTTTTCTCACATATCTCATGAGATGCACTTTTTGCTAAGCTACATAAGAAGGCCCCCCCTAAGCCAGACCCCACTTGCACGGTGGAACTAGATGTTAATTCAGTGGCTGCATCGAGATAAATATATTGATCTCACCGTCCTAGCTCATCCTGAAGGAAATGAAAATTTGTGTGCAAACAGAACCTAAAGAGGATCTTCCTAAATAAGTTGGGTAAGAAATCTGAATAACCAGTGGACAAAACGTATTACATGCATGAGAAATGAACGCCAAACTATTTCCCATATTATCATATGTACGACAACATGTCTTTGCAATTCTTTATCACCATCACATTAGGGGTTAAACGTGGCACTTAAGAATTGCAAAACATACTAAAGCTTCCTCATAAGTCTCAATTAGGTACAAAATACCTTAAAAACCAAATTCCTTAACCACAGTTCTTCTCCGTAGTTTAAGTTAGAGTAGGAGAGTGTAAGACTCTCACATGCCCTAGAAATAATTAATCTGGCAAGGTCTTTATTCTGTCTTTGCACTTCCCTCACAGCCAGGTTCAGGCCAGGACAACAGACAGGGCTTAGCCTGACACAGGAATTCTCTAGCTAAATGCCCTAAGTCACAGCTGAACCAAAAAAAAAAAAAAAAAAAAAAAACAAACCACCAAAAAAACTCAAAGAAGAACCCAAAGACCCAAGCAAACAGAACCCCCCAAATGTACTACAAAAAAGGAAACAAAACCCCAAACCCCACAACTTTCTAAGAACAGCCAGATTAGCTCAGACTAGAAGTCCACCTAGCTGACTGCCCTCCCTCTGAAAAAGGCCACAAACAAGGAGCGTCTGGAGAAGAGGGGAAGATCAAGACAAAAGTAAAATGATAATTTCACGTGCCTTAAGTGTTCAGCTAGATAATATTTCATTTGTTTTTAATTGAAGTCTACAGTCTTTATAGTTGCATGATTTTTGTTAAAGTGAAGGAATAAGGAAAGAGGAGGATGTTTAGCAACACCGTAATTAACTACTTAGGGTAAATCCTCCCATCAGATTCATGAGACAGATTTCAGATAAGCAGCTCAACTGAAGGATTATCTTGCTAGCAATGCGGAAATGTTGATCAGCTTGATATTTCCATTCTGCAGACAAGAGTTCACGCCGGCTGCTCACTATTTTCTGCAAGGAGGTAAATCTCCACAAAGGTAGCAGGTCGGATCCAGAGGCGATTTTGTTTTTAAAACCACTGCACATGACCATCTTGTACTTGTCTGTTTTCAGGCAGAAATGAGATCTGAATACAAATGCTGCTCAGCTACTCCATTTGAGAAGGGTTACTAGGCAGATGGATGCCCTGATAGTATGATGGATGGAATGGAGCATGTCGCATATGTGCTAGTATCATGTCTTAACACAAACATTAGCACTTGAGAGCACCACAGAGTACTCAAGCATTCTGCAAATATTAAGTTCAATTAAAAAAAAATAAATCTTGTATGTCTGATAACACTCTCAGCATATGTTTCATGGCATTTAAAGACAAATGGAATGCATCTAGCCAGTATGTTTAAATTTCAAGGAAAAAAGCTGTGTCCATCATCAGGAATACACTGAAAAAAGTATACAAAATTTAAACTGGAGCCTTCTCATATGCATAACCGTTTTGCATACACCAGTCTTGTCTGGTGTCTGGGCAACCTGGTGTCTGGACTGAACAAGTGAGATACTTCCATTCCCAGTGGAAAGGAGGGATAATGTTTTGTGGCATCTCATGCCCATCTCTTAGCCCACCTGCATTTTACCATGCCCTTTTAAGTCCTTATGCCTCATTCAGAAGTGGCAGAGGTGGCCCGAACAAAATCCTAATTTCAAGATCTAAAAGCAGTTTGCTGGATAGAGCTCAAGGGTCTCTGTCTCTTCATTCTCTAAACAGCAGAAAAACACATACTAAAGTGTATCTATGTGTTACTTTAGTTACTTATGCTTTTAACAATAACATGAGGATCCAGAAGCACCCAGGAAAAAAAAAAAAAAAAAAAAAGAGTTTCTATTGCTGCACTCAGAGAAGTAGTACTCTCTTCAGATTTCATTATTTGAATATGGACTGCATGTATGATCGGAGTAGATATAAGATAGTCTGTATCTTCAGGGAATATATTTCCATTGTTTGACTTATGCAAACAGGTTACACATTTTGCCCACAGGTAAAATAAAATATTGTCCATCATGAGAAAAGAAAAGGTGCTGCAGTCATGCCACAAAATTTCCCCATGTCTTAAGTGTCCCTAAGATAAGCAGCAATGTTTTCTCACTGGCATCACATTTCTTCAGAGAGGCAGCTGTTCATTTAAAGTACATTTTATTAGCTGCATTTCTTTATATTTTGTAATAAGTAGAGTGAATCTTTTACAACATAAAAAAAAAAAAATCTGTTTGAAACTTGGAACCTGGCCTTCTCCCATACTCAGTCAGATAAAATCCCCAACCCCCCCCCAAAAAAATCCCCAAACAAAAATAATTTTTGCTGAATGCATGCCTAAGCAGATAAGCCTCACAGTAAGATTTCCAACAAGTACTCAGGAGATTTAGGTATCAAATTCCCACCAACTGAAAAAAAAAATCCCCCTTTTCTCTCCAAGAGCATTGAGATAAAATCGCGTGCAGACATCACATCACACTCGGCTCATGTCTGTGTGTTTCGCTCTGAAGTGCTCATATCTTTTCTGAAGATAGTAATCCTTGGGCTCCCGGGCATATTAGAGTCACGCTCTTGTGGCGATTGCCATTTTTCCCTCAATTTTTCTCTGCACAGGCAAGCACTTAAGGTACCACGGCTGATCTCAAGAAGGGTAATAGGACACCTAACCAGCAAGCAAGGAGGATGCCCATACTGCCTGGACAAAATCACTTTGAGCCCTACAACGCAAACCCAGCACTATCATCTCCACACCAGCAGCTGCTGCCTGTCAGGGAGAAACAGTTCCATGTGTTCGTAGAGGACAAGACAGATATCTTCCCCCTCCCCCCCGGCTTCTGCCCCCTAGCTCTGGTTTCAGAGCTGATAGAGGATAGCCCCATTTCAGATATATCTGAAAACACCTTTGTCTGGAAATAAGGAAGCCCATGCTGGGAAGAACAGTCAAACAACATAAAAAAATAAATCCAGCAAGCTCTCTGTAGGGTACACACAGAAACAATGACCACTTGCATGCTTCCAGGCGCTTACTGAACATGGAAGCCAAATGAGCAGGTAAACGGTTGATCAACCCTCAGACAGCAGAGTCACTAGATGGGATCATTTGCGTTATCACCCTTAACCTCTTTGTCAGCAACTAATCCATGCATCGTGTTGATCGTGTGCACACTCACGGGTGCTCAACTTTCTTTACTGCATAATGAGAAGACCAGCAACATCTCAAACATACTGCCATCTTTCTTCTTGCAGTCTTTCCAGCATGCACACCTAGTGGCTAAAAAGTGGGAGCAGCTGTGTACAAAAGCCTGGGCGCATAAATCCCAACAGCACCCTCTGTACTGCCCAAGAAATGCCATCAGGAATGGCTCTGCCCGCAGTAGAGGGCCACAACCCCCGTGACCCAAAAGACAGTAGCCGAAAAGGACTTTTCGTAAGCATCCAAAGGCAGAATGAAGCCCAGCATATCAATTTGAGACAAGAGTTATTCCTTCAAGAAAAGGCTTTGCTCACAGGGATAGTTCTCATTTAAGGTTCACTACAGCTATAAAATACTGTTTTCATTTTCCTGTACTCACTGGCACTCTTTCAGGCAGCCTGCAAGACTCAGCTTTATAGCAGCAACAGCATTGCATATAACCCCATTTTACCCCCCTTCCTCCTACAGACAGCTCTTCGGCATCTAAAGGATTTTTTTTTTTCTTAGAGCTTATGTGTAAGGTGAAGTTTATGGTGGATATTCAGAACAGTTTTAAACACTGCAGTCTGTAGCTCATTTAAAATTCACTAGACTGTAGAAGATGCTTGCAAAAAGCCTTTCTTTCCACAGTTACTGAGCAAGAGCGAGAAGGGAGAAGCAGAGGAAAGCAATGCCCTCACTGGCCTTGCCCCGTAACGGTGCTTTCGGCTTGACAGGACTGCAGAGCCGATATTCGGTTGCATTGGTCTCTGCAGTAAATTTAGTTCAGGGTGTTCACGTGAAATACGTTGTACTTCCCGCAGGAAAAAGAAAATACCTGTCAAGTGCAAGTGCTCTGAAAGTAAAGCCTTATTTGCTGTAGGGTGGTTGCTGGTTATCTCGGTTACTCAATAGCAGAGGGAGCCTTCAAAGACCCGAGTACTTCTTAGGCACTAATTAACACTCTCAACTCTTACTGAAGTCAGTGGTATTATGGGGTTGTTACCTTCAGGTATTTAACTTAGGTAACTAAGTTCATCCTCTCTTACTTTATACACTGCCTCCAGGAGATGGAATTGAGTTCAGAGCACTCCAGCTTCTCGATTTGTAGAGAAAAACAAATTCCTCTTTCTTCCTCCATTAAGTATAAAGGGAGATATTCTGATAGCTGAGAAAGTATACGTTAGATGGGGTGGAAACCTGTATCAGGACCTCTTTGTAGTTGATAAATAAAATTCGGCCCAGACAATACTGATGTAGAGTGAGAACAGCAGAGAGAAGTTCTTGGCAAGTCACTTGCCTAAAAAACAGCAAAGTCTTCTCTAACGTCCCTGGAATTCCAGTCATATCAAATGGCAAGGAAGATAGTCCAAACGAGGTGCAAAATAAACGAAGGCCAAAAGATTTTTTTTTTCAGGGCATAAGAAAGGAAAGTTCACTCAAGTCTACAACTTGAATGTTGCAGTCCTTTACCTCAGTTTCTCATCTTTCCTTGCTGTTATGTGTTTTCCATTGGCAAAAGACAGTCTTTGTCAGCTTACTCAATTTGCAAATAAATTACATTTATAAACATGGAAATCATATTTGAAAAGACTTGAAAAAACATGCATACATTTATTAACAAAATCCGGTGTTTATCAAACACCAGTTTTCTAATGAATTCAACAAGTACTAATTCAAGGATGTCTATGAGAAGTGATGGAATAAAAAAAGAATACCATAACATAAATTTTTACCTCTACATAAAGTGATAAGGTAACTGATGGATGTGAAGATCCACATAACATCAGACCTACGCCATTGGGTACCTATTCAAATAATATGGAAGAGGAAACATGTGTACAGCAACTACTGAGAATGTAAGAAAAAGATAAAAAATAAACTTAGTAAGAACAGCTTCCTAATGCAAACTCACTCAGGTGGATCTTTGGCCGAAAGATATTCACTAACCATACGCCAGATGCACGTTTCAGGAAGCGGCATTAAACCCTCAAAACTTTCTGCTTCTTTCAAGCCAATTATTACGAAGTTTGAATATTAAATACATATATCAGGCTTATTGTTACTCACACAATGGAAATGGATTAATTTTCAGCCAGCTGCCAGAACGTAATATATAGGAGATGGGCACCAGTCCTACAGATCTGCAACTTCTGATTCTAAGGAATGAGGGACATATAATGTACATGCTACTTGTTAATGCTGTTCAAATTTTACCAGTCTCATCTATGAGATGAGATGGATGCTTCTAGTTACATGTATTTCTGATAAACTGCGTCACTTCTAATCAAAAGCTAAAGGGCATTACACAACTGATGATATTTTAACAGAATTGTCACTCTAGTCCTTCTGCTCAGAATCAGGATGGACTTAATTTCAGTGCACGTAACTGGACATTTGTAAGAGTATAGCAAACAATTATTTGGTCCATAGCGCAGAGTTAGCGATTAAATACTTCTACCTTATTCAAATTCATATATCAAATGTGCTCACATTCTACGTTAGTTAGAAACTTAAGCCTTTTCAACTTTGGATGGAAAACCTCACAGAGGGACATATTTCACCACACACTATTAACCAGCCCTTTGCTTAGGACTCTAGTGGCGATGTAGGAAACCTTGATTGTAAGCCCTATTCTGCCCGAGTCAAGTGTTCTTATTCACTCCCAAATCACTGGAGGATTTGGGTTTTTTGACATTAGTTTTTGGCAGTCTTTCATGACAGGTTTTGTTCACATAATTCATTCTAGAGTCAAGATGCTCTTTCATTATCATTTATCAAAACCGGGACCTTTCCACAAAACTTCTTTCCCAGTTAACATTTTCCAGCTGCAGCAGGTGATTTCCAAACAGCTGAAGGATAAATGTTGTGGATAATATTGCTTTTCTCTGTAATACAGTTAACAGATTCCACAGCTAATGTAATTTATGTAATAGATGAGGTCAGCATGGTGCATCTTGCTTAAGTTATTTTCCACTAAACGTTGTGTGAACAAAAACATTGGAACTCAAACCCAGGGTGGAATTTACTAATAGCTCCGTGCTATCCAGATTTTCCTGAAACTTCACAATCTTTCCATTGCTTCCTTAGCTTTCTTAAAGCACACTACTCTATTAACATTTTCTGTTCACTTACTGTAAGAGTTTCCTTTGTCGAATTTCCGTAAGTGTTAGAGATATTTACATGCTATATTATTTGTGCAGGCTTTATGTATCATTACTGTCGACTGACAAGGAGTTTAGAGATGCCCTAGGAAGTTTCTCCTCATTCATATCCCTTTTGTTGATACTTCAGGATTCACATATATGTTTAGTTGCTGAATTAGTCCAGTGTTTGTTTGTGTGTGGGTTTGCGGTTTTGCTTTGTTTTCAAAACAAAGACCCTGTTTCCATCAGCCCTAGTCATATTGAGCAGGATCTCAATGAGTAAGGATGGTTAGTGGGCCAGATGACAGTATCTCTTTACCCACATTTGTTATGAAAAAGATGGGGTTATGCATTCAAAGTAACACCCTACTCAATGAATAACCACCGTGTCCTCAAGGACCTCACTGAGCAGGTTTCTATTGAGAGTAAATGCAGTTTACGTCTTGGGCATTTTTCTCCTTCAGGAAAATACTTAAACCACTGAGAGCTGTTAGTTATCAGTATGAACAGAAAGTAGGTCCTAGCCAAAACCCAAAAACCCCAAGTTTCCTGACTATCTTCAGAGTCAGAATAAAAACTTGATACTGATTGCTGTCAAATGCAAAGAAAAAAAGAAAAAGCTTAGATTCAAATATTTAAAATTCTGGTATAGGATGCAGTGATGAAGTTGTCCATCAGCCACAATGCAGAATTGTCACCGTCCGGTACATTCAGACTTATCTTTTAAAACATCAAGTACATCATTGTCTCTAATACATTTGCTTACTGTAGTCTGTAGAAGCTTTGGTACTCCCTTTGGTTTCATACCAAAGAAATACACTATATAGAGTAAGTGACGCTGCCTGTTTACTAATTACAACATGAACACACACTCTTCTCACAGCAAAGCAACATGCAGGAAAGAATTGTTGTTCCCACTTCCATAGCAAATCAATTCAAGGGCAAGTAATGCTTCACCTGGATCATGTTTTTATTTTCGAACAACGTGGCTCTTAAAAGAACGTCACACAAGCTCCTTGCGCATTACTGTCAGTATATCACAGTGGCATGAAGCATTCATACAGGTAACCTCAGGTGTCGTGTTGTATCAAAGTTTGCAAAAGCAGATGTGTATGAAATGATTTCTCTTCAGTTTCACAAGAACAGCAATAAACTAGATTTCCAAAAGCCAGGTTCTTCACATTGATTTTGTGCTTTCCTCCCTCTCCTTGATAACAATGAAAGTTAAAGTATACCCAGCAGGACAAGCCATCCTCTTACACGGCAAGATTTCAGTTTCCAATACAGGAACAGTATTTGCAAGTCAAAGCCTTTCAGAACAGGCTGCAGCAGTTTGAGATTTCCAAAAGGCCTGATAGCACAGTAGGTGAAAGTGAGATCAATTCTCCAACAATTTATGATTCAATGTGAATTTTCTGCAGGATGCTAGAGAATCTGAGAGAGCAAATGGCAGAAACTCAGCAACACTGTGGCAATGCAGTGTTTCGACATGGTCCAGAGGAGAGTGTTTTCAAGGCTTGAGGTCTACTAAAATTAGTTCGAAATTAATCAAAGGGTGAAAGTAAGAGGCCTTGTTTCCCTGGAGAAGAAACACCTCTGCTGCTTGATTCTACCTGAAATAACTCCCAGTTTTGAGGTTGCTTAACAGACTATTTGTAGTACGCGGACTACGCTGCTAAAATGGATGCAACTTCGTCAAAAAGGCAATGCGCATTGTTCAAGACCACATAAGAAAAATAAAAACAACACCAAAACCAAACAGCAGCAGTTGCAAAGCAGTCTCTAAAGTTATCCCCCTCCATAAACATACTTAGCAGCACAGCATACTTAACAGTGCCTTTAGACAGTCTGGTATAATAATCATAAGTAAAAATGACATTTGATGAGAACTATTTTTACAGAATAAGTAGGGAGATGGCTGGGAAAAACATTAATTTCTCTCGTAAAAGGAAGTGTTTGCATTGTTTATGTGAAACAGGGAAAGCATGCCTATAAAACCCCAAAATTACACAAATCCAAGGTCAGGTCTGCAACAGTGTAAGATTCAGTTTAGACATCACATTGCCATAAATTTCTCCATTTATTTCTCGCACCAGTCGGCACTGTGAAATCTTTTTTTCATGCTTCTGTAACATGTTTATCCCTAGGAATGGTTTCATGTCAATTCACGACATCAGGTTATCGGCTGTACGAAACGCACAGCATATGCGCAAACAAATGTTTTGCAGTCAGCCAGGCAAACATTTAAGACGAGGCTTTGCTTTGCTCCTGCTGATACAGAAATCCCAGCTTCACATCCAGGCTTAGCGGCAGGCCAGCCAACCAGGCAGGGCTGTTCATTGTCAGCTGTGCAGGCCACGGTTGCGCGTAAATGTTTTCCCTGACCTTGCAGTAGCCAAATCATTAGCTGGACACATGTCCTCCCCTGCTGCTTCCACTCAGCATCAAAGATTAATTAGGTGGCATTAAGTTTGGGCTGTACTTCTACTGACAGGAGGAGAAGGAAGATGCAGGTGAGCACTGGATGGAAAACAGAAACTTCCCTATTGCCCTCAGTAGCTGCTGCACTGGGTTGTCATATGCAACAAGACCACAATTTACCTCGTTTAGGACATTCATTTTTGCACCCGTAGAAGAAAAAAAGCTTGCTGCTGTTAACAGCTGAAATACTAATCTGGATAACATCTTGCTCTTCTTCTAATTCACTTTGAGTCAGTCCCCCAGTGGCATGTCAGGACAAAGAAGGGGAAAATGAGTGTAGTGCACAGCTGCATTCGTACCTCGCAGGCTGCCAGCCAGCTCACAAAAAGCCATTTGTCTACAGGGGCTGTTTGAAGACGGCAAATGCTGGTGGCCCAGAAGATTGCTACAGCGACACCACTTGCAGCCCTGAATCAGGTGCTGGTTACACCAAATCAGATTGAAGTTGTACCGGGCATTGCGTTCTTGTGCCACATTCTCCGTTGCACACCAAATTTACCAAGGTTAGCAACGCATTATGGACCTTCCCCAGCTGAAGATGTGGGTTTTATTTAACTATATGGAATGTGTGCATAGTATTAGATTGTAAGCAAGATGCCACAGCCATTGAAAAGCTGTCTGGTGTGTTGAATGCCTAAGGGCATGGGGATGACTCACTGAAACTCTGTTGAAACACAAGACATCTGCTTAAATATGTTTCCTGTCAGTCTTTTTGCACGGCTGGAAATAATGGGCTGGAGATTCTCTCCTACTCCACCAGACCTGGCACCAGAGGACTGGAAAACTGCTGTAAGCCAGGCTCTGGGATTCCCCTGTGAAGGACGGGAGCTGCCGCTTGGCCCCGGGCAGTAAGAGGGCTCTTTCTCTCTCAGCCGTGAAGGAGAGGGCACAGCTGAGGGACTGTGGCAGCGAGCAGCACCCCGGCTGCCCCAGTGGTTCATTCCCCCAGCGCTCCAGCCATGCTGAAGCCCACACTGACTCCCCAGGGTCTCTAAACTGCCGCAAAGCCATTTTTATTGCCTCCCCCAGCCTCCCAGCAGCTCGGTTCTCATTTTATGTCATCATACCTACTATTGTGACATCACAGTTTTAGGCACAGCAATAGTAGCAAGGATTCCAAAGACACTGCGATGTCACATTAAAGTTATGGAGATAATCACCTATTAAAGGCACCTAATTTCCTTCAACAAGGAGACGGTAAACTAGAATAAGAAACACTCAAAAAAGTTGGAGTTTCCCAAAGCTTTTGATAGGATTTTGTTCTGAAGATGCAGCCCCCATGACACAACCTGACTTCAAAGAAAGTGTTAGCATATAAAATACATAGATACGCGATGCTGCACAGACATGCCATGAATAACAAAGCAGAGTCATTGGCTTTCCTGTAACAGCTCTACCTTAAAAACACATGTCATCATATTTTTTTCCCCCCTCCTGTTGAAGGGTCAGACCTAATTGCGTTGCTTTGAGAAGACAGCCTTTCAGCTACAAATGAATGCTCATAACTATTTCATGTTAAAAATAAACTTTAAAGTGAAGCAGCAGATGCTGCCATGGAACATTCCTCGGAGCTTTCATGCGATGCTTGCATCTGTTCAGCTGGAAGACTGACTGTTTCAGACAAACTAATGGCTTTTAAGTGGTGAGAAAAAAAAAAAAAGAGAAAAAGTCAAAATACTGTAGAAGGCACTGGAAAAAAAAAGTTAACAAGGTCGGTATTGGAATGATGGCACTCAGATAGGTTTGGATGAGAACTAGGGTCACAAACAGAAACAGTTTAAAACTGCCACAGATGCAAACAGTTATTTCCCAGTAAAGCAGCAAGAAGAGAACTACTTTTCACCTGCATAAAAATGCAAAGTTTTAGAGGCAAAGATCCATCTCATGTTATGATTATTTATTTGCTCCTACAAGCTCTGGGAAATACAATTACAATTTTGCTGAAATATTAGCCTTACGGAAGCTTTAAGCAGATGCTGATATCTAGTGCAGCACAAGGGAATGAGAAATTTGATTTAAGTGCTTTCTTTAGTTGTTCTATTCCTTCCTACTGATTTTTAGGCAAATGCATGCCAACGGGACCTCTGCTCCTATTTTTTAATCTTCAACTCACTGGCTTTTCATCTTAATAAGCACACACATTCTTCAAGAGTTAATATGTCTAGAGTGAATATAGCACTTCCCACCAGTAAATCTTCATATGTTTTACAAGTCATCTCAATTAACGCTTTACCCAAGTTTTAGAACATGGTTATGAAACAGTACAGGTATTGAGAATTATGCCCTCTTTACAGAAGAGGAAAGTGAGCCAATAAAAATAGGTTAATCACCCTGGGGCACAAGAAATACCAGTAAAAATGGGATCAGGCAACTCGAATTCTTAGCTCTTTCTGTTTTTCAGACCAACCCTACATTTATTTGCTATGTAAGAGTTAAGCATCCAAAATCCCCAGATGTTCAACTATGTAGTCACTGATGTATAAGATGAGATACACGGAACATCTACTGCATGTACCTGTCATGAGTTTATCCATAAGACAAAGGACACCCCTATATCGTGCATTATCATCTCAGGTCTTACTGGCTCCAGTGGGCGACAAAGACATATTCTAGCCCTGAAGGAAGCTCTGCACCTCGTGAAACAATCCAAAGAAACACTTGCCAAGAGAACAGCCCTTAGCACACAACTGCAAAGGAGGCAATTAGTGGATTTCCCCAACAAAGTTGCGGAAAAATGGAAAATTTTGCCATTTTAAGAGCTCGGTATCAGGAGTAAAATATCTTATTTCCTGCAACTGAATTAGAACCACAGAAGTAGCATGTGAACTTTTAGCAAGATGAAGATGGAAAAAAGAAAGCCCAAACATGCTGCTTTTCATAATCAATCCTGCAATTTTACTCACACTTCCCTTATGCATTGGCCAGACGTGGTTTGCACTGAACCAGTTTTGACCACCTACAACATCCATACTGAACTGCCCCTGAAAAGCAGTCCCTAGTTTGGATTTTCTGAGCCAGCAGGTCTCAATTAAGGCAACTGATCTTAAATTAGGGTTTAATTTAGTCTAGCATCTAAACCACTGGGAGGTTTGTAAGCTTGCCAAGTATTGATCCTAGAGACTTGTGCCTGCCAAAATCTGATTGAGTGTTCTGTGGTCTTCCCTCAACACCAGCATCTGAAAGCAAACAAGCAACAATTTACTTTTTTGTATTGCTTTAATTGTTATGGTGACTAACACTGCCAGCAGAGGAGAACTCAGGTTCTCAAGCCAGCAGGAAAAGGTGTTCAGGGGTTTTTGGTGGGTAGTGGTTATTTTTGGTTTGTTTGTTTGGGTTTTTTAACAGTATACACATATTCCATTTTTTCTTCAATCGTGAAGAAAACATCACCTAGTGAAGGTGGTGGTTTTTACAATGCTCATTACCATATGGGATACTATTAGCTACTTTACAAGCAAGGAATAAAAATGCTAAACACTTGACATTAAGTCTCTTCTGCATTAAAAAAGCTACATCCTCTCAAACACTTCACCATCGCTATTTCACACTTGAAAAGAAAAGCTCTTCACCTGAGCTGAAAATACAAACCGTCTAAGAGAGACTAAAACACCTCTGGGTCTCAGGCAACTTTTTTTGGGTGCATTTGTAACCAGTCACAAGCACAAAGAAAAAACACTCTTGTCTCTTCAATATGCTCTTAGATCATTTGGCACAGGGCATGAGCAAATCAGCTGGTGAGCAGTGCCTGAACAAGACACTGAAACAGGAGCTTCAGTCTTTATATAATATCTTCCTGCCCTCTCTTTATAATTTAATACCTACTCACACCAAGAGATAAATCTTTAATGGCACTATACAATTTGGTAGAGTAGAGGAGGAGTTTATTTCATCAGAAGACTGTCATACCCAAAGTTTGAGGACAGCTTTTAATATTGAGTTTTTATTGCTGACTATTCAGTTATCCATTGGCAGAATTTATTAAATTAGTGTTCTATTAACCCAACACATACTTTGAGAAAAGTTTCACTGCAGTGAGTGCTCACGTTTCTGATCAACTCTCTCTTCAGGGTTGGATTTATAATAAAAGTTAAACTAAAAATAAATAGAAGGTCAAATGCATGCTTCTAAGCTCTTTGTCTCAAGGTGACCAATGAATCAGGAATTGAAAGATAACACTCATGCTTCTCAAAACAACTGTGGAATATTTCAGCAGTACTTATTTTCCCAACTTTTTTTTCTGTTTGAATCATATTTCTTGCCACAAGGAATAGGCCAGAAATTTTGGCCAACAATAGGAGGTGGTTTATTCTTTCCTCTTTCATGCCCATTGGATTTTATTTTTGTGAGAAAAGGAGACAATTCAGTCTTTTCCATTGTCACAGGTTTTGCCCTAAGACTTCCTTATAGCTTTGCTAAAATAAGATCGCCTTTTTGAGAATAGGTACCACCTAAATGCAGGCTGTTTGTGGGAAGATTTGTTCAGACTTTATGTGCAGAGCCCACCCATTAGACAACCACAGCATTTCTTTTCAATAGATGCTTTCATACACCGGCAGGAGCCTTAGAAGACTGTTTCATCTCAAGGTAGGGATGAATTCATGTGCTGTGCTGAAGTGGCTGGTTCAGTGAGAAAGTTCTTCATTTTGCTGACTCTATATTGAAGCAGCAAACAGAAGCCTTTTTTTAAAAGTTTGCAGAGAGATAAATGTACACATTCCTATTTTTCCAATATAACAGCTCTCCCGACAGATGTTCTTTAATTTCTTTTAGATCCATCAATATGGATTACATAGACAGTGTAGTTTGAAATAGCTGCTCTGCTTGTGATCTGTTAAGTGTTCTTAAAAAGACACCCCCTTAGTAAGAACAGTTCATCCTTTTGCCAAGAAGTGTTCTCTACCCGAGAAGTGCAGAAGTTTTTAAAAGTAATTCTTTACCGTACTTTACCTTTGTATTCACTCCAAGTTAGAATAGCTAACAGGAGCTGTATCAAGATTGCTAATGCACAGCTCATTCTTTCCATCACACTGTTATAATCAGATTTAAATACTAATCAACTAATAGGAACCAGCTAGGTTCAGATAAGAGCAAATCAGTTTTGAGATGGGAATATCAGTTGGAGATTATTTTTTTTTTTTCCATTCGGCACCATTGTGCTAACGTACAATACAAGTTGTTTTTACTGCGTAAACATCAGGGGACATTTAGTGAACATACAGCTGGAGTAATTGTGAAACCTTCACTTCAACTTAAAAAAAAAATATTCTCCCCAGGCATTTTTTTTTTTTCCTTTTTTTTTTTTTCCCCCCTCCAATGTATACCTGATTCAGTGTTAGTCAAGTGGGTACTACAATATTGTGCTTAGTGAGAGAGAACTCCTGTACCCTTTTGGAAAAAGCTGGGAGCTACGGCAAACCTAACCTGGAGGTAGATCACAGTTTGCCACCTAGATCTCAGTCCTCAAGGCTCTGGGCTTTTCTCAAAGGTGTTTTTATCATGATGTCCACAACTGCTTTTTATGCTTTGTTTATTCAGTGGACAATGACTCACTGTCTAGGTTTAAAAGACTTGACAATTCTGGGGGATTTCTTGTTGAAAGAAAGGGCATCTCTACATTTAACCTGCCTAACTGGTTTAAACAAATTCTGTTTGGCTTTTGTAGATCCCTCAAAGAGTCTTTGTTTTCCACAGATTCCACCCTCTCCCCCCATTTTACTTCTTGCAGTTTGCAATTGCTTCTTTTGATGCATGTAAATCATTCAATTGCTAGGAAATGTAAGCTGGTACAATTTCACATGGCTCAAAATTTGTTACACCCCCCACCCCTCCCTGTCACGTTTACAAAGGTGATATAAATTCTGATTTAAAAAAAAAAAAAAAAAAGACTTTTTGCCTCTCTTCTTTCCAAAAGCTGAAAAGCCATCACTGCTTTTTCACCATCTAGTCTAGAGACAATGATCCTCAACTACCAGGATTAAGAATTGGAAAAAAAAACAAACTGTCAGCCTCTTATTGCTTATAAACTGATACATGTTCAATATTCTATTTTACAGGATTCTCTTGATCCAAGAGAAGCCAGTCAAGAGCCACACCACTGCCAGCCCTGAGGGAGTTCTCCATGGGATTGCCTCTCTGGGGCACGTATCAGAGCACACGCGGCTTCTTTGGTGTACTGGCAGCACCAGTGCAGGGTGGCACAGCAGCTCTGCCACCCCAGGGGCTGGGGGCATCCCACTAGTCATCACTGGGAGCAGGGGGAGGCAGGGAAGAAGGGAACTACCCTTCAAGTTGCCCTGGAACACCCAACTCCAAGCTGAGAAATGTTTAACAGGTGGCAAACTTCACAGCTAAATATCGCTCCTGCTGAAAATGCTGGAAAACTGTTAATTTCAAAAAGGAGCATAACGGAACCATCAAGAGAGATGTCTGTAGGAGGTCAGAGGAAAGTCGTTAAAATAACACCTTTAGTCAAGGAAAAGAGTCAAACTTGTGGGCTGGTGTTTTTGCACACAGCAAAAAATTTAAAACACCACCACACGAGTAACTGATGGTTCTCATAAGGTTCAGTGAGGAGAAGAAATTAATCTACACTTTTGCTTTTAAATAAAACGAGCCCAGAATATTTGCTTCTCGCGGTATGGTCTATAGTTTTAACTGTTAACTTTTTAAAAGGCCTTATGACTAGAATAAGCAAAATAAAAAACCACCCAAAAAAACCCAACCAACCTGTTTTCATTAAGAAAAAGATCCGTTAGATTCTTTCTGGAGAATTGGAACCAGGCTCCTCATCTACACATTTATAGAAAAAGGAAAAAAAAACAACAAAAACCTGTAAGAAGTATGGGAAGTCAAGAATTCTTTTGAGGTCTAACGATATTTTCTGACAGTTTTGTTCAAAATAATTCAACCAAATAACTGCAGATAAATAATAAGACTAACTTCTTAACTCTTTGAAGAGAGTACATCCTTTCAGCAAATTCAGTGATTTCGAATTCAAATAATTTTTCAGGAAAAAAAAAAGATGCAAGAGGTCTAAAGCAGTGCTTAAAGCAGAAAGTTAGCTGAAATGTGGACCAATATGTACTCCAAAACCACCTTTAATTATTTATTCATTTTTGTGCCAAGATCTGCTCCCATGCTGGGAGTGTGAATAGAATACACTGTTCATTTGGACTCCTTTTACTGAATAAGCCCCACTTGAATTAAAACATAATTGAATATTTCTCCAATTAGACATTTCTGTCAATAGTTTCATTGGTTGCTACTGGCACTGCAGGTTGTTCTGAAGTGTAGATAGGCAGTCTGCTAAGAAATACTCCTTTTTAGGTGCATTGTTAATAAAGTAATGAATCTCTTCCCCAAAAAAGCTGCACTGCCCTATAGTTTAGGAATGGAGACTGAGAGGGAGAAAGCCATCCAAACCCCAGTTCCTCGTACAGGCCATGGAAAAGTGTTGCCCTCTCGTGGCTCTTGTTGCACTGATGTCTATCAATCATTAGAACTATATAAATCCACCACTGACATCTAAGAACAGGGCTTCAGCAGAAGTAGCTTTGCTCGCATGGGGAAAATGGAATTGGTGTTTCAAGATACCCATTTATTAAACAGTGGATTTCAGAACTATGTGGATAATTTAAAGTATATGAAACAAGAACAATCATATCTTCCTGTGAATTTCTTCTTAGCAAATTTTTACATAATAAGTATTTTTAAACAAAAATCACATATAATAATTATCCAGCAGAAAATTCAGGAACCATACTTAATATATAAGGTATTTTGAAAATGCACACAAGCACATGTTGATTTTCCCATTCAGATGATTAACCAAGCTTTTTTTTTTTTTTACTCTGCCAATGCTGCATTTCTAAAAATCGAGTCTTGCTTTCTGTGAACTCTTTCCAATCACTGCTTAAAAAATGAAAAGCTCCTAAGTAAATTCCTGCAAGTACTACTGCTTGCTTGGGTGTTTGTTGAAAGGAAACACAAAGAGGACTCAGGTACAAACAAAGCACCTGTAAGGATTCAGATAAATATTTGTGGAAAGATGTGTTTGTCAGGCTATGGTTCCCACCATCAATAAGCATTCAAGTCACATCATAAGGCTTAAGGAAGAAGTATTTCTGCACCAACACATCCAGGTTCAGGTGTCCAAAGGCAGCACCTTCCTCATGTCTGGATACTCGTAACAGTTTCTCTGTCTTCAAACGTTAAAATGTATTAAGTATGGGGCACCCCCTCCCCACTAAGGAAAGAAAAAAAACCCCCCAAACTACCAAAAACACCAACACAAACCAACCCCCCAAACCAGACAACTTCTTTTCTTGACCCTTGGAGGGAAGGTCCATTGGGGCAGTGGCAAGGGACGGAGGAGTTCACCCCTGTCCGTCTGCAACATGCTTGCTCAGGCCACTGAGCAGCAGTAGCCACAGAGGACCCCTGAGTCATTTTGAGACCCCATCTCACAGCCGTGGGACGTGCTAGGCAATGTAGCTGTTTGCTTTAATTGGAACACTGCTAATTTGGCTGACTGTCTAAATCCTGGAGGGCTGCCAAAGGTAGTCTGCCTTTTCTGTCCAGCAGGTATGTTTATTACTGTTAGTGCCTCACATACATACATTACTATATTTCTTCTGAGGATTTCTTGACAAGAAAAACCAAACAAACTTAAAGCGAGACAGTATAGTCCACACAGAAGCATGACGTTTCCCCATTTCCCTGCCTCCATATATATGACTGCTGGTTTAGATAAAAACACTGAATAGTCCAGATGTAAAAAAAGTCAAGGCACACTGAAATATTTGAGTTTGTAAAATACATACTCCTAATACATTGTACCATTTCTTATATCCCTTTGGAAGTGCTGACTGGTGTCCATAGGAACACACTGCGATTTTCTCATGTCCTGTGAAGACAAGGCATGACAATCCCCCATCGGTACACAAATAACACTGAAGGTGGGTTATTTGGTGGTACCCTGCATAAGCAAGTCTGGTTTACTCCAACTAATTCACCATCCACATAACTGAGCTCCAGGTAAATAGGATTTTTTGTTTAGTTTGGGTGATATTTCAGTCTCATCATGTCCATACAACTCCATGCATGTCTGGTTCTTAGTTTTGCTTTTTATTCTGATCTGGATCACATCTTTCCTCCTGCTATGCAAACACCCACCTCTCCAGGTTATTCCAAATCCTCTTAATCTACTACATGCATAGACATTTCAAAAGCAACTAGTACTTAAACATTCAGATGCAGACAATTTAGCATTCCTAGGGTATTTTTCTCATAGTAGAGTTTTTCTAAGACTGTCTCTATCTGGGATCAAAATCAAGGCACCTCAAATAGAAAGTTATCATTTAAAATTTTGATGGCTTTCTCAATTTCATTTCTTAGCTTCTCCTTCCTAGAAGTCACCTTCATAAGAGTTACCCTCATAGCTCTATGACTAGTACAACCTAAAAGTCAGATTTTGTTGTTTTTCTTCTAAATCTGAAAGTTTTAGTGAAACAAGGTATTCCCTTGTTATTTCAGTGGATACTTATCTTAAGGCTCTAGACAAAGGTGTTCTAAATAACAAGACATTGAAATGGCAGTCTCTATTTATGATTTAATAGTCGGTTATCTGAGAACTGTCAGATCAGAAGTTGGTTAAATAATGGAGAAAAAATAAGGAACAGAGTTAAAGGTGAAAGTCCCTTTAGGCTGCAAACTGGGAGTTTGCCCAGACTGTTAATTCTCAGTGTCATTGCTTAATGGCTACGGAGCTGTCAACACGAAGCTTTTTCACAGCTCATACAGGTATGCGCTGGTCTTCCCCAGATTTCAATGCTGATATTATCTATTTTGTCAACAAGAATTGTCCATCCATGTTTTCAATGCTGCTCCTTGCACAGTAATGCCAGGCTGCCAACGCCAGTGCTCAGCACTGCTGGCGCTCTGCAGGAGCGGGCAGGGACCCAAGGGGGATCCTGTCTGCAGAGACCGATAAAATCTGGAGTCCAATCTTACAGCACCTCTGAGGTTCTCCTCAAACACATATTAAGGTAACTAGGACACGGTGATACCCCAAAGCAGCATTTTTGGTTTTTTGTTTTTAAAGGATATTTGCCTCGATGTCTATTACAGGTCCCTTTCTATCTTACTGTAATACTCCCCCCCCCCAACTTGCTTCTGAATTTCTTCCCCGTTTCTTTTTACACTTTGCAGCCAACATGAAGCGGTATACGAGTTCACATAGTCTTCTGTTTTCTCTGCTTATAACTCCAGATACCTAAAAACTAACTGGCAGACAGCATGCTTGGACAAGGATATTGAAAGCAAATCTCTGGTCTCTTCTGAAGCTACAAGATAATTGAAGTCTTACTTTCAAAGGACATAAAGTATATAGCACAAATGCTCAGTAATGGACTTTTTTAAACATCTATTGAGCAAGATGAGTAAAGAACATCCTCAAGACTTGCACATGTGTATTATGTTGTGGATGCCCCATCCCTGGAAGTGTTCAAGGCCAGGCTGGATGGGGCTTTGAGCAGCCTGGTCTAGTGGGAGGTGTCCCTGCCCAGGGCAGGGGGTTGGAACAAGATGATCTTTAAGGTCCTTCCTAACCTGAACCATTCTATGATTCTATGATCTCCTTTTTCTGTTTTTGTTGGCAGAAGAAGAGAAACAATGAAGAACCTGTCATTTTATTCCTCTTTCTTCCCCAAGGACACTCCGACTGTACATTTGACAATGTCACCTGACCAAAACCTGTCCTTCAAGCCAAGATTGATTAAACACTGCAAGTTAATCAAATGACAGACATCAGCAAAGACATAAAGCAGTATTTGTCCCACACACAATACCTTGCCCCAAGGCTTATAAAAGTACAACAAAAGCAAATTACAGCATACAATAATTTATGACCACTAATAAAGTTTGTTGACAAACACCTGCCCAATATATTATCTACCTGGACAGCACTCTTGTAAGCTTACAATATACTTATGTAGGCTGAAGAGGAAAACTCTGCTTCCTTTTCCATAGCATATTTAATTAATTTAGTTAAAAAAAATAATCTAGAAAACATTAAAAACCAATAACTCAAAACTAAGCTCATTTGACAGCCTGAAAGGCTATCTACCTACATAAGAGAGCTGTTTCACAGACAAGCAGTAATGAAAAACAGAGGCAGTCCCAGGATGTCTTTCATACTGCGTCTTCTACACAATTCTGTGTATAGACGTGGTGGAATAACAACTTCATCCTTAACTAGCACAGGTATCCAAGTACCTGAAATTGCACAAATGTTCTCAAAATGTAAGACAACAGGAAGAGGAGCAGACCCAGTTATCCAAGATGAAACACCAGGCTTTTGTCAGTCCTCAAGCTAACTTGATTACTGTGCATAATGTAGACACAGCACAGGCTTATGACGCCAAAAGTCTTCCAACACTGCTAGCCTAAGAAGCTTAAAAAAAAAAAAAGAAGTCATAAGCCATTCCACCCCAGAACTCACACAGACACCATATTGACTTTCCATAAGATTCAATGTCAAATTTTGGTCTCCTCTATTTTCCCATGACTTGAATACTCATCTCTTAGTCCTTCTACCTGCAAAGACACTCTTCAAACAAACTGTCATTGGTTATCAAAAACACTCACTACCAAGAGACCCCCAAAACAAAGAAAACCAAATGATTTTTTTTTTTAAATCAATATGAATCAATGAGCTTAAAGTTGAAGAGTGGCACAAGTGGTGCCCCTCGCTATGTTGTGATCATCCTTGCCATTATTTTTAAGTGCTAACAAAAAAGTCCTTGGCTCACTGTTACCCTACATGACCATTTGGTATTTGGACACTCCATAAAATACATGGAATACCTTTTGGTCTCACAGCTCCTTGTACTCTCTTGCTCTGTAATCACAGGGCTCATTAAGAGAAAGCGAAACAGTGAATCTTGTTAGAGATTGAGTTTTCAGAAAGTCATGAGGGTCCAGCACATTATGTTCAGGTGTGGATGACAATAGCATCTAGATTTGCTGAATAATGAACTTCCAGACATTCAATTCAGCTAAAAACTTCACAGTTAGACTTCTGGGAGTGCTATGACAGTTGCGATATATAAATAGATGTCTATATGTAAAAAGCTTTTTTTTTTTTAAACATATATACACACATACAATTTTTCTTAAAAAGGGTCTAACCCCATCAATAAATACTGTTTTACTGTTTTTCAAATGTGGGCAGCTTCTTTAATGCAGGTATCCTGCCTATAAGAAACAACTTCACAAGGCAAAGGAAAATGTTACAGTACATAAACATTACCTATTCCAAACTGTCCTTTTAATTACAATTTCTTCTTGAATTCTAGCTCTAGGTTTAATACAAAGGGGCTGATAATGGAGTATTATAATACTCTATTTGCTAATACAGTAGTTTAAGTCTCACCATAACCATTTACTTTGGCTCTGAAAACTGGGAACTTGGATAAGAATGCATAGACCTACATAACCTAATACACCATTTTCAAAAAACGCTGTATAAAAACTTCAGAGCAGCTGTTAGTGGATCAGTTGGCAAGTGTCCTGTCTCCAGTATAGTAAAAAGCCTTTCCCTAAATGCATTTTGATCATTCCAGAAGAGCTTTTATTTTGATTTCATGACAGTTTGTTCACCAGAAAGCCATACAGGGCAGAAAATTAGAGTGCATTCATTACAGGGTTACCCCAAGGACCATTTCCAGAACTAACACACCAAAAATGTTTTCAGAGGGTGGGGCAGATTTTTTATTTTGGTCCAAGCCTGAGACTCCACAACACCACAAATAAATACATGAAGTTAGTGCAAAAAAAGCTACTATTAAATACTAAGATGCAAAGTTTCACCTTCAAATATCACTTGCTATTACCTGAAACAAAGATTGGCCTTGAAGACGCGCACAGCACGGACAGCTTATATGAAGTCAAACGTTAGCTTAGTTCTAAATTTAAATCTTAGATTTTTAGTTACCTGTGTGTCATTTGCCTAGACACACGTAGAATCTCTTCTAGGAAGGCTGAGTGTGACAGCCAAGCCCAAAGCCAGCAGAAAGGCTGGAATCAAATGACGGTGACTGACCCCCAGCATTATGTCTTCCTTGCAGTGAAAAGAGAAGCAGTCTTTCCTAACATAGTTAAGTGGCATGGGTGCCATTCCAGTCAGGACACCAAAAAGAAAAAAAAAAAAAGAGACATCTTATTCTGATAAACAAGATGGCGCACTAAGAACTTCAAAGACCCAGGGCTTTTCTGTGAGGGTCTAGAGTAGGGCTGGAGGGGAGACTTTGTACGCTGGGCACACTTGCAAGGAAGCAGGATAACACAATCACACAATCAAGTGAGACTGAACAATTTTCCCTCCATTACTTGGTATTACATTAATAAAAAGGAAGCCTAAATGAACAAGTAGGTGCTTTGTTTATGTGTCAGAACGAAATAGATATTAAAAAGATTCTTTCTCCCTCATGTTTCTCCCATCAATCATTTCTCTCATGGCTTTTCTCACATATTCCCAAGTTGAGCTCATCCTTTTTTAGCAAGGGCTTCTGACACAAAGCCTGGATCTGGTTGATCTCTTGGGTGAGACTAAGCCTGAGAAAAAGCAAAGGAAGAATTCAGCCTTTAACCTTTGGCTTTCAGACCACTATGAAGAACAAAGACATCTTTTCACAGGACAACAAAGTGATCAACACTGCACCATCAAGCTCTGGATTTCTGGAAGAGATGAATTTACATGTTTCATTTTTATGAAAGAAGCTCATTTTCACAGCTTTTTGCTTGCTGTTCTGTGCCATCGGCAATGAATGTGTGTGTAAACTTGGGGGTGGGGTAGGGGCAGTATCTTTGCCAGTGCTTCAGATACAACAGCCAGAACAGCAGATCTTTGATCCTTCCCTTTCAGAGAAGACTCATAGAACTAAAGCAGACAAAGCAAGCCCTCCCCCAGTACAAAGTCGCCTGCCGAGACATTCCCACACTGTCTCCTCTTCACTTTTTGTCACCCTTTACCTAGGGGTCAGCTTGGACTGAAGCCTATCACACTGGAAAAGCCAGAGAACACAATGGTAGAACACCACAGTCTAATTTGACCACATCCCTTCCTACTAGGCAATCTCACACTGAAGAAAAAGAACCCCAAAATATCTTCAAGGTTGAGAGATACTGAAGTCTTTTTGTTCTCAAGTAAATTGCTCTGAGATGATTCTTTCCCTTTGTTATTTTTGGTCTACTAATGCAAAATTGCCCTATCATCAACCTCCAGTAACTTTTTTTCCTTTATTTGCATAGCACCAAGCCAATAGAGGTGACAGCAGGGTGAATTCTGGACAATCACTTCCTCTTGAGAAGCGCTAATAGGACATTGATCGTGAGGCTTTCTGATGATGCAGTTGGCGATGATGCTCCAAAACCTCCCAGCTCTGCCGTTCTTGTAAACACTGCAATTTAAAAATACCAAAAAACCCAAGACACACACAACCCAACCCAAAAACCCAAGAATGCAGCAGCTGCCATTAACAATACCAGAAAGCACCTTTCACTGAGCTGTCCAATTATATTCTGTAAAAGGAATTAATGAAAAACAGAGATTGATGTCATAGATAGCGAATACCTGAAGTGACAAACCTGAATGACAGAAAAATATTAACTGCATTATTTTTTTTTCCTGGAGACTGGTAAAGATTGTTATGTCTCACTTTTGATTAAGTTAGAAGAAATTAAAGCACCTACACAACGGAGCAAAAATATTCATCTGCCTCACAGGCACAGGAATATTACCTGACTTTGGAGAATACAGCTGCAGAATGAATCGCTAGCAGACCAGATGACATTTTTCAAGGCACAGCTAATTTCACTCACTGCAGTTGTGACGAGCAACTGGACTGTTCCCATGCCAACTGACAGCCAGGGTTTGTGACGCTTACCTGTCCCAGTTTTCAGAGCCCCACAAAAAGAATAGATGGTAAAATAGACAGCAGCTACAGTCAGGCTACACTATTTTAAGATTATCACTGGTCACTTCCACTGGCAGTAGAGAACACGCGAGTCGCACTAATGGCATTAAAAAGAGATTTAAAATAATTAAGGAATTGCAGTGTGTTGTGCCAAAAGAGGTCAGTAAAGTAAAATGCTGTCACAAGGTATCATGAAAATGCCAACTACCCAAAGTACATAAGAAATAAGGGTAATCTATCACTACCCTGGATTTCTGACACAGACACCAGTGAATACTTCCCAAATTTTGTTGTTTCTTCAGGTACCAGAGCACAAGAAAATGGATAGGGGCTGTTTAAATTTGTTCTAAATTGGCTATTTGGGAGGACCTAATACATTAACCAAAGAATATCAAAAGAAGATTTGGTCAATTTTTTCAATTCCCCACCCCTCCCCCCCGCCCCAGTGAGATAGATCAGTTTTTAGCCAGGGAAGGTTTTTTTGTAAGGATTGGTAATTCTGACCATGGTCATGAGACACACTTTCTTGGTAGGCTCCAATCCAAAGCAAAGCCATCCCAAAAATACCTGTCAGGGAAGAGGCGAAAATAGGTTTGACACTTATCTACGGCAATTGTGGTAGGATTTAAACCCATTCCTTCTGCAGCTCTGCGAGTACCCTAACAACCAGAAGTATTAGCTGGTTTGGGGTAAGAGAAATGAAGCCAAAAGAGCAGAAGCAGGCATGCTATTGGAGCAAAAAGACTGACCTGATCTACGTGGTAGTAGCTCATGTTTTTAAGCATCAGATGCCACTGTTTCAGTCGTGATATTTTAGCAACGATGATGTTGTTTTGTTACGAGTTTTACAGATTAGTGGCAATTATAACATTACCGAGGGTATTGGGGAAAGCAATTTTCCCCAGATTTTATTTTCTTAGTAAAAAAAAAAAAAAAAGGACTTATTTAATGGGAAATTGGTTCAAGTCAATTAGGGTTGCACAAGATCCAAGGACTACGACTTAAAAGCCCACTGTTTGAGGGAAAATCTTCAGTAGACAAAACCAGTATTACACCGAGGGTAATGAAACAAAGTCACTGATAAAATTTCATTGACAAGATCACTAAGTGTTTGAGGCAAAGTTTACATCCTAAAGATCAAGAATTGTCAAAAACCCTAATCCTATAGAAAGACTTTCTGACAACAGTTTCAGCTGTACAAATCAGATTTACCTCTATAGTCATTCCTTAACCTCAGTTTATTTCCCTGTTGCCAAACATGAATACCACCCCAAGCTGTGGAGGTAGTTCACACATACTGCTCCATCCCAAATCCAAGCCCAAGGGAAAATTTAATTATCTACTACATGTGTGCTCTCCTGAGGAAAAGAAAGAAAAAAAGCACCCAAGAAAACAGAACTCGGCAAATCTGAGTTCCTAGCGCAGGGCACTCAAAAGCAAGTACTAAAACCCTGCACACCACGAGCGGCTCCTACTTCTTCTCCTCCTTGATTAAGTTTTGCCCAGGTGTTCAGAGTCTAAACCATTAGATCCTTTATAGATGATAATCTCTCCTTAGAATTCACACTGCAAGAGCAAAACAAGTTGACTCTGTTTTCTGAAGCGGTTCTTCAAAGGCGAGTCTCAACCAAGCACCTGAATCTTTTTCCCCTCCAAGCCATGAGGATGCAGGAGGATTTGGTATGCAGATCCTGTCAAAGCTATTCTTGGCACCAAAAACGCATTCACTTTATCTGCAACCTCTCCATGGTTTAGCTTACTTCTTTGCATCAGATCAGGTTTAAATTGGAGCTTCTTGCAGGCCAGCTTCCAAGTGAAAATTACCATAAGAAAAGTTGACTCGCTATCTTAGGGCAAACTGCAAGTGTTAAATAGTGTTGGAAACAAATATTTGGGGCTATGACGTCCGTTCTGATTCAAAGTCACCACCTGACTGCTTTGCGTGTCACAGACCTCATGGAAACAGGATACAGGAATCACTGTAAAGCAGCAACTTCAGCCTTGGGGTCAAAGGGGAGAAAGTATATAAACACCTGCTGGCATTTATTGTGGAAAGGAAGAGTCCAGACATCTCACCGCACGTGTGTGTACACAACAGACACGCGGAATGCTAGCCCCTGGGTGTGGGGGGGAAGAATCTGTGCCCTATTGAAAAGGATCTCTGTTTATTTTGTGTTAGAACTAATTAACTGCAAAGTACTTGTTAGCAGAGGAACACCTTTCTCTCATGTCTGACATTCGTGTTGGAAGGACCAGGCAGAAGTGACTAGTGAGCAGGGACACAAGCTGCTCATGAACATAGGCTGGGCCCTGGGCAGAACCCAAGAGGAGGTTATCCTCTCAAGTGAGCATTTTGTATTCCTCTCCCTTCTGTTCCTTGGTTAGGATAATCACAACACAAGAAATAAAATCCTTCCCTGACTTCCTGATGGGTCCCATGATAATGAGATACTCTTATTTCTCAAATGGTGTCAAAAGCTCTGGGATAAATGGGTTCCAAAGCCTTACCATTCCCAAATCAGACATATCCCTAAGATCTGAGGAGTTAACCTAAAAATGAAATGAAGGCTGCAGCTGTGGCAACCTGGGTGCCAACACTTCACAGAATGGTACAGGTTTGAGGGGACCTTCAGAGATGATCTAGTCCAACCCCCCTGCCAAAGCAGGTTCACCTATAGCAGGCTGGACAGGAACGTGTCCAGGCGATATCTGAATACCTCCAGAGAAGGAGACTCCACAACTTCTCTGGGAAGCCCGTTCCAGTGCTCTGTCACCCTCAAAGTAAAGAGGTTTTTCCCTCATATTGAGATGGAATTTCCTGTGTTCCAGTTTGTGCCCGTTGCCCCTTGTCCTGTCACCAGGCACCACTGGAAAGAGTCCAGCCCCATCCTCTTGACACCCGCCCTTTAGGTATTTACAAGCATTGATGAGATCCCCTCTCAGTCTTCTCTTCTCCAGGATAAACAGATACAGGTCTCTCAGCCCTTCCTCATAAGAGAGGTGCTCCAGACACCCTAGTCATAGTCGTAGCCCTCTGCCGGACTCTCTCCAGGAGTTCCTTGTCTTTCTTGAACTGGGGGGCCCAGAACTGGACGCAGTACTCCAGATGTGGCCTCACCAGGGCAGAGTAGAGGGGGAGGATGACCTCCCTTGACCTGCTGGCCACACTCCTTTTAATGCACCCCAGGAGACCATTGGCCTTCTTGGCCACAAGGGCACGTTGCTGCCTCATGGTCAACTTGTTGTCCACCAGGACTTCCAGCTCCCTCTCTGCACAGCTGCTTTCCAGCTGGTCAACCCCTAACCTGTACTGGTGCATGGGGTTATTCTGCACAGCTGCTTTCCAGCTGGTCAACCCCTAACCTGTACTGGTGCATGGGGTTATTCCTCCCTAGGTGCAGGGCCTTACACTTGCCTTTGTTGAACTTCATTATGTTCCCCTCTGCCCAACTCTCCAGCCTGTCCAGGTGTCGCTGTATGGTGGCACAGCCTTCCGGTGTATCAGCCTCTCCTCCCAGTTTTGTGTCAAACTTTATCACTTCTGTCCTTGCAATATGTCAATCAGCTGTCTCCCAAAATATAACTCACTACAGCCAGGTGTCAAGTCTTACTAGAGGCCAAGTTCATCTTGCAGCTATGCTAAATGTCCCACAGCTGGCTCAAGAGGAGCACCTCTGCTGTTCAGCCACATCGACTCATTCAGAGCTGGCTTGGGTACCTCGCAACGTGGTGCCGCGTAGGCCATATTTATACTGCTGCTAACGTCAGCTGGGAAGAGCAAATACTTGCTTTAAATGATGACAGAAAAGCAATAAAATAATATTGGGGTTTAGGTGTTTTTCTAGCTACATATTTATTTTGTTTGACAGCACTGTGCCTCACAGTCTCATATTTTTCAGATACGCTAGCTTTTGCTGTAGAGTGCCAATAGGTGTTCACAGCAATTACATAAGAACATTTAGATGTATAGATCATTGTAAGCACGAGCTATCGCTTTGCCCACCCACCGCACATTACCAGAAAGCCCAGCTGGGTTAGGCATGTGCAAAAGTTACTTTAAAAGGCTGTTGTAAAAAAGTATGAACCTATCTAATTAAAAATGTCAACCCATTTATGTTTCAATGACATAGAAAAATGAACTAAATAAATAGAACCACGCCTGTCTTTTTTAAAAAAAAATAAAAATAGACAAAAGCCAGAAGATGCCACAGGCAGACAAATATTTAAGCAAAGCTCAGCAAGAAAAGAGCTCAAAGAAAAAAAAAATTACACACAGCATCTCCAGTCAAACTCTAAGCAGTGGTACCTCCTAGTCGTTTCCCACAGTCGTACATTTCTCTTATCAGGGTTATCAGATACAGCCAACAACTAACCGGGAGGTTCACAACGGCGACAGCAGCCCCAAACTGCGGTAGACACACCGCAACCCGCCGCGCTGCCCACCGGTTACTTTGGACGGGGAAAAAAAAAATAATTCTAAAAATCTAGATGTGCAGCACCCTCTGGCGACAGTCGCCTGTCCCCACGCTTGGCTTTATCGAACGGCGGTGCGACGGCGTGGGGAAGGCCCCGGGGCCAGAAAAAAAACAAACCAAAACCCTCCTCAAAAATATAAACGCGACGCAGAAAGAGGCAGTGAAACGCCAGTCATCCGCATCCGCTCCAACAGGAGACCAGGGGCGGGTGTCAACAGTCGCAAAAGAGGGCGATAATCCAGCTCGCCCCTCCACCGTCTTTATGGAAAATTCACTAAAAAAACCTAAATTGGAATTCAGTGCACATACTCTGCTCAGACTTTCTCCTCTTTTCCTGAAAAATTAGGTTTAAGAAATCCTTGAAAATAAAGTTCTTACTAATCGGACCACACGGCTTCTGCCAAGTCAGAGATTTTTAGTCTCAATTCACTTCTTCAAAGTTCCACTGCGTTCAGACAAATCACTTAGGAAAATATTAACATTATTACTTTTAAATTTAAATTATTTTTGTTTGTTCTTCTAGAATTTTTTTTTTCATAGAAACCAGTATGTCTTCATTTCCACATTTTTGACAAAAAAAAAATTCCCCTGGGAAAGCTCAGTATTACAAACATCTACTGTCTGTATTTTGAACTCATGTATTCCAAGACCGATACCCTGAGTGTAAAAAAATTAAACCAAAACTTATATTCACTCCAGTTTTATATAGAAAATGTTAAACATAAAAGATTAACACTAGATTGAAAAGAGTTGAGAACCAAATAGTTCATCTCAGGATATAAAGAGATACCTACGTGTTCTTCTAGCTCTGTCTGATCCCGTGCACACACGGTTTCCCATGCAGCCTTTCCTAGCTCTCACCTTGACAGGACTGCGCAGGGCTGCACATACGCTGGCACACGCCTTCAATTAATTAATAAAACCAAGCTGCTTCCCAAAGTAATTTTTTTTAATCTCAAATACTCAAACACATTTCAGTCTGGAGAGGTAAGTGAAAGCTTTCCCACAAGGCTAGTGCCTTCCTGACTAGGCATTTCTGACTGCCTCCCGTGGAAGACGTTCAGAGGGTTGCGGCAGTCACCATGCCCTCTGCCCGCTTGTGCTCTCCAATCATTATGCCCTTCACTTAGGGCCCAACAGGTCACTATGTCATTTACCAGCAAGGAACAAGACAGTCCCGTTAAATTCCATATACCTATGGTACTCCTACAGGGCAAGGTATCCCAAAAAAATTAAGAAAAATGGTTTTCAGCTGAGTTGCCCCAGAACTAGGTACCGAATTTAGGTCTGCTGGCTTGTTCACCGCTTTGAAGAAAACTTCAGTGAGATTTTACAGTAGGCAATATTAAGTGATGTGCACTCGCATGAGCACAGAGAATGTTTAAATGTTTAGAGAGACTTTTGAGAAACAGTTAAATAAAGCATAATGAAGTAAATCAAGCACAAAGGACTGTGCTTTCATAACTGGCTTTCTCAAAAGTTTTATTTTATTTTTACTGTTAATCACAGTGAGAAAGCTTCGTGTTCTATCTTATCACTTTGAATTTCTTAGAGGGATACCTCTGTCACTGCAGTTGCGCCCTGTTTTAATCATGTTATTTAAATGGTAGCTTTAAGAGTATTCTTCACAAAATTTTAATGCTTCTCTTGCAATAAACATACATCCTTCTATCCTTAAGAGGCTTTTTTTTTTTCCATTAGTTGCCCTTTTTTTTTTAAGTTGCCTTTTTTTGGCAGCTGTAAATTTTTGAAACAAACCTAAGTACAAAGATGCATGTGGATGTGGCGATTTAAGTCAGTTGACCGTCACAGAAACACCATAAACACGTCAAAGATTATTAAGACAGATGACATATATATAGACTGTTAGTCAAATCTCATGATCCTTTCCATTGCATTTTGAAGCTCCCATTAGCTTACGTGACCAAAAACTACAGAAAGAGAGATTATTATTTCCATTCCTCGGATATGAGCTACAATACTATCTGATTTTATACAAGTTTTGCTGAAATAAACGTATTCATACATTACCATAAATCAACGAATGGATCTTGAAAGTTTAGGAGCACTTTAGCACTTGATTCGTAATTTGGACTACTCTTCTTTTGTGTTTCCCAGCAGCGCATCATTTGTGTCCATGCCCTGGTAGGATCTAAGTCCTCCCAGCTTCAGCGTGATGCTTTGACTTTCTGACCTTCAATTTTAAATGCAAAGTCACTGGCAAGAGATCTCAACTACCCTCACTCCAAAGCTTGTCAGGATTACCTTCAGTCAATGCTGGAGAGCTCTGTGGGAGAGATCAACGTTTAATCTGTTTCTAATTAAAAGCTGATCTGCTTGACCCTGTGCTCTAAAAATATAAGCCGTTTATATAAACTGGTTTTTCTTCTCTTTTTTTAAACCCCCCTGATTTTATAACACAGAGAATAAAAGAAGGCAATAGAAAGATTTTTTTTTTTAAAAATGGCACAGATGTTTCAGAATAATTAATAAAAGAAATTTCAAGAGCAACTAGAAGTGCTAGAAATGAAAAGAATGAAGAGGGCAATTAGTAAATGAACTCTCATCAGCTATAGGTGGCCATTTTTTCACTAGAAGGAGCAAAGGCAATTACAAAACAGCAACAGCTTCTGTAACAACCATTGCTTGCGTGAAGTACTTAACCTGAGAGCTTTTAGGATTGGATTAAGCAAAAGCAGGTAAGAGGAACATCACCCACAGAAGAGATCATGCGGATAAACGGTATTACTGTTAAGTTTTATTTTGTAGTATTTTCTCGCTAACTAACATTAGGTAACAGCCACCAGAAATTCAGGCCCATAAAGTACTTGAGAACAAAGATTCAGCACTTTGTATAAGCTGGTTTCTCTGAACTATCCCTCTCCCTTATTTCCCCCCCCGCCCCCTTCTATGGATGGAAAAAAACAGGCCTTCTTTCTTATTTTGTATCTTTTTCCAACCCAAAAAAAAGTTAAAAAGAAAACAACTTATTTTTTTTAAACAAGATTTTGTTTTACATAGAAAATTCAGATTTTTTTTTTTACCTTTAAACAATGGCCTTTTCAATCAGTCCGTAATGACTGTGATGTAGACCCATTATTGTTTTTTTTAAAACAAAAGAATTTTCTCCAGAATATCCCATTTCTGAGAGCTTGCTCAGGCTTTCTCAAGTGTGCTGCAACTCATGAATTTTCCAGATTACCTGGGAGGCTTTCACCACGCGCCGTGATACGTAAGCTACAGAAAATCATATATTGAGATTAAAATGTCTCACTATGAGGCACTGAGCAGCCCATATTACTCTGTGTTTTTCTTTTAATTTACTTACAGTTGCATGGTCTTTTTCCAAACTTCATCTGTATTCAGCATCAGAGGCTCTGGGATAACAAAGCTCCTCTTGACCCACCTTCACCAGAGCAGAGCAGGCAACAGAAACTCATTTGAGAGATTGGTCATCACAAAGACCAGGGCTTTCACCTGAAAGCTCGTTATAGCTTGAGGCTACAGGGCTCCATCTTGTAACCTCTTATGTGACAGGAATTGGACGACATACAACCGTTAATGAAGTTAATAAGGGTGTGCACAACACACAGCTGGTAACATTTAGCAGCACCCCACCTGGGACACCCAGGTGGTACAAGGACATAACTTAAATGCAAAAATTCCCATTTAGACTTGAGGGTGGGACAACAAGAGTTTTGGCTTTGGCCAAGACAAGAGTACCACTCACCTGGATGAACTGGAAAAGATTTCATGGTTCATCTCTAATTTCCTTTACCCAAATCTTTTATTTTTCCCCTCAGTGTAGATTCTTTCTACTAGAGTTTGAAGAGATAACTGTGGGCATCCTGAATATTCAGCGAAATTTTCTCTCCTCGCATGTAGGACTTGCTTACGCTTTGCCACATCTGCGCGTTTTCAGGTCGGCTGCTGTAGTGCACTGTATTTGAGGCCAGGACTTATTATGACAATGAAAACGTAACTTATATGCATGAGCTATTGACTCAATTGTTAAACAATCTACAACAATCCACCAACAAACAAACTTGCCTCAATGCTTCACAATTCATATTGACTTGTGGTTGCTGCTCAGAAAGAGCTTAGGATGTCGGTCATCTCAGCCAAAGGCAATTACCCCCATGAATAGCATTCACTTCAGGTGTGTGTTTAAGCAAAGATCTACTGCTGCTTGCTCCAACCAGCTGAGAATGCCCACAGGTTTGAAGCAAACCCACTTTAACTGGCAAAAAATTTCCTTTCCTCGTGTTGTAGATGTGTCATTCAGTAAATCACGTATTCCTCTCCAGCTTCCCATTCTGCAGCAAACAAAACTGTTTGAGGAGGAAAAATGAGCTTATTCACAAATATCTTCCCCATCACCAAATACCAAGTTCTTAATATAATGTAAATAAAAAGCTGTCTGTAAGATATTTAATTTATATTTTTAAGGCTGTTTTTTTAACTACGTTGGTCCAAGAGATCGTGCAGGTAAGGGTTGGTGTGTGTACGTATACAACCCCCCAAACTCCTGAAGTCTTTTCTGCCCACAGGAATGTAGTTTTTGTGTGAAAAAGTAATGTTTTACATGAACAGTGGAAAAGACGTAAAGTTGAAAAGAAATGAAGGTGAATTACCTGACAATTACTGGTTTTGCCTCTTTTCAGAATATGCGCTGGTATTCTGTTTTGATACATTTTCTTGCAAAAATATATAGGCTAAGCATTAAATGTGCTAGTTGTCCTCTTACGGACGTAAAGTCTGTATTAATAATGCACACTAACTTCAAAACGGTATTGGTACTACCAGTGACCATCCTAATGTTATGTTTGTCGTATTTTAAAATGATACAGTAACTCTTTCTCAAATACTCACATTTGAAGCAAGGAGACGCTATACTGCAGAAAATACAGAGAATATTTTATTAATCACGAAGCCTCGGGTAAATAGTCTTGAACTGTATCTTTAACTTGTTGCGTCTTCAGTGACAGCACTGCATGTTGTAACGTCACAAGAGAAGTGATTTCACTAAATTAGTTACATGAAGGCTGGGTTTAAGCAGGGGGAACTCCAATGATTAGAGCTGGCTGTTACGCTTTACTAATTCCAGGGCTTGATGTCTATTTGCTGTCTTTGTCACAATATTAGTTCAAGTCATTTCCAGTAGACAGCTGTGCAGATCAGGATCAGATGTTTGCTGGGCTGTGTTTTGTTAAAATAAACAGATGCATCTTCATTTTCCCCCTACATTTGTACCCGAATGTTATAGAAAAATGCGCACCAACGATACTGGCTTCCGAATTATTAGCGTCTGCTACACTGATATTTCCATGGTCTCGTCCCTGGAGAAAATACATTCTCTCCATTGGGAAACAAAGTTGTTCATTGTGGAAATAGGAAAAGCAAGTCACGGGGGAAACTTCTGAAATATCATGAATTGTCTGGCAGGAACCAAAATTGCTACAGAACCTGTCTTTCCTAAAACGGCTACACATGTACAAAAATGTTTTGAACTCCCCCAAAAGAGACACAATTAGGAACTTTGGTTTTGGGAGATTTTCACATACCTCTAAATAAGGACGTAGCTCTTGGGGTATGTACTCATGGAGGGACTGGACTGTGAACAGACGTTTCATAGAATATGGGTTTTTACCCATATTAGTTCTACCAAGGTGGGGACTGTGGTGCAAACGCTGCTTTTAGAGAGAATCAGTTTGGCTTGGCAGAAGTGAAAGCTCTTTCCCAGCTACAGCTATGGAAATACTTCCTTCCCTTTCTGCTTAACGCTCTGTTTGCTCTTCACTCCTAGGTCTGCTTTAGAGAATGCCATATGGCTTATTACTCCAAATATCCAGCCACTACAGGTAATGATAACAGCAGTGACCTCTGGCATAGAAACAAGTGTCTATTAAAAAGAGGAAAAACTTCAGCGGGAATAATTGCCCACTTGGAACAACTTACCACTGGATAAAAGACACTATAATAAGTCTCGTAACAGCACGTTTGGCATTGTTTTTGGAACATAAGGAACAGCTGGCACCTCAGTATAAAACAAGCCATGTCAGCATCTGTTGTCCACAGCAAATACTCCACTGCATTTTTTAAAGAAGAAAAATCAGAAGAGGGAGCCAGATGCCCTGGGAAAAACCGCAACAATGTCTGTTTTTATTTTCAGGCCTCCAGCTTGGGAATTGTTATGAATTTCTAAGTAGATGCAACTACTCCCTCCCATTGCTCTGAGAGTGCCACCAGAATTGCTGATGGGCCCCGCTTTGGCCAGCGGCAGGTCCGTCTTGGAGCCGTCCAGCACTGGCTCTGCCCAAGATGGGGGCAGCTCCTGGTGGCTTCTCACCGCAGCCTCCTGCAGCTACCAAAACCTTGCCACATGAACACAATTCCTCTGAGAAGAGAAAAGCGGAAAGAAGAGGGCAGTCAGCAAATGGTTTTTCTAGCCTGAGACATCCCTGATCTTGGAGCTGTTGTCTAACAAGCCTCTGAGCAAGCCAAGACCTGTTCCCATTGCAATTTTTCTCTTCAGGGCTGTTCTGTGGTTTTCATCCATCTCTCTGTAAACACCTACATGAGTTTTTTTTATATGTTTTAAAAATTCCTTTGGTGATGAGTCTGCAAAGATACATACTGATTGAACTATAACCTGCATTGTGATAAGAACAGCTTTCCAGCCTATTTTGAGGCAAATAGCGGACGGCTGGGTCTTACTATTGCAACACCCCAGATGTTGAATTTGCCCTTGAATAGTGGGAGAAAAAAAAAAAGATACAGCTATTGTGACACTGCAACAGGTTTGAAGAAGTTGAAGGGAAGCCAAGAGTTACCTGCTGCAACCCATGGGATGAAATGCTTTCTCTATCTCTGAAAGGAAATCTATTTGCCCAAGCCAGCAGCAGCCATCGGGTGGTGGGAGCCAGTGGGGATTCGCCAAGGGGGAGTCATGCCAGGCCTGACCTAAGAGCTTGCTTGGCCGGCCCTGTGGGACAAGCGTAGAGCAGTGAATGTCTTTTACCCTGCCTTCAGCAGCCTCCCACAGCATCATAATAGCAAATGGGCAGGAGAAGGAGACTACAAAGCAGGAGGACCACTGCCTTGTGATCAGGAGAACAAAGCCCACCCATGGGGCAGTTGCTGATGGTGATGTGCCTTGGGGCAGTGATGGGCCAGTCACCCACGCTGGTGATTTTCTGAAGGAAGGTGGTGGGACAGAAGCCACCTGGTTGTGGGTGGCTCCAATTTGGGTAAGGCAGAAAGGCTGACATTCAAAGAACCACAGACAGGGCTTGGGAGAGACCCCTGGAGGTCTCAGGTCCAAGCTCCTGCTCAGAGCAGCCCCAGTCAGGTCAGGCTGCTCAGGGCCTTGTTCTGTCATGTTTGGAGATCCTTAAGGACAGAGACTCTGCAGCCTCCCCGGGCACCTGTTCCATGTCTGAGCACCCTTATGGTGACAATCTTTTCCTTTTATTTAACTAGAATTCCTACATTTGCCAGTGTGGGCATAGTGCTGCTTGTCCTTCCTCCACAGAGCACCTTTGAGAAGAATCAGGATTCATCTTCTCTACACCCTCCCAGTAGGCAGCTGGTAGTCACCAATCAGGTCCACCCCTGAGCCTTCTCTTCTTGATGCTGAACAAAGAATCATAGACTCATAGAATGGCTTGGGTTGGAAGGGACCTTTAAAGATCATCTAGTTCAACTCCCCTGCCATGGGCAGGGATATCTTTCACTATATCGGGTTGCTCAAAGCCCCACCCAGCCTGGCCTTGAACACTTCAGGGATGGGGCATCCACAACTCTGGGCAACCTGTTCCAGTGTCTCATCACCTTCCTACCCAGAGGCAGCTCCCTCAGCCTGCCCTCGTGTGCTGCATGCCCCGGCTCCTCACCATCCCAAAGGCCCTGTGCTGGTCCCACACACATCAGTGTCCTTCCTGGACTGGAGAGACCAGGAGGGGACACAGGGGTCAAGATGCAGTCGCCAGAGTACCAAATAAGAGAGGAAAGCACTTTTACTGTTTTTTTTTAATGTTTTATTATGTTTAAAATTATTTATTGCCTGATCTTGAAAAGAACTCCTAATGAAGCACCTAGAAGGGATCTGAATGCTGAAGGCCAGCATCTCTTCCCATCAGAACTGCAGTCTTCTGCTTCTCCAAAGGAACAGCTCTCTCTCTAACTGCTTTGTTTCATCTGTTGCTATTCTTCGTGGAGGGTCTGGCTGCATCTTCAACCACCCATCAGACAGCCTTCTTGTCCTCAGACTGAAGAAACCCCACCTCCGGGCCTCAGGGACCTTGGTGGCCCTCTGAGGGATGATTCCTGTCACCCGGCGCAGCAGCCCGGTGGAAGCCAGGTCGTCTCATCCCCTCTTCTTGGGGCTCGAAGCAGAGAGATGGCACCCATCCAGGAGGGGTGGGGTGGGGGATGGGAGAGAAGGGCTTGCACCACCCTGGGCAATCAACAAAATAATGGCTGATTGCAGGGAGATGTTACAGGTGAGCCCACAGAATGTCCAGGCACGGAGGCTGGGCCTCCCAGCTAATGCCAGAGGCAGAGGCTGGGCCGATGGTAGGGCACTGGATGGCCAGTTCTGAGATGCTGTTGTCATGGCATCATGGAGAGGAGGCCAGGCACCGTGTGCCAGGATAGCCACGCTGGAGCTGGATCCACTTCCATTGTCTCTTCCTGACCTTCAGGTGGATCCACCATCAGCCACATGAGCAATGGCCATCACTACCATGTGGCTGATGGTGCCCCATCCCTGCTGCCACCTCCTCTTCCTCTGTGGCTCCTGCAACCACATCTCTGTTCTCCCATGCAAAGGCGGGAAGCTGACAGCTTGCTGCTCCGGGACCTCTTGCTTCCACGCATCCTTGGCATTTGACGGCCTTGCAGCTCACCGAATTGTGGGCCAGCTGCTGGGGTCCTTGTATTTACAGGGCCCAGAAAAGAAGGCAGCGAGGTGGCTCGTGACATCAGGAGGCCACTGTGGTGTCGGATGTATGTGGCCAAATATGGCTGCTCTGGGGGTTCTGTGGCCTGTAAGATGCCCTACTGTGGAAGGAGAAGGGTTGGAGGGGCTGAAGGCCCCTTTCCTGGGAATCGCTCCCCTGTGCCCTTCTGCTGCCCGCGGGCACAGGGATCGCCCTCCACCTCCCCTCATGAGCCCTGGGCTCCAGCCCCCTCCTCATCCCGTGCCTGGGGTCCCCTGGATGAGATGGTGGCAACAGCGTTCCAGGAGGGTCGGGGGTCCTCAGTGACCCCCCATCCACCCGGTGCCCTGCACGTGGTGCAGCCCCCTGTGCCTGGTAGTGGCTGCAAGGGGGCAAAACATCCAGACATCCCACAGGCAGATAAGGGAGGCCCAGCTGGCCTGCGCAAGGTCTCCTTGTGATCCGTAAGAGAATTGGCCGGCCCCTTCCCTGAGCATGGAGAGCTGCAATCAATTCTGCACAGAGGCCCAGGGGAGAGGGGAGGACACAGCCTGGTGTCCTTTGTGCTGTGGCGATGGCGCGATGCAAGGAGTCTGTTGGAGGCCACCAAGGGAGGTCCTTGGGGCCTGGAGGTGGTAGGGTTTCTTTTCAGTCTGAGGTTCACCCTTGCTCTATTCTCTGGTTTTAAGGACAAACCTTCCCACTGCTTTTTTTGGTGGTTTTTTTACCCCCCTTCTGGTAAGAAAGGGGAGACATGTCCTGGGAAAGACCTTAATAGTCTGTGCATTCTTAACACCTGGGCTTGGGAGTCATAACAAGATTCTAAATCGATGCAACTACTCCCTCCCTTTGCTGTGGGAGTACGGACTGTGGGTCATGATTGCTATTCACAAAATTTCCTCTGAAATAGGCATGCGTTGATGTTTTCAGGAACGGTGCAGCGCATGTCTGTCTTGCATCATTTTCTGCAGTGGGCAGTTAATGAAAATCTGAGAGAATGCTGAGACGTGTGAATGTAATGGACATGGACTTTCTTATCTTTTTCCTGAGCTCGGACAATAAAACGTGTATTAGATCATGTAGCCTACACGCTGAAATAGGTATACTGTAGCTCCACACGCTCTTCGTTTCCATACACCCATCTGGTTACACTGAACTGGTTCAGAAGCACCTCTGCAAAACAAAGAAGTAGTCTGCTAGGATTCCTCTTCTAGAGCTTCTGCAAGGTATAAATGCTTCATACAATTCCTAGGGCAGAGACATACCCAGAGAACAGCTATTGGACCATATTTTAAAAGGCTGGGTGATACGACAGTTTGTTCTTATGGTCATCAGTGCTATGTGACTACATCATTTGCTTGTTTTGATAAAGCAAGGCTATTGATTTAAAAAAGAAAAATGTCGTATTTGTTTATCTCCAAGACACAAAAATTGCAAAATGAGACTTCTTGTATTTACTCCTTATGTTAGGCAGACAATTTATTTTCAAGGTACTCCTCTGTGGAAATTACAGTTCAGTCAGGCTTCATAAGAAAACTTATTTTGGCAGAATTTCGGTTTACTTTGCAGTTTAAGTTCCAGATGACTTTGAGAATGTCAAGCTGTCATCCTAACTGCCAGTACTAATATCACCTTTTATTTATTTTTACCAATATCATAAATATTAATAGAATTTTGCCTCTACATTGTGTTTTCCATTCATGAATTTCAAAGGCTTTAAAAATGGTTAAAAATTTTCTCTCTCTCTGACAGGTAAAGGATTTTAAGCACAGATTTTGTACCCTTCATTGTTCAAAGGCTAACTTAAACACTTATTTGCAGAGCGTATTCCCATGTATTTCTTGAATAACTCCCTGAATGCACAGAGTTGATTAGTATCCATATTCATGGTAGTTAAGTCATTTCATCTAGAGTCACCTAGTCAGGCAGAGAAGTCCAGTTTACCATGTATAACTATGAGATTCTGACTAACTCTTCAACAGACAATTATTTACCCATTATGAGTAACCCTGGATTTGGAACCAAGAGACATAAACAAGATTTCTCTGTGATAGAAAATAAAGAGAGAATTCTGAAGCCACTGGGTGTCACTGCTTGACTGCCTTTTGGTGGAATAAATATAGAAAGGTCTGCAAGTACTAAAAATAATCTGCAACAGCTCTGAGTAGTGCCTCACTAGGAAAATACTTGTTCAACAAACAGCATTTTTTATTAGTATCACAAGTTCCAAAAAACTTTCTACTTTGCTTGCAAAATGGTATCTTTGAAATATCTAATTTACTTAGACTGGTTTATTTTTCTGGCAGGTTTTAAAATACAGAATGTTATTTTGTAATAAGTGATCAGAAGAGTTTTTAAATACAGTGACACTGAGGCAGGAGGAAAAAAAAAAGATGTTTATATTAACTGAAATAATTTGTACTTCCTTGTTGGTTTTAACCATTTTCAGATTACCAGTTTACCAGGGCACAAGGGTTTTGAAACAAGGACAGAAGTTCTGAATAAAACCAAATGAAAATTTAAAAAGGTTAGAGACATGTGGCGTTTCCTGGTTCCATTAATAGGCTCTCATTTTTAAGGTAGTGTATACATAATTCTAAGACCTGCCAGAGAAACGGGGGCTGATCCTGCAACCTGAAAGCAAAATGTCATTCTTTGAGGTTTGGAGCTAGAAGTATTGTAACTAGCAGATCCAATTCCTTCCACGCGCGTCTGCAGCAGTAGCACACAAGCCCATTCAGTTACTGGAGCACCGTAGTGCAGTACTGTCTGCTGAAGCATTTTAAAAAATGGGGAATGAGTTTTCTGCCCCTTTTTTGTCCTGTGTTAACAGTGTGTTAACTCTCCCTCTCCATATTCTAGCTGTAGGAAGTAATCTTGCCAATCACTCCAGAAAAGTCAACTGTGATTTTTCTGGGCCCCCTTTCATTTCAGTTTCCTCTTGTACAGATCACTTGTTCTGGTCTTCAGCGCTGCCGCTTTGCTGAAAAGGTTGCAGCCTGTAGCTAACTCACAAACCTCCAAGATCCTCCATAGCTCTGAGTGCTCCAATCAAAACCCACATGAAGCTAAGGGAATATTCTATCTTGCTCATACAGGGCACAGACCTCCTTTCCCGAAGACCCCTCTACCAGCTCATTCATAGATTCTCAAAAAGAAGAGGTGTAAGTTTCTACTTGGATAGTAAGCAACTGACAGAGCGCAGCTGTTGTGCCCCAGTTCCAGACATCTCTTAGATTCTGCCCCAAACAGGTAAAAACCTGGCTGACCAGAAAGGGGTCAGCAGGAAAATCAGTGTAGAATATAACTAGACTCAAATATTGCTTGGAATATAAATTGCTGTTATAAATTGAACTTGAAACCCACATATAACCAAGCTGAACTGTGCGGAACCTAATCTAAATTTTCCCCAAAGAGCGTCTGGATCTGGGCATCTGAATTAAAATCAAGAATTCAGCTGAATTTGGGCTGGTATCGCTGTGGCTGGGTACCTTGTAGTTTCAGTATAGAAGAGAGAAACTATTTCAACATGAAGCAGCAAAGGCTGGTAAGATGTAGTAGTTGTATGGACTACAAATATGGAGTAAGCCTCTGAACTCTAGCACATAAACTAGGAAGCAGAAAAAAGGCTGAGGTTAGCAGAAACCATATGATCAATTGATTTTTTTAGACAATCACAGACTCCGCACAAAGATGCTAGAAGTATCTCTGGGGGAAAAAAAACCAAAACCAACAAAAGGAAAGGATAAGTGCCAAGCTTTCCACAACAAAATATGAAACAGAGAACTCCCCCAAGAAAGGAAAATGCCCACAGTAACTATAGACTGACATTGTGTATGCAGTAGGAAAATATCTGACTGCACTGAAGACTGAAAATCCTACTCCTTCACATTTGCTTCCCTCCATTAATACTTGAAAATACAGTAAATATTGCTGAGGATATATCACAAACGAATTAGAAGAACATCTGTTAAGAGAGACAGACCCAGCAGCATAAAGGTGTAGGTATAGCACAAACACCTTTCAAGTGTTAGAGCATCAATAAATACAGCAAACACAAAAAAAGACAGAAGGATACATTCTTTGAATACGTAATGGGTGATTGCTTCACTGTGTTGTGGTTCTAAAAATCTATGCTTTTCAAAATGTCTTCAGTATACAGCTTTTAAAGGAGATTTCATTCAAAGGGCATATCCAAAAGAGGGAAACCAACATTTTACTTTCACATAAAATTTAATAGTTTCAGCAATTTTTCTTTGCAAGTGCAAAGAATGCAAATCAAGAACACGGAGATCTCTTGAAAAACATTTACTAAGAGAACAGTCCACCCTAAACGCTTCCTTTCAGTTTAGGCTTTTTGACACTAACCTATATTTAAAGAACAATATTCTAAAGAACAGATAGCACAAAGAGCCAGAGCTCACTGTGTGAAAGCAGAACAAAAGTTATAGTAAAAAATTTCAATCTTGATGGAAAAAGCTGCCAGTGAAAGAATTCACTACAATCTTAGTAATATTTAATTTGAGATTAACGATTATAATCTGGATGTTTATCTAGCTGCACTACATATGGTCTTGCTTCTTGATATTGTTAAATTTGTAAAACAGAAGAACCCTTTGAGTTACCACTTTTATGTTCCCCATTTGGGCTTTAATCGTTTCGCTCCGTAAGTTTTCCCACGTTCATCTGGTATTTGACCACTTGAATTTGTTAGTACAGAGCAATTTACCAACTCATAAAGCATTTTCATGTTTGTTTTTTTTTCTCAAAATCCTTTCCTGAACTTCTTGAACTGTGGACTCCAAAACCAGACACATTTCTGCCATGGTCACAGTGAAACGTCTTACAGAGATAGTGTAACCTTTCCTCACCTTTTCTGTGCTCCTATGATCTTTCAAGGAATTTATTTGCTTCTTTTCCCTATTATCACATTCACCCTCAGTAAATACTGAAAAGGTTTGTGTGTATCAGATCTGAAGAGTTCTCAGGCATTTCAAGGTTGACAAAATTACTCTTCTCAAAGGAAAAATACTTTGACATAAACTCCTAAAATCCTTGACTAGCTTTTGTAGTAATTAAAAAAAGTAAGTGGTCACTGATTAAAATATAATTAATTGCATATGTTTACAAAATTCATGGAGTTGCTTGAGATACTCAAACAGCTTAACACACCTTCTCAATAAAACAATTCATTTCAGAACTACAAGTTCACAAAGCAAGAGCCATTCAAAGAGAGAACCATCTCCATTTGCTTTTTCTTTTTAACTGATGAAGAAAGGAAAAAAAAAGGAAGGATTCTTGATTCTCTTTCAGAGAAATTCAGGAATGAGTTAAAGACTGGCCCATTCAAAATAGGAGCAAAGCACATATAAATAATGAGAAAGTATTGGCATTCGAGCAAAATGATGAAAGAATTGAAGACTGGAGGATATGCAGTAGCCAAACACAAGCTAGTGCACGCTAAGTGAGCACTGAGGAAATCCAGGCCACTGAAAAGCAGACTGTTCTCCAGTCCTTCCTTCCTGACTCTCCAATTAGAGAACTGCATTGTCCCACTCAAGGATGGCTCAGCATCAATGAGAACGTAACGAAGTGGGAATTATTGCTAGCAACAGCTATTTTGCCAGCTATATTTTGAAAAATAATGTATTTTGTAAAGCTTATTTAGATTTAGTACCCTTCTCTCTCTTAAAAATTCTTTTGTTTACTGCATGCTTTGAAACCTAGTAGAAAGGTATGTTTTCTTATTTTTTTTTAAAGCCTGCTAAGACCCCGAATCTATCTAATTCTCCCTACTTGAAACAGGGTAAACAAATGAGAAGTCTTCCTATTTGTATGGGCTCGTATTAGCACAGCTGTCATGATGTTTGAAACCAGGCGGAGCTGCCATCGAAACACAGCATTTGGTGTTTCGTCTCAGCACCCCTTCATTCTCATTACTGAGTTGGAGACTCTTTCAAGAAGGCAAGTTCTTGCTGTATTATTGTATTTAATTCAGAAGGATGAGCCAGAGAAATTACATTTGGTACAATATATTAAAATGTTAGTACTTCAGTATATGTCCCTTTCCGTAATCTGTCCCTTCAGTGGGGGTTTGCTCTTAAAAGCACCTAAAACAGTACCATGCAACAATAAGTTCCTCACCTCATGCACTTTTTTACTCTATAAAAATCTTTTCCTTCTACATATAAAATTACAATTGTTGCTTCCTCTTCCCTCCCCATTCACTGCCAGCCCTGCAAGTTCTACCTGGCTCCTAAAATTAAAACAGAGTGGTTATTTACATTTCCATAGACTGCTGCAATTTCAAAGGTTGCTTTATATCAAGTAAAGCTTCCCTTAGACCTTCTCAATGTGTTGTCTTTGGAATTTATGCTAAGTGATGCTTACAGAGTTGTTGCAGTTCTTTCATAGTTTTGCACCAAAATAACAGACTAGATGCAGTATTTTTAGGACCCTGTTTTGGTATTATTACAGCAATATGAAAAAAAGACAGGTAGGTCTGATGTGGTACAACAGCTGGTATGAATTTAGATATAGTTGGATAAAGATGATAATTCTCAGCTCCTAGCCAAACTTTTTTTTTTTATTTTATTTTTTAATAATAGCCTACACATAGGCAGAGGCCATTCTGTTTCAGACAACATACGTGTACATACATGTAGCCTACATCACCCATGTCTAAGCCTTCTTCTGTAATAACTTCATCCTTGGCCATGGAGGAGTCAGCTAGCCATAGCTGCACAACGCGTACACAGGAGTCAGTGTGAACTCTCTCTCTGTGCTTCATCACTACTGTTCTGTGCCCTTGGTTACACAAAGGCTTTGTCACACAGGTTCACATCCTGTCCCACCCCTTTCATGGAACCCGAGGTGCCCGTAAAGTACAATTTGCTTGAAAATTAATTTTTAATACAGCATATGACCCCACATTTGAATGCGGGGAAGAAAGAGGCTTTAAAAGTGCATGCTCGGCTAATCACAACTGAGGTAAGTAAAAGCAATTGAATCGCTTGGAGGAGAAAGATTTATGAGTGAAATTTTAGCTGCAGCCTTAACTGGATAAGGGAAATAATTATGGGATGGCAGCGCCAACAGAGCAAGTATGATTGCTTACAAAGTAGCAAACATGAACAATATGGGCCTCCCTCCTTGTACCATGAAAAGCGCCATCCTTGTCTGAATTTAAAATTGGTCAGTCTGTCAGCTCAGACTCCTAAATCTTTATTAGCCAGTTTTCCCTTCCAAGTTCCATTTCTGTAAGGCATTTAGATACATGCCTACTCTTAAGCACAGAAGGGCTGCTGTTGAAGGCAATCTGAATTCCAAATTAGCCATATATATTTTAGTACTCTGCCAAACAGGAGCTTTGAATAACAGTATCAAAGAGTTGGATATTTTATGCCCTTTACATTGATTAACCTGAGATGAGTGTATGTCTGAAAGCTACTGCAGTGGCTGGTCCATTTGTCATACCAACTATTGACCATCCCGTGTTCTTTAGGGATGGCAGCTCAGAATAATATGACATCAGGAAGAATGATTTATTGTATCATTTTTCTGATTTGTGGAAGCTACAGTCTCTTACATTGAGGCCCAGGATTTGATAAAAGCTCTACTGTAGTGGTTCCTAGTATTTATGGTGCAATATATCCAGAAGGGTTACAGTTGCCATCATGTTGCCTAATGCATTTTTCCTTTTGACTTTGAAATATATTATCCGGCTTGATACAGATGGAAAGCCCTGACTTGGTGAAGGCTACTGTATAGAGCCATAGCTAATGGCACGTTGGTAATTATTTATAAAAATCACTCAGGGAAATGCAGTGCTCAGGAAAGGTGAAGGCTTGAAATCCCTGCACACAGAAGTCCTTTACCCTTTTCCTTGGGACAGTTATTTCTGCAGCAATGGGATAAGGCCAAGTGAACTTCCTCCCACTGTCTCTCTCCCATCCTTCCTCCCACACGTAGCCAGGGCACCTTTGCAAGCAGAAGGTTAGTCCTGTTTTTTTCCACCTTTAATCCCTGACCTTTTGTTGAGACTGCAACCAATTAAAATCAATTGGGTTTTTCTTTTTTTTTTTTTTTTTTTTTTTGTGAAAACTGTCTGCAAAGCTGGAGACTGAAACCAGCAACTCTTCATATATAACAGAGGACACTACAAAGGGCTTGTATGCAGGAAATTTTTCAAAGACTGATAGTCAACACATTTTTTAACTCCCTGGATACCAAGCAGCTTTAAGATAACCTTTGCTTTCTCACATTCTATTTCAGCCCAGGCTAGCTGACAATCTTTTGATCACTTGAAGTAGCCTTACAGACACAGCGTTCTCCCTATGGCTGGGGACAGGAGGAGCTCACAGACCCCATGGAAAAGTGTGTAAGTGCTTTGCAGAAATCCCATCTGAATGGCATGTGCACCTCTGTAATACACCAGCCTGTGCCTGTGGTCCAGCCTGTCCTTGCTGTCTCATTAACATTTCCATGCTTACTTTCACTCTGAATACACATTTTCAGTGGTGGTTGCTTTTAAATTTGCTGATACAGAGATTCCATGAAACCAAGGCATATGGAATGCAGTAAAACCTGCTTGGTTTTGTCTTGCAGGAAAGAAACAAATTTGGGCAACTCGGTAGCTTCTGTGTCCTGGAGGTCACCAGCAGATTCAGAATGGAACCACTGAATGGGCTACAATGTGGAGTCGCTCTACTCCTGCCAAAAATCCTGTGATTTCTGGGAGTAGCTTTGGTGAGCCGCGCTGTGGTCATGCCTGCTGGTATGAGGGAATCAAACTTGACCTTCACAGAAAATTATTTTTTGGGTGTCAGATGGGATCTATTTGCTGCTTACAAGCTTTTGGACGGGAATTTAACTTCTGACCTTTATGAAGCAGGTGGAAAAGGAAGGTGGATGTAATTAACGTAGCAAAAAGAGAGTGCACAGCCAGCAAGACCAATCGATAGCATACTTTTTTTCATGTTCTGTTACAAATATGAGCTATGTACCTTTTCCCTAAGAGACACGAAACATGTTAAAAACAGTACTGGATTAATACTCAATGCATTTCTGCATACTGAAAAGGAAAGCAATCCATTTTCCTCAAAATACCTTTTAAGGACTTTTATCTGCCATACATACATATTTGCAAAGGTCAACTTTCCATCTTTTAGAGTCTGCAATACAGTTAACTAATATTCAGTTTATTTCATTAATCTAGATTTTTTTCCTTAGGTTTTGTTCAAGGATTTTTTCCTCCTTTTAAGCATAATAGTCCCGAGTCTCAAATTAATTTTGTCTGCTCATCCCAATAAAGATATATACATCAGTCCGTATGTTTTATTTTAGATTCCCTCTGTCTACTGCAGAAACCATAACCCCTCCAGACTTTGCTTCTGAGAAGTGGTGGTTTGAATTTGAATCATACATACTGCCTGCTGTGCTTAGTGCCTCTCCAAAGTTAATGACTGCTGTTTTTGCCCAATTGCTTTCTGCTTGTGTAATGTGTGGAAAGAGTTGCAAAGTGATTTTAAATACTTAAAGAAGCAGCAAGACAGCATATTATTTAAGAAAATTATTATACCTGCTAGAATATCTGCGTTTTCATTACATCTGAAGGCTTCCAAATCTTGTCACATCTTGCTTTTAAATAAAACAAACTATTAACAGATAAATAAACTTTTACTTGCAAGTAAAAATTTCTAAGTTATGGGCAACTCCCTCCCAAACTAAGGTTAAAGTCAATGTACTAGATACAAAGAGCTCTGAGCAGCAGTGAGGAAAGTAGGGAAAAGGTAAGCTACAATGAGGAGAAAACATTAAAAAACAATGTATGAGACAGAAGAAAATGACAGAGAATAGGAAACGAGAGGTATAAATTGGGGAGTGGTTGTGTAATGAAAGGATTAGTTTGCACTGGAGAGAAGACTGAGATCAGAAAGCAAAAGAAAACAGTAAGATCAAAGAGAAAGATGCTGAGTGAACAGGAGAGTGTGAAAATAGTAGGCAGTGAAATAGGGAAGAGAGCTGATAGAAAAAGGGAACTTCAGCAGGCAGCTAATAATGGAGAATGCAAAGCAAAGTTACAAGTGAAATAACAAACCCAGAGAAAGACATTGCGAAGCGGGAGAGACTAGATCTGAAGGGGAAACAGTCTATTCATCCCCAGGAAAAAGGACAACTTTTGCCACACTCTAATGGTGGTAGCAATGATAAAAGCTGCTTGATAGGGAAGATGAGTGCAGGGATCACTTTTTGGTTTTAATACGGTATATGCCTGCTATGAACTCATTAAAAACAATTTCTTCCAGGTGATGACATTTGTATTACTCTCTTTTCCATATTTCTAACCCCCTGTATTTTAGGTTAATACTATCCTCATCTCAAGAAGCTTCAGGTATTGATCTTTTAATTTAATAATTCTCCTTAGATTAAGCAGTTTTGATTGTCTTCCACAGCATCCTGGGCTTGATCTAGCCCAGACCAACAGCCACTCTAATTAGAAGTTTCACTATTGGGCTTTATTTCATAGACAGAGAAGAATCAGACAATCTAGACTGCTAAAGATGCTGCCGCTCTCCTTTACAGTGAACGGGAGTCACCTTCAGTTATTTTAATTTCTAGAGAAAGATCTTCCCTGCACCTAGGAATTTAAAAGTTCAGCTGCTCCTGGTACTTTTCATCAGCAAGAATCTCACTCTGGACTCATGGCTTTGTAACCGACCCTAAGGAGCTGGGGATATTCCTTGGCTCTTTTTCTCTATTCTGCAGATCTTCTGTTCAGCCGGACCATTTATTTACCTAAGTCCTTAAAGAGATTATATTTTGTTTATATACCTGTTCTCATCACATCGAGGAACAGCATTTACCTTCCAGACTGCACTAGGAAGACATCAGTCTGCAATATTGAGACCGCTTTCAAGTTGGCCAATGTAGTGAACATTTTGATAACAGTAGCTAAGATTTCCACTCACCGTTCCCTGCATAAACATCAGAACGTGCCACCTGAAGGACACAAACTGGCAGCCACCATACACTGACTGGGCACATATTCCTCACACGTCCAAAATGCTTTGTGCTGATCCACAGCGAAATGAATGCAAGAATGGGCACCTGGACCCAGCTGTTTCCATTTTTCTGCACCAGGCTTTAGACTAGTGCAGGTGGAAGAAACAGCTGGAAACCTTCTGGAGTGTCTTTAATAAACAATTCCAAACCCTCTCTGGCTGCTAAATTCCTTTCACTTGAAATTTATATAGAGGATTAGCAGCTACGAAGTCAGCATAAGACAACTGCAACAGGTGATGAGCCTTTCATTTTTTGCAAGGAAATCCTAATCAGTCTGTTCCTGAGATAAAGACCCACCACAGTTCACTTCTAATACTAGAACAAGACATGCGGATTATGTCCGAGATCCGCAATTACTTTCTGAGTGCTATTTAGCATTTGCAGAACATAAGTATGCCGAAACCTCTCCTTTCTAGTGTTGGTTTGCATATTTTAGTCCTTGCTTTGTTAACACTCAGTTGGAATATGCTAATACCTTGATTAACGAGCTTCACGATTCTGCTGCTGATAGTCTGCCGTTTGCTTGAAATCTCACAGGTATGAAAGGCCAAGCTGAAGATGAACTATGTCTCTTCACAGGACTTTAAACTGAGTGCCAGTAAAATTCTTCACTGGTTATAGAATTATACGAAGGATTTAGTTAAACGTGTTTTGTACCAACTGTAACTTTTTCTCACGGAGCTTTTACAATTACTTTTACTATTCATATTCCGGTTGAATTCAATGCCTCAGTGAGAACCAGGTCCTACAAAGAGCTAGTTCTAGCTTTTAAAGTCCAGGCAAAGATAGACAGCAAGTGGGGTAGAGGGGGATACAGCTTTGCTCTCAAGTTGTTACTCTCCCCTGGAGCAATCAATATGATTTTAAGCTGTCATACAGCAGAGGCTGCAGGGCTGTGCGGCTCCCCGATTGCATCACTGCCGCTGCTCTGTGCTCGTAGCTGTTACTGGGCTTTGGCATACCACGGCGTAGTACAGGAGCTTGTCAGAGACAAAGAGGCTCCTATTTGTCTGTCAGGTACATCACCGTCAGCCTGGAGCGGGTACCATGGAAATATCTGATACTGTTGTCATAACAGGAGGGTCAGACCTGTGGTTTGAAACAAGGAGTCTGCAATCATAATAAACTACTAGCTGAAGCGGGCATTTGGTAGTTTAGCCTTGTTAGAACTGAGTCATGAATACATCATGTGCTGCTCTAACAACACTGCCAGGACTTACAGGAAAGTTACTTCATCCTACTTTGTATATATTTGTGTCTGTATATATATGCATATATACATGCACATGTATATATGCACATATGTACAAATATTTAATCTAAAAACCATTCATGAGCATGCTTACTTACTAATAAGTATTTAATTGCTGCAGATACAGTATTTTTGCCTCTAATTGTAGATGTAGTAAAAATGATTACCTTTTTTATTTACTGGGATGCTGACTGCATGTAACATTGATTGATCTACAAAGCAGTTTATAAAGGACAGCAGATCTGCTCCTCTTAACCACTCGGCAACGCAATTATACTCATTTTTTCTCTTGTTTGAAGCAGCAAGGAAGAAGAAAGAGAACACAGAATTAGCCTGGGCAGGCGTACAGACGGTGTACAAGCGAAATACTCTGAAAACCAGTGCAGTAATTCATTCTGGTGTCTGCCAGTATGAATATCCAAAGTCAAACTCAAAATCCTAAATTCTTTTTCCCTACCTCATGTCTTGATGTTGCTAGCATTTAAAGGTGCACTGGAGCACACTTCTCTCCAGTTACTCAGAAAATGCTTGCTCTTATAACAAGGTTTAATTGCTTATCCTAATCACATACTTCTGTGATGTATTTTATGGCATTGTTGGAAAAATATGACAAACATCATAGAGGAAGTTTGAGCTAAGCCTTCCCACTACCATCCTTCAGTTCCTTCTGCATCCCTTGCTGTTCCTCCCCCATCGAACACAATCACCAAGGCTCTCTGGGGTTTTCACAGTTTTCCCCCTCAGTCAGTTTTCTGTGACAGAACATCTTTTCTGAGCTGAAAATATTCAATGAATTCAGGGTAAATTTACAAATACTTTCAGAATATCTGAGCTACATTTTCCAGAGAACTTACAAGTAGTATGGAAATGTTCACTAGCCTCTATTTGTGAAAATATAATATTCAAAGAATCATTTACATAATCATCTACATTCATATTTGAGGAAGAAATATTTCTCCTCGTAAGTGTATGGATCATGAACATGTATTTGAAAACAAAGCTGGAATTTTTAGAGAACCGTTGGGTATCTAGGCTCTATTCATTTCAATTATATGAAAACCTCTTTGGTATGTAAGTATTTTCAACTTAGCACAACTGTGACTTCTATTTACTACACTACTGCAGTTAAGATGTTTGTGTTATCATTAATGTGTCATTCCTGATAGCCTGCACTTCCAATACTGCCATGAAATACCACAATGAAGTTCATGTTACCCACAAATTCTGTTATGTTGTAATACTTTCAGGTGTATACTCAAACATAATGTGTAGAAACTAAAAAGCAGCAATTTTCTTAAAACAGACTCCTAGTCTCTTTAATAAACACTTACAGAGTATCAAAGACAGAGGAACATGAACAACAGCATAAAATATGTTGTAGTACAGATGTTGTGTTATGGATGCTTTGCTTCCCCTTTGCCCTGGGCACATCCTCATCTGCTTGCAATCATGTAGCATCCTGATAGCAACTTACAGCTGTTATTTAATGGCTAAATTCATATTGGGCAAACACACATATGAACTCTATAGATATTCTTGCGTGCCTCCTGCTCTTCTGTGTCACCTGCTGTGCTTTGGTATTATGTTGCTGTCCGGCTGAATTTATACAGTTATCAGTGCAATCTTAGTGTATTTGGCAGTAGACCAAAGGTATGGAAGATGAACAAAGGCTTTTTGAAATAATGGACTAGGTCCTCTGTTCAGTTGCATCCATTTATGCTAGCTGCAATCCTGTTCCAATATCATCAGTGACTTCAATCAATCAGCCTTTATTGCTACAACTTTTGTCACAGCAACTAAATAAAAGCACTATCCATATACTCACTGAAAACACACTGCACTTATGTGAGCCTCTGAATGCAGGCGTTGTTCTGTTAATGGTCCGTAGATAATAATCCAAAATTCAAAGTCTGTGCTTATTCTTAAAAAAAAAAAAAAAGAAGAAAAAGAAATAAACACAATGTCTGTGGTATAGATTCTGAAAACAATCTCTTGGTATCATTACCATTTTGACAGCAAGATTAGTATTTTAGAAGTGAACTTTTCAGCTCAGTCAAGTTTCAGAAACATTTGGATTTGTCATTTATTTGAGGGTCGGTTTTCCTATAAGTGGCTAATTAGTGAAGATGGATCTTTGTAAATGGGTGCTCCTTCCTTGTGCATCCCTAAATCTAGGTTTTATTAATGTGAGGACCATAACCCTTTGTGAAAAATTTCCCACTGGGGTAGCTCTGATGCCAAAACCAAAAGGTGACATTTATAGAAGGTTCAGGTTAGAAGAAAAAGAAAATTCCTTTTCAAACATACAAGTGTTTGAAAGAGCACAACCACATAAAACAACAGAAGGCAGGCTAATGCAATGACACTATTGCACTGAATGCAGAGCTTGCTACCATTACCTACGAGTGTAAATGAAAATGGCAAGTAGTTCCTGCTTAAACAGTAAAAGAAGTGGTTAGCAGCTTTCACAGGGAGAATAAACAGCTGAAATGATTCTAGCTCATTTTTAGAACACCAAAGCTCTGTTTGATGTAGAAAATAAATAAGCTACCACCTTTTCACCCTCTTTGATCATTTAAGATAAGAGACTCAATCCTCTAATTTCAGATTGCGTAATTCAAGAGTATTAGTAACAAGAGGAATAGGGTAAAACATAAATATGCATACATCTATATTATACTATGTAGAGTATTTTAAAAGATAGCACTTCATTTTAAAGTAAATTCTAGTATTTAAAATGATAGTAAATACATAATTTTAATACACTTACATATAAATGCATAAATGCATACATATGTAAGTAGTAACATGAAGACAACCACGCTAGTAGAATGGGTACACAGGCTGTCTGTTGGATTTTTTTTTTTAATGTGACAATTCCTAGGTTATAAACTTTGAAGTTACTGTGCGTGAAGCAATTGAGAGGATGGGAAGTTCAAAATAAGGCATCAAAAGCATACTTTCAATTCTGTACTTGACAGTGTGGATGGGGCACAAGGATTTCTTGTATCGCATGCCTTTCTGTGTAGGATTATGCTGTCACATACCAGCCCTTAATTGACGCTTCAGCCCCTTTGTGTACAGAACAATTCTCACCCACCAAGCTCTGTCTTAATCCATTTGCTCTTAGGCAATAGCTGAAGATTCCTCTCTGTGGTTCAGACCTTCATAAGTGATGGATAATAGTGGATGTACTGGTTTTAAGATACCTGACAATCTGAAGGGAGAAGAGCTCAAGAAGAAATTGCCCAGCACACCCTTAAAACACTTTCTGAAAGGCCCTCTAACTGGCTAGCACTCTAAAATAATGGTACTTACAAGTATTGCTCGCTTCAAAAAATCTTCTATTGCTTTAATTTATAAAGCAGCTGTTTCACGCTCTTTCCCAGTGAAATGAACTCCCTAGGATAGCCGGGATTCAAGGACACTTTTACCACTGTCCTACTGCTTCCAGGGAGTTCACCAGGCCGACTCCAATTGCCACAGGTCACTTCTACCACATAAAGCTGTATTTTTACCAGTTCCCCGATCCATCAGGCACATGGAGGAGCTGCCTGTTGTGCCTGTTGGAGTAAAGTACTGGCTACACAGCACTGCCATCCTGTCCAGTCTGCTGAAACAAGGATCACTGATCTGAAAGAACGGACACATCCCTGTTGCTCGGACCTTGAAATCACCTTCAACACAAGTTGGATTAAGGTAAGTGGACAAAAAAAAAGTTGGCTACAAAATCCAAATATGGACATTATAGTTACAAAATACTTAGCTGAAACACACAGCAGGGCAATGCTGCATCTAGTTGTGTCAAGATATAATCTAGCAGGTCTCTCCCTCATTTTCTGAAGAGGGCTTGTTCCTCAAGTTTTGCAGAAAGTAACTGGATATTCCTGTTTTCTGTCTATTGACTATTCTGTCTTTCTGCAATTACTAATGTCCTTTTTGAACGTCTCCATGCTTGACTGAATTATTAATGTCATCAGCCTACAGAGGGATAAATGCACTTTCTCAACTGATGAAACAACATTTGTCACAGTTTGAAGCCTGTACACGCTTTGAGTTTACGTTCCATGTATATTGGTACCCCACACTTTACACACACACCTCAGCATGATACATAAATGCAGCTTAATGCTGACTCTTGACTTAGGTCAGCTTGACGGCAGGTCAGTCACTTTGATGAGATAATGGATTTGTGGAGACTGACCTTCAGCCATGCCTTGAAGAACACTTTGAGAAACCTCACACAGACACTGCAGCTAAAAAAAAAATGGGGGATTTTAAAGCAGCAACAAAGAGGTAAGTGCAGATCTGTCAGGTCTTGTGGATTTGGCATGGTCACGTAACTGACACTTGTGTTCTACTATCACCTAGGAAAAATTGCTTCCCTATCTTTCTGCCCAGGAGCTGGGATATCTGTGCACTGTCTTGTACTTGCCTACCACAGTTGCACATCCTTGCTCCTCAGTATGTGGCCAGACCATCTAATGAGATATAACAAAATGTGACTGTTGTGGATATCTTGTGTTTTGTGTCACGCTTTCCTGTCTTGGTGTTCAGCACTGAGGAACTTCTTTTGGTATGCCTTTCAACACATTTTCTGAAGGCCAATTTGAGTTATTTTTTGATCAAATCTCTACGAAAAAAATGACTTTGTGGTTCTACAGTTAAATTGAAAATTATTTTAAAAACTTGGTTAGCATTACACAGATAGAAATGTAGGAAATGACAATCTGGGGAGCAGTCAGTTAAGAAGAAAGATTTCTCTCCTTAGCCTGGAAGGTTAAGATACTTCACCGACTATCAGCTTGAGCAAATATTTTTTTTTAATATATATTTGAAATATAGGACAGCATCAGCAAAACAACACAGCGTATCTCTGACCTCTTGCCCCAACTGTCAACTCAGCATACTGGATAAGTGACTCTCATGAGAAACAAAGATTCAAAGAGCAAAGGATTTATTAGGAGGTAGAGGAGACTGTCATCTTTCCATTTGTGTTAGCTATGTCCCACAATGTCTTATTACCTGCTCTACTTTGTAGTTTATTTTTTTACAATAAAGAAGCTTATCCTCATGTTCAGATGGAACTTCCTGTGTTCCAGTTTGTGCCCACTGCCCCTTATCCTGTCACCAGGCACCACTGGAAAGAGTCCAGCCCCATCCTCTTGACACCTGCCCTTTAGATATTTATAACCATTGATGAGATCCCCTCTCAGTCTTCTCCAGGCTAAACAGATACAGGTCTCTCAGCCCTTCCTCATAAGAGAGGTGCTCCAGTTCCCTAGTCATAGTCGTAGCCCTCTGCTGGACTCTCTCCAGGAGTTCCTTGTCTTTCTTGAACTGGGGGGCCCAGAACTGGACGCAGTACTCCAGATGTGGCCTCACCAGGGCAGAGTAGAGGGGGAGGATGACCTCCCTTGACCTGCTGGCCACACTCCTTTTAATGCACCCCAGGAGACCATTGGCCTTCTTGGCCACAAGGGCACGTTGCTGCCTCATTGTCAACTTCTTGTCCACCAGGACTCTCAGGTTCTTCTCTGCACAGCTGCTTTCCAGCTGGTCAATCCCTAACCTGTACTGGTGCATGGAGTTACTCCTCCCTTGGTGCAGGACCCTATACTTGTTTTTGTTGAACTTCATTAGGTTCCTCTCTGCCCAAGTCTCTAGACTATCCAGGTCTCGCTGAATGTCAGCACAGCATCAGCCACTCCTCCCAGTTTTGTGTCATCGGCAAACTTGCCGAGGGTATACTCTGCCCCCTCATCCAGGTCATTGGTGAATATGTTGAACAAGACTGGACCCAGTACTGACCCCTGGGGAACACTGCTAGTTACAGACCGCCAAGTGGACTCTGCGCTGCCAATCACAACCTTCTGAACTCTGCCATTCAGCCAGTTCTCAATCCACCTCACTGTCCACTAATCTAACCCACACTTCCTAAGCTTACCAATGAGGATGTTATGGGAGGCAGTGTCAAAAGACTTACTGAAGTCGAAGTAGACAACATCCACCGCTCTGCCCTCATTTACACAGCCAGTCATGCCATCATAGAAGGCTATCAGATTGGTCAAGTATGATTTCCCTTTGGTGAATCCATGTTGACCACTCCTGATAACCTTTTCCTCTACACGATTAGAGGCGACATCCAGAATGAGCTGTTTCATCACCTTTCTAGGGATGGAGGTGAGGCTGACTGGCTTGGAGTTTCCTGGGTCCTCTTTCTTGCCCTTTTGGAGACTGGAGTGACATTGGCTTTCCTCCAGTCCTCAGGCACCTCTCCCGTTCTCCATGACCTTTCAAAGATGATGGGAAGTGGCTTCACAATAATATCTGCCAGCTCCCTCAGCACTCATGGGTGCATCCCATCAGGGTCCACGGACTTGTGGGTGTTGAGTTTGCCTAAATGACTTCTAACACAATCCTCCAGAATCAAGGGAAAGTCTTCCTTTCTTCAGACTTTTTATCTTGCCTCCAGGGTCTGGGATTCCTGGGGGCCAGTGCTAGCGCAAAGACTGAAGCAAAGAAGGCATTCACTATTTCTGCCACCTCTATATCCTCCATCACCAGGACACCCACCTCATTCAGAAGTGGACCCACATTTTCCCTAGTCTTCCTAGTCAAGAAGTACTTGAAGAAGCCCGTCTTGTTTTCCCTGACATCTCTTGACAGATTTAATTCCAGAAGGAAACAGAAAAAGAAAAATGTACCTGCCAAACTCCATAGTTTTTAAGTAGTATCCACAAAATCAAATAAATTAGACAAAATGCTTCCTCCACAGTATTAAATCTACACAACTTGTCAGAGGTGTTACTTGGTCTCCAGATGACCAGTCTGAAAGAAAAGCCCAAACTACATTTCTGCCATCTGCTGTCCACAGTGATCATTTTAACAAGTCTACAGAATGCCTAATTCAGTCCAACAAAGAAAAAATGTGGCTTCAATGGAAAAGTAAATTGGTAGTATTCTGAGGCAGACCCCAGCAGTGGAAATCAGTTCAGTTTAATCAGTTGGCATAAAAAATCTATAATTCAAAGTGTAATTGAATTTAGAGCAAACACCTGCCTTTTTCTCCGGACTTTTCGTAACAGCTAGACTACAAACTTTTGCTGGTAGCTGGGAGTTCAAACAAAATTTTTACTGATTTGAAGCTCAGGGGAGTCCAGTACCCTTCTTCACTATATCCAAAGTTACACATTATTTCTCTTAGATACAATTGTCTAAAACAGTAAGAAAGGGGAGATACTATGGAATTATAACAATTTCTAATGTACCCTACACAGCTCAGAATCTTCCCACAAACCAGTATGCATGCACATTATTAAAATCAATGCTAAATTAGCAAATCTTTCTAATTGGCTGTTCCTCTCTCTCATCTACATCCCATGTAACCAAGGAGACAAGGATATCTCAGCTTCATGTCTCCTTCCCATCCTTCTACTTCTTTTAACAATGTTCCCCAGAACTCTTTTATCTCCTTCCCCCTGATGAAGGCATGACCCATTTCATTTTAAATAGGAGCCACTCCCTGTTAGCAGAGTGCTACTGCATTTATTAATAAGCCACTGCATTTATTAATACGTGCTTTCCGTCTACAGCATCAAAGATACTTAGGTGCTTAACTTCTGTGAATTTAGTGATTGCTACGTGGCTACATGGTCTGTGGATGAGTGTCCAAGGGCCCAATTAAGAAACTCATGAGTTTCTCATAATCCACATAACCGTTGTTTTTACCTCACCCTTTTTGAAATATTGCTGCCCACAGGTGGTATATTTGGCCAGTGGGGAGTAAGGACTCTTGCTGAAGGAATTTTCTTCCATATAGCTGTCTCTTAACCTGACCTTACCCCCCTTTACATCAAGGGGGGCCAAGGAAGGTCTGCACCCTTCTGTCACTAAGCTATGTTGAGCTGCCCATCAGTAGCTACAGATAGACTTTGTTTTTTCTGTGCTTAGATGTTATTCTTTTCTAGATTAAAACCTTGGAGAAAAAATTAATTCTTTTACACAAGTACTTACTAATTTTGAAAGGTCCTGAAAAGCTGTATTTCGGGACACCTTCTCATGACAGTTATTATTGACACAGTACTGAAAATATTCTGACAATAGCAAACCAAACCAAACACACCATTTTCTGAAAACACAGGCAAGAGATGTTCAACTACACAAATACTTACTCTGTTTATTTTTCCTGGCGTTTCCTGGTATTTTACCTTCAAGGCAGTTGTGAGTATATTTGCCATAGATTGCATCTATATTAATCTTCCCTACATGATCATTTTGCTTCTGTGATTATAGTGAATTATGGACACACATCTCTGGAACACTCAAAAAGAACCTCTTGTAGTATGATCTTCTGTAACTACAAGGGTAACTAAAAGCTTTTCACGCTGACTAGGTAGTAGCAAGTTGGAAATTTTCTTTATTGCAGTTTAGCTGAGCTATGGAATGAAGTATAAAACACAGTTCACTAGATACCTCATTTTATAAGTGTGTATATATATGTGTAAATGCCAAAATCTGTCTTCTTCACTTACATAAACTGACAGAAAATGAGTACAAATGCATGCACCGATATTGTTTTTCATTACAGCTATTAGATGTGTTTTCTTCTGTTGGTACAATTTAAGTATGAACCCTTCCTTTAACATGTTAGGAAAGAAGATAAAGTCATAATTTACAATGTTGTTTATATTGTCTGTGTTCTATGTAGATTATGCTGTCCCTATGTAGAATTGATGTTGAATTTACTGGAGATTTCTGGAGAGGGCTAAAACTACTGCTAAAAACTAAGGTGGCGTAACAAAAACTATTCATGACTATATTTTCTAATATGAAGAAGTACGCACAAACTACTTCTGATCTTGTAAGGTCTTAAATTTTGAGAACTGCTGATTTGCAGAACTAATCGTGTGAGTAATACTATAATCTCTCATGGAGAGTAAATATAATAAAATCATGATTTAATACAATTGAATCACCTTGAGTCTCACATCCAAATCAAATTCTTGAGTACAGACCAGAGAGGTACCGTGAAAAGAGGTGGACCTTAGGTTGAAGAATAATGAACCAAAGGAGGCAGACAAAAACACAGTAAAATGATTATTAATTGCATGAGCCTTAATAAAGATAATTAATGATACGGATGTTCACTATTTGTGGAACAAAATAAAGAAAAAAGTGATTCAAAAAGGCAAAAAACTGACAGCTCCAAGTAGCTTTGAAATATTTTCTCAACAATTTGGTTAATATATGCTTTCTGTTCTTTGAAACAAAACCTGTGAACTTCAGAGACCAATACTCAGGGGCTAGTAAGCCAAACCCCTGGACGACACAGCATGCTGTGAAAATATAGCATTGGGATTAGTGGGAACGGAGGAGGGCCACCACGTCCAATTCAGCAGGCTCAGTCCAAAACACAGAAGAGTACTGATGGAAAGGTATTAGCACCATTCATGTTTTGTGGCCTGCTAAGGACTCAAATGTTGGTTTATTTGGGCTTCTAATGGAGAATATTTTCTTTCACAGAATGACATAAACCTGAATGGAAAACCTTAACACTTTTAGAAAAGGTATTTGACCAAACTCTGAAATTTGACACAGCCTAAATAACTGAACTTAGTTCCATTGGCTTCTATGAACCTATACAAAACTTGCAGAAGATGAGGACTGTGCATTTGCTAGTTGTTGGCAAAACAGCAGGAACAAAGCCAAAGTCTCTGTCTAAATCAGGTATTAAACTTTTTAAAAGGTCAGGATAGAGATGAATGTATGATTACAATTAAAATCTGAAAACTAATGCCTTGCTCTCTGAGTAGAAAAACAAATGAGACCTGGTTTCTATTAATTTGCATCCTACTTGGTCTTTGAACTGGACCTGGCAAGCAGAGACAATATTTTATTTTATAGTGGCTCTCTAAATGGTGGTTCTAATGGGTTAACACTTTAAAAGAACCAACTTGGTGAAAAATATTTTCCAGAGCTAACTAATTCCTTATGCTAGAGAATGAATATGGCCATACTGATATTAAATTATCTGAAAAGGGAGACTGGTACTTTAAAAGAACAGAAATTGTGTCACCTTACATGGCACTTGATAATCATTTCTAGCCTATAGGCATAACATATTATACAAGCTAAAGATAAATCTTGTTTTGTGAAATTTTCAGAGGGCTTTGATATTTGTCAGCCAAAAATTACTATTAAAATGAAAAAAAAGAGAAAGAAAAGGAATCCGAATTTATCTAGTGCAATAGGCCTGAGGATAACAAATTAATCACACTTTCTCACTGTAATCCAATTTGCCATTCGGTTTGCTAAGACTTCAAATTCTATGGTGCAGCTACATATAAAATTGTAACTGATTAGCAGAGTGTTAATGCAGTGATTTTTTTTGGGGGGTGCATTTTATTTTTGAAATTTTATTTTCTTTTTAGGCTTCGAGGAAAATCTTTAAAGATTTCTACTGGATGATTCTGGAGACAAGGTAGCAGCCTGCAAATGTAATTAGTTCTTTTCCTTTCCCATCGATATTTTCGTGGATCGTGATGCAATCTTAGAGATGCTCAGGAAGGAACCTGCAGTGGCTGACTGCTCTAGGGCAACAGGTGGTCATTTCCTGGATCCAACTACAGAACATCTGCTTTGGTAGCAGAAATGGAGAAAATGAAATCTGTGCAGAGTAGCAACAGCATCTCTGATGTATTATTGAAACAGTTTATACCGGGCGCTTCGTATGGAAATGGCCCATGGGAACGTTAATTAGCACAGCTACTCGGAAGCTTTCAGCTAGATGCTTTATATTAGATTGTTTTGTCCAGCTTAGTAAGATTTGTAGGCTTTAAAATATTTGTATATTCTAACACTTTGCAAAACATATCAATCTTCCAAAAAACTCACCATCTTAAAACACAGAACTTGCAGAGGATCTCAAGGAGTCAACTCTTTCATTTAACTTACAGAAGCCTGAGAAACCTAGAGCAAAATTATGTCATAATTTATGCAGATATAGTTAAGTGAATCATGTAATAACTTTTTTCTACTAGAAAAGCAAAACAGAAGACAAATGTTCTCAGCTGGATGCAGTATTTCTGGGTAACAATATTATAGCGTTTTTAATTTACAGATTATATTTTGGGTGATTAATATTGTCAAAAAGATAAATAATCTGTCTGAATATAAATATAGATGTAGAAAATTGTACTTAAGGTTTTTACCCAGTAGTTGTATATCACTGTCAAATATAGCAAAAAACTCAGTGACTAAAGGCACAAAGTTCTGCTACAGAGCAGCACAGTGCTGACTAATGTACAGTTTACTTACAAGGCGCATTATTATTTTTTATTTGCAAATTAAGCTTCTGCCTCTTCTGTGTTGCTGTGTTCTGTGAAAAGACAGAAATATATTATCTCTTCGCCCTCTGCTACTTCATCCTCCAGCTGCTCTGCTTTCAAATGATTGCCATGAGTATTATATCCAGATGAGAGAAACCTGGGACTGTGCTATACTGATGTGCACGGGTATTGATTACTTATCTCCTCATTTGAGTCACTTCACCTTGGTATCGCCTCTCATTTTTCCCTGAGATCTGAAGAACGTAATAAAAGCTGTTCCTCCTAATTTGTACCAGAGGCTATGATTTAGAAAAGCACTTGGACATGTAAGTGTTTTGGTGAGCAGGGCTAGGTCAGGCGGGGAAGGGACTGAGGCCAGGGAAGTTCCCTCTGCCGCAGAGCAGCTAACCGGCTCTGCGCTGTTCAGCCTCAGAATGCCACGCTGGGAAGGGGAGGCTACAGTGAAAACCTGATTCTCTTCACTCCATTTCACAAATGAAGATGTGAGGTACAGACAAACTAAATCCCAGAGCCACAAAGCAATGGGTGCCTGTTCCCACTGAAATCTGTGGGAGCTGGACACTTACAAACACTTTAGAGTACGTAGGCTCAGTGACTTGCTGAGATTATTTTGAAAACCTGGGACAGAGCAGGGATGATACATCAATTTAGTACTGCTGGGCTGCTTTTAATCTTGATTTTACTGTTTTTGGGGGGATTTTTGGTTTTGTCTACTAGCAGCTGGACAACAGCACAGGTCCTTTAGTGTGGGATACTATACTCCGTTCACCTTGCCTATGACTCAGAGCAAAGAGCCCTTAATTTTGCCGCTTAGATGATTTTAGATGATTTTTTTTTTTTATTAAATTTTCTTTAATAACATCCCATTTAAAGCTCTGGGACAATGGTAACCCTAATAGGAAAGGAGACTGATTTAAAAACAGTCATAAAATGGAACTGCTGACTCATTTGTATTCCTTAAAACCTACCTGACTACCAGCTTCTCTGCCTAGTAACAGGCAGAAGGGAAAAGTTGAATAACTTGAATCTGATTAAAGTAGTCTCCTCTCTGACCCTCTGCGCTCAGACTGTCAGCATTGCAGGTTGAGTCTGCAAGTAACTTCTTTTTCATTCTGTCATCAGCTGTGAATTATATGCAGTCTCAACCCTCTCTGACAACATGCTTAAATGCTTTGTTAGCTGCAGGCCTGCAACACTACATGTGCAGCGGGTGACTAGAGGCAGTGGGGACAGAGCAGGCTATTTCAATCCCTAGACAAAAGAAGCAGTAATTCTGTGCTGACTTGCCCTCTGTCTGCTGCCTTCAAGCTCAGTAGTTCTCATCAGTCCCTAGCTATTTCTACTCATGGTCCAGAATATCTGCTGCCCAAATAACCTCTTAGTCAGCCCCTGGAGAAATTCAGCAAAGCCCTGACACGTGTGACTCATGAGTAAATGGCTTAACTCAAGGTAAGACTTTGAACCAAACAGTATTTCTGCATTTCATGAAAAACAAATGGCAAACCTTTCCCTTTTCACTCAATCCAACATATGTAGCATTCCTAAAATACTTAATTTAGCTGAAAGTGACCTTGCAGGAAAGGTGAGTTAGCAGCACTGTGATTTAGAAAAAGATTTTTTTAATAGCATGATTGACAGTAGAATGCATGCAGATTTCCAACAAGTATCTGCCAGTTTAGGGGACATGATTTCAGCATTTCCTGCTGTGTTTCTCTAGTGAGCGGCATTCTGGTAGCTGGGGGCTGCACAAAGAAAGACCTCCTTGCTTAGACTGGCACCAGGAAATCCCATTCTCCCCCTTTTTGTGAACACAGAATTGACTGCCAGGATTGCAGCATCAGGCCCTAACTCAGTGCACCTCATTGACTCTACTCCTGTGGAAGGGACTTAATCTAAAATGGATGACAAACATACCAGGGAGTATTCACTGACATGCTGCCCAAATTTTTGTAATTTAACATAGGGAAATAGTAAGATCACCCAATTTTGAGCAACTAGACTTGAAATGGGCTTCTCCCAGAGGTGATTTAGTGGAGAAAACAGATTTTGGCACTCTGTTGCTACTAAGAAGAGTGTGTGTCTCTCCACTGAGCATCAGAGAAATTCTGGGGAGATGACACAGCTAAGCTCAATGTGTCAACTGAATAGCTCAATTCATTCAACTCTTCCCTGCAGAATTATAGGCTACGCCTCAAAGCAGTGGGATATTAATTAAAACAGACCGATTATTTGTCTTTGCAAACTGCATGACTGATGATTACATAATATTATTTTCTACAGTAAACAATGTTAACTATCACTCAGCTTCTCATTTGCTTAGTTAGGCAGCTGAAAAAGTCCCTTTCCTAGATTCACTGTAAATGGGATTAAGCTGATGGGAGTTTTATGACTTGCTTTATGTCATATGCAGGAACAGCGATGTGAACTGTTGCTCATTTCTTCTAGGGAGAGCTCAATTAATGAATGGCAAAACAGGGTCTGTAAAATCCAGCCGGTTTTAATCTTCTCATCATAAATCACTTCTTGCGGTTAAGGGCTTCTGATCTCTTACAAGGGCAGCTGTAGAGAACACACAGGTACATTAGTAATATTTGCCTTCATTTACAGATCATCATCTAAACCATAGATTTTGGTCAGTCATGAGTTGGGGGAAAAGAACCGGTGAAGGACTGTTTCCTGTCAACCAGATGTTAGTTCCTAGTCATGCATTCAAATAAAACCCTACTGTGTAAGGTGATTCCTCACACATCGTAAAATATGTGTATCTTTGGCCACATAACTCCCAGAGGTGCCAGACCTGCATCTGCATCATCTGGTCTTGCCTGTGCAAGGACACCAGAGCCCACAAAACTGGTATCAATGACTCCCGATATCCTTGCAGTCAGACAGGACCATACCACACAGATACAGCTCTAGCTCCTCTCGAGTTTCAAAGCTATTCTGCTGGATTGCTCCCTTCCCTGACGTGTCATATTGAGGACCCTGGGGCCATGTGCTGTCAGCTAGGCTCTCACAGGCTCACTGCTGCTGAGTTTAAAGTGGCTATTAGTTCCAGGCACGGTGGTATTTTCAGGGAAACAATATTGATGGATTTTCTCTCTGACATATTCTCAGATGATGTCTTAACATTTTAGGGACCAGCAGATGAGATGTTAAGCCTACATTTCTTGACAGGGTCAACGCAGCAGAAATAATATATCTCCGTAAGCAGCCACATAGTATATGGGTACAGTGCTAATGAGTTAGATTCTCTTCTCCAGCGCAAGTGGCCTCACAGCCGTTCGCTCAACAACATATCTGAGGCCTGCATACTCTAGAAGCCATTAAAGTTCACACCCCATCATACATTATTCCTGCCCTGTACAAACCAAGCCTGAAATTCCCATGCAAAAAAAAAAAAAGCTTTATGAATAAAAAATGATTCTAAGCTCCATTATAGTGTGTGAATTATTGATGATGTTGGAAAACATTGCTGAGCAATTTTGACCTGTATCAACTGTAAAAGGAGAACCATGGGTAAATAGAGTTCTCAGAAAAATTCAAACACCTGATTTAGATACAGAGTTTGCTATACAACCCAAACCAAAGCTTTTATTTTTCTCCTTTGGAAGGGTTGCGTTATTCTAAAACACGCATGACCAAGAGGCACTATTCAGTGTCCAATTTCAGTGTTGTGCAAGGTGCTAAAGAGGGGTCTGATGGACAGTTAGTTCAGAAAAAAATCGGAGACTCTAACAAAAGCCTTGAGTGCCAGCGCCAGACAGTGCCATGAAGAAACAAGACATGTGGCTGTGGGGGACCTCTGACCACAAAAAATGTTACCATGTGTCATTCTCCAACTTAATGGACTTAAGGCCCAGTTAAGAGGGAGAGGGAGAAGAAAAAGCAATAAATACAGTGCAAAAGGAGGCAGAAAAAGTGTTTTTGAGACACTGTTGTGGGTATAGTACCTTCAGCAGAGTTCCAGGCAACAACTCTTTAATGGCTTCAGATTCTAATTTCTGTTTTTTAAAGTTTGATAGACAAACTATGTTTGTAATACAGTGCAATATAGCAAATTCTTCCATAGTTCAAGTCAGAGAACTTGAACTTTTGCAAAGTTGTTTTTCCACAGAGTGCCATAGTCACCCTACTTGCTTATCCCAGGGAAATTCTAAATTGGACTTCAGAGAAGAAAAATGGATGATAGCTACTGAAACTTTTGCAAGGGGGGAGATACCAACGCTCCCTCTCCAGCCCCCCTCCCTGAGAACAAAAACCCCAAGGTAAGTCAGAACCACGAGCTATCTTAATGACATTAGATTTTTATCTAATATGGATAATTTTTTAGAACTAGATTGTACAACTCAAAGCATATTTGCAACCATCTAACTCTTATTTGTAAATTAGAGTGCACACGTTTGTAAATCCAAACAGCCTTTGGAATCTGGGTACCTGTAAACACCTGGTATTTTCATGAACATGAAATACAATGAGCTTGTGAACTGTGTGAAAGGTAAGTGTTTAATGGTACTCATCCAGTTGTGAGACTGCGGCTCAGGCTGTTTACTGGTGACAGCTGTGCCCGTAGTACAGCTCAGGAGCGTAACAACCCACAACAAAGCACTGAGGCATAAAAACCTGCTTCCTTCGCATAGATGGGAAAAAAACAAACCATGTTTTTTGATCTGTACCTGGGGAATTTTGCCTTTGTAGCACTCACATTTCCACTATGAACCCAAACAGACTATTTTGATTTATTTACTGCTTTTCTTAGGAGACTTCTTCACTCTACAAAGACTGCCAAACACAGAAAATTAGTTAAGACTTTCTGAGCTGAGATAGATTAATTTAATCTTTATCTTTCTTTTTAAGTGAGGAGAAGGATATGACACTGTCTCTTAATCCCTGCTTGACATTTCTGAGTAACAGGGTTGGTAAGCAAATGCCTATTTCTAGAATAATGGCATGGGTATTCTTCCATAGTGAAGCTCTGGAGAAAAGAGTTGCCATGAGCGGTTACGTGGAAGTCTCCTGCCCAGTTATCTATCCCAAGAACCATCACCTGCCTGAGCAGAGCTTACTTGCTCCATTGAGTCCCATTGTTAAATTATTATATTTACTCAATTTTTTTCTGAAGAAAACACACAAGTCCCTGCTCAGGTAAACTGCAGTTCATCCATCTGATCTTTGGCCCATTATCTTGCTGCTTTGGCTTAGCGTTCCACTTATATGACAATGACTAATATGACCAATATCGACTCCTCTGCTGAATTCAGCGTTTTCTAGCTAGCAAACTCACAATGAATAAACACATTCAGCATAGGCCAATTAAATGCCTCATCATAGGAGTTGGCTGCCATCATTCCGGAGCAGGCATGTGTAGGCATCACAAAACTCAGCGCTGACATTTGGGTCTCAGATTTGCTAGCATCTTTGCACTTATATAGTACTGTTCTCTCCACTGGGCCTCCAGATGCCTTTCCAGATGTCATGCAAGCGAGAAGGCTACTAGGAGCCCATCTTCCATTACTCTCTTTCCTTTCTATCTCCTCTAAGCATCTTCTTGGCTATCTTTGCTAAATGGACACACATTCCTGGTTTTATCAGCCCTTACACCAGCTATCATAAGCAAATCCACGATCTCATACAGAGAGGATCCTTGCCCATCTATTCTGTTGGCCTTTATACCAGTTGCCTAATTCCTAGCATGCAAACACCACACTCATTCACAACACCTTACTTGTTTTTCATAAGCCTACTCTCTAGGTACAGCCTCACTGCTTTTTTTTTTTTTTTTTAAAAAAAAAAGATTGATTGGGTAAGTGAGAAACTCAGGCATTTCTCTCTCATTTCTGTTAATCAGTACTGTTTTCAGTACTGATTAATGAAAAAGGTCAATATAACTGGTTAGTTCCCTTAGGTTACAGAGTCTTCTCCAAAATGGAACCACCTTTTTAGATTTGCTCTTATGTATACATGTCCTTACAATGCTGGTTCAGATGGGGTTCTTGCTCTGTGATGTACAATTCAAATTACCGGAGCGGTTTAAATCTTTAAAAGGTCTTTAGCTGTGAGAAAGGACTGTCGTCTCTGAAGTATTTTAAGTGTTCTAATAAATTAAAATCATCCTACTTTACACAGTCCCACTGTGGATGCCTTCCTGCACCAAGGGAAGAGGTACAGTTTTAAATACTTTCAGTAGTTTTAGATTTCTCAGAGTAGGCTGCAAAATATCAGGCTGCTGTTGACAACTTGCCAAGAAGTGTTTCTGATTCCTTTTCCTTTCTTTCATTTTAGGGACTGGGAGAAGTTATTTACTTTCTGAGAGGTCCCTTGTCAACTTTCTTAAAGAGCTTGGAGTGAAACTAGAAGCCATGAAATGCCTCACTTGGAAGAAATATATTTATCAAGATCTAACAGCTGGATGTCTTGCAAGATCTGTTCCCAATTTATTGCTTGTGCATAAGCATGACTTAAAGTTGAGTCGCTTTTAATTGGTTTCGGATCACGCAATATTATTTATTCATTGCATCACAGGGGTGTTCAGGTTCTCCAATTCTGGAACTTTATCCTGCTGTGCAAGAAGCTGCACACAGAAACCAGAAAGTCTCTTTGTGACTGAAATTATCTATCACAGCACAACTTATTTTTCTAAGAGTTCTCTGTAAATCGTAGCTATTGTATTGGGTTTGTGTGGCGAGGTTTTGCTAGCGGGGAGGCTACAGAAGTGGCTTCTGTGAGAAGATGCCAGAAGCTTCCCCCATGTCTAACGGGGCCAATTCCAGCTGGCTCCAAGACAGACCTGCTGCTGGCCAAGGCTGAGCCCATCAGTGACAGTGGTAGCGCCTCTGTGATAACGTATTTAAGAAGGGGAAAAAAATGGCACAACAGCAATTGCAGCCGGAGAGAGAGAATATGTGAGAGCAACAGCTCTGCAGACACTGAGGTCAGTGAAGAAGGAAGGGGAGGAGGTGCTCCAGGTACTGGAGCAGAGATTCCCCTGCAGCCCGTGGTGAAGCCCATGGTGAGGCAGGCTGTCCCCCTGCAGCCCATGAAGGTTAATGGTGGAGCAGATATCCACCTGCAGCCTGTGGAGGATCCCACACCAGAGCAGGTGGATGTGCCCAAAGGAGGCTGTGACCCCATGGGAAGCCCGCACTGGAGCAGGCTCCTACCAGGACTTGTGGACCTGTGGAGAGAGAAGCCCATGCTGCAGCAGGCTTGCTGGCAGGACTTGTGACCCCGTGGGGGACCCACGCTGGAGCAGTTTGTGAAGAACTGCAGCCTGTGGGAAGGACTCACATTGGAGAAGGTTGTGGAGGACTGTCTCCCGTGGGAGGGACCCCACGCTGGAGCAGGGGAAGAGTGTGAGGAGTCCTCCCCCCCGAGGAAGAAGGAGCAGCAGAGACAATGTGTGATGAACTGACCACAACCCCCATTCCCTGTTGCCCTGCGCTGCTCGGGTCAGGGAGGAGTTAGAGAATTCAGGAGTGAAGTTAAACCCGGGAAGAAGGGAGGGGCGGGGGGAAGGTGTTTTTAAGATTTGGTTTTATTTCTCATTACCCTACTCTGATTTGATTGATAATAAATTACACTAATTTTCCCAAGTCGAGTCTGTTTTGCCTGTGACAGTAATTGGTGAGTGATCTCCCTGTCCTTATCTTGACCCACGAGCCTTTCATTATATTTTCTCTTCCCTTGCCCAGCTGAGGAGGGCAGTGATAGAGCGGCTTTGGTGGGCACCTGGTGTCCAACCAGGGTCAACCCACCACAGCTAGTATTTGCGAAGTCCAATGCAGAGTAATTCCAAGTTAAACTATATAACTAGTAGGAACTAGAAGCAACCCTGCCAGTGTTCTAAAAGGAACAAACAAAATAGTTTTATCTGCATGACTACCTACACAAACATACATGTATGGTATATAATTTTATGTCATTCCAGGATCCACCTTACTATGTTTGCAACAATGGAGAGGTATTTACTGGCAAAATGTATGGATATCCGCTGATTGCAGTGCTCTGCAAGAGCTTGAGAAAGTTGTTATTTTATTGTCTATGCTTTACGTTACAAAGAAAGGGAACTGAAACAAAACAAGGTAAGGGAAAAAAGAATCCCTGTCCACCAAGACCTTTGTGCCACTGCCTGAATTACAGGATCTTCCAGGTGAGTACACCCTCCATGCGGTTAATAGATGGCAGGTCCTAATACGCAGGGCACCTCAATTGAATTAACACAGAGACATGATCCTCAAATTGTTCATTAATACTGTATTATGATAGTCCTCATCTTCCTGCAAAGAATAAATATTACATTGTAGTGCTTCCTTTGGCTGTATATATACTACAGACATAGAATTTAATTCAGAAATCCTGGATAAGATTTATGAGCATAAGTTGCTCTTCTTGTTTACATGGGTAATTTCCTCACTTTGCTTAGCAGGTTTGAAAAACTTTTGTCTAGAGCCCAAAATGCCCCGTAATATCATTTCACATCTATCCAGGGAAACCTTTAATGAACTAGAAGTGTCAAGTATAACCCTCTTTCATATAACAGTTTAATATTCAGAATGAATATTACAGGGAAATGGATTAGCTTTCCTTGATGTTTATGAAGTTGCTGTAAAAGCAGATGGATAATTGCTATAGCAACTTAGCACATCAGGAGAGAGCCATTGAAAAGCATTCCATAATCAGGACCATGACCTTGACAGCCCTCACTTTCAATTGCCTAAGCAATATTTTTCATCTGTTGTAATCAGGCAAATTTGTTGCATGGCAGTAAACCTAGCTGGACTACCCCAAAACACCGTCTGTTTGGAGTGAGGAAATCTAAGAAAGGTCATGCATCTCAGTTTAAGATGTTTTATTAATTTTTCCCCTATGGCATCTTATATATTCTTGTATTTCAAATTTAGTACACTGAAATAATGAAGTAGCAAGTGGATGTTACATATTCTAAATTTAGTAAGATACTGTCTCTCAACACTTCACAGACAAACGGAGATGAACAGGCTACATAAGTGGACCACAAAGTAGACTGCGAACTGCCAGACCCGCCAGGCTCAGAGGATTATGAACAGTGGCATGACCTCCAGCTGCAGACAGGTCTGTAATGGTGGACCCCAGGGGCTGATGCTGGGGCCAGTACTGTTTAACGGCATCACTGACTACTTGAATGATGGTTACAGAGTGCACCTTTGGCAGGTTTGTAGATGACACGAAACTGGGAGCAGTGGCTGATACACTGCAGTTGTGTTGCCATTCAGAGGGACACTGGCAGTCTGCAGAAACGGACTGACGGAAGTGTCATGAAGTTCAACAAAAGAAAATGCCGAGTCCGGTATCCTGGCCTGTAATAGGAAAAGTGTTGCCAGTAGGTCAAGGGAGGTGATCCTCCCCTTCTACTCAGCGCTGGTGAGATACATTTGGCATCTAGATCCAGCGCAAGGAAGACAGGGATGTTATGGGGCAAGTCAGAAAAGGGCCACAAAGTTGATTAAGGCATTGAACATGTGTCATACGAGGAGAGGCTGAGAGAGCTGGGACCTGATGGGGGGAGTGGTAAGAGACAATGAATCCAGACTCCTATTCTAAATGGTGCTCAGTGACAGGACAAGAGGCACAATAAGCACAAAATGAATTATGAAAATTCCACTTAAACACACCGTACAGCGTGGGTGGTTGAACACTTTAACAACCTGTTCTCCATCCTTCAACACACTGAAAACCCAACTGGACATGGCCCTGAGCAACCTGCCCTAGGTGACCCTACTCTGAGCAGACAGGTTGGACCAGACAATCTCCAGAGGTACCATCCAACCTCAGTGACTGATACTGTGATAAGGCATTGTGATAAGACTCTCACAGAGGAGCTGATGTCTGATTTTCTCCAATTAATTTTCCCATCTGCATTGTCCAGAGACCTTCACCTTTCATGTTGTAGGGTAGCCTAATGTCAACACTGTATCCTGTTCTGCTGCTCCTCTCGTGATAGGGATCATTATATAACTTTGTTATGTGAACATGAATGAAAAGATCCGTATCACAACATTGTTAGTAAGAACTGTTGAAAGAAGAAAGGAAAAATAAGGAATGAGGTCCAGCAAAACCTTCCAACAGCCGGTATGTGTACCCCTCCTCTCTTGAAAGAGCCATTTCCAGCTCCAAAGGGAGCAGACAAGTATATTCTTCTTTGAACCTATAGGTTGAGGGCATGAACTATTCTACCTTTACCATAACAGGATTGTCAGTGAGAAACTTGAGATGTTTAAGTGGCTTAGTTGAACTACTCTACAGGTCACCTGAGCATGTGATGACCAGTTTCCATGGAAATCTCGAAGGATTATATTTTCTCTGAATTTCTGGTATTTCTTAATATTCAGCTGAGGTGAAAGTATCACATGAACAGGTCTTAGGATGTCTCACAGATTAACCAGTGAGTCTTCAGTATTTATTCAGTGCTGAGAGAGATTTACATACAGAGTGATGAAGATTTGTCTCTGTCTTACAGAGAAACACAGGCACTGAAGATTCAAGTGGCTCATTTAAGGTAAGAAAAGTGGCTAACAGTGGAGAATGGCAATGCTTCACTCCAGTAAGATAACCAGCAAACAGAAGAAGTCTTTCTCCCTTCTTTCTGTGTTTGTCGTCCCAGCTGAAAACAAAAAGCTCTGGTGTACATTCAAACAACATTAAAAATTAATCACCTTGTCCTAATTTAAAAATCTCCATATTCATGAGATCTTGCATAAGGTGTTTGGTTTTGTTTTGTTTGTTTGTTTGTTTGTTTGTTTTTACTGAGGCCAACAGGCATAGCCAACAAAAACCCTAACTAAAACCAGCAACAACTTTTTTACACCACACCTGCTCTTTGAATAAAGACCAAATTTCTAACTTGAGTATTGAGTTGGTGAATGGAGACTTTTCTAGCTGAAAGTAAAGATGCACTGCTATCACTTGTTTGTACATAGGGGATGAATTATCCTTCTTCCACAGTAAAAAGAAGAGGTATGGGCTTTTTCTTAAAATAAACCCTTATTTTTTTAATTCCCCATAGATAGGAAGTGAGAGTAAGTCAGTTATGGCAGAATTTGTCATACTAAGGGACGGAGCATAAATCATCTTAGAATAGTAACAGTGTTTGATGCTACACAGTGAACCTCCCTGGGATTCCCTGCAGCTAATTTTGATCTGAAAAAGCCAAGAAGCTCCCAGATGTTCTTATCACAGATAGCAACCTCCGTGTATTCCTTTTGATTATGGCCAAAGAAAAAACATGTGGGAGAAATACCACCATTTAAACAGAATTTTGTACCTGAGGGAATGAAGTAATTAAAGCAGCAACAGAGGAAGAGGCCCTGTCTTTTGACATAAAGACTGGAAATAAGAGACTCAGTTATGCAGGAGACCTGCATGGTTGAGCAAGGAGCTTCTGAAAAAGCTCAAGTGGAAGAAGGATGTTTACAATAAGTGGAAGAAGGGACTGAACCCTTGGGAGGATTACAAGAATGCTGCCAGAATGTGCAGGGATGAAACAAGGAAAGCCAAGGCCACCTTGGAATTAAACCTGGCATGGGATGTCAAGCTCAACAGGAAGGGCTTCTTCCAAGTATATTGGAAGCAAAAGGAAGACCAGAGAAGTTGTGGGACCACTGTTGAATGAAATAGGAGCCATGGTGACGGAGGATGCGGAGAAGGGGGAGTTACTGAATGCCGCCTTTGCTTCGGTCTTTACTGCTCGGCCCAGCCCTCAGGAGTCTCAGGCATTGGGGGAAGTAATGGGGAAAGAAGACTTCCCTTGAGTTGAGGAGGATCGAGTGAGGGATCAATTAGATCAATTAGATATTCACAAGTCCATGGGCCCTGATGGGATGCACCCGAGAGTGCTGAGGGAGCTGGCGGAAGTCATTGCTGGGCCGCTCTCTGTCATCTTTGAAAGGTCCTGGAGAACAGGCGAAGTGCCTGAGGACTGGAGGAAAGCCAACGTCACTCCAGTCTTCAATAAAGGCAAGAAGGAGGACCCGGGGAACTACAGGCCGATCAGCCTCACCTCCATGCCTGGAAGATGATGAACAGCTTGTTCTGGGCATCATCTCAAGGCATGTGGAGGAAAAGAAAGCTATCAGAAGTACTCAACATGGATTCACCAAGGATTCACAAATCATGTCTGACTAATCTGATAGCCTTCTATGATGGCATGACTAGATGGATAGATGAGGGGAGGGGAGGGCAGTAGATGTGGTCTACCTTGACTTAAGCAAGGCATTCAACACCGTCTCCCACAACATCCTCATAGGGAAGCTTAGGAAGAGTGGGCTTGATGAATGGACAGTAAGGTGGATATATAACTGGTTGAAAGACAGAGCTCAGAGGGTCGTGATTAGGGGCACAGAGTCTAGTTGGAGGTCAGTGACGAGTGGTGTTCCCCAGGGGTCAGTACTGGGTCCAGTCCTCTTCAATATATTCATCAATGACCTGGATGAGGGGATAGAGTGCACCCTCAGCAAGTTTGCTGATGACACAAAGCTGGGGGGGGAGCAGGGATGGCTGACACACCGGAAAGCTGTGCCGCCATACAGAGAGACCTGGACAGGTTGGAGATCTGGGCAAAGAGGAACCTTATGAAATTCAACAAGGGCAAGTGTAGGGTGCTGCACCTGGGGAGGAATAACCCCATGCACCAGTACAGGTTGGGGGCTGACCTGCTGGAGAGCAGCTCAGCTGAAAGAGACCTGGGCGTCCTGGTGGACAACAGGATAACCATGAGCCAGCAATGTGCCCTTGTGGCCAAAAAGGCCAATGGCATCCTGGGGTGAATCAAGACGAGTGTGGCCAGCAGGTCGAGGGAGGTCATCCTCCCCCTCCACTCTGCCTTGGTGAGGCCGCACCTTGAGTACTGTGTCCAGTTCTGGGCTCCCCGGTTCAAGAAGGACAGGGAACAGCTGGAGAGGGTGCAGCAGAGAGCTACCAAGATGATTAGGGGACTGGAACACCTCTCTTATGAAGAAAGACTGAGGGATTTGGGTCTCTTCAGTCTGGAAAAAAAGACAGCTGAGGGGGGATCTTATCAACACTTATAAATACTTAAAGGGTGGGTGTCAGGAGGGTGGGGCCAGGCTCTTTTCAATGGTGCCCAGGGACAGGACAAGAGGTAATGGTCACAAACTTAAGCATAGGAAGTTCCACCTAAACACGAGGAGGAACTTCTTTACTCTGAGGGTGGCAGAGCACCGGAACAGGCTGCCCAGAGAAGTGGTGGAGTCTCCGTCTCTGGAGACATTCAAAACCCGCCTGGACGCGTTCCTGTGCAACCTGCTCTGGGTGACCCTGCTCTGGCAGGGGGGTTGAACTAGATGATCTCCAGAGGTCCCTTCCAACCCTATGATTCTACGATTCCCTGAAGCAGCTGCACTTTGTACATTGCCAGTGGGTAGTTTGTCCACAGTGTGCTTTCTTAAATGCTATTGAGTTTACACCACATTGTCCAATCTTGCACATTTGCCTAAAAGAGTACCAAAACCACACACATAAGCAGTCTAGAATTCCTTATATCTGCAGCTTGTTTTATGTATAGCAGACATGCATCTGAGCATCTTCCAATGGTGCTGACCATAGAATACTTGCTTTTGAAATTATGATTAAAAACGTGTGGACAAACATATTGCTTTCAGGTCATTTTGCAGAGACAAAACTAGTATACGTCATGTTTATTCTGGTCTTTTCCAGATCAAAAGAATTCTTGCTTTGTGGTAAGCATGTGCAGCCTTCAGAAGCTTAACTAAATAAAAAACTGTGTTTTCAAGCTGGGTGCCTGGCTCCAGGCCTTCCCCAAGACTGAGAGCTGCAGGACTTTGCTGCTGCCCCTGAGAGAGATGCCAGCTTGGGAAGCAGCTCACTTGGTCTTCACCCAGGGCCACCCAATTCCCCTTCACAAAGACACTCCTCTGGATCACAGAAAATCACCTACTGGCAGCTCCACTTCTGTGGTTCACCCTTCCATGCTTGGCATCAGATCAGGACAGTTTGCATTACAGTGCCACCGACTGGAAAGGATTTCCTTCAAAAATATGTGATACCTGCAGGTAGCAAAACCAGTCAGAGCTCTTAGCTCTTTGGCTAGCGTATAGTACGCTTATCATATTGCCTCTAGTAGACTATGGTGCTTCATGGCACCTATTAGTAAACATGGAACATGTAAACTTGAGCTTGATTTTGATTTGAAATTCAATGATTACTGACATCTTAAAAAAGCAGGTCTCCAGAAGCACCCTGTAATTTTTTTGATGACCCCACTGACAACTAGATAAAGCCACATATAATGTGTGGATGTAGACCTTTAAAAAAACATTGTATTACTTTAATCTCCCCCTGTATGTTCAGGCTGTTCTCTTTTCACCCTATTATATGTACAATTAGAGCAGACTTACTGCCTTACAGTTGAATATCATGCTTACTTATTAACAAAGCTCAAAAATTTTATTACAATGGAAGCTTTATTAAAATAGCCTACAGAAAGACTTAAGATGTAAAGATAATAATAAAGAAGTACACTCCTAAACAGCCACATCAATATATTCAGCACCTTTAGAAACTGTTGTGGAAAACACTGAAAGTTTTATTTCCCTTTTAGTGCTTAGAAAATAACATTAAGAAGCTTAATTGGCTTTCTCAAGGTCACACATTGAAGTCACTGACAGAGCGGCGATTGCAGAGTAGAAAAGCCAAGGTACTGAATGCTAGCAACCATAGGACTGGCACCAGTGCCCTAGGTCTAAGCCGTGCCTGCCTACTCTTGGCATAAATACAGCAAGTTGTTTCTTCCCTTTTCCCCTAAAGAACAAAATGATTTGCAATTTCTGCTGGCTGCTGGGAATTCGGTTTGCTGGAGCTTTGACGGCTGAAAATGAACCAACAGCAGGTGGCAGTAGTTTGTCACGCTTCCAACCCCTCCTGGGTTCACAAGCAAGAGTCTCTGGCCATATAAATAGCTTTTTGCCTCCTGGATTTGTTCTATATTTCTGCAGAAGACTTTTGACTCTCCTGGAAAGGTTTTCTACTAGACCTCAAAGAAAGCTTGGTACTGGGCGACGCTTGGTGATGCCAGGTATGCCCAGTACCCAGCACTGAATACATGCTGCTGGCCTCATTGAAAGACTGCCTGTGTGGCTGCAGAGAACAGTGATGTTCCAGGAGGCGTGGGTAGAATGAAGAAAAAAGGGGCAGATAATTTTCTGTCAGTCTCTGGAGTACTACAGGAGCACCCTGAATTATATGTGATGATCAGAATGACTTATGCAGACTTCTAAAGCAAGACTATAAAGCACTTAAATATTCTCTATGAAATGAACCTCGTAAATGCAGTGTTTAAGTACTGCATTTTCCTACATCAGAATACATGCCAGTAATGTATTTTTTGTTTATTTCCAATTAACATGCATGGTTTCTTCCTTCTTAACTTGCGTTTTATAACACAAGCAATGTCTCAAGGATATGTAAGTTAATTGTTTTGCACTGAAATGGCTGTGTTTTTCATCTGTTAGCTACAGTTATTGTGTGCAGGAAGGCTGTTAAAACCTTAGTAAACATTATTAAGCACAAAAAGAATGATGATAGTTCAATGAGCACTAAGCTGTGGACTAATGGAATGATGCATGGTACAATGCAAGAACAAGGGGAAACTACAAAAGGAATTCCACATTTGCAAGCAAGCTGAGCTTTGTGAAATCTCTAAAGATAAATTCAGCAGGGTAAGGAGTGATTACGCACTTGCTGCAAGTTCTGCTTCTCAGTAGAACAAGCTGGTTGTAAGAACCCTAGTAAAAGCTCCTATTTTCCTGTCCTTACCAGGGGGAAAAAGCAGCAAACTCTTCTATGCATACATTATTATGTAGGAAAGCAGCATAGGTAAAGCTACGCATTTTCTAGCTTCTATTAATTTACAATTTTTATAATTTAATCTACAGAATGCTTACATCAACACTCAGAAAAATGGATTCTAGAAATGCAGATGTAAACTCAGTTTCTTCTCACATGCTGATAATATATAATGCCACCCTTTTGTGCTTAGTACAGACAGACAGTTTATCAGCTAGACACATCATTTAAACACAGCACCTTCCCATAATCACCTTGAACAAATGAATTGGGATGTACTTCCTAGAAGTATTCTTAATGAAAGGCAAAAGCCTTACTAAATAGGGAACCACTCTCCCAGTAAACCAATATCCCATGCCTTTTTATTCCAGTGAATAAACAGGCTTTGCTGACATTGGTTCTCATCTCTTGATTTCTCTTTCTTCTGTCCATAAATGAGGACAGGGATTTGCACCTCCTGTTCAAAGTAATGAAAACTGACCGAGAGCAAATGTTCTCTGATATGCAAGTTAAGATGAACTTGTGGTGGTATAAAACAGAAACAGCCCACGGAAGGGTGATGTTTTATTTTACTTTTTTCCTGGAACATCAAGGGGTTGAAGGATGCAAACATTTGTATGTTGCTATTTTGATATTTTCTAATGCTAACAAGCATTGTCTATGGTCTCCAAAATCTGCCTCACCATGCCGCTGTGCCGAGTACAATAGGCTACACTACTACTGTCAGTGTAGTCTGTGACAGTGGAACCAGAGATGCTGGAGCTACTTTACAAATTCTAAATATGTGTGTTGAAAGAGTCTCTGCAGCTTTCCAGCAGCTCACATGCAGTGAAACCCAGTGAGGCACCGCCTTCCCTGTTTTCCAACTTCCCTTGTGTCTCACGCATCAGTGAGCTTGCAGGCTGGCTCACTGCACACTATATGGAACGGTGATACCATGAAGTTTCTGATCCCTAATTTTTATTTGTTATTTAGGAGAAAGGATGGAAAGGACTAGCCCAATTAGTCTGGTTGGACCTGAATTTGCATGCTGTGTTTATCAGTGTTTGTCCCAGACAAACATTTTCTTTAGCAGTTTGAATCCTTTTTTACATTCTTGTGTCTCTAGAATATTTATTGAGTATTCCTCCCGCTCAAAACCTTCTAGTCAGCAAAATGTTAAAATTATTATATGCAGCTATATAAAATAACTGCCTTATTTCAGCCATCCACATGATATTCCTGGCATGAGATTCTAATAGCAGCTCTTAGAAGAGTATGAGCAGGCAGTTGTAACGCACTGCGCATAGACTAGATCACAGTGTTATTAATACATCCATAAATGTATCTATTAATGCCCATTAGCCATCAAGTTTCAAGATCTGACTGGTGTATCCCCCTCACTTTACATCATTATGCTGACACAATCAGACTCGCAGCTCCGACTAATTAAAACCGGAACTAAGAACTAGAGAATAACAACTTTCTTCTACCATTAAGAATAAATAAAGTAGAAACAATGACTGAAAGACCCTTATTAAAAAAAGCGTTACATGAGACTACAAAATAAGCCCAGTTAATATCAGAGTATCACACCTAGTAGCACAAAATACAAATAATTTGTCTAGCTGACCATTGTTTCAATCACCCTTATTTCCTTCACTACGTTTTACATATGGCAAGAGTTGCTTTATTTCAGGTTTCTAGGCATTTTTGAATGGCCAATATTACTACACACAAACTCTAACGAGTACGGTGTACAGAATCTTAGCAGGAGATGAGAATGAGCAGATCCTGGGCAACGCGCTCTCTGCTGTCCAGGACAGTCTTGATGGGCTGACTTCAGTCTCAGGGCAGGCAATTAGCTGAAGACTATTGGTATTACCAGCTCTTGTTTCATATGAATTTGTGTTTTCCTAAGAGATTGTGCCTTTTCTTCACATCAGTGTAGGACTGGGAGAGCAGCTTTATTTCTTATTAAAACTTTCTTCTTCACAGCTGTGAAAAATGACCTCCACAGAGGTCACTACATAGAAAAGTCTCTGCATATGTCCCTTCAGTTCCCTGAATTACTGCTGGAGGAGATTGCTTGGCATTTTTTCAGAAAACATTTGTCCTTTCGGTAACCAGCAGGGAACTTTTTTTCTTGGTGGGGTATTCCTTACTCTCAGGAATGAGTTAATGTAGTCCCTACAGTATCCGGCACAATCCAGCATCTACAGAGAGTAGCATTTGAGCTCCCAGAGCTTGCTGCTGTTTCGACACATCATACACATTCCTCCTACACTTTCTATTTTAGCTATTTACTTAGTATCAGTGAGGTTCAACCCCTCTTTCTGTGCTTACATTGTTAGGCAGACTGGTATTTGACAGGTAAAGAAGAAAACTACCAGCTGAACTGAACAGGCTGTTTGTGACCCGTGAAAAAGCAGATCAGTAGCAACAGGCATGTCAGGACTAGGTTTTAATAGGCAGCTCACAAGATGCTTATGGTTTTAACAGTATTTAATGTTTGATTGAACCAGTTCAAACATCCTTTGCACAGCCCATCAATGGGAGCAAAAGCAAGTTCATAGGCGTCAAAAGTTATTCTTTTTACAGCTGGATTTTGAGAGAGAGATGCAGAGATTACGAGCAAACTCCAAGGCAACATGTTTCCTAAGTCTGAAAAAATTACATTCTGCAGAAAGAAGGACAATTAGCAATTATTTAGGGTTGCTTCGGGACACTTGTCTTGAACATAATGTGTCCAGCTTAATTTGAATTCTCTCAAGTACAATTCTCCTAGCTATTATTAAAACTTAAATTTGCTTTAATTTGCCTTTATTGAAAAAACAATGCAAATATTAATGTTCTTGGGTTTTAGTGTCAGTGTCTCCTTAATTACAGTTTGAGATACTTTGCTGAATTTGAAAAGAGGAAGTCTGTTTTAATAAAGTTGGACTTGAAGCATGTTATACTGAATGTGTATGTTTACATCAAGCCCATAAGGGTTCAAGTCTGTTCTTCAACCTATGTGGTTACAGTAAAACTAGATCCCAAACTGGTTACTGAGCTGCAAGAGTTATTTGCTTGATGTAGGTTGTGAAAACACTGCAAACTGAATAATTGAAATAGTAATAAACCCCCAAAACTTGCTCATGTTCACTGGCAATTCAGGGAGATGCAATGTTTTCAGCAGCACAGGTCATAGCTCCACCTGATCTCAGACCGAAGCTGCACTGGTGGGATGGCATCAAAAAAGCCACTGACAAAAGCAGACTTGGCACTTAGAGCCAAGTGATGAAATGTCTTTAAAGTACTGACATTTAAAGCAACCACACTCTTAGCTGAGAATTAGTTTATTCTGTACTCCTCTGACTTCTTTAGCCTTACTACTCTATAACCCAGCTGTCATACAGCTGACAACAGGCCCATTAACTCTGCCAAATGATGGCTTTCCTATTTTCAAACACAGCAAGCTCCTAAGTATTCAGCCTCTGCTATCAACAGCCGAGTGTCAACTTTCATCAGCAGCTTTAAGCCACTCAGCTCAGCACTCAGTAATTTACCGGGTTAAACAGATCACTGTTTTTCACTGCACTCCCTACTCCTTCCCCCCAATCCCAGCCAAGAGTTTTTCATTGACCTTTTATGCGCACGTGGGTAAAACATACCCTTGTTCAGGAAGTATTTAGACACATGTATATTTAAGCCATACAAGAAGTCCCCAAACCAACTTAGCACAAGTACCTGCCAGAATCAGGACCAATCCATGGGAAGTGGTGTAGTTCAAAGTTTTCTCATACTTGGTTTAAATTCTCTCTTGTTTTCAATGATATTTCAAAGCGTTTGTGCTGTGTTACTTCCCAGTGCGCTGTGATATGCTTAACAGATTCCTACCTCTTTGGTTTGAAGGTGCATACACGTTACTGCTCTGAAGATGGAGCTAAAGATTTTTGCAAAGTTAGAAGGAACTAAACACAACTAAAAAGAACAGATAAAAAGTTTTCAATGTTTTTTTCCCCTTGTAAAGGACTGATAAATAAGCCCTGTTTTCCTGACTGCAGCTTATAGAGTTGGACATCTGTAGCTCATTAGCTGTCTACAACTGTCATTCAAATCAATTAATTGAAAGAATTAGGTGCTTTCTAAAAGAGGGACAGAACAAAAATAAATTCACATTTTTAACATTTCTTTTAAAAGTCTTTCTGACATTATTATCTGCTAAGCACTGACTAGCATATTGTTCCAAACCTTTTATCTTTCCTTTTTCTCTCTTCTTTCTCCTTTGCATTATCTAGCACTTGGTTTGTACACCAGAAATACCCAATAGTTTCATTCCTACCCAAAGCTTTCATTTTTGGAGAGGGACATTTTAGACCTCAGACTTAGGAAAACGCCCCTTGGATACTGCGTTTATAGTACACTGTACTCTGTACAGTGGCCTAGTACTTGAGTACTATATCTTCCACACGGCAGTTCTAGATCTGATCAAAATTATTTTAAATATTCTTTCCATGCTTAATACTATGCCTTTCAAGGACATTTTTCCAGCATTTTAGGTCTCCTAACAGTTTTCCTTTTGAAAGGCTATTGCAAAGTATCTTGCTTATATTTGATCCAAGAAATTCTCTCCATGTTTAATCACTTTACAGAGTGCTGGGACTCTGTGTTATTCCCTCTTTGCTGGATATCAGGAGAGGAAAACTTGGACAGTCTTCCATAGTAACACTAGAAGATGATGACGGATTTGAGTTTATATGAATGCAGCCAGAAACTCCATACCCTGCTGGCGCTCCTGTCATGGCAAGGAGGACTGGACAAAATAAGTAGGAAAGAATTCAGTCTGCACAACTGCCTATAAACTGAGCATTACCCTTTGATTGCCTAACTCTGTAGTTGCACCTGATGTGTTTTTGTGTAGGTGTCTGTAAGTAATCACTAGTGCACTGAAAAACAGCCCAGCTATGCTGCTGCTACCACGCTGTGCCTTTATAGACTGAGTCCCATTCTATGATACGGAATTAATTCCAGACATTATCCTTTTTGAATACTACAACTGAGTCTACTTCTGCCAAAATCATGTGGTTCTTTTCAATGGTTCCCATTAGCAAAGGCTAGCGCCTACTTTTCTGGCCTAGGTCATGATAAAACTGTTGTCGAATCCTCTCATGCTCAAAGCTCCTAGGCATCAGAACCAGAATAAAATTAAATGAAACTATTTGATCACTTACGTGGGACCATTCAGTTCACAAGTCCTACCTCCACTTTGTCCACTAGGTTCTGTGAAAACTGGCTTAAGCTCACAGGCATTGCTATCAGGTTCTAAATAACTTTATAAACAGGTATACTAAAATTAAATAGCGCTAAGGATTATAGACTCCACAGAGAGAAAGGGAATTGTAGCTTTGTAATGCCTTTCACATAGTACACTGCAAGCTCTGTTACTCAGCGCATGCTGTTGGACACTGCACTCAAAACATCCAAAACCAACATCACATACAAATTAATGTTTCAATATGTTTGTCTTTCAGTCTCAGGGCAAAGTTTAATATTCATTAGAAAAAAGTGGTCAGACAGCAACATAGTTAAGAAATAAAGACATGGTTGCGGATTGAAATTTTCCTTCATAGGTGGGGATAGTTTGGCAAGGAAGCTTATAGCATATGGGAAAATGAGAACATGAAACACTGCCTACTGGGCATTGCCAAAGTTCAAGTGAATTGGCTGAACAAATGCATTTGATTAGGTCCTACAAGCAAACTGTTTCCATGCAGGGGAACAACCTGAAATCAAGATCTTTTCCCAGTTTTTGTTTGAGAAAAAAACAAACAATTTTTGCAAATTTTCCCTGAAAAAAATGAATTTTTTTTTTTTCAGAAACCATACGTTCTATGAAATATGTCTCATGGACTTCTACAGACTTGTAGTGTAAAAGATAAAACTAATTTCACAAAGTCCCAGAAACCAAGGAAGACCAGGGAAAGATGGCTTCCAATCCAGTGATGGATCCTTAAGTTTTGCCTCACTGTCTGCAGTTAAATGAAAATTAATTGCAACCCTGGCTGAAACCATTTCCAGGCAAAAATTCCTGCAAAATTGTTACAGATTTCCTCTACTTAAAAAGTCTAATGATCTTTATTACCTAATGCAGACGTTAAAGTTTTAAAGCTCTACTTACTTTTTTTGAGAGATACTCTGAGATCTTCAAAAGAAATATGTATTTTAGAATCAAAGCACTTTCATTAATACTGTTACTTATACTTCACAGGATAATAGGAGAGACAACTATTCGGGGCTTTCAGATGATGAACATTAGCTCTTCCAAATACCAAGACCTGAGTTAACTTGTCAAACCTTGCCCCATCTTCACTTTTGTTTTTTTTTCCTTTAAAGCAAAGCAGCACTTCTCAAAACAGTTTTGCCTAACGCATCCTTGCAAAGAGGACAAAACCATAATTAATATAATCAGAAACAACACAGCAGAATTCTCTGCCTGTTCTCCCTAAAAGCATATCCTCCAGTTCAGGTGAGCCATTACTAGGCACTGTCATGTGTGTCATGCTAGTTTAGAGCCAAAGTGCTTTTCTAGATTAAGGTCAAAGCTTTCAGCATCCTGCAGGTTTGACCCTGCTTCTGCCAGATTTTTAGTTTGGAATAGATGAAAAGTGTTTTAAGTGTTTTTATTTAATGTTGGGTACCCAAAACAGTGACCACTTTTAGCCATTTGACCCTGCATGACTTGATTAAACTGCAGTGGAAATATGTGGCTGCATCTGTCTCCTTTCTAAGACAGATGGAGAACTCGCCAGGATCTTTAGCTGAATGAAGAAACCATCCCTATGGAAAACACACTGAGCATGCTGTGTAGGACATCATGTCCCCAGGATCCTAACTTTTGGCAGCTAGTAGAGATTTGGAATAACTGATAATTAGGACATACCCATGCTAAACCTTGAGTGTTCAGGACTGCTTTACATTTTCAAGCCTACCATTGCAATGAAAGGGATTCAAATTATAAAAATGCAAACTCAGCCAAATCTTTTATGCTCAGCCCTGAAAGCCACACATGGCTGCTGGCTTTGGACCACCCAGAAAGAGCTACTGGAGCTCTTCAGACTGATGGTGTTTATAGTGTCTCTTTCCTGCTCACTGCTGTTTCCGTGGCGGCTTCTAGAAATTCTAGTGGCATCAGGAATTTAATAGTATTTTCTGCTTCCTAAATCATTCTCTGCTTATTCTGAGGAATTATATTTGATCTGCTTAGTGGTTATAGATCTCAGAGAATGAAATCATTCCTGAAGCTGTCAGCTTGTTCAGTGAAAAATCATTTCTCAGCACATCCTTGACCACTGGCAGATGGGGAGGCCACAAAATCATGCTTGCCCAAATCAGCCTGCTTTCTGACAGACACTGTTGCATTAAGGTCCATACCTTTTTTTGCAGAATAGAGGGCTCAAGCCTTGCTTTACACTGTGCTTGCTAAAAAACCCTCCACTTAAAAAGAATTTTCAGGATTAAGTTTTTGAAACAATTTAGATTTTTATTAATACGTCTGAGCCCATCAATCAAAAAGAACTTTTTAAGAGCTTCACATAATAAAGATACTTTATGAAATGGGTTTCCCCACTTCCTGGGGCCAGTGGGAGGAAGCAGGGACAAGGAATACCAGGCTAAAGAGGTCTCATGACAATACTAACTTGCAGTCCAATTTAAGATGGCTGCAGGTAAGTACCACCTTTCTGGACTCCTGGTGGCCCATGTGGCTGCACTGTGACACTGTGACATGAGCTCCTTGGGAAAGCATGGATTTTCTACCAATTGTGAAAGTCTGTGACTGCTTAGAGAAACCAAATGTTTTCAACACTGAGATGCAGTTTAAACATCCCTGGCAAGCTGTATTACAAAGTATGGAACAGAAGGATAGTTGTATGCTTAAGACGTGAAACATAAATACCAGAAGGCTATCTCAGGATAAAGATTTTCATAGAGAATATTACCAGGAATATCTGAGTCTGAAAGAAGTCCAGTCTTATTCATAGTCTCCCAGAGATGAAACATTTATGTCCTGTAAACAGGTATTGGAAGCTAGTTGCCCTCATTATTTGTTAAAAATTAAATATAAACCTTTACTATGTCTTGAATTTATCTCTAAGCTCTTGCTGTGATTTTGCCTGTTAGATGAAAGAATACCTTGGTGTCAGACTTGGAGCTGTAAGGTGAAACTTTAGATTACTCTGTTCTCTCTCCGGCCTGAGAAGCTTCCAACTCACTCACCTAAGTGCAGCAGCAGCAGCATACCACAGAGAATCACAGAATCATTAAGGTTGGAAAACAACCTTAAGATCATTGAGTCCCACTGTAAACCTAACACTGCCAAGTCCACCATTAAACCATGTCCCTAATCACCACGTCTACACGTCTTTTAAATGCTTCCAGGGATGGTGACTCAATCACTTCCCTGGGCATCCTGTTCCAATCATTGACAACTCTTTCAATGTAGAGATTTTTCCCTAATATCCAATCTAAACCTTCCCCGGAGCAACTTGAAGCCATTTCCTCATTTCCTATCACTTGTTACTTGGGAAAAGAGACTGATACCTTTCCTCTCAGCTCACAACCCTTGAAAGGACTGATCTTGCTACTGTCTGATCACACTTTGGTCCTAACATCTCCAGTGCAAAAGTGTCAAGAGTGGCTAACCGAAATTTCGCAGAAATCCTGGTTCTTGACAGAAGTTCTCCCTTGAGACCGATTGTAATTCTTATTACCAGTTTGAACCTATGTTTGTCAAATATGCTCCTCTTAAGGTTTGCAAGCAGGAAAAATTTGCAAGCAGAAAAACGTACAAAACTACCTCAGCCTTGCAACAACCACTGCACTGGAATGCAAACAAGTTTTATGGTAAAACGCATCATCCCTTTGTCTTTTTTAGCTTGCAGACTGAATCGTATTTTTATTGAATGTGGATCTTACAATGGTCAAAGGCTAATATTTTATAAACCACTCTTTTTTCACTGAACATTTCAGATTATTTTTGTAGGCTCAACTCACTCATATTTCTGCCTCTCATCGTTAACTGTTCAGCAAGGAGACACTATTCAGCAAGGAGCTGTGGTTAGTGAGGAAGTTCTGCATGTCTTACAATGCACGTGTTTTCAGCAACCTCCTCCCTACACTTAGCAGCTGTCAATGATGTAGAGATTTCAAAGTTGCCTGCACATATGGGTATGATAGAAAAGGTTTCCTGTAAAGGGAACAAAATACGAAAGCAAGCAAGCTGAATTTCCAGATGCTACTTTTAGATGAGATTCTGGATGCAAGCACATATGCAGTCCATACAGTAATTAACTGTTCCAACACAGGAACCAGAACAATAGTGCAAAGGACGCTTCTGTTAAAATCAGCTAAAGGTTAAGGCAGCAATGATTAAGCATTGAGAATCAGAAATACTCTGCAGATAGGCTATATTCATGACAGAATCATTTTTAGTTTCTTTTTTTAAAAGAAGAAAAGCAGAGAGAAGCAAGTCAGAACTGCTGAGAATTACTTTGTCTTTGCCTTTAGAAAAATAAAAAGTAAATGCATGGAATTATAATAGCACACTATACTATTTAAAACAAATAAACTGATTTCTGCTCATCATTTGCTGTAGCACTTGCAAAAATATCTGCAGAGTACTCTCAAAATCTGTGAGATGCAATTGTAAATGAGTGCATCAGTGATCTTCACGCGTGGGAGACACCAGTAACATTTGACACAGAGAAAGAAATTATAGTGCTCCTTTCTGGAAATGTTTCTCCTATAGTGACAGAGCTGACATTCTACAAAGAATAACTAAAAATTCCATTTATGCAGTAGAAAAAATGGGCCCCATATTGCAAATCTCTCTATTTCTTTCAGCTTAGCTATCATTTGGGGAAGTACTGACTTTCATGAGTTATATTTTTACTTCCTGGCTTGTTTTGTTATCTCAGATTAAATGTCTCAATTCCCTACAGGACAGAAAAGAAAATATTGAAGGTCAATTTCTGTAATTTCACTGGTTTTAACAGCACTGTTTGAGTGAGTAACAGCAGGATGAACATGAACAAGAACAGAATTCCATCCTAGAGATATTTTTGCTTAGGGAAATGAGAACACATTTAAGCTAAGATTTTAGTTAAAATGAAAAGTGTTTTATCTTTCCCATCCTACAGCATCTCACAGGTGCAAGGGAGAGCTTTGTGTCACTACCTGGCAGTCCCTTCACTCATGGAAGCTACCAGAGGCATTCTGAATAGATGTTACTTGGGTTGTGTACACAAACCTAAATTTGGATTTTTATATAAGTAAGCATTCAGAGCTTGAGGAAGAGAGAGAGAGTTTTATGAAGGTATAACATTTGAATTTCTCCAGGTTATTATGTATTGTCATTCTCTTTTGCTTATTGTTTTCACACTCCGTAATAATGGAAAGAGCTGTTGTAGAAGAACTGTAGGAAACTAATTGGGAATCACTCAGAGTTTGATTAATGAAGTGTAATTCACTTTTTGACATTTTTGAAAGGAACAAATGCTTTCCTACAAAAGTAAATTTGCTGAGTTTCATTTTATCAGAGCTGAGTTGTTTTCTTCTGAACATAAATGTTTCAATTCCCTGATTTTTATCTAGCATACAGTCACAATAAACGGTGTATAATCTCTGAGACACATCCACTGTTATATTATATCAATTTAATGCTGGTATAACTCAGTGAAATAAGGAGAAAACATCTACCAACTTAAACATACAAAACTGGTTATACGCTGCTAAATTAATGCTATAATATACCCCATATATTTTGATTGTGATGCTTGAAAAATATACTGTGTAAAGTGAATAAAGAAATTAATACAACTTGCCATTATTTTATAGGTTTAAAGTATAAAAATATGCTAAATTCTGTGCTTATTTTTAATAGGTTCATATAGTTGAAAAACGTACCTCTAAGAGACAAAACACCAAATGCCATTTGCAATATATATCCTAAAAAATGAGATAAATTTGTGTTATCATTATTTTATTGTTAATATAGATCCCAGTCTGAACTCCTTTCAGGGAGAGCTGATTCTATTTGCTCAAATTGGTTTTGGATTAATTACAAAGCATTCAAGCTTTAGGAGTTAAAGAAAGGATAGAATGAGATTCCTTTGTTACAGTAAAGTTCTTTTCTAGGGTCAGAAGTGAGTTTTTCCTGCGATTCTACATGATGGTCACATAACAACTACAGTAATGTTAATAAATTTATTTTTTTTCTCCAGCTAGCTTAGTACTGTATACTTTATGGTTGATGTATTTTTATTAAAGTCATGATGTAAATACTCGTGAATTGTGTGTTTTTTCATGTTTGGCATTTCTTGCTTTACCAGTGAAGCACACATTCCTCTTTTTGGGTGCCCAAGGATGTCAAGACTGTAATTAACATTAGACTTGTCAAATTCTCCGTTTAAAAGTTGGCCTTTAACCAGTTTTTGACTTACAGATGTGCGCACTGACAGTGAATGTTCAAAATGTGTATAAGGAAGTGTTTGTGAACTGACATGTTTCAATTTCCTAAGAGAAGTAGAAATTGATATTATTAGGATTTTTCAGACTCATTCAGCACAGGGCTGTGTTGCCTTGTATTGAAGTCAATGCACTTAAAAGAAATGCACATATGAGACATTTGTAAATGTGACTGATAGTTTAAGAGTAAATTTCTTTCATCTGTAGTGTATGCATAGGGAGAAAATCCATATGAACAAATTTGGACTTCGCTTCAAAAGGGAGAATTTCATTAAGGATAGTATTTTCATTGTTAAAAACTGCAAATGTAGAAGGTAAAGACCAAGGAATAGCAGATACGGTAAATATAAAGAGTCAGGCAGAACACTAACAGATGAAACATCTGACTAAGAAACTGGCCGGCCCACCTGGTGTTGCATATGCCTCACTTTTCAGGTGTCACAATTAAACTGCTCACAGAAGTCTGATTCTCAGATTGAAAATCGTTCCTAAGAAAGGGAAAAAAAGAAACAGAAGAAATATTTAAAATTTTTCCTGTTTACAAAAACTTCTGTGCCTGTGTCATCAATTTACCACCACAAGGCAGGCATTCAAAATTTGAAACTTTGAAAAACAGCAGCCCCTTTGCCTGCTGCCACAAGTTACCAGAGAAATAAGATGGCGTGAAGGTTTACGCTACATCAGCTGCTCTACAGCACCAGCTTGTGTGCGTGCTCTTGCACCGCACAACAAGCACAGTAACACTCAATGGGAAACAACAAATGAGAGATCAGTGGATCTCCTCATGGTGTTCGGTGCTATTCAATATCAGTAAGGGTAAGAAAACTTGTTTCTACCTTGAAAATAAAGAAGAAAAACTACAATTGCTTTGAAGCAGTTTTACACTTTAGACACACCAGTCTAATGAACAGGGTTTTTTTGCATTGAAATACAGTGTCACAGTCTTGGTTTAGGAAGGTAGCTTCATTATTTTAATATTTGATACATAATAAGCAAGGATCTCTCCCACGTAACACATTTTTCAGAATATTACTGCATTTGGCCTACTACTCTACGGGTAAACCTCAGGAAGCCGATAATTCTGAGAGAAAACAAATACTAGAATATCAGAAAATGAAAGCTCTGATGTTTACTGTTGTCTTTCGTAAACTAAACCATGTATCCAAATATGGGTACATCATACTTGTGACAAAATCCATAATGTGAAAAAAATTATGCAAGAACAACTCATTCTTGTTATAATCACAGAACACCATATATCAGAGGCATTTAATTTATATTGCTGTAGCTTGTCAGAGATAAAAATGGTTCTGAGAACTCTCTTAAGAACTTATGGTAAAAATAAATAAATCTCATGATTACCAAGTTACAAAAACAAGCCTATTTCTTCAGAATTATACAGCAAAAATCACATAGATTATTACTTTCTTTGGAAAACAGAGATGGGGAATATAATATACAACCCTTTATCCTTATTAAACCTGACAATTACTGTCACTGGCTCATATATGGATCTTCTCCTTTTGTCAGCCCTACATTTCGCAGCTTTCTGATGCATTGCTCAGACAGAAACGTTTTAATAACACTTTGGTATGTGTGTGCTGAATTTTAAGCAAAATTACTGTTCATGGGAAATGGATAGGGAGGGGAACCTTCCCTGACAGAGGACTGCCATAGAAGATCAAATCTCCAATATTTTATCTTCATCAGTGGCCTGTGCTCAAAGTTCTGATGATAACGATGGTGCTTTAAAAAAGCAATTACTATACATGCAGGTGCTCAAAAGAGGAGGAAAAGAGGAGTACTGCCCTCTCTTTCACAGTCAGTACTTACTGGTGTTGTGATTTTGCTACTAAAATTGTTCTCTCAGTCTGCAGATAATAGTTTCTGGATGGCCTCTGCCTGCCATCTTTTTATCCCAGTTGTTATTGGTCAGCCAGCTAGCTACAGTAGGTGGGTAGTGGATTTGTCATTTAAAGCTTTCATGACTCTCCTTCAATATTTTTTTCATTTCCCCCCACAAACCTCCCTCTCTCAAAAGGCAATAGGAGCATAGACACCGAAGAGTCTCATGTGCAACAATAAAGTAAGTGTTCCTTCATATCACCAGCCCAGTGTTCTACAAAGATAAAGTGGTTAGCCAAAATGCTGTCATACCTTCAATAAGATCGATCAGGGATCCTGCTTTTATGCTGCTGTTACATCACCTCCTACTAATGTTGTCACGCCATAGAATGTGTCCTGCTCTGCAATCACTGCAGAAGCAGCACAGTGATCAGCAACTGCCTTTGCTTCTGCACTTCAGCTGCTACTTGTTCCTCTAAGGCAATTCCTAGTGGCTAGAGTATCTCCTGAACGCCCTGAGCTACCAGCTGAGTTTCACAGCAAAAAGGAAAGCTCTTCTATTTTGTGTAACAGGCAGAAAATGGGATATTCACACCCCATTCTTGCAATCCTCCTTTTTATTCCTTCTTAGAGTCATGATCTGGCAGCAACCTACCAATTCTTTATTGATGATAAATCCCATCAGGGCACTTCTCAGTCCTGCAGCTACCATCCCTTTTCCAAGAGACATCCTCTCCTCTCAGCTGCTGGCCATCTGTCAGCTAGCTGCAAGCAGTAACATTGCTGCTCAAAGCTTAATGTCTGTTGTGGGGTGAAACATATAGTGCCATTGTGAAACTGTTCACTGTTTTGTCCAAAGATATTTTTCCTATTTAAGAATGGGAGCTGTGCCCTTTCATAAAGGCGCAAGCGCTGCTTGCTTTTGTGTCTGGAATTTTCAATATACCTGTGGCCAGTCAGAGCTAAAGACCACAAAAAAATAATGCTACCAGTTGCTAGAGGCACTGTATAGGCTGACTTTGAAACAATTCAATGCAGTATTTTACCGCAAATACTGCCTATCTGGTACAATTTAACTTTTCCTTAAAGGCAAAATGAATACTTCAAGAAATTCATCATCTTTCCTTTAGTTTCCTGAATTGGCAGCTTTTGACTGTACTCTGTAACGTTAATTTAAAATAGGTTGTGAGGGGCTGCTTCACTTTAGGAAGCAGTGGATTGTCAGGTCACTCTCCTCTTAACTTTAGAGATCCCTTTTAATCTATTTTGAATTTTCAATTTCCATTGCCTAAGGTCTTGTCTCTCTTCCCAGAGAAATTCACCAATTTTCCTTCTGATTTTGAAGTCTGCCCTGAATATTAACAACAGGTTTTACTGGGTTTGGATCTACACTGCTGTCATACTTTCATTACCAGTGGCAGGTAAGTTTTCATTTGCTGTATTTTCTTTTGCTGATGAAACAACAGGTTACATATTCTGGAAAATTAATATCACTTCTTTCTGTACCCCAACAATGTTAATACCCTTCAGGCACCTTGTTTGTCTTCCCTTTCTAAATCAGCCTCTGAATGTGGTCATTAGCATGGGGAAATGTGACTGTTTCCATACTCTCCCTAGGGATAGCAGAATTGCAAACGCTGGTTGAAACACCTAATTTTAATGCTGGGTTTCTGGTTTGGGGTTTTTTTCTCCTTGATCTTCGGTAGTCTGCAGCAATTCCATCAGACTAAGCAGATACACAATCAGAAGAGCCTGCCTTGCTAGGAATCCAAAAGAGACTGCATCCTTTAACAGCCAGCTTTCAATCTCCTCCCTTTTCTTCTCCTTTTCAGTAGTACTGCTTACAAGCCCCGTTAATGATCCTGGAAAAATTGCCAGATTTTGCTGCCCATTCAAGGATGAGGGTTTGCTCCACTAAACCCCTTTTATTAAATCAAGTTTTTATTTGCTACAGAAGCTAAATCAGCCTGAATGTTGTGCTTTGTAACTGTTTCTTGTGTACACGGTTTGCTCTGAAGAAGCTCAACTGACTCTTAGAGAAAAGACTCTAATTTCCATGCTTGCATAATTAATATATCTTATTATAAATAACATAAACATACATTCAAAGTGACTACTAAAACCATCATTTGGCAGTGTAAAGTGTGTTAGTAGTGGTGTCTCTGAAGAAAGGTAGTTAGACCCTTGTGCTCCTTTAGTACTTTGACTGCCTGCTGAGTGATGCTGAATTTGACATGGGTTTTATGATGTCAGTTTAGGAACTGAGCTGTGCTACTGGATTAATTTTAGTAGGTTAAAAACTATATATATTAGCAGGCACTGTTACTTTGTTCTATCAACCTGTGGTCAACAGGAACTAGAAACAAAGATGTTCTATCTGAAAAACTTTTTTTCAGCTGGGCTCACACCGTAAACCTGTATGGAGTTCTAATACTGGCTGATGTGTCTGTAACACTGACGTCTACTGTGCCAAAACCTGAAAGAAATCTACTGAATTTATTATCTGCTGGTTTTAGGGTATCCAGATGATACAGTTCTGGGCAGACAACATCGTTATATCAAACAGGTATTTGTCTAAATTCAGGTGAACTGATGCCTCACTTTCAGCTTCCCCCTCCATGGAAGACAGCTGTACGAACAGGCAGGATACTGTCCACCAGTAAATCCGCATCAGGGATGAACTGACAATGTTCTCAGCCCTTTATGCAAGATCCCAAATTGAATTTGATCACGAAAAATATTAAAATCTTCTTGATAAAACTTGACTCGGAGAAGCAGGAAACCTTATCTTTCTAAATTCAGACACACAAAAATTACACCTTGTGTCCTGCTGCAGTCAGCTCCTTCTCAGTCTAAGTCTCATGTTGGATTTTGGACCTTACTTTCCCCGTAGCAGGCTATTTGGATTGCTGAAAAGTATTTAAGCTGGATCAGGCCCTTTGTTTTAAGCAATAGTTATTGTATTATATCTATGCGCAGCCACTAGTATTTGGCAGTCTTTCAACAGAACACCCAGTTGGGCAGAAATGTGAGGGTCCCATGGGTGTGTATGCTTGTATGCTCACGCTGTGAAATGGTACAGACAGACTTTAACTGTGCCTACACTGGGAAAAGCAAACAGGCTAGCAAGCGGCTAGTTCTGGAAACTTAAAAAGATATGATTTCATACTAAATATTAACTAAGATGAATTAATGTTTCTACAAAAAGCTCTGGAGACAATGTGCTCTCTCTGAAGTGGTGAGTCAGACAATTAGGTTCACACTAAGTCTTAAAAAAAAAAAATCCACACTTTTCTCCATTAGAGGTACGTTCAAGGAACCAAAGTATTTAATTTGCTGGCTGCATTCAGGCAGTGCAAATACCTACCCCTTAACACTAGTAGAAGTCTTCTTAAAATGTTTGTTACCATTCTCTTTTTATCTCACTTTATTAAACAGGGACTCCATCCTCACTTTTAAAATCCTCACCTACCAAAGGAAGAGGGTATTTTAAACTAAACTGAATGTCTTCAGAAGCCAGAATAAAAAAGGTTAGGGGAGGGGGGTTGGAGAATACACAGCTGTTGGGTAATTCTCCTTACCTGCTATCTGCATCTGACATTTATTAGAGTCTTCAAGCCACTCGTGCAAAAAATCTGCAGTGGTTCCTCTGTGCTTGTGGTTGACTTTCAATCAGTCCTGTAGGCTTTTATTCCTGAAGTGAATCAATACAGAGAGAGTTATTTTCAAAGGGCCCAAGTCATCTGTACTCTATTTGCGTTTAGAACACTATTTCAGCTTTTTTCCCACAGAGCAAATATCACCAGCAGCAAGACCACATCTTTTTATATCTATACAGAGAAAAGGACAGTTTAGCACTTTTGGCAAAGATATAAAGATATCATTGGCTTAACTATTTGAAGATATATTTTTTAATCTGCCTGGAAAAAAAAAAAACCCGAAAGAAAATGGGACTCGCGCTCTTTGAATTTATGTAATGTTAGCCATTTCAGAACTGACTGCATGGTAACCCTTCAGAAGAATGGATTCTGTGAAATAACATAAGAAATACCTTGGCTTTCAAAAATGAACAAAACTGCCTTACTGTAAATTCAAATTAGCTCAATACAGAAACAGATAATACAGCAAAATGCTTAGCATCTAGTGTTTTTACCACTTCTAAATGTGTGGATGTCTCAAGATTAGTGAATGGCAGAAAACATTTTTATTGAAGTATTTGTCCAAATTTCAAAGATAATTTTAATGTGACTGCCCTTTTTTAATAACTGATTATGCACTTAGGTGTTATTAGCATGGTCACATATCTAAGGTGGATTTTGAAACTGATGATAATCAGAAGGCCACTAATGAACATTTCTTATAACCTTGCTGAGAACCTGACCCCACATAAAAAAAACTGTAAGCAAATTCTATTGATTTTCATTGATAATATAATCTCGGGGGATTATTTATTGCATCAGACATAACTCATACAGTAATGTATAACACATAAATAGTTGACAAAGCAGAGACTCCATACAAGCAAATAAAAATCTTCAGATCATACTGTTTTTGTTCTGAAATTGGATGATTTTTCTAAGTTGTCATCACAGCATTTACTCCGACTACCACATTTTCAGTGGTGTAAGTGAGAACTGAATTGGTACAGCATTTTCTCTTGTTTTGTCAGGATAGCTCTTAATGTGCTTTCTCAGTCCAAATAACATTGATTTGGATTAGTGAAGACTGAGGATGAATGAAAATGAGGTAGAAGTAGGAAAAGAATTGTAGGATTCAGCACTTAATACATAAGTTTAACTTGAAAATTCCATTACATGCAGTTTAATAATTGTTTTAAATGAAGTGCTCTGAATTGAGGGTGGAAACTACAAAGGCTTTTCACAGCCACCATCGTTTGAGTTTTCAGATCGCCACATATATATCCCAGAATACCTTATTTTAGATAACAAAGCGAATGTATCTGTGGTGGTGGGAGTACTAGAGCAGAGGTACAGCAGTCCCATGCAGAAGTCACAGAAGTATGGGAATTAAGAAGTCTTGGTCTGAGGGAGATCCCTCAGATTCATCCGGCAGCTAATGCACACAGCAAGTGACAGTGACATTCTGGGAAGTGCTGGAATGCCACATAATCATTTTCTACTCAGTCTGAGGAACATATGTGTTAATTTCTCCTAAATTTGTTACAGAAAGATAAGTGCTGAAGATTTAAGACCAACAGAACTGAGTTCCAGACAAGCCAGCATATATTTAGAATTGTTCAGTCCTGCATTTTAATCTGGCAACAGTTAATTTTATACTACTGTTTCATTCTACACCAATTTTTAATGTAGAAGTAATTCTCCTAGATTTAACTGCTGGCATTACAACACCGGAGATCTCCTGTGTTGAATTTAAGTTCTACAATACATCGTAAAGACAGAAAGTAAATGAAAGAGGTGGTGAAATTGTATATGTGTTCTGTCTGTGGCACTCAAAAGTGTTTAAAACTTCTATTGTAGATATAGCAATAGGAAGATCTTCTACAGAGGGGTATCCATTAACTCTTGTTCATGCCTTCTTAAATTGCAAGGGCAACTGAGTATCTCAGTTTTAGAGAAGAAGTACTAAGAAACTAAGGGAATAATTTCATCATTATAACTGGATTAAAAATACCACATATATAACACATTTCAGCGCTTAGATTAGCTGCAAGCTAATTCTTCCAACATTTACTTTATTTGTGTATATTACACAAACAAAGCCTAGATATATGGTAGGAACAATTACAACTCCTGATAAAGTTTTTGTGGTCTACTGGCTTCTCAGAATCACGAGATTCACAATGGCAAATTAACCCTCTGAATTGCTTCATTCTGAGAGTATAATTAATTTTCTTTCACGCGTGGAATGTATGACTTGCTTGAGCTTGTAGTGAATACATATTTCTTAATCGGTTTAGCATTGCCAAAACCTGAGAAAATATACAGCAGCCTGTATATATAATATATACAGAAATCTCCCTGCTCCATTTGCTTTATCAGACATATATCAATTATTTACCAGCCAGAAGGTGCAATACCATTTAGGGCTGTTGAATCTATGGAAAATTGCAGCTGACATTTCTGGAACAGAATGGTATTGCGAGAACTTCCTGGTATTCATTTATCAAAGGTGAGCTGCTGAGTAACCTCCAAGTTAGCACAAAGAAGGCCACTTTGGACAAATGAGGTACCACATTTCTGCCTGCCCACAGAAAATGCGCCCTGAGATGTGAATACTAGTATAACATTTAGAAATACATAAAAATTATCAGATTAATTCTAAAGATAAAATAATCCTATTGCTACAGTTATGGCTGTATGACATTTTCTGGTCTCTTCATCATAAGCCTTTCACCTCCAAAATTTTAGCTTTAATCAGTTGAAGGCTAAGATGACTTCTATTTATCTGAAGTGGTATAGTAAGCCTCTCTCCAATGTGCATTTTTTGCTTTACAGGGAAAAAGCCCGCTCTGATGTTCCCTGTGGTCTGAGAAAATTCTCTTTCACCGAGATGCAGAAAATGCAAGGCAGGCTCAAAGTTGGTTTAGTGAGCTCAGCTGGACAGAGGTTGTAAAAGTCAGTCCAAAAAGTCTCAGATTTTAGCTTGCTGAGGTTAAGAGAACCCTCACCTCCCACACTTTTCACCCACTAAGCAGAGTTGTAGGATGGCAGCTATCAGCAGCACAAATTCAATGGGCACATCCTGTTCTCACCTAGTCTGATGCACATGGGAACTGCTTGGACTGGAAATGGTAGAGTTTTGTTCAGACTCAACACCTGAGAGCAGAATTTGTGCATATAATTTACATACTTGCAGTTACAAAGAGCGTTCAATATTAAGCAGGAAGATATGTTATAGCCCGTGAAAATCCAAGATTAACAATTCCATTTCCCTGAGAATCTACCTGGGCACAGGGAGATGGTCAGAAACAACAGCCCGCACCAGGTTTCCATCAACTGCATGAACTTTCAGAAGCAGAAGACAAGCATGGTAGAGCTAAAATGTTCCTTTGTGACTGAGTTAGCCTCTAACAGCACTAAGTATCGAAGGGGACTGAGGTTGGGGCTGCATACCTGAAGATAAAGGCTAAAGCAGAGTTTTGATCCACCTCATCATAAGCAAGCTAAGAGGGGCCCTAATTCTTCCTCTCTATTTGCTCAGGTAAGTTTACCTGCCCGTAAGGAGCCCTACAGCTATGTTGTTCACTTACCTGGGTAAGTAAATTGGGTATGGGAGGATTCCAGCAGTTTGGTGCAGAGAACTGAAGAACATTTTAGGTTCCATTAACCAGCTCCCTCTCCGGCTGGTATAGCATACCATGCCAAAGCAGCAACAGACACAAAAGAAGTAACAATGGGCCTCACATGTTGGTCATTACGCTGGAAAGTCTATCAAATGGATGAAGTTTAAATGTGAGGGATACTACATCATGTTAGGCTCCATCTGGTCTAAAAGAAATGCGGACCACTTGCCTTGAAGAATTTAATAAAATGGCACAGGACTACTGCTGATACTGAAGCTAGCCCAAGCAGATGTTGTAGAGCTATGCAGACAGTGTGCAGAAAAGCTCTGGTTGGCAGTCCTGGGACAGGATTTGGCCAAACCAGTAAGGGCTGGCTGCCCAATATAATATGAGAAATCTGGTGCCATATGTTATAAACAACTGAAGGCAATATATTGATATAAGTTGAAACTTTTGTTCTAACTGTTGATGCAGCAGCGTGTGTATTCATTTTATGGAATGTGTGGTCATATTACATATGACCATATGATTGTAGTTTACCTTCCCTGGCAAATAAGCACTTTGGATATAAAAGTGTTTTGTTGCCAGGACAGATTCAGCATGCTGTTACACGCTTTTAAGTCCCTTTTTAAAAAATAAAGATGTGTTAGAAGTACTAGCAGAAGGAACCACTGTTAGCAAGACCCTGAGGTACTGAGCATGCTGCATTACTGCTGTGGCATACATTTACACAATCAAGGCCTGTATTTTCTGGGAATTGCCATGATACTATCTCAGTATTTGTCCTGTTTGAGGTGTGATACCAAGATGACTTTTTTTTCCCCTCATAGCATTCTAGACCCAGCTAGCAACAACTGGTAACAGAGACAGTCTGGACTATCCCTATAGCAATTGTCCCCTACACACTTATTGCTCCTTGATATACAAAATCTTACTTTCCACAACCATTAATGCACTCCTGTTTAGCTCAGTGGAGCAGTATAAATGCATGAGCTGATCTCAACCATTAGAACTGAAACTGAGAGCTATTTAAGAAGGTCACAGAAATTGTGAGGCTTTTTTTAAGTGTATATTTCTCAGTAAAATTTGTATTACTACAGTATGTTGCATAAAGAAATGAAGGAGCTGAATAAATATGCAGTCCTCCCCTCAAGCTTCCCCCAACCAAGTCATAACAAAATGACTTTCCTGTTACAATAGCACAGCTGGCTCACAGGTAAGCTCCAGCAATGTATGGAATAGCTCTGCTGTGCCACACCTGGAAGCAATATGCTGCAATAGCAAATACGAGGTTTGTACAGCAGGTTACTACCAGAAAGCAGCGAGTTTATGGCTGCTGCCTAAGGGAAGGCAAGTCAGGAGCTAAGGGGCACCTCAGAGCCTGTAGGGTACAAACCTCACCAGCTTAGGCTTGTCCCACCCCTCTCAACAAGGCAGGCAAAACAGACCTGGAGGAAACAGCCATATTGAACCACAAGCTTAGATTATAAGAAAACGTCACAGTGATGAAGTCAGTGTGAGATCAAACCAGAGATCGAGGGTGGGTTCAGCAACCACCAGGCTGGGCTACAGAGACAGGCTGATGTGAAGGCAGCAAGTCAACAACCAGGATCAAAGTGCTCCATGGCCAGGTAGGGGCTGTAGCTGAGCCAGAACCCAGCAACCCTTTAACACAACTCAGACAAGAAGCAAGGCTTCCTGGCAGAGGTTAAATAGAGCTCCTGGGCCCATGGGTGTGGGGGAGACCCCAGGTGAATCTGATTGGGGCCATCTAGGCTTGTTAGTGCCCCATGGCCCTGACAAGTATCAGCTGGTTGTGCTGAATACAAGAGGAAATGCTCCTGAGTATGAGCCCTGTGCTAGCTAGAGAGTTTTCCTAGCCTCTTGTTTTTGCTCTCTTGGTGTATAGCTGTGGGCAGCCTTTGTTTGGCAGCTTTTAGCTGGAAGCTGTAAAGGACATGGCGGCACAGGCTGAGGGGAGGCGTGTGTTTGACCTGCTGATCTGTGAGGTGCCGTGATGGGGTGACTGCAAGGTTGTTACAGATATGGCTCCTAGTGCCCTGTGCCTTCAGGACAGCGGAAGCTTAGCAGGTGAGTGCCCGTGTTTCTGCTGTTACTAGTGTATGTGCCTGCCCGACTCGTAGCCCTTCTCTCTCTAATTCTTTTATAAAAAAACGAATTGCTAAAAGACCAGTGGATAACCACAATTACATAGTCATCCTAATTTGTATAGCTGGAAACCTGAGGCTGCGCTTATTTCCTCCCTCTTGTCTCTTGAGACTTAAGAAGCCAACGACCGCCTGGGGAGAAGCGAGGCCCACCAGGCGCGGCTGCGGCCCGACCCGCGGCAGGGCAGGGGGCCCGGGGCCGCTGACAGACCCTCCCTCCCCTTCCCCGCTTCCCTCACCTCTCCCGGGGCTGCACCGCGCCGTTCCTCCGGCAACTTCTTACCGGCCCGGAGGGCACCACCCCTGCCTTACAGGCCCTGCCCGGAGCCGAGAGACCAGCCCAGTGAGGAGAGCGGTGCCTGGAGGCCGCGGCCGGGGCCGCCCCGCTCCTGGCTGGGGCGGCGGGCGGGGCCTTGCTCGGCCCGGCCCGGCCCTCTCTGGGCCAGGGGTTCCAGGTACGGCTTAAAAATGGCGCTCTGACTCTTCATTTTCTTGCGTTTTCCATGATTTTTGTGAAGAAATCCTTACAGGTTTTCAAAGCAAATGGTTTCACCTCGTGGGATCTCATTTTGAACGCTGTATTACTCTCACAAGGTTGGAAAGTTCTTTCTTGGTAACGGCAAAGATTAAGTAGTTCTGTTAAAAAAGAAAAAAAAAGTACTTTTTCAAAAAAGAATACCACCCTGGTTTTCAGTAGAAAACCCAAAGCTGTTTCCCCAAATGGTGGGGTGCAGGAGTTGTTTTTCAAGCAACGCGAACCTGCCCAACCCACAGTTTTCATAGGCAGCACGCTCTCCTATGGGGTTGTCGATGAGCTTTCACTAAATTAGGTCTGGTAAGAAATAAGCGTTGGATTTAAAACATGTCAACTTGCTACATCTTGTTAATGAAAAATTGATATTTTTTTTTTAATACATCCATGCTTTTGTTGCAACAAAACTGAAGCTCTTACTGAATGATATGAAATACTGGCTTTAATTTAGCATTAACCGTGTCATTGTTTTATCTTAAAAAAAAAAAAAGCTGAAACTTGAATTTCTCTTACAAAACAACTGACCCCATTTTCTCCTTTTTAGTGCTTGCCTATACAATATAATTGACACTTAATACTTACTTGTTTCTGTCCCACTAACCCTTTTGCAGGAGCAGATTTTCACAGAGCAGGGGGGTGGGATGGAAATGCTGTTGTTTTTCTTCCGGATGCTGGCTGAACAGTTCCATGTTGGGCTGGTACCCTGTTCATAGGCTCAACCTCACTCACCCTTGAGAGACAGGCATTGGCACTTGTCAGAGTAACACTTGCCTCCTGCTAATGGACTCTGTGCATGTGGGTAATCAAGAAGATTTTAAACTAAAAACCTGCATCTGGTGAATTCCAGAAGCAATTTTCACAGCTGGCTGATAGCTTGCTAATTTGCAAGGCAGAAAAAGTGGGGGGAGGAGGGGGAGGAACGAAACCCAAAACACACCACAAAACCACCCAGCTGCAATGCAAACAAACTAGTTTAAGGAATCTGTAATCAGACATGTACAAAGTATGTATTTCTCCATGATACTAGTAAAAAGGTAATGTTAAAAATACTCTTGGAAGCACATGTGGATGTGAAGGATGCAATGAATGCTCTATTGCTGCCACTGTTTTTTGTTCAATCAAATGCTTAACCCTCGTCTTCTCCCCACCAACTATGGAATTACCAAGCAGATTTCTCATTAAACTCAGTGAGTCTGGATAAATTTACTTCTCTGTCAGCTTCACGTATGCTGAAATACAACCTGAAGAATGATAGGTGTTTGGCAATCCAAAAAGGGTAATAGTTTACTTATATGTAATATAAGTAAACAACAACAGAAATACAGAAACTAAGAAATGCCAGTGCAATTTTTATTTCCTCTTACCTCATAGGCTTGCAGGTGTTATTTTTCTAAGTATCAGATCATACACTGCATCACCTGTTACAACATCTACTCCATGTCACTTTAAAGGGAGAAGACCTCAGCACCATCAGGCTGGATATCCTCATCTGTGGTTGAACTTCTCTTTTAAGCTTTACTGCTATGCAAGAATGGAGGTAAGATTCAGAGCATGCAAGAGGGGATATATATGAATGAACGTATGTCCCAATGCAGAGGATGCCAAATTGAAAGAGGCTTCTGGTGCCACCACCGCCTGCTTCCTGTGTTTTCTAACAACTCTCTCACTCAAAGTGTATGACTTCTTCATGACCTGTGGAGCTATGCTTTTTGAGGTTCTGTGACAGGCTTCCCACATAGCCCAAAGACTGGAGATTAGTTTGGCTCCTCAAAAACCACAGGGAAGCTTTCAGCTTCTAAAGCTAAGTTTTATCTGAATGCAAACTAAGATAAAACTGAAAATGCAGAAACACAAGTCTTCAGGGCAACACAGTAAAATAAAAAGGGGTTTTAACTAAGCTGCCTTCGTATCTCTTGCTTTTATGTCAGGAAATCTGCAGAATGGATCCCTTCTCTCAGACTTGTGATATGTCTGGCATTTTTTTTTTTTTAAAGAGAATGAACACAACGCAGGTCTCCAGGAAAATCTTTACTCCATCACTTCTAAGGTATAGCTCTGTGTTTCCTTGCTGCTCAGAGGCTACTTGGTCTGTCCTTACGCTGCAGGTGCCTGACCTGTTTGTCAAAAGTTGGGTTTTGAGCCCTGTCCTTCTCTCACAAGGGCTCCTCGAGCTTTGTATGATCAGTTAGGCTCAGAGGTGCAATCTCCTATATTCCTTTTGACTCAAAGCACAGCAGCTTGTACAAAGCAGTTAGATAATCTTCTTCACTGCCTGAGCACCCTTTTTTAAACAAGGTGTAACTTCTTATTTATTTTTTAATGATATGCAAAGAAAACCTGTCTGATTTGAAACTGACTTAAATGAAATGATTCTGGGCAGAAAAAAGAAGGATAAATCTGAAAAGTCTGTTGGAAACTGGCCTGTTCAGGTTTTGTAAGAGGAGTATAGAGTCTTTTAGGTTTTAACAAAAAAGTTATAAACTGTTGCCACAAAATGTATTTGTTTGTTCTTATTGGCCAAGCAGACTGAATAAAAGTGGCATTTATCTTTAATGAATAGGAGATGCTCTTTAGTATTTGTAGCAGCAAAGAGAAATTCTTCATTTAGAATTGGTTTTCTCTGGTGTCCTGCATTTTATAACTTGTTTAGGTCAAACCCTTCTCCACATTTGTTGTGTAAGTCCATGCTAATGTCACAGCTAGCTAGTTGAATAAAAGATACACAAATGCAGTAGTATGCCTAGTTATGAAGAGATGGTGACATTCTGCATTGTCCCTGTTAAATATGGAGTGAAACCAAACTAAAGTTCTTACCAGTGTTGTCTGTTATTGATGTACCCTGCAGAGTATCCAGTAACAGACAGAGCTTGACCCATATATACCAGACTCATTTCTGCTATGGTGAGAATGACATTTATTCATAGCCATATTTTAGAACAAACCCTAACTTTGGCAGCAGTTTTGACTTAGAAGCACAGCTATGATCATGGGATGAAATTTCTGATATCGTCAGTGTATTCTCTGGAGGTGATTGCTTTGGGTTGTTGTTATTAAATCTCAGGAGTTACTTCTTGCGTTGTCATTTGTGTCTGTCCCTGTCCCCCCACCCCCACATGAATGAAGCATGCCTTTCAGTCTATTAAAGATTAAATGCAAAACAAAAGAAAGAATTAGAAAAGACAAAGGGATCTTTGATAATGCCCTTGATGTAAATAATACTGCCTTTTACATTGATTTTGTGAGTCATTGTTTCAGGCAATAACCTGGCCCATCTTTCATGAGTAAATCCTCCTCTACTAACAGTGGTTTCCATTCACTGCAAAGTATTCTGGCAGCAAAACATTCTGAATTACAACAGCAAAATATTTACAAAAGCAGTATATCCGAATATTGTTCTTCTATACCCAATGATACGTATGAGATACCTTGTTGAGTGTATGAGTTAATCCTTTCTGCAGTAGTGTTCTCATGCTCCTTTGTTTCACAAGCAGCAATGCTGAGCCAGTAACACTCTGAGCAATGCTCTTGGTTTTGTTTTCTGCCATTTAATTTCCTGTAGTTGAGACTATCATCATCAGATCTTGCAAGCAAAATAGTATTCTGTAAACCATAAATTGGGAACTGCCACAGTGAGATCTGCTGATGTGTTTTGTTGGTTTTTTTTTCCAAATATGTTATGTGTTGTGGATGGAAACATTGATAGCAGCTTTATTAGATGAAGTAGAGCAAAACAAACATTTGGAACACAGTGGTACAGTCTGCTTAGTGCCAGCAAAATATAGATCTACTAGCCTTATAAGAATGTAACTCGATAGTTGTTTTGTATTCATGTTGTCATTTTAGGAACTTCTGAAATGTTCTAACAGCCAAAAATGTGCAAAGCCTAAATTCCTTTTGATTAGTTGTATATAGTTACAACTTCTTCCATGCACTCTACTTTGAATCAAATGCTGTCATTAGATACCTCCAAGAAATGGCCTGCATACATGACTTCTGTCTCTGCGTGAAATTTACAGCCAACAGTAAGGTAAATGTAAGCTGATTATCACATAACAGGTAGCTGTTGTTCTGAAAATCAATGAAGAGTCTGACCAAACTACCAAATTTAATAAAGAACATAAAGATTGATCATTCCTTCACTTTAGTTCAAATGTATCTATTTTTCTTTGTGTGGTAGTCAACATGGAAAGCAGCTTACTTCGAATTAAGTATGAAACTTAACTTCAGGAGCACCAAATTTCAATTATACTTCAGAATTATTACAACGTGCCCAGTGGATTTTGAATTGAAGGCTGATCTTAATTTGACTGTAACAACTTTTGTCCAAAAATGCTTAATATTTTTTCCTAACAAAAAGTGTGGAAAATACATTTTTGAAGCATGAATGGTCAAAGCTGGAAGCAAATTTTTAATTACATGCACGCTATAAAAGTCTACAAGTAGGGCTCTGGTGGCTAGTTTTGCAAATCACCTTGCTCTTAAATTGGTCCAAAGCTTGAAACTTACAGCTCGATCTAAAAAGGCTAGGCGAAAGTCAGGTGTGTACTTGGATCTGTGTTGGACTAGTTAATATGCAAGTCAGATGATAGCTTCATTACTCCTGTATGAATAAGCTGGGTGACTGAGTAATGCAGCATGAATTTCAAACCGTGTATTACAAATGCATTTGAATAATTTGCAAATGATTGTGTGCTAGTCAATTTAATTTGTAATTTTTTGGAAAAGTTGATATTACTTTATTATATCCTTTAGAACCTCCCATAAAGAAGGACAAGCTAAGACTTGAAAATCCAGTATCAGAAAAGATACCATGCCGTGGGACTCGACTTTTGTTCCCCTAATGAATTTGTCTTACTAATATTAGAAATCAGGGATGATAGTAAGCTGAGAGGCTATGTTATGAGAAAATACTTACATGAGGCTAGTCATCTGACTTACTACGGGAAAGGTATCAAATGAGAGTGTGATGGCAAGTTGTGGAGTTGAGCTGGACTTCACCCCACAGGCAAGACAAATTTGGATATGCAGGGTTTTAATTTGAGACGTTATTTTTGCCACTTCATCTCATCATGCTTTCAGGATCACAACAGCAGGAAAACTTTTGAGAGTCGTGAAATAGCAATGCATGCAGACACCTGATGTGTTGAAGTCTAGCATTTATGACTCGTTAAAGGATAGGGAACCTGTATGGCCCCATCCTTAAGTTTATTTTGTTACATAAAATAGGGAAATATGCATATTTCTTCACACAGAAGTTCCCATTCCTTCACTCTTGTCAGTCTGGTGTTTGGAAGGGATGTGGGATAGCATGCGCCAAGGAACCTAGTGTTTTCCCAGGTTGCTACTATTCTGCAAACATACTCCTGGTCTGCTGGCCCTCACCCAGGACCTGTGTCTTTTAGCATGACTGTGTTGCCTGTGACTGAAAGAAGGATGTAGCAGAGGTACAGCAGGTAGGGAAGAGTGTCTAAATTGGTTAAGAGCTTGGAACAGGTATGTTATGCTATGAGGAAAGGACAAGAGTGCTCAGTTTAGAGTGGAGAGGCCTGAGGAGGTGGACATGTGACTGAGGCTCAAAAACCACGAGGGCAGTGTTGAATGCTGTTTACCAGATCCCACAGAACTACATCCAGGGGCCTCTCAAGGAAACTAGCAGTTCAGTTCAGTATGGATAAGAGACAGTACTGTCCTCATCCAGCAGTGAGCTTTGGGAATTTCACGTGACGGGAGGATAAGGAGGCAGGTTGTATTGGCAGGCTGGAAAAAAAAAAAGTAATTGGGATAGATACTCACATGCAGTATGTTCCTAAACTGATGGGAGTAATCAGGGAGGGTACCTTTTAAGAAGCCTCACTTAAAAAACAAACCCACAAAAGGAAAACCAAAGCCATGCTGTGGGTGCTAGGAAAGTGTGGAGGGGATAGACAACAGAGAGTGGGCAGGCTTGCATGCTTTCAGTGAATAGCATCTGCGGTTACCACTACTGGGGACCAAATGCTGGGTAGGATGGACCATTGGCGTGATCCAGTAGGGCATTTCTAATGTTCTGTATCTTAAGTCTCCAGATTATTCCAATAAACAGGTATATGTTAATGAACGCTTGTCCTTTACACACAGCTTTATTTTTCCTCTCTGTCCAAACCATTCTTTTTTTAATGCACACAAGAGACTGATCAGTGTAAGATGGATTCTGCCTTAACTTTCTTAAAGAAGGTTAAATTGTCTGGAGAAGACTTCATGTTTGAAATATTTCACAGCAGAGCTATAGAGAGAAAGTGTACTTTCTTGTCTCTGAATCTGTTCAGACCCTTTGATTTTTTTAATTTTTTTTCTTTAGCTGTCTCTTCTGGGATGCATATCTCATGTTACACCTTTGTACCTTCTGCAGTATCTGGGGTCATCTAAAAAACTTATATCCTTTAAACACTGGCATATCTGAATCATCATCTTCTGTACTATTTGGGACTTACTCTTCTGGAATGAAAATTGTGGGTTTGACAGATATGGCGAAGAGAGGAAGACTAGGTATTCTTGCTACTGTGGATTCAATTAGAGCAATTTCTACATGTATATGGTTAGATGGCCATAGTTGTCACATGGCTACTCAAAAATGACGCCTTCTCTTGCCTCTTGTGTCTAATTTCAGATATCTCAAGAATATTTCTGTGCACAGAATATTCAGAAGTGATTAACAGCTCAATGTGCTTTCATCACAAGGCTATTATTTTCAGTGCTTTGCTTGCACAAAGCACAGGCAGCTGTGTCCTATTCTTCTATGAAGCAGCAATGCAGTGTCTGGTCATTATACCATCCTAATGTGTTAAATTATACCAATATCATAAAGCAATAGCAATTTAAAAAACATTAAACTGCTCAGTTAAAAAAATAAAACCCTTGACAACTCCCCAAACCTCTCAAAGGAAGCAACAGATGTTGAGCTGAAACTGGGAGCCTTTTATAATTTGGTCAAACGTTCATTTCCCAAATCCTATTTAAAATTTCAGCTTTTTCATCAAAAGAAGGAGAGGGAAGGGAAGCAGACCACTTCATATCCTGGATCTTGCTTTTTTTTTTTTTTCCTTCATAAACATTTCTAAGGCTGCAATTTTAGTAGGCTGTTCTGCACAGGGGTCCAGAGTGACAGCTGATTCACATGGACAGTCATAATCTCCCTGTTTGGCAAGTTCATCCACGCTGTCTAAATTATCAGAAGGAGATGGGTTCCACTTTGGCATGCGTCAGCTGGCTACCCCAGGAGGGAAACTGAAGTTTGAATGGGAAAGGATGGTTCTGACCCCATTGTCCTGCCCTCTCTGCCAGGCCCCTGAGCTTTTATCCTCAGCTTCAGTGCCATCCTGCCTAGAGCTTTTCTCCATATGGTCTTTAGCCTCTTGAGAAGTGACCTAATGAGATAATATGACAGGAATACCTGAATAAGCTCCGAAATTACCTTAAACCTGCGCTTTTGTGAGCCAACTGTGCGTTCTGTGTGCGTCCATGATGAAACAACTTTATTGTGTTTTCCTTTCTGGCATGGACCAGGAAGGGATGGAAGACTGAAGGGGGGGCTCATTCTTGTGCCTGTGAAGGTGTTGTAACTTGTGGGCGTAGCAGTCCTTTATCTCTGAACAGTGAACGCAGTTGTGTTCTTTGGTGCCAAATCCTGCTGAACAAATGTCTTGGGTGCTTGGCTGGTTGAAGTTCTTGCACCCAAATGGATGGAAATTCAGTTTATGCCACAAGGAACTATCTGAGTTAGGTAGTATCAGTATGATTGAGGAATTCCCAATGGAGTCCTTCATTTAGCTGGAAACCAAGTCTTCATTTTTAATGTAACCAGATAAGAAAGCCAAGCTGTCAGGGAAATAAGAGCTTGGAACAACAGCCAACTGCTGTCAGCTTAAGTAATAAGGGAAAAAAAAAAAAATGTTAGTAGGACAAGCACAGGGGGCTGCGTGTGTGAGAGAATTCATATTACTGTTCCCGATGCTGACAAGTATACTGATAGTTTTTTTTTTTTAATATTTTTTTCCAATGAGTGTGGATTATCCTTATATGTGTCTGAATGCTGCCTTCTGACTAAGTTACTAAAACTGGTAAAATTTATACAAACCTAGGTCAGGCGCAAAATGTATTACTAGTTATCTAATACAGAGGAAAATTGTCCTTTTGAAGGTGTCAATTAGGCTTTTTTTATCATAAAATTTGTCCATTAGGTTGGCCATCTAAAAAGGTACTAGGAATGACAATATATAATAATTAGGAATATTATTATTAGGCAAGGCAACTGAATTGCATGGTTTAAACTTCTGGTACTTTTTCACTTGGATTCAAGGAAATTGGAGTGAAAAATAGCTGGTAGCTAACTGCACCAGAAGTACTGAAGAGCTGTAGTGTAAAGCAAGTAGAAAAGATTTTGGTAGCATCTCTGCAAGGTACTGTATGAGGAATCTACAAGAGAAAAACGATGTTTTTGTATCCACAGGGTTAGTGGATATTGACATACAAATGAAGAATATGTGCTGGAATATTTACTTTAAAATCATCCTTAAGGCGTTCTACAATAAGGACTAAAATTGTACCATGAATCTGAAACAGAAATAAGTTTGAAACTCCATGTTTTCATTATTAAGTATTGATAAATGTTAAAAGAGCAAAGAGAAAACGATTTGTGAAAATTGGTTTTCTGAATCAATGTTTTGTATCATATACACTAATTTGGTGGAATGAAACACTTGCTAATTTTTTTTACAGGACTTTAAAGGACTGCTTGGAACATAATGAACATGTAGTAACTATTCCCCACTTGTCCTATTGAGGAACAGGATTACTGAAGAAAGTAAAGCAAGTAAGATTTGAGTCTGTAAGCAGAACCTAAGTGTAACCTAGACCACTTGCAGACTTCAAGATGACAAAGTCAAGGCATCATCTTGTCAGTGGTGTGGTATCAGTTCACATTGAGCTGGACAATGCAGATCAGTACTTCTATTTCTTCCTTCACTAATGTGATTTCTAATGGAGTCCCTCAGAAAGGACCAATGACACTGACGTTGCTTTAGTACTTATTTAAAAGAACTGACTTCACTGTTCAAATTCAGGCTGCACATTGCTGAAAGAAAAACTTTGTTTATTTTCCAGCATTTTATGTAGGCTGGTTACATGTTTTTAATTGCTGTAAGAATATTAGAGCTCTGTTTTACAGCTACTTGGAATGCTGAATTCCCCCTGAATACAAATTACAAGAATTATTTACAGGTAGCCTTTAGTATCAACATTTAGCCATATTCCTCTTGTAATTATATGCTTGCAGGCTCAGGCTTTCTGGATTGATGCATTCTACCAGAGGATTGTTTCAGCGTAGCTCTCTTCTCTTGATGTGCTTTAAATACTAAAATCATAGATTAGCTGAGGATTATCCCCTTTGAGGATTGACCAAGAAGGAGGCTTTTTGCTATTGAAAAGAGTTGCTGTTATTTCCCTTCCATAGGAGGATCAACTTGTTGACTTCTTCCTCAAGCCCCCTGAGGATCTGTCTGGATTATCTTTTTAAGTGTCAAAACTGACTTAGTAGCCTAGGACACTTACTCCTCTTAGTAGCTTTTGCAACTCAGCACCTTACATAGGCAAAGGAACTTTTGTGGCTAGAAGGACAGCTCAGGACTGTCATAATCTTTTTTTTTTTTTTAAATGTCTGAAAATAGATCCTTTTCCGCCTCTCCAAGGATGAAAAACAGTTTCTCACCTTATAGCAGTAGTGAAATGCATTCCTTGAAATGAAAGTAGCGTAGTGCTTGTACTGTTTTATAGACATCAAGTGATCATTCTCTATGAAGTATCTTCATCAGAGAGTGAGTAAATAGGATGGAAGAGCACAAAAAAAAAATCTGATCCCACACTGGGCAGATCACTTGTAATATGCCTTACAAAAATGTGTACAGTCACTTTCCCATTAGTGCTGTGGTTGGGAGGGAATTCTAAAATTTCTTCACAACACTTCTTTGGCTTGATTTTTTAAGTGCTTTTCAGCATACCTACCTATCACCTGGGCTTGATTCATTAATGAATACTGCTCTTCACGGTGTTATTTAGATTTGCAGGTTCATCATTTTGTGATCTGTGTAAGAATGCAGAATTACGTTACAAACCTCAGATGGACAGAGGAGAGCTTTGTTCCATCAAATCATATTTAAATCTCACTTTTAAGATATGGAATAAATGTAGTTTACAGATTTACTTTTAAGCAGTTTACTACGGTTGCTACAGGCAGATGAGAAAAAGGAATTGGATAGTTTTTCCAAAGACAGTATGCCTGGGGAGGGGGGGGGGCGGAATCTTTTGCAGTCATGTTATCATTCTGGTGTGCCTTTCAAACTATTGAGGAATACTTTGGAAATCATGTGGATGTTAGTACCTTTGTTCACATCTGTAGATGTGATGGCTTTTACCTTCCTGTGAACAACTTAATATTGCAGCTGTTCTCATAATACAAACTTGTCCAGGAGGATTTTGCTTCCGCTTTTAAAAGGATGATAAGGTGCTTCTGACTGAGTTTTACTTGAAAATGATGATTCTCAGGTGGAGCAAGTGGAAGACTTTAGAAAATTTAATCACAATCATAATATGAAAATGGATTGCTAATATGTCTTTCTGTGTATTTGCAGAGAATTTTCAGAGGTTCATAGGGAAGGATAAGTTAATCTTGAATCCATTTACTTGAGTACTGAGACACTGTACACACTTGCAGAGGGGCTGTCACACCTGGTATCTCCTGGTAATTAACTGGTATTCATAAGTGTGATTAAGAAATCTTGATTTAGCCCAAGAAACCTGGAGTGAAACCCACAAAGGAATTTCTTCAAAACCAGAAAGGTTCTTTCCGAATAAGCCCAGCTGTAAGGGCTTAGGTCAGTTATGCCATGGTTTGGGCTGGACTGACCACTGAAACAAATGACAGATGCTCTTTTTTACATGGTTTGATGGAGTGGCACATGGAGTATGATTCAGAGAACTACTAGCAATTCAGTGTTCCTGGTCAGGAGCGTGAATGTCAGTAATGTCATGTGGAAAGCCAGACTCAGGAGTGGGCAAAGAGAACAACCATCAGCGCCTGCAACTATATTAGAGGCATCTGGCAACCAGAATGGTAGTTGCAAGTTTCAGAGGAGATTCAGACCACATTTTGAGCTGATGCAGTTGTCAGGCTGCCTGTTCTCGTTATAGTACCTAGTACATTGGTACCTAACTTAGGGCAGGTGGAGTCTGGAGCATGCAGCCTAGGGTGAGACAACATAGCATCAGGATGGGCATATATTTTCTTTGATGGAACTATTAATCTCTTCTTTCCTACTTGCCACAGTCACATTGTGCACAGTTAGAAGTGCTGTGTGACATGCAAACCCTTTGTCCTGTGGGATGGGGATACCTCTTTGGGTAGTGATCAGAGGAGGAAGAGTGTGAAATGGATGGGCATTTTTAGCCAGGAGAGGCTTATAAGTGAAATGGGAGAGTCAAAATTGTTGGCTTGCCTGGAATAGAAAAAAGTGAGAAGGCTGAAAAGAGCTGTTGGTCCTGACGGTCACAAAGGAAGAGGGATCAGACTGTAGATACCCTCATCGGCATGATTGTTGCTGAACCTTAGGACTGTGAAATGCATAAAGGTGCCTGTGAGCAAAGTGGTGAGCCCTCCCCAACAGGGTAATAAAATCAACAGAGACAACTGAAGCATGGCTTCGTGCAGTGCCCTCTGAGGCGTAAGAAAAGGTGCTACATACAGGATTTATTGGCTTCTCTTTGGGATATGTGAGTGTCTGTTTTCAGGTAGTGCCAGCACCAAGCATTCAGGAAGGAAGCATACTTGTGGGAAGCTCGGTTAAAAAAAAAAAAAAAAAAAACCAACCAAAAAAACCCAACCCCAAACGAACAAAAACAAAAAAACCCCAACTACTCATCTCCGCTGTCCAGTGTGCAGCTGCGTTACCCAAACGTATAAAACTCTGACTGGCAGCTGATGGAGGAGATGAGTCGTAGTGATGCCCAACAAATGGCACAGCTTGAATACTGGTATATGAACAGCATTTCAATATTTGTCCTTCCTCTCTTCAGTGCCCAGGAAAGTGAGGCAGGAACTGGACAGCACCAAAAAAATCTCATGCAGATGAATGGGGTACCTGCCAGATGCATGCAGAGAGGTCACTTAGTGGCCATGAGTAGATATAAAAGCTTGGTTGCCTGAAGCAACTCAGTGCATTTGGAAGAGGCTGGTTACTTATCAGAGTGGCTTCAGCCTCTGTGCCTTGAAATACAGTGCTGTTCTGCAGGCCAGATAACCATGACTAGTGAGACACTGTGTCCACTTCTTGCTTCTGTGAGCAGATAAAGGTATCAAAGGTGAGCATTGTGTGCATAACAGATTTTCTTTTTTATTCATTTTCTCCAGGGAAAAGAAAAAAACCACACCACCTTTTAGGTTCTTTAGAAAAATGGAGTTGTATAGCAGTATAATCTTCTGTTCCCTTCTTTGACAGGATCGTTTTATTTCATATTCAGGACACAAGACTTTTTCATCAAGTATATTGGCGTATTGATCAATGTCTGAAGTCAGGGGGCCCAATTCTACCTGTACAATGAATAAAACCAGAGGATGGCTCAGCAAAACAGAGATTTGTATTGGAATCTGTATGTGGTTGTTTGGTTTGTTTTTCTTTTTTTTGTTTAAATATGAACACACAGAAGCTTTACAGTTATGTTTGAATTACTTTTTTTTTTTTTTTTTTCATTTCCCTGCAATGTGTATTACTCTCGACTCTGAATTCGTGAGAGATACCCGAGTATCCTGGTTACAACTGTGTATAGGGACTATTTACATAACAAAAAGGGGTTTTACCAATGACAAGTACAGCTTGGTGGGAAAAAAAAAATTAAAATCACTCAAGCATAATCCTAGCCACCGACATGTTTTAAAGTCCATTCTGCTTCAGAAAATACTTCCTGTAACTAAAGGTACAGATTGGATTGTTTTGCTAGTTTAGGTGTACATACAAATTTAGTCTGCACATAGGGTACTGAAAAGTAGCAAAACCACTTTGTGGCAGTCTGTAGTTTTGTTGACTTTATGATACAATAATTTCAGAGAATGATCCATCCATTCCAATGATCCACGTATTTCACGTGTCTTATCTTTAAATGCTAGCTGTAGTTTATGATAAATGAAGACTCTTTCATTGTCCTCCTAATATCTCCTTCTCCTAATCACAGTGTGATTCAGGAGTTTACTAAAGGTTTTTAGCCTGAAAAGGTATCCTAGAATAACATACATATATACCTGATGACATGCCTGATGAAATGGTGTAAAAACAAAGAAATAAAGTGAGGGAACTCTGTTCAAAAGCACAGCATTATGTTTTCAACAGAAGTTTCTAAAATAAATTTATAATCTCACACTTCATCTTGGATTTAAGTAATTTATTCTGCTGAGTTAAATTATTTGAATCAGAGTCCATGGCTTTCACTATTAGAAGAAAAAAAAAATGAATGAAGTATCAGGTGCACAGCAAATGAGATTAGTTTATCAGCCAACACTGCGTTACTCCTCTGATAGTGTAGATCACGTGTATGTCTCAGGTACCGCTTCAGAGAGTTATCCTATCTGGGAGTAAAAGTGATTGTTACAACACAATAGAAGGCTCTGCTCAACAAACAAATGACTTCGCTCACGGGGGCCTGGTAATGAGAAAGCTTTACTTCCCTTCCATTCACTTATCAATGAGATATGGTTCACCATAATGTTCAAATTCTTTTTGAGGAGAATGGCAATGAAACTGTGTTATTACCAATATAAATGCTAAATTTGCCTTTTCAATTACAGGCTCATTCTTTCCAGGTGGGAGCAATAGAGCAAAAATGATGATTAATGGGCTCACAACAATGCTGTACATAAAATATTCAGTCAGAACCCAAGAGGTGTAAGTCCTAAAATAGTTCTGAGAAGCATGTCAATTAGAAAAAAAAAAATAGTGGATATCTAGCTTAACCCTCTGTAAAATTTCCTAATGTGTTTGAGTCAATTAGAAGTCCAGGTCCTGTTTTCAAAAGTGGTAAGGCATTAAGTTTAAACCTCTGTAAAAGTCAATGGCACTTCCTAGCAGTGTGATTTCTAGAAACTAAGTGGGATTTTTTGTTTTGTTAAGAAACTACAGGGGTTTGTTTGTTTGTTTGTTTTAAGTGTTTGTGTCCTGTAAGTATCATCATTTCAACTCAATCACGATAGAATGAATGTCCCACCTATCTAGGATATTTCACTGAATAGAAGAGTACTGAAGAGGCTGAGACTTTTGCCTGATGAGATGGTGTAAAGTGAGGGAAGTCTAGTATCTTTTCCTGGTAAAATGTTGAAATAACTGTTACATTTCCTGCATTCAGAGGTACTTTGGAATTTTATCTGTTTGGTGAACTAGAGAAAGCATTTCTAGTCTTTGGTTGCAAATTTGGATTGAAGTTACAGATGTGCACTAGCGACTGGGAAGTTATTTGTCCCTCTCTATAAAACCAGAGCCTCTCTGTAAAATTGCATCATATCTAAAAAGACTATTTTCCCTGTGCTTTCTCACCTAAAGCCCTGTCTCCCTGTTTTCCACCTGCAATCTGTCACACTTGGAAATATCTGAAATTGTGCAAGCTGTGTTTAACAAAATGCACGGTTGCTGCTTTAACCAGGAGCTGCTTCCACTTCTAGACAGACAGGGTTAAATGTGAGTCTTCCTGGCAGGGCACTATGCAGGATTTATTCAATGAGGGATCTTGGGTGAACACTCTGAGCATGTAATTAGAGCAGTCCTGCTCTTGTTCCTTTAAGTCCTAAGGACAATTGTTGAAGGGGCTGTTTCTGTCTCGTTCACTGCTTTACAAGTGCACCCAAGCTAGATCTGTTGAGGTTTTACTGCTCTTTGGATTTGGCTCGTGTCTTAACAGCACACGCAAAACTGAATGTTGCCATCTCAAAGATGAAGAGCTATAGGCATACATCTTCTGCCTTGGGAAGAGAAATAATTGGGAAAAGGGATGGATTAGGGAAGGAGAAGTAGGGGAAAAGCTCTAATTTTTTGGACTTGCTCCCATCCAAAAAATGGGAAAGTGGGGGGTTAAAACTGTTCCTTTTAGAAGGGGCAGTATCCTTTGTCAGCCCAACTTTCCAAACTGTGTTGTAGTCAAGGCAGGATATTTTGCCCCCTTCCTCAGTGTGCAGTCCCAAACAACTGCTATAGATAAAAGAAAATTTTCAGTGGACACAAATACGGTTGATCTCTTTATATGAAGCACTTTCATTTTGATAGATACAGATATTTCTACTACACATGCACTCAATATATAAAAGTGAGTCCTTGCTAGCCACACGCTTTTGAAAATGAAGAGGCTGGGACCTGTTTTCTAAGACAACAGCCAGTATCAAACATAGCTTTCCATCCAATACTATGTTCCTTTTTCTTTGAAGTCTCTTAGCTTAATGTGTAAAGATCAATTAATCGGCTTTGTACCCATGTGAGACACAGTGGTAAATTAGATAAACTTGTTGGTCCAAATACTGCTTAGGGAGATACCACAAGAGATGACAATATTTCATGTAATGTCTTAAGAATCTCATTCTGTTAGCATTAAGAATACTTCAGTCAGTTATTAATTTGGACACACGGAATATGGCTAAGTAACAGATATGGTGAGAAAGTGAAAGAAGTGACACCAGCTAGGAATCCTTTTCATGTCCTTTCTGAGGAATCCTCAGTCATGTCCCTGGCTACAACTGATCGGCATCCTTTCTCTGAAAAAAAAAATCTTTAGCTGAATGTGCTTTTTTTCCCCCCTCTCCATTTTCACATTCATTTAAGCATCAATTATTATAAAAACTTAGTCAAATACATACCTTTTTGCCCTCTGGTAGATACTTCATGCAATTCTGAGCTACTGATTTTAACGTACTGTATTTCTTATTGCTGTCCTTGTTCCTTTGGGAAAAAACATACTGTTGCAGAAAAGCTTTCAATACACTTTCTTTTTTAAACATAGTTTTGAATTCTGTAATCAGTGAACTTGTCTGGCCCTTCTTTTCTTTGCCTTTGAAGGATAGAGTTTAGCTGAAGTAAGGCCCCATGCATCCCTTCTTGGTAAATGTTGGAAAGAGTCCAATATTGAATACAACAAGTGTTTCTACTTTTCTCCAGGAAAAAAAAAAGTTTGCCTTATTTAAATTCTACAGGAAGCTAAAGCAGACAGGAGGGTTTTCTACATTAAATTGATCTACACGTAATTTCTAGATGCCTTCACCCTGTGGTAAAGACTGAACTTACATATTTTAATATTTTCTACATTTTGCTTGATGTTCTTCCAACTACACCTATTTTTAATCTCATTTAGGTATCACATACTGGCTCAAGCAATTACTGCGGATAGTTTACGTATCTGTTCCAGAAGATTTTGTAGGAAATGCACAGCAACAAAATATTTTTGAGCAAAGGCTTGTAAAGAAAACATGTTTTGCAGCAAAGATTAATTTTCCTCTCCAGAAGATGTGTTGGGGTTAGTTGGTTGTTTTGTTTTGTTTTTTTGTTGGAAAGGAGTATGCTTCTGTAATGGAGCGTATCATTTGAAGAAAAAGACTTAAACAAAACCAGGTGTAGACTATTTTCCTGTCTCTATAACAGGTTAAATGCTTCATTTTCAGGTTTGACTGAAGTGGCGACTGTAATGGGAATAATTTATTTTGTTGAATGGTTATGTGAATCCTTGATTCACTTGATTCATTCTTACTTAAGTGAAAGCTCTTCATAAACCGTATTCTGTTGAGCATGTGAGTGCATGTTTATATCTGGATGGTGGGTGGAAGGGATCGCAGTTTTGGTAACGTGTTTTCCAATCATTAGATTTGATACAGAATGCGGAGAGTGCTGCGGAGAGAACTTCACAATGTTGTTGCCATTTATTAATACATAAATTAAGTTCAATTTCTTAAAGATTAAATCAATCATCTAGTTATGTTATTTAGTTCCTGATGCAACAGTTTGTGAGGATATACTTGGATGGACTTGTGGATGAGTTTGTGTGGTAAAACATACGTTACAGAAGGAATATCTTTCCATGCATTTTTGAAGGCTTCTTGTAAGATTTGGAAAAAGGAATGTAATTCTTCAAAACTTCTTGTGGGTTGACAGCTCTTCTCCCAACACACATGCTGCATAAAGGCTATTCTTTAATGAAACGTAGAGTTTTGATTAATTTTATTTAAAAGCTATTCTGCAGTCTCATTAGTTTTATGCTGTTATCATCAGTTGAGCATGACTATGAAAGAATGCCATTACTCTAAACTTTTGGATATTGTATATTGTCAATTGTGATACAGGATACAGAGGGATGAGGTTGTGCTATGGGCTAGGAGGCTTTAATAGTACATGTAGAACTGTTTTTGCATAGTGTCAAAAATAGTGTAAAAAAACCAAAACCAAACCCCCTTCCCAATGTCCCAGTGGGGTACTAGCCTTGTCCTGCTGGGGCCTTTGACAAAGGATGTCTCTGATTATATTTTGACTGACATGGTGGTAAAGTTTAGCCTTAAATCCCTGTTTCCTTGGATGCTTGCAATCATAAAAGAATCTTAGCGTTCATTTGTAAAGAAGGTAAAACAGATTTTAGGGGAAAAAAATTAGGCCAGCTTTGTGCAACATCTGTACTTGTAAAAGAGCTAGCAAGTATGAACTGTCTGTATCTGTTGATTTATCATATGCAACACCAGTGGCTCAGAGGCCAGTAAACAACGTGGTCAATGCATGTGCTGAAGATATTTGGAGAGCATAAGGTAGAGTCTAAATGTATGAGAATGAGACATAACATGTGAGACTTGAAAGATCTGTAGCACTGTGAGGACAAACATAGTAGGTTCATCCTCTACTCTTAAGCACAAGAAAACGTTGACAGCTTGTCCTTGAGATCGGGTGATGTATCAGAGGGGAAAAACTCATCACCTGATCTTCTTCCCTACCTTTTGAGTTCCTGTGTAGTTACATTTCTCCTGTATACTAGTAGATCAGGGGATCCTGTCTCTCATAACATCCAAAGCTAGGAATAGGTAGAGAAGCAGTGGTGCCTGTCCATCTCGCCACCAGCAGATTGCCTCAGAAGCCAGTCCTTGCTGGGAGAAGCGGGAACCTGTGATGCTCATTGAGGGGTTGTGTGTATCAGCAGATGAACATGTGCGTATCTGCTTTTCATTATAAAACATTCAGTGCAAATGATGTAGTGTCTTATTTTGGAGTCGTGTCCTATGGCTTTGGTATTAAATACTATGTCATTTGGATCTGTTTATGGTATTACTAGCCATAAGTACAAAACAGTGAAGAAGCAAACCAGTTACTCCCTCCTTGTTTGTGATGCAAGAAGGCAAACTAGTTAGTGCCAGTATTTTCGTTATGACTTATTTCCTGTTAGCATATCTAGCCTTTAGAATTTAAACTCTTTTCTGAGGACATTTGATACAACCTTCTTTGAGGACGTTTTTGCAGTTGTTTTTACTGCTCGAGGCAGTATGCCTGTAAGCAGAACTGCTCCCAGGTGCCTCAACAGCACACTCAAGGGCTCTGTTGATGGCTTCATTTCTGTGAGCATCAGCCACTTCACTTCCTTTTGCCATATCCTAAGCACAAAATTTAACAGCAGAAGCATATTGCCTGAGTGATTTGAGGACAGGTTTTTTTGGTCCCAAAGTTTTGTACATTGGAAAACATTCCTTCAGTCTTCTAGTTAAAATTTAAATCAGAGCAAAGTAAAGGAAACCAATATTTTTATTTTTTTTTTAAAAGGACTATTTCCCGAGACGAGGCGTATGCTCTGCATTACCGGAAGGACTATTATAAATAATTGTTCTACTGGAGAATTTCTGCTTTATGCTCGACCACTTCAGAACTCTTTCTGTAATATCACAGTAGCTCAAAACTAGGTATGGTGAAGTAGAAACTTTCGATGAAGTCTTGTGCTTATAAAGCAGAAAATGGTGAGAGTAAACACTGTTGTCCTGCTTTAAAAATTAATATCTGCAATATTACACAAGCACATTTCAGAAAAGTGAACATCTGACAGATGTCGGCTTCCCTGAGGAGTCATCACAGTGATATGAAAATAATGAACTAAACACCAATGATTAAAGAGTCATTTTGATATTACTCTAACCATTCCACAGAAATAATGTCATGTAAAGAGAAATCAAAGTTATATAAAACTGAATATAAGAAAGATGGTGTTAACATAACACTGAGATACACCAGCTAAAAATACAATCTTTATGTAAAAAAGAGCAATAAAACTGAATATTCAGAACAGAGAGAAGTTTAATAAAAATAAATGCCCTGAACTTCTGTTTAAGAAGATGACTAGCATTTTCACAACAGTGGAGTTAGATTTCCCTAGGATATCCTTTTTTTATCCTTACTTTTAGAAATACTTTGGGACAAATATTAAAAACCAATACATTAAAAAAATACATATTTTTTTAAAAACTTAACATTTTCTAGCCAACTTCCTGCTAAAAAAACACCTAAGTGGCTCCTGCCATAAGACACAATCATAATTAAGTGTATTTAAATTACAACTGGCAAAATACTGTGATGACACATGGTAGATATCACAATTCGCTGTCCTCACTCCATTGTATCTAGTTATTTGTTCACCATTTTTCAAATTTTAGCTATATGTGATTTGTTTTCCACCCAGTTAGTGGGGTTTAATGAAAATAAATCATAATTTTCCCTCAGTAAGTTAGCCTCCCCAAGAAATCTCACTGAAATGTGCAAATGACTTTTGGGCATAGATTAGATAAGAAAAATGTACGCCAAACATCTGTAGTAATGTTTTGTAAAATTACGAGCTCATGGTAACAAAATTCTTTTGCAGCTTTCTAGCGCTGTGATGCCTATTTCCCTTACACTTTTAATTCTAGGTGCTATTTTAAAAGAAGATTTTATGAAACTGGTTGCGTTCCTTAATATTGTCAGAAACAGATGGCTCAATAATCACTGTTAGCTAAATATTGTTATATTGTAACGAGTATGAGTGTACTTTTTTCTATAGTATAGTTGCTATACCAAGTATAGTATATTATAGTTAGTAAACTTGTCTCTGGTAGAGTTATATGATAACTACTAAATTCTTCTGTTTTTTTTTAAACTAAGAATTAAGTGAAGCTTTTACTTTCATGTAACACTGCCAAGCGTAATGGCAGCACTAAGTTGCTTCTGTCTTGAAAGGAAGGGCAAAATAGAATAACTCTGTATTTTTTCACACATATTCTGGTGACCTGCAATAATGATGTCTCTTGCTTTATGATTTTTAATGGAATGATTTTGTCCCGCTAATGCTGACAGCATATTTCCATGAGAATATGTATGTCATATTCCTCATAAAATAGATTTCTAGCGTGCTTGCAAAAGGTATCTAAAAAGATAGTAAATGTCTTTGCTCTAAATCGTTTATTCAGTCATCTTAAAGCCTTCAGGAAAATCTGGCAGAACAGATTAAGGCTTGAATCTCCCAGCTATGCAAGATGAACTCTGTTGCATCAGAAGTGAGTAGAAGTGTTCTGCAGAGAAGGCTCCCTTGGCAGCTATCCCTCCTTGTATTCAGATGACTGTTCCAGGGGGATCAGGGAAAGACAAGTGGTAGGCATAGACCGCAAAATATTAGCGAGATCTCTTGTTGCTTACAGATATATCGGTTTAACTCATCATTTGTTCCGCTGTCTTGGTTTTTCAGAAGACTGACTTTGGTTTTCTCTGCGTTTGAGATGGGTGGGAGAGCTCTCAGCCAAGCTTCTTTGACCTCAAAGGCTGAATAAATTGTTTCCCTGCATAGTCTAGCATGCTCAGATACGGAAATGAGAGAGGCTGTCATGAGAGAGCTCACCTGCCCTAGACACCCGAAGGCATCACAGCTTAGCGACGTTATTGGAGCTCTTGGGGGTCCCTTGTGTCCGTTTCTGTACAATCACAGGCCTGATATGAGCATCTTTAGGGAACTCATACTTTACAAGTTCTCTTGCTTGCTTGAGACGTGACCATTACCAAAGCAACATTACATCAGGACAAATCTGTTTGAGTCCTTAGCACTTCTGAGCCTGGTTTTCCTCTCATTTTGACCTATATAATTCCACACACCAAGGGCTGTGGTGGTGGTATTGCAAATCACTTTGACTACGTAAGGGAGAGGAGAACTAGGCTTAATGGGAAGCTTTGGTGAAATGGATGTTCCAGAGCTCATAGTGCACCTTCAGAGGTGTGCTGCCTGAGAAATATATGAAAAACAGTCATGTCCTTTTGCATACTTTATCAAATACTAGCTATTAAATCTATCATCAGGCAGTTTCTCATCTTGCCAAAGGACATCTTGAACTGAAGTCCGGAGAATGGAGCATATAATTGAATCACTACTGACCAGCTGTCACAACAGCCCCCTCCTCCCCCAAACAGTAATGAAAGGAAGCAAATGAGACATCATGATTCAAACTTTTATTCTGACGACATCCCATTGTTGTGCTCTAGCACTGAGCCAAGCAGAACTGAAGAGAAATCATCCTCCTCATTACATTTTCTGAAAGCTTATTAAAAGCACTTGTATGCTGCTGATATCGCCACAGGAGCTGACTGAAACTTCAGAGATGAAGCCAATATGCTGTTTGAGATAATGGTAATGTATGCAAAACAGCAAGAAAAAAGATACTGTCCTACAAGCCTGAAAAAAACCTACAATTATAGCACACCTGAAGAATCAGACATGTTATTAATGAGAAATTTCTCATCATCGATATATTGACCATTATGTTATGATATAGTATTGACCTTTGTATTATGGTCTGTCTGTAAAACATAACTGATTAATTAAATAGCTACACAGTATTATTCTTTAGCTGGATACCCACATGAAATTAAATACCAGCTACAGCTTAGACCTGCTAAAAAACGTAGATAGAATCCAGACCCACTGTCAGACGTCCCAGTTACGTTCCCTTCCATGTATGAGGGAAGAAGCATCCTTCCTGCAGTACCTTCTCACATCTATGTTGTTACCATATAATCCCATAGTCTCTGTAATTCAACCTGACTAGCTGTTGTCATTCTTATAGAAATGTCCTATAGGTACACAGAAATAACTTTTGTTTGTTTTTTTTTTTTCAGATGCAATTATACAACCAAGTAGGAAATATCACAGCATCATTTTAAAACAGAGGGCGTGAGGTGTAGGTATGCCTTCAGAAAGGCCAGGCTTTCTTTTCTAGCTCTGGGAAAGTCTTACCCTGCTGGGAGAGGCCGTGTGGCCTTGGAGTAGCCTAAGCCTTTGCAAGCCATAGCTCCGAAACAGGCTTGTATGAGCAAATAGTGGCTCATAGGGGAGAACTTGCATTCCTTTCAGACTTTGAGGCACTTAAAAGGGGGAGAAGGGAAAGGAATGGAGAATAAAAAAAGAGGGATTTTTGTCAATTTATGTAATACCTCCATCAATTGCTACCTGCTTCGACCTTAACAAAACAAAGAACTCTTTCATAACGTTCAAGAAAAACAGTTTGAAATATATATATAAAACCAGAAACACACATCCTTTCTACTTATATTTTTCTGAGACAGCATATTCTGAAGTAGATCCATTATTGAGTCTTCAGACAATGAACATAGATTGTTTTTAATGATTTATGTCAGTGGAATTAGAGATGATTTATCACTGTTTTCTCTGAAACAACTGACTGTAGAATAAGAAAAGAATTCTCTTCGTTTCTTGTCAGAGAAAATTGTCATGGTGTTGGATTCGTGGTGCTCAGATCACCATAGTGCTTGTATAATTCCAGTCGCTTTGATTTTTGTGTGTGGAGTTTTGGAGTGGAATTAAATCACTGCTTTTCTTCACATAAACATATGTGATGTTTAGCCAAACACACCTGAAACACCTACAACATGCAAATGCGGGCCAGAGCTATAAATAAGCCTGTTTTATTTTGATCTGAATTTTGGCAGACCTGAGAACTGCATTCCAAATTTGCTAATGAATAATATTCAGTTGATGGGAAGATCCTTCCCCCCCACCCCCCCAAAAAAAAAAAGGCAAAACAAAAGAAAAAAAAAAAAAAAAACAATCGCTGAGTTCCTCTAGAGTATAAAATACAGACACAAATGGCCTGCAGACTATGCCGTTCCTCTCACCCTTGCTGCTTTTTTTTAAACTGGAATGGTGCTTACTGTTTGAGAAAATAATTGCAACAGTCTTTATTCGTGAGGCGCGAATTCAATTTCTGCGGAGGAATTTAAATAGCGGGTAAGGATAGTTATCTTTCTGATATTTGATAAATGGAAAAAAGATTTAGTTATCTTGAGGTGAGATTGCTTTTCAGAGAGGATGACATTTATTACCTCAAGGACATATTTCAGAAAATCCCTATCCTTTATCCAGAGGTGATAGTTCTGTTCATCAGAGAAGGTGGCAATTGGGAAAAGAAAAGATTCATTATATTTTTGTGTGCTTGAGTGGGGGCTGCAATTGGTTTGTTTCTGCAGAGGGCATCGGTGGAATAGAGAGTGCGTTCTGCAGAGAAGGAAGTTTATCCAGTGAGACTTCTCCGAACGTCTTTTCAATTCTGTGGTAAACTTCCTGCGCTCTTAAATCCTCATCTGTTAATTCCTTAATAGACAAACATCCCGTTTGTTGCGTAGTCGGCCTGAAGGTGAAATCACTTCCCTTCTTCAGCTCTCCTAAAACCCAATCATTTCAAGTGCAGCAGAATTAATGACTGACTGTTGTCCTGTCCACTGCCTCCCCGCCGAGTAATCCGAGCTCCCTGTTGTGTCCTCCTTTAACCCTTCTCAGCATACCTACACTTTGCCTTGCTGTAGCTCCCACCTTTTCTGTTATTATTTCTCCTCCTTCCTACCAAGTTGCCTTCCCCATCCAGCCAAACCACCAGCCGCAGGTCCTCTGCCTGAGTCTGCACCGTGGGGGCGGGTCTTGCTGGGCAAGAGGGAGAATCGGAGAGCTCACCCCTTCTCCTTCCCCTCCCTTCTTCTCTCCTCTGCTCCCCATAGGGCACTACTTCAGTTCTCTGCCTTCTCTCACTCCTCTGTTTCTCATCCTGGAGACCTCTGCCTCAGTCATGTTTATTGAAATTGGCCAAGGGAGTAAAAAGTATTAGGAGAAAGCTGACAGATGGATAAATAGTGCCATTATATCATTCTCCCTCTTCATTAGAGAATCAGCCTAAAAATACAGGGAAAAACCCCACCCTTTCTTAGTGGAAAGAATTGCTCCATTTGTATGTAATATGAAATCAAACTGATACGTTTTCAAGATGTGAGTATAGCAGAATAGACTATCATACTGTCATTTTAAAGGAATGCTACCTGCATACCTGGTTTTCTGCATGTTAATAATAAGCCTTTTGAATGTAGACCTATTGACTTCATTATACCGTGGGACATGTGTCTCAGGGCTTTCTAGAAGACAGCTTTTGGGTTCCCGTGATACCTAGAAAAGCTGGAAGAGACGTATACTAACTCAGCACATAAATGGTCCTGTTTTATCCTAATTCCAAAGCCAGTGTTGCTTAGTTTTTTGAGGTTGGCTATCTGCATGACCTTCATCTGAGGAGAGGTTGCTGTCCCTTTCTGCTGAATATCTTCTCTGCTGTCAAATTTCCTTCCTTCAGCACGTTTCTCAGGCATCGGTTTAGATTGCACAGCCTACGTGCCTGCCCTGGAGTCTCCAGGGCTTGCTGCGTTTTGGTATGTGACAGTGCACTTCTTGCCACACAGAGTGAATGTGTGTGGCATTCTGGCAGGCCCAGAACCAGCAAGAGCCATTTTCTGGCTTGAGTTTCTGCTGGGAATGAGCAGTGGTGAAGCAACCTTGCCACAGGTTGAGAAAGTAAAATAAATCAGATGCCTAGTAATAAGGAAGGTTAGTTGTGGGAAGGGTAGCTAATCAAAGACACCTTCGTAAACAGTCAGCAATTCTAAGAGAGATAGGGCAAACTGAATAACGTCAGCTGGACCTGCTTGTCACTTCTCAGTGACAAATGTTCATTGTTCATAGCGTAGATGAGCAAGGAGGGACCTTTTGCTTCCTCATTAAGCTATAAACCTGTGTGGCTTGACAGGATCAAAGAAAGAAAGAACATGTTTTTTCAGTCTTCTCTCTTAGGAATGGAGGATTCTTAAGCCTGTTTTAAAACTAGTAGTGAAGCTGACCACTTCTCCAGATGTACTTTTAAATGACAAAAAAAAAATATTTGAGACTATTCCAGAGTTCCAAATTACTTAACTGATCTTTTTCTTTACAAATATTTTGTCAGTATAGATTTAGTCAGGTTAATATTCACTGACTTTTTTAGTCTAACTCTTTTGCTTGTGTTTTAATATCGTGAGTAATTTTATGCTGCGTAGATCTGTCTTTGCAATATTATATGTTTATCTAAAATGCACTCTTTTTCTAGTTTGGATATTACATAATTTAATAAGATATTACAAAAACTCACTTCAAGATTTCAATGAGCTATTTCCTGTTCACGAAAAAACAATATGACCTTATATTTATTTGGCACCTCTGAAAGTACTGAGAGTCACTCACACTGTTCTCTAATAATTTATTTAAAGGACAGACATTGAGTTCTGCCCTACAATTTCACACACAGAAGTTATTAAATGTTCTCCCACTAAAAATTCTCACTTTAGGTTCTTGGCTGCTGAAAATTATTTCTTCTTTACAAAATGGAAGCAAATTAAATAAGATTTTGCACAACAAAGAAAATTAACAGAAGACATTTACCATATAGGAGGGGATACTAATCATAGAGTAAATAAAAGAATTACATAATGTCACCTGCTTCTTCTTCTGGTACAAATTAGCATTCCTCTGCCATATGTCCTTTAGTTATGGTAAAACTTCTGTGGCTTCATTCTTTTTTTTTTTTTTTTAAAGTATATGTTTTGTGATCTTGTTTTCTTACTCTGAAGAGATTATCTAACAGGCAGTGTTTCTTTATTATTTTATATGGCATTCAGAATATTGGGTGAATGGTTTATAAATAAAGGATAAAACTTTTGCTTGAAGACAATAAAAAGAATGAATCCTTTCTTACACTATAATATATCTATTCTGTCGATGAGGGTAATAGTAATATCACTACTGTCCATTAAATCATCACTCTTCCTTTCCATATCTATAGTTTCATACTGTTTCTCATTACTGTACTGTCAGAATGAGTTCTGTGTAAAAACAACTGGTAGAAGTGGAATAGCTTGCATATCTTCAATTGCAAGTGAGAGGTTAAAGTATGGTTGTGGGAGAGATTCACTGTGCCCTGCTTTTGATAAGCAGAGGAACCTCATCACCTTCTCTGAAGGGGCAAATGATGGATGCAGGCCACATTTGACCTTTCTCCACCACCTCTGCAGCCTCCTCTGGAGTCCTGGGTCAGTGTTTACAGAGATTTATGGGTATTACAGCCCCAAATATCTTAAAAGCCCTGTAGATAGCGAGAGGGTGGCATAACTTGAAAACTTGATCCACCAGTTCAGGAGCACAACTGCAGATTCAGGGGAGGCTGGGGGAGGAGGAAGAGTCTGAGGGAGGATGGACAGATTCCAGGGAGGATCTTTGGCTCTGAGCTGTCTAAGATGAAATGCTAAAAGCTGAGATCATTACTCCAGGCTTCTTTTGCAGCAGATGCTTTCAGGTGATGTCCTTGCTCCGCTGAAGGCAGGTATTTTTAAAGGTCTTTCCACTGACTCTCAAGAGTCAGCCTGAAGCGACCAGCTCAGACTTAGTGTGAATGTGTGCTCTTCTCCTTCACACTCACTTGGGAGTCAGCTGCTTGCAAGTTCTTGGATGGTCATTTCAGCATGCTCTTTAGTAAGCATAGCCTTTGGTCAGTTATTCCCTTGCAGGACCATATGGATAATGCCTCTAATGGGAAGGAAAAAGGACAGAGCCTTGCTTTCTTTATTAGGAAGGTGGTGCCATAAAAACATTAAGCTGTGCTACTGCTCACAGTTTAATGGGATATATATTTTTTTAATATTCCTCCTTATTAGAAGAACTTATTAATAATATAGCAAGTTAGAAATCAGGAATTTATGAAGAGTAGGGCAAGGGAAGGTGGCAGAACCTCCTTTTTTTTTTTCTTTTTTTTCTCTAACAAGGAATCGTTCTGGACAAATGTAGGCTGCCACATCACAGATAGAATTTTACCCTTAAATTTATGGAGTTGTCTCTCCAGAAGTGGTGAGGACTGCCAGTAGCTCAAGTCTGCCAGCTGCTCTAGTCAGGGAAATTTAGCATCTGGGTTTGGATTTACCAGCCATTTCAAACTGACCTTTTTCACTTTAAATTAAAAGCAAAAAAAAGGGGCGGAGGAGAGGGTGAAGAAAGGAAAAATGCTTGCAGTCTAACTTTGTGACTTCTATGCACTATGTGCTATTTCAGATGGCTAGCCCTGATGTATCTGTAGAAAATAGTTTTTTGCTCCCTTGGGGCAATCCTCCAAAGTCTTGGTACAATCTTTTTGGTTATACAATCACCTAGATAACTTCAGATTCGTTAATAGCAAAAGCAGCCTTGAAGGGAAAACAACAGTGTGTGTATCGGTGACAGCTTCAACCTCTCCTTCAAAAAACCCCCCCCAAATTTCTCTGAAATGGCTATACTTAGATGGATAGGAAAAGACAGCTTTGGCTTCCATGTCATTCTTGGGGTCTTTACTGCCTAGTGCTTCTGACGAAAGACTTTCTGGAAGAGTCAAGGATGTTTTAAAGCCCTCACAAAAATCAAGGATAGAATTATACCTGGTGTGAGAAATTTTGTGTGGCTTTTCTAACCCACTGGATTTATGCAAACATGTCACACCAAAGTGACAAAGATTGAATGGAAAGTATTCATGCTGTTTGATCCTCAGCAGAAGGTCTGAACTGTTAAAAGTCAAAGTTTGCAGTGCCTTGCAGAAGAAGCGTATATAAAGCTTTGGACCCCCGTATGGTCTTTCACCCAGTGTTTTAATACATCAATATCTATAGCAAAACCCTTGAAAAATCTTTCTTTACCTCATGTGGAGGAAAGACTGGGGAACAAGTTGTGGGTATACTGTTATGTATGAAATCCCGATAGATTATTTCTTGATGGTGTTGAGCACTCACACTGCAGTTGCATCTGGAGAGAGACCAGGCACTGTTTATAACCTTAAAGAGGATATTAGCAACTGTTTATTTTGCAACTGCTATTTGAAGATATTACAACTGTTTTATCCATGTTTTCTAAATTCTTGGATGTAAGAATACAAGAACTGTGGAGCTTTTGGCTGGATAGTTCCAGTTAAGAAATATGCATTAAATGTCTTCCGTGGTTAGTTTATATTTCTCACCACCTTCAGTCATTTAATTTAGTTAATACTTTTTGTTATCACCTTCCTTTCTGCACCATTCAGTGAAGTCTAATCTAAGACTGAAATTCAGGAATAGATAAGTTTGGATATTGAATATGCCAGTTTCCTTTTATCTTTAAAAAGATAATCACATTTCATAAAGAAATTATTATATATGTTTTTTAAAGAGAAAAGGTAGATATGACTAGTGAGTTTACTTCAGCTCACATCAGCTTTAGCAGGAAATACTAAGGCTTTATCTGGGAATATCACTCTAGATTCCTATTTTTTAACATTTTGGTATTTGATGCTATGATGACTGTGAAGTGTCCTATTGATCTCCTTTAAGGCAAAAGCTGGTAAGATCAAAGATACAAGCTGTGGATACATCTCAGCACAGCTCTTTTTCTCATGTATGCCCCACAGGGCCCCTTTGCCAACTTCACATTTGCTGCTGTCAGAGAAGGAAAAGCACTACTGGCAAGGGGAAAAAAGGTACAGGAAAAAGGAGTGCACAAAATTACTCCTTGCTGCTGGAGCACTGAATTGACGGCAGTACCATCACTCCAGTTTCCAGGAGGGAATTGGGGAGGAGAGGAGAAACCAGCCAGTGCACAGCAAATGGAAAGGGTCTAGGCAAAAAGGTCAGCACAGCGATCTACACTACAGTAGCATCACAGATGCTCTGATAGTATCGTAAACCCTGCATCTAATCATTTTAATTGTTGTTCATTAGTCTGTAACCCATGCTTTTTGTCTGCAAAACGTAATAGGAATGACTTGTGCAGCTTTTTCCCATCGTCAGAGGTACAGCCATTTTGTAGGTGGCATATATTTAAACTAAACCAATAAAATTATAACTTAAAGGAAATCTGACATTTTTTGAGTGCCAAAAATACATGCACAACAATTTGCTGATGAAAAATTGTGCCAGGAAGTCAAAGGCTGTTTTAAGGCTTAGTTGAATTTGACTTTGCATGGCATTGCTACACAGGAGTGTTATTTATTTCTGTGTTACGGTAGCTGGTGAGACACTATACGTTACAGCTGCATAGCACTGTGCAGGAAGACACTGGGGGAGCAGAAACACAGTATGTACATTTAAGAAAATGAGGCACTAATATCCTATTAATGACAGATGATTATGAACAAATGTATTCCCTGAGGCCATGAAGAACATCAAGAATGAAAATGAGCAATAATTCTCTAGTTTGCTATGGCTGCTTAAAAAGGGATCCCGAGAGGAATCTCTCACTGTTTCTTCAGCAGTGACTAAAGATACGGTTTTGTCATGAAGGGGCTTTTGGTAAGAGCCAGGGATTTGTCATAATGTAATGGGATAAAATCATGTAAATAAAAATTTGTTTTCACACAAAACAAAGTAGTAGTGGCATTGTCAGTTACAAATATTCTACAACTGGTGGATGATAACTTCAAGTAAATTTTATGGGAGTTTCAATTAATTTTACGTGATGTTCTGGGCTGGGCTTCTCAAAGCTTATAACTGAGTGCTTCAGTATCAGCTATAGGAGTCTGGGCACTTAACAGCTGTAGGTATCTTTGAAAATACTAGTCAGAAAAAATTATGTCAATATTAGTGAAACACTTTGCTGTGAAGAATTAATGTATGAAGTAGAGAGGTTGAAAATAAGAGTGAAAATTGCTGTTCCGAAGATCAATATAATCATCGGTGTTTAAATGAGCTAAAGCATTATTAATTAAAGTGGCCTTATAATATGAAATTCATCATTAGGCTATCTGCTTATCATTAAAGATGTCATGCAGTGTTACTAAACCTGACCAAGGTACACATTGTGATTGAACTGCGACAGTGTGTACAGGTGGCCTGAAATCCACTTATGACCCCCAGCTTAGAAAGCTGGCTGTGTCTGAGGATCTCTGGGGAGGGGTTCACAAGGTCTGAATGAGATGATGATAGTCACCTCCTAAACAGCAGCAAATAGGTGAAATGGCATTTTTTTTGTGTGTAGGGCTTGGTTCTCCTCTCCCATTCTTAAAGTATAGCATTGAATACAGCAATACCCCTTACTTTAAATTACATTGCAATTAATATGCCAGATGCTGTTTTCCTAAGTGGAATGTGTTTATGTGTAATTTAATACTAGCTGTTTCAGTTATTGTGGTGTTTATCATAAAATAACATGTAAAATTGTATATGATGAGTATCAACGATAGAACAGAAGAATATGAGCTAGTAACCTTATATTCATTAGCAAGTGGGGTAAGATTTCTGCTATTATAGACAATTTCTCTATTATAATTTCCCTAAAATAATCATTACCTCTGATTTTACGTATCTACTCTTCCTCTTTTACTTTTGTTTTTATTTTCCTTCTGTATCCACACAAAGATAATTGAAACAGATTATAGGCCTTTGCTATGGTACATGAATTTGACATAACGTATCTATATAGTGTTGCATGATGAAGTTGTTAAGTGACTGGAAAAGGTAGTTTCTTCAGGGGAGGTTTTGTAAATTCTTGCAATTTCCCTATTGATGGCCAGAAAGCAACAACTGCTGCAGTTGTCTCATATGTGATATGATGACTAGGGAACATCGTTCTAGATCCCTGTTTTTTACAAGTTGGTGTTTGTTGCTGTGATGACTGAGAAGTGTTGTATTGATCTCCTTTAAGGTAAAAGTGGATTGGATGACAGAAAAATCCAGGCCATGTGTTGTTACTCATCTGTGAGTAGAGTGACCCCATGAAAATCATTACCCCCATGAATGGTCAGCTAGTGCTGCTATAATACTGATTTTTCTGGAAGAAGAAGGGAGTTTGTGCTTAAGAAGGTAGAAGTGCAGGCCATGGCAAGAGGAGAGATCTGCGTCTTGGGCAAGTAGAGAATTTGTATGTTTGACTTTGTCATTTACAACCCCTCCCCAAAATGTGGTGGAGAGATGTTCTTAGGGAAATGCTTTACTGATGGTTCTCAAAGAGCCTTAACCTTTCAGTTATGGTGCAGAAAGACTTTTGGAAGCCGGTGGAAATGGTACCCAGTCCGTACTACAAAATGTGTGAGATAAGCCCTGGCTTCCCTGACAGATTTCAGCAGTTGTTCTCAATGAGCAGTGTGATTTAATGCATGTGTCAGAAGGATTCAGTCATAATGGTCCCTCTGCCTAAAGGCTCCTAGAGAAGATTTCCCTTGTCTAAAGGGCTCAGTCATATTTTTTATACTGCATGGCTGAAATGACAATTACATGTTAGCTGCTGCTTCTTCTTCCTTCCAGCAGTTTCACTGATACGAAACTATGGAAAGTCTGGAATAAAATGATAATCATTTTATGCTTTCTTCCAGAAAGCCATGGCTTTTTCTTTCACAGGATTCAGGATTTAGTAGGCTTATCTGACATCTTTTTTTTTTTTTTTTTTTTTTTTTTTTTTTTTAAAATGTGTCTACTGGTCTCTGGAGCATTTCGATGTAATGTCTTTCCATTTTGGTGTCATAAGACCAAAGACAGTCATCTTGTCTGCATTGTCAACTTGTCATTTACCAAAGTGTTAAGGTATACTCCCAGACAATATTTGACAGAAAATTTCCCCCAAATACACAGATTTAAAAGCAGAACAAAAAATGTACTGGTATGTATTGTAAAAATAATGTGTTATATTTATTTATTTGATATTGTATGCGTAAATAAATATGATAGAGTTGACAAGGAGAACTTGAACGGAGACTTAATCACAACCTCACGTGTAACAAATACCTACAGCAAATAAGGACTAAGCTTCCCAAAATGACAGCGTAGGCACATTGCAAGCAAAGCCCTTGCTATTCCATGTAGTCAATTTGATGAAATTCAATATCTTGTATGCAGATCGTCCATTTTCTTTAATAATAGTAATTGTAGTAAGAAGAGATTCCCTACAATCGTGAACTTTATATAATGCCTACAGGTTTCTTGATAGTTTCCATGTAGCTCTGAGAATAATTATTAGCTTTTCTGTGACCAACCCATGCCATTTTTTTCTTACTGTAATTACCAACCTTGCTGATCTCTTTGGTAATAGTACCTGATGTTTCACAGCACAATGTATCCAGAATAAAGTTAGTTACTTAACGATATGTGTGAAGCAAGTTTTCTGTTGAGCAGACACTATCCTCATAACATCTTCAGTAAAAAAAATTTGATTATTGTTTTTATTTTGGACAGTGAAATGAGTTTAAACTCATAGCATGATAAGCTGAATCTGAAAGCATACCAGTCATTATAGCTGCCTCTGTTTGCTTTTCCTCATACATATCTTCGGTAAAGCAGCATGGCCTCTTTAGTTTAATACTGTACTCAGACTCAAGATACTCCTTCGCGTGGCCAGGTCAACATGTGGGGCAACTTTGGGAAGTTACTTTTCTCTTTCTGACCTGCATTCTTCATCTGAAAAGCAAAGGTATTGACACTGACTTGCTTTGCATAGTGCTTTGTGACCTGCTGGTTGAAAAGACTATTCAAGAGCTAGGTATTATAATTGCCACTATTCTTCAAAGATTGTATTTTCTTAGTTTAACAAAAGCAGTGTCAGTAACTTCTAGTTTTACTATTCTACCTTTTACATTTTATTGCTTTTATTTAGTAATTTAAGTATCCTGACATTATCTTCTAATGTAGAATTCTGGCAAATATATTTACTGTCTTAATAGAACAACTAAATGGAAGATTGAAATGCAGATGAGGTGAACCGCCTGAAGAGAGCATGCTCACTTAATAAACTAGTTTATTACTATAATACTGTAGTCTGGAAACAATTTTTTAAAGTCTATTAGCATACATAAAAGCATTGTTATCTCTGTGTTTAAAATAATTCCGAAACCTGATCAGCAGAAGAGTTGATGTTTGAAAGGTTAGGTGACCTGGGTGAAAACTGTTGGATTTTTTGCTTGCCTGTTTGCTTTGTTACACTCCTGGATGTACTTATTATTGATATATGTGGATAATACTTGCAGAATCCTCCTAAGGTCTTGGAATCAATTCATATGTTGCAGAAGTTAGTTTAAAAAGTTTATAAGTAAAATGTAAAAAATACTTCCTCTGTGTATGTAATATTTGAGTATGTTGTTCATTTGCTCCTTATTTTTGAAGGGAGAGAATATAAATACAACTCCCAATTTGTGTTTTCTCTCTTGCAACTACTTTAATATAAAGCAAAACGCATACTTTCCTGATAACGGTCCTCACGTGGCTCTAAACTAGAAGTGATACAGTTTCTTGGAGTTGTATAGTACTATTCTCTAGAGAACTCTATATATCAGTGAGGATATGTGGTCATTAAAGAATGCATGTTATCTATGTATGTTTTTATATATGTAATTCACACACAGTATTTATACTGCAGATGAAGGAAAGGCAGGCACCACCTGAAAGCAGGAGATGTAAATTCTAGCGTAAGTACCATACCAGAGAGGCGGCAGGCCTGTGAACGGGCTCAACAGGAATAAAACACAAAGGCAAATAGATACAAGGAACTCTGTATGTTAACTTTAGTCAGCAGCCTATCATGTCACCATTTTGCAAATTTCTCATGTTGTACATCTTATTCAGAGATTTCCAATTCCAGATTTTGTAAACAAAACTCATAGCAAGCCCTTGTGAATTCCATTTAATTGTGTTAGGAGGAGAAAATGGTCGTGAGTCACATCGTGAGCCATTTCCGTAGTCATGAATTTCTCTATTCTCCTTATTACAAGGAAAATACATTTTTCAGCAGTTTTCTGCTGGGCCCTGGTGCCTGGCCAGCCCCAAGGGAGGCAGCTATGGGTTCTAGTCCCTGTGGGCAGGAGGGATCTGAGTGGGAGTGGGCTGTGAGGGGGACTCCCCCTTTGCTTAGGGGCTGCTGCAAGCTCAGCCCTTGGTCCCAGCCCGCACTGCTTGCCTGGCTGGGTGTCACAGGGCTGCGGTCCAGGGGTGAGTGCCTGCCTGGTGGCCTTGTGTCCCCTGCTCCCCTGCTGGAAGGGCAGACCTGCTCCTCTGCTTCCTGATGTTTTCTAACCAAATGTTTTCTTGATGCAGTTAACTGGATGCTCTCCCCCAGTAGATATGCAGGACTTGATTAGATTGCCCAATTCTACAGCATTTGATAAAGCTAAGAGTTTGAAAAGCCAGCCAAAGAGATAGCAGATCATGAGGAAGGCACTATCTGTTGGAAATCAAATTTGAAAACAAACACTGGAGATATTTTAAATTTACTGTAAAGAACTTAAAATGTTTAGTTAACCTGTTTTCCAAAAACCTCTCACTGGAAGCTTCTTTATAAGCTAATATTCTTAAATCTGCACTGAAGAGATCTGTTACCAAACTCAAGCATCATATGTTTTGGATTCATTGTTGTTGCAGTTGCAACAGGAGTGGTCAATAACACTGGAGTATAATTTAAATTATGGAATGCAGTCCCAGTAGGGAAACATAAGTTTATGCCTTCTCCTTTACCAGTTACATGAATTTAAGAGGCAGTGGGCACAAACTGGAACAGAGGAGGTTCTTTCTTTCTGAACACTTCTTCATTGTGAGTGTGATTGAGCACCGGCACAGGTTGTCCAGGGAGGTTGTGGGGTCTCCGTCCCTGGAGATATTCAAAAGCCATCCAGACATGGTTCAGGGCAGTTGGCTCTAGGTGGCCCTGCTTGAGCAAGGGGATTGCACCAAATAACCTCCAGAGGTCCCTTCCAGCCTCAACCCTTCTGTGGTTCTGTGATCCTGTGAATCCCAGGACAACTCTGAAAAGCCTAGTAACTAGCACTCAGAGAAGATCAGAAAATAAAGTGAATTAAAATGTCTTCCATTTTCTGAGGACTCCATAGCATCTCCAGTAGACACATTTCTCTCTCACACAGGAATAGAGAATGAAGTGAGTTAACTGGATTTTCATTATCTGAAGTTGAAGGAAGGGTGGAGTGAATGAAAGAATAACATTCCAAGTGGGTAAAGGGTTATCTCTTCCATTTTCCTTTATGTCTTTATTCCTTAGGTCTAACAAAAGTTTAAGAGACATGGAAATGTATGGTGGAAACAGTGTTTTTAAAGATAATCCAAGTTAGAAGCTACTGTAGGAGTTGTTCCAAAGTGAAATGGTTGTAAAGGTCAAAACTCCTCTCACTAGATCAAGCAGCACAAGTAACCTGTGTGGATCAATGGATCTACAGTGAGCGTTTCTGCTTCATCACAAATGGATTCACACGCTGGATTTATGTACTTCTGTGTTAAAGTGCTAATCTTTGTTGGAACAGGTGTTGATATGAGACAAATGAAAGTAAGAGATCTCTTCAGTGTTTTAATGCATGAGAATATTTTCTAGAAAATGATGATAAAAGGGATTATTTTCTTTCAGATGTGTCTACTGGGGAAGTATGCACAGTTTTGCATGCATCCACACTGTACATGCAACGTTCTCAGCATGTGTACGCATTTGGGCCACTTGTACAAAAAGCCTTTGGGGTGCATACATGCAGTATATTCACAGACTTGTGTATGTATCACCAGGATACTTCTGAAATTCTGAACTGAAGAATTTTGCCCTGAGATTGATGTGAAAAAGATGAGATGTAGTGACTGTATCTACACCCTCCTATACCATCCAGGTGGTATCCTCATCACAGCTGTGTTGTACAGTCCTTACAGCGCCTTTGCAGTAGCTTGGAGGATACCTCAGTTCTTATGTCAGGGAGAAATCTCAGGAGAAACAGAGAGCCTCCAGGCACACTCCCCTGCAGCACGAACCACGCGCACGTTCGAGTACCCTAAATTAGTCAGTACTGCATGATCAACATCCCCTTTCCACCTCCAGTGCCCTCTGAATCCCCTTGCACACGCCTTATTTAATAACCTCTGTGGCATATGCATTTATGATCTATATCTTGGTGCTGACATGAGAAGGCAAGTGTGTTGGTGGCCCTGAGTTTGTGATCTGAGGAGCAAATGTCTTTGTTCTTACCGGTCAGCCAGCAGCCTGGCCTGGGACATCTCGTACCTGGCTGTGGGTGTGATCACACCGGGAGGATCTCAGAGCACATATCCAGCATCTCTGAGCCAGGGCAATCGGCTGGTAGCCCAGTGAGACACAGCTGGTGTTTGGTGTGCTCCTGGGTCATGCTTTCTCATGATCCATATCCTGCTGCCCATGGCATTTCTGTGTGCCTGGATGCTCCAGCTCCTCTCAGCCATCTCCGGCTCGTGAGTGCTCAAGAGGATACAGGAGGTTCAGGAGACTGTGGCAGCATGTGCAGGAGTGAGAAATGAGATGTGGTACAGAGCACTCAAATTTTATCATAGGGTGCCGCAGGGATTGGGGTTTAGGTGTCACATCTTGGTGTGCTCCAGGGGAACAAAGTCTGGAAATGGTCAGGGTAGGGAGAAGGCAGTTTGGCCAACAACAGTCAGGGGGCTCCGTGATTGTTTTGGTTCTTAACTGTCCTTTTTCTTTCTTTTTTTTTTTTTTTAAGGGGGGAGAGGGATAGAAGCACCTAAATTTTAGAAAAGAATAATTCACATAAATATTTTAGCTGTTTCCTGGGGAAAGGTAGTCAATGTCAAGGCACTCGGACACAGGAAGGCAGGAAAAGATGGTTTAACCTGAAATTGATGGAGAGACTGCTGCTGATTTCCATTTGTAACTGAGACTCATTTAAAGACCTGAAACATAGTTGAGGTACAGACAATCTGTAATTATATTAATTAGAATAAACACACTAACTCGTTATTTACCATTTGGTTCTTTCTTGTCGTTCACATACTTTTAGATCAGCCCAGAAATATAGGTAGGAACTGGGCCCAACAAGTACAATTTAATTACTATAATACATCTTTTTTGACACATACAAAAGTAAAACGGTCAGCAGGCCATTAAATGTATTTTATTTAATAGAATTGCATATAAATGACACAATGAAAAATACTTGCAGGCAAATGGTTTAGGAGACTGGCAAAGGATGTCAGATGATGCTCTCAGGTGCACATTTGGATGTCATTAGCTAAAAACGCACATATGAAAGGCACTGTATAAAACTAGAGTCCCTTCCATTCCACTTTACTTGCACTGTATTTTCCCCTGCATTCACAGAATACAGGTAGACAGTGTAAAGTTGCGTGGGGCTGCCAAGGAGATTTATTTTTATATTAATAAAATATCATTAGGATCCTAATGCGTTTATACTCCAGTCTGTGAGTACACTAAATCTTTCAAAATTAATGATATTTACAGTTCTTTACTGAGTAACCATCTGGTCAATCTTTGGTTTTTGTAAAACTTACTGGCAGATACTTCTGTACATCTGCATTTTCCCACATGACAATGATAAGGAAAAAAGGTGCTTGACAAAGTGGCTGAAACTTAGTGGGGTGAAGGTAGAAAGAGCATTTGTGCCTTCTACCTTGTGTGGCTGGTTTGAGACATGCTTTTGCAAATATAATCCAAACAGCCTTTCAGAGAGATCTGGGCTGTCTATGGCAGCAGACGTAACTGGTTGCTTTCATTATAGAAACAAGGCAGAGAACATATCGTGCAGGGAAACAGGCAGCATACACAGAAGCTTTCATTTCAGATGTCTTAAGCCCAAGGAGTAATTCATTCTAAGGAACTGATTTTAATCACAGTTGAGGAAGGCGACCCTGCTGCTCATGTGTATCCTCCTCTAAGCAACATTGTCTCTCCACAGAGCCTTGCAACTGAGCGTGCAGAGTCCCTTGTGTCAGAGGAATATTTGAATGATTGCTAAAAAAATTGAGTTCTTTGAATGTCATATGTAGCTGCATGTTCTGCCTGTTCATGGAATTTGAATTGTTTGTAGTTGTTGGAAAACTAAGACTAAACAATTTTTTTTATATTTAAAAAAAATATTTTTATCTACCATATGAAATAAATTAGTAAAAAATGAGCAACACAGCACATTATGTTACGTATGTCAAGAAAGGTACCTGGAGTTTACCTTACAGAGGCTGAAATATGTGCCACTATCAAAGCATAACTCCAAGCATAGATAGATCACTAGTGAGGACTGACTTAGCCCAAGCAGCTTAAACCACCTACTTTACCCACAGATTGAGGAACACGCACAAGTTTTGATTACGTATCAACTTTTTAGTTTTTACTTTTTGCTCCCCTCTCCTCCCTCAAGGAAACATTAGGGTTTATTGCTAAATTGCTGAATAGTTGCATATAAAGTTTAAATGAATGTGGTACAGTTTTTCTCCGCATATCTACAGACATCTTATATACAAGGCTAAAACCAACATTTTTTTTTTTTTTATTGATAGGTTTATATTATGAATGAACCCTGCTTCTTCTAATTTTCAGAAGTTTTATTTCATTCTTACTTCGCACTGAATTGCTTTAAGAGGAGAATGGAAATAAAAATATCAGTAAGCAACTACTTGAACAAAAAAATTAATGAAAGATAAAGATGAATATGCAAGAAAAAATGAAGAGTTGAAAGTGTTTTGCACTGAAAAGACAGTGTTTTATTAAGCCGTAAAGCTGTGAATATTCTGTGTAATTCAAGATCTTAAAACTAGTAGAATTCAGCTTGTCACATCTACCTCATAAATACCTTTTTATTGAAAAAAAACATGCTCTCAGTTCTTCAGTTTCCAATTGTTGTTTTAACTTTAAAGCATTTATTGACTGGAAATAAACTACCTAAGCTAGGAAAAAAAAAATCATTCTGAACCTTAAAAAGTGGCTATAAATTTATTTCAACAAATTCTGGTACTTTTAAAAAAATATCCCTCATTTTGCTATTCTTTCATTAAAATACAGGCAATATAGGTGGTAAGTGGGAAGTGCTTAAATGTAATTTTAAGTTAGCTTGGTAGTTTATACTGATATAGGAATTGACATAAGTTATTGTGATGTCAACTAATAATATAGTTATTATAATAACTACAATAATAATCAGTAAAAAAAAAAGAAAAAAATGTCATTTAAAAAGAATAGGCATTTGGGGTTTTTTTTGGGGGGTGGATTTCGTAAAGATTAGAGATCTTTACTGGAGTATAGCTTCATTTTATTATTGTTAGTTCCCAGGACTGTTATCCATTAATGTTATAGAAATGATTTTATATCAGAACTGTTCTGTTGTAAAAATGGCTAACAGCGTTGCAACCACCAGGCTGTCTGTGTGTGCCTCGGCACGTGGCTGATCTAAAGAAAGACATGTCAGCAAACTTCCCCTCACAGGCTATACAAGAAGGCAGAAATGTTACTGATGCTGTTTGCGTACAGATAACCTCCAAAGTACAGTCAGTTATGCAAAGCCTCCTTGTTGCTAACACCTACATAAAGAACTCAATACTTATTTTTCATTTAAGGATGTATTTTTAACCTGCAAATCTCTTTACCAATCTCTCTATACGGACATATAAAAACTTTTTGAGGTATTTCTGGTTTTCATAGCCCATGAGCTTTGACACATAATGTTTTAGCCACTGTATGATTTACAAAATACCCTTAAGCATGACTGTCCTCTCAAAGACCAGTAAGAGGTTGTGTACAAATTTTATTCAGACAGTAGTGATCATAACAAAAAAATATAGGAAGGGTTTTTATTACAGCCAAAACATACAGTCATTTAAGTTTCAACTGAGCAAGCTGAAATACGAACTATTTGTGTTTTCAGTTAAAAAAATACACAAGTTTTGCAATCCTTTACCTCTATTTTCAAGTCATTGTCTTTGCATATAAAAAACCCATATTTTTTTCAGTGTTCGTTTTGTTGGCTTGCCAATAAAATATTTTAAAATGCATCTTTATTATCTTTACAGGTTTTTAAAGTTAGGATAAGTATTTCCTACAAATGAATAGATAGTTGTCGTGGTTTAATCCCAGCCAGCAGCTAGGACCATGCAGACGCTCGTGCAGTTCTCCCTCTTACCCCAGAAGGGCAGGGAGAAGAGGGAGAAATATAGGAGAAAGGTCAAGGGAAAAAACCTTGTGGGTTAAGATAAAGACATTTTAACAGAAAAATAATAGAAAAGGAAAATAACAGCAGCAGCAGCAACAACAATACTAACGATGACGCAAGTCACTCTCACCACGTTGTGAATTGATACCTTCCCAAGCAGTGATCGCAGATTTCCCACCCCCCCGGCCCTTTCCCTCAGCCAACCCCCATTTATATACTGCGCATGACATCTGTGGTATGAAACATTCCATTTGGCTATTTCTTTGTTCTGTCTATGCGCCTTCTCAGCTTGTATGGGAAGCTGAAAACAGGCCTTGAAAAATATAAACATCATCTAGCAACAACTAAAACAATATGCACTCTTGACATTCCTTTCACAGCAATCACTAGAAAGAAAATGAACTCTTTCCCAGCTGAAATAGTGACAGCTGCAAGTCAACTGGATGCCATTGAAAAGCAGTCATGCAGGCACTGAATGCCTTTCTACAGTGAGGAATCACACATACCTACTGTGTCATTTGTACTAAGAAAATTTTAAGCCATTTTCACAGTTCTTTGATGTAGACATCTGCAAAAGGGCTATGAAATGGTGGAGTGGAAAAGTAGTCTTTTCTTTTGGTGATTGTATCTGTTTATCTAGTATATATTAAACAGATTGTGGTACATCAGCCCAGGATGATTTCTCTTGGAGTTACTGTCTCCTGTTTATCATTTGAACTATGTAATTTGTAAAGCTTGACTGTTCTGTTGAAAGCCTTTTTCTTCCCACAACTTCAGCAAGAGAACCACTACAATTATGACTTTCACTGTTGGTTTTCTTTTTCAGTAGAGACCACTCCTACATCTCATTCCTCTGCAAATGAATACAAATGCGAGAACATTTGTTACTTCTTCACGATTGTCTCTTTATTCTGTGTTTTGTCTCTATTTTATGTTTTTTTATTTTGCCTCCTGTTTTTCAGGGCCAATATTGTTACCTAAAATATGAGCAATTTTAAATGACTGGAAGGGACCTGTTTTCTCCACTATAGTAGTTTACCAGTGCTCTGTGGAGATGGTAGAAGAAGCCTGAGTCTGAAAACTACTCCGTAGGCTTCCATTTTATCTGTAGTTTATTCCTATACCCGACTGTAACAAGAACCATTGTGTAAATAATGAAAGATGTTGAAATGCCTTTAAAGACTCACAGAGGATTATGAATAACACCTGTGAAAAAAGATTATTTTGGTGGTTAGATGAGCAAGTTGCTTACTAAAGACTATTAAAAAAAATAAATTCTATTGTTATTACCTATTCTGCCTTAATTTTCTACGCAAGCCTTTGGGTGTTGGACAAGATGTTGGAAGCTCCTTATATCCAGTACAGTCAGCCAACCAAAGATCCACTTCTGCTCCTCCTTCTGAGTGCTTAGCAGACTTTGTTTCTGTATTCCCGTGGAGGTACTCTAGCAATACAGATCCAATAAGTATGAAGAGCTTGGATAGGTTTTGTACACATACATGTTTATCACCCTGTTGCTAGTTTAGCAGAGTTGGGTTGGGGAACGGGGTCTTACACAATTTCTTCTCTCTCTCATTCCTAAATGATGGTAATAAGGGGTATGGAGACCCAACTCTGGCTTCAGAGATTTCTGTTAAGAAAGCTAGTACTGGCAGAGATAGGACAAACCTAATTTGATGATCCTTGAGCTGTTGGTAGAGTCTGCCACCATTGCTGGCCCAGGCATTGCCCCATCAGGGAAGGCATGGCCTGCGCTTGGGTCACCCTCAGCTCCCAGCTCAACCCCTGTTGTGGAGTAGCCTGATCACACTGCTTCCTGGCACACTTAAGCAAACCCTAAAACAAACAAAGGTTTAGCACTATGAAAGGTAAAAACTGCAGACTTTAGTTGATAGGTATCTGAGGTAGAAACTAAAGCTAAGTTTTCGAGTGCCCTGAGGTGCCTAAGGTCCATAGGACAATGCACGTGAACTTCCTTGAACTACTTTTGAGGCTCGCTCTTTAAGGCTTTGAAAACTCACTTAAGATTGCAAGAAGATGTATTTTCACAACATTAAGAGTTCACAACCTGTGAATATCTCCATAAAGTAAGCAACCATCACCATTATCTTAATAAAAGAATATATTGTCTTCTAAAACATGACTAGAGGGGCAAATGCCAGACTGCCGTTTCTCTCCTTTCCAGGTCCTCTGGATTAAAAAGTTTCTCAAGCAAGAGAAAGAGATCCAAGATCAATTTCTTTTGCTGCAGAATCTCCCTCCTCGTCTGTTCAGAAATATAGACTATTTTGGAGGCAACTTCCATTTCACCTGTTGAAGTTACTGTACTTTGCTTTAGTTTCATTTAATGGTAGAGTGTAATGATAGGACATGGGGTAACAGCCTCAAACTGTAAGAGGGTAGATTTAGATTGGATATCAGGAAGAAATTCTTTCCTGTGAGGGTGGTGAGGCACTGGAACAGGTTGCCCAGAGAAGCCGTGGATGCCCCATCCCTGGAAGTGTTGAAGGCCAGGCTGGATGGGGCTTTGAGCAGCCTGGTCTAGTGGGAGGTGTCCCTGCCCAGGGCAGGGGGTTGGAACTAGATGATCTTTAAGACCCCTTCCAACCCGAACTATTCTGTGATTCTGTGATTTTATGCAGGGATCTGGAGCTGCAAATTCTCTGTTCTTGATCATAAGGGCTGGAGAACTGGACCTGCTCCCAGCTAGGCACCAACTTCTCATTGGCACAGTGGAAATACTTAAAAAGAAGAGTGGAAAGTGCCTGCCTAGGTCAGGTGAGGGTGCTGGGTGATCACCGGGGAAGTATGAGGTGTTCAATCCCAATGAGCTGAAGAGAGAACCTATTTCTCCTCGCTTCCAGGGTGGTTGCCAAAAGCAGGGAATGTAACACCGTGTGCTGAGAAACAGCAGCAGGTTCTCCTATGCTGTATTTAGTCTTGAACAGGTATTTTAGTCTTAGTCTGAAAATGCTTACCAGGGCTTCTATGCACAAGAGCATTTTGGTTAAAGGAAAACAAAAGAAAACAAAAGAAAACAACCCTCCCGCTGTATTATTTTAGATCTCAGTCAAGCTTGAATGCAAGACTGCACCATGGGCTGTTCAACCCCAAGGGGCATAGGAGCAAGTAAAGAAGAGGAATTTTAAGTGACCAGGAGCAATAAGGTTTAAAAGTAAAAATGCTCAAATTCTGTCTAGATTGTCGCAATATTTGTTTTTCAGTGAAAGGGCCTTATTTTTAGTTTGAAGAAAGAATCAAATATCTCTTTTCACTGCGTGAATTTGGGAATAAAGAAAGTTAGTCTAGGACTTGATTGGCAGCAAAAATACCCAATTGAAATTTTATGGATCACTAATAAATGCCAGCTTCAGCCTTCCCCAGAAGCTTGGGGAAATTAAACTGGGCTGTCTGGAGATCAGTAAGCTAGCTATCTTTTTTCCACTTTCAGACATGAATCGATTGATTTGATGAAAAGTAATTTATCGAGGGGGAAGGGCAACAGGATAGTTTACAGTGCAATGAGATGATTTGCCATCCCTAAAATTGCTTTCCTGAAATCTAAAACTAGGTACAATCTTCTTGGCAAGGCTATTAGTGGGGCTGCTCTTTGCTTCCCACTGCTTTGGCCCCAGCCTTCTCTCAGTTTGTGAATTTCATGTCCCTGTGGTGTCTCCTACCCCAGGCCAGATCCTGGCAGCAGCTGGCTCTGCAGTTCAAGCTCTTTGGCCACCTCTCCCACAGGCAGCCTGACTCTGCTTCATCCTGCCCGCGGCGTCCTTGTGCTGCTCCACCTCGCCGTCCCAGCTCTTGGCTGCCCTGGATGAGCTTTGTGGCTGCCTCTTCATTTGGTATTTCTGCTATCTGAGCAAAACCCTGTACATAGTTCCTTGCTAACAAGGCACTCCTGAAGCAGTCTTTCCGGGTCCCTTTTCCTGGGTTCCTGTCTTTTTACTTTGAGCAGTTGCCTGAGCCAAATTTCATCACTTTTTGTTGCCCCAGACTTGTAAAAAATCTTCACAGTTGTGAAATATCCTCCATTTTGTATCACGACTCCTTTGTTAACAAAAATGACTCTGTTGAAATAACATTTTAAAATGTTTTAGGCCTGCCTGGTTGTGTCTTTTTTACAAATCCTTCCGTACATCAGATGTCAGCTGATTACCATTTATTTTCTCTGGGAGGAGCTCACTTTTTTAAAGCTTGAGCCACTGAACTTATATCGGTGGAGGAAGTGATGCTATTTGAAATTGTCTCTCAATTTTGATGCTTAAGCTGTTCACTGAAAATGGCTTTCAACTGCTTTCTTTTGTTCAGAAAATACCCAAGCTTTTCACTAAGCTTAAATTACCTTAACACAGTTGTCTTTACATCTTGCTTTCAGTAGTTTCTTTTTATTATATTAATCTAGACTCAGTGTTCTTGGACCCATTAATTAAACATATCTGTAAGAGTTTGCTTATTTTGAGCCTAAGAATTAGAGAGGATTCTGAGGCTACTTCTGAACCAGGTCTCCCACAGGTAGTGGAAAGAATACATCAAACACTGGTACAGAAAAACCTGATATGTCCCTTAGGCAAACAGTTCAGCTCCTTGAATTGTACCTGATAACAGAAAATTCAGTACCGAGGTGTCGAGTGCATTTTAAAATTTTACTGCTTTATTGTGTTATGTACAAAAAGTAATATTCCCTTCCCAGCCTAGATGAGAATATAACTGTTTGCAGAGCTTTTCCGTGGACAGAGTTAATTTAGCAAGATTTCTCTCTCATTTCTTCTCTGATTTCTCTGCCTGTGTTTCTTCTCCCCCTGCTACTGCTATCTCAAGAGATGCCTTAAATTATATTCAGCCTGAGTAAGACAAAGAAATGGGGAAAACAAAGAGCAACATAGTTTGCTTTAATGAAGATGAGCTGAGAATTTCCTTGGAAATTGTAGTCTGAGGGTTGAGTAAAGGAAAAATTGAAGTTGTTACAATTTTAGGGAACAATCATGATATTCCCTAACTGAGATCAAAACATTTGTACAGCAGTCCACATCGTTTTAAAAAGGAATGGTTGCATTCCTATTTTTTGGAAACTATTTAACTCCACTGCATTGTGACAAAAAAATTAAAGCTAGATTTTTTTTCTGGTGCCAGAGTAAAAACAGAATCTCAGACTGTGTCTTTACGCTGTAATATTTACTTGCACCCTCAAGGGCAGGAAGAAGAGATGTAAACAAGTTTACTTTTTTTCCTAATCTGTATTTCTAAATTTCATACAATGACATCTTCTTCAGGGCAGTGACATTAACTGCTTGGGTTTAAGTATCTTTCCTCCACATTGAGCACTCTCTTTGACTGTGGCAGTCCTGCATGATCAGATTCTGAAAATTATGGCTGTTTTGGGGAGAAAAGTTAACACTTTTCACCCATGTGTATTAGTAAACCACAAACAAATAGTATTTCCTCTTCATTATTTAATGCGTAGAATCTAACATAAAAGACCCAGAAGACCTTAGTGAGAGTGAGGCATCATTGGGACCCTGGTAGGTACATGGAAAGTCTGTTCTCAGAGGAGCTTCCAGAAGCATAAATCAAGAGAGCACACAAAAGAAAAGAGAGATTTGATGTGACTTGCCCTAGTTTGCATGAAGGTCACTGAAAGAATTGGGAATAAAACACAACTGTTTTGAGTCACAGGTTGCTGCACTTGTAACTGTTTTTGTAGCTACCTCAAAATATCATTTTCGTTGTCAGTGAAACAGGAGAGACAAAACATTCCTAAGTAAGAAAAGGCAGATTATCATACAAATGCTAAAAAAGATTCAGCTAGATTTATGAAGGATTTGCCTTGCAATATAGCCAAGTTCTTTGAAGGGAATTGTATGAATCGGAAGGTTTAAGTGCAAGGCAGTTGTATCAGTTTGACGTGCTTTGACTCTTACATGAGGATTACAGTCTATCAATGGAAATGTATCTTGAAATATCTGGCAAATAAAAGCATCTTTCAGGTTTTAATGGTGTTAACGAGTACCTCTTGTATGTTAAGAATATGTCTTCAGGCTGCTGAAATTAACATCTGATCTGCTGAAGGGCCTAGATGTTCTGGTTCAAAAGAAGTTCAAAAATATTTGTATATTGGAGAAGAGATAACTGAGAAAAGCAACAATTGGAAAAAGCACACTTGTAAGTTTTATTTTTGTTTTGTTCTGAAGCACAAAAATCCACTTTTGCTTTGAGAGTAGGAATCTTTCCTGATTGGTTGCCACTCAGGGTCTTGTATTCCTTTCATCTTATTAACTCTTCATTATTTATTTTGCTCTTAAAACAATCGTTTGAATCTAAGCAAAGTGTAATTGAATTATGATATAATGAACCGAAATCTCCAGGTAACTTCAGTGCTTCTTCTGTTCTCCCTACCTTGCTCCCATATTTCTAGTCATACTGGCAATACTATGAATTGATACTGAAGTGAACAGGGTTCAGGTATTCTTCAGGAAACCATGCTTTTTGAATATAGTAGACAGAAGTGATAAAATATTGCTCTGGGTGAGGAAAGCCAGAGACAATTGTGGAGCAGTTCAGCTATCTGGGTAATACACATCTTAATATTTAGGACAAAAGTTTTCTTAAGTGGTCATGTTAATTGGTGTGTTGATACTGTCATATGTGTTTTACAGAAAATATTCTAATATTAACGTTTTGATACAGTGAAGATCCCCCCACTCCCAATAGGTTTTGGTTATTTCTAAGACCAGACCTTCAGAAACTGTCAATGCCTGAACAGTTTGGTTGTTGAATTGCTGAGTTTTCTGATGTTGATTATGAGATTAGTCCCACAGACAGTGTACATAAGGAGCACTCCTTGAAACAGCTGAGTCATTTCAGACTGAATAATAATTAAAGTGAATTACCTTGAATTAGCTGAAACAGATGTGTTGCTGGTTTTGGCAAAATGTACCTATAAAAAATTAAAATAAGTCAATTACTAGTCAGCTAACTTGATCTATAAATTCCTCTCTAGAGTGATCTAACGAAAGCTCTGGGTGCGGGATTGGGTTGTATGTTTAGCAGCCAATTTGCATCTTAGCTGGTATTTGCCTTGCTACAGTGGAAGAATAATTGGAAATGTATGCACTGTATTAAATGTGTTGACTGAAGCTGTAAATTGGAGGAGATTGTGTTTGGTGTATAAATCTGGAGAGCACTGCCAGGTTTGGTCATAAATATGTAACTTTCTGCATTCTATGACAGATAATAAGAAACATGTCAATGAGTGATGAAATGTAGATTTCCAATTATTTTAACAACAATAAACTGCCTTTTTGGGATGTATTTATTACAAATGTTTCATCATTTCTAGTTGAAAGAATAGGATGGAGAGTGCAAAACCGGGGGGCATTCCTGGGTGAATAGCAAACTAATGTGTTCAAAATTCCAGTGGGAAAAGGAAGACTTATGTTTGTCTTTTGCAGTAGGAATTAATTCACTCTTGTTATCTTGTTTCTGCTGCCGTTTGAAAGGGAGAAAGCTATTTTTTAATATTCCGATAGAAGGAATTTATGAACCTGGTCTGTCTGTGACAGTGCAATTAAAACATTTGGAATTATAAAGAATTATCTTTCTGATATGGTTTAAAACTGTATCAAAAGACTGAAAAAAGGTAAGGTTGTATTTCAGGGAGGATGCAAGAAGGATGGCAGTCTCACTAACACAGCCAGATACTGACAGCTTTGTCATGAGACTACCTAGTTTAACTTTCACAGGCTCTCTGAGAAATTGTGGCATTTTGATGTTGCAGAAAACACAGCCACCTCTTAGAGGGGAAAGGAGATTTAGGTTAATGAAGACAGGCTATGCGAACATGTGCCTATGTTAAGCTATATTGAGTGTCTCATAAAAAAAAATAATTCAGACTTATTACTCGGAATTAAGGTCGGTGCACTAAAGGTGGAAAGAGCTGCCTGCCGAGAGACACGCTTCCTGCCTGGGATGCTCTCTCCTCAAGGTTGGGTCGGTCCCCTCATACTGTGTCTCTAAAATCCTGGGCTAATTAAGTGTTCCTGGTGTCCTCAGTAAGCACAACTGATTCATAGGTTCAGTGAGGACTGGGAGCATGAGGTCTTGATGAGTTTGCTCCTGTAAAGGGAAACATGAGGGCTCCGTGCATTTTCATTGAGGTACTTTCAGAGAGTGGAGATAACCTGGGTTGGTGCGGATTGCATGAGGATTATGAAGTCTTTCCCAAAATACTTCTATACAGTTATAACAAACTATGGGTAGCAAATGAAAAGAGTGCTTTTCTATCTCAGGAGACTAGGGGAAGCGTTATTACCTTTACTTACATTCTTACTACAGTAGGGGCATTGCTGTAGAGGAAGGGCAAAGTGGGTGGCATGGGAGAGAATTCATGAACATTTAGAAACCCGACTCAGATTCCTTTTCAAGTCAGAAGCAATAACAACCAGGCCTAACAAGACTTTGACACCCTCTTTTTTGCTTATGAAGGTGTTACAGCCACATGTATCCTTACAGAGACTCATTTCAAACACGAATGCCTGATTTTATAATCAGGGCTAATAAACATAAAATAATGAACTTTATTTTTTTTTATATGTACCACATGCAAGATGTGTGCCTTTCCTAGTAGTTCTAGCATACTGTTTTGCCTGTAATTGTCTGTCTTTGTAGGCAAAGCCTTGTGTTGAAGAACATGAACAGATAAACGGTTATGTTTTATTGAGCAATTAATTTTTATTGACATTTTGTAGAAGGCCCCTGTATCAAACATAACGCATGAGATAGGAAGCCAGTTGTGTAGGTGAAGACCAATACAAAGCATGGAAATTAAGCAGATCACACAGAAATGTCCTTACTTTACATACAGCACACTGCAATGCCTTTTCTAAGTGTGCTGGTTTGGGTGATGCTGAGCTTCTATGCTGTTAACCTTTATTATGTCTGCTATTATGGTGACCTACATATTACTATGAGTAATTTTACTCAAGTGTAAGCGTGCTTTGGAACACAGTCTTATAGCATGTGGTATTATTTTTTGGGGGGGTTAAAATAAATGCCAAAATCACTCTGTTTCTGAAAGCTGTGTAGAGATGTTTATGCCTAATTATCTATTTTAGCTCTAATTACATTCACCTCAGAAATAAGTAACCTTAATCATTTTGATCCTAAATTTATTTTATCCCTGGTATATTTTTAAAGTTCCGCATTTTGGAGGACACCTCCATTTCAAGAGTCCATTCTTTTGAAATGTAGAATTCATTTGTGCCAAAATGAGATGTGCCTACCGTTCACTCAGAGTAGGGATTTCTGTACAGGAAAAATGCTTGTTAGTATCTCTAGTTCACGTGAAAAGAGCTAGAAACTCTGAATTACTCTTGCAAAAACACACCAAATAAGCTAAAACCATGACATACTCATGACCGTTGGCCCGTTTTCTTGCTTGTAGACCCCCTTGTAGGGGTGAATATCTGCCATGTTCAAAGGCAGATAAAATAAAGACATAGAAGACTTACAATAGCATACCATCCTCGTGCAATAAACTCAATATTATATATACAGAGACTACACTGTCACAGTTCTACTGATTACAAGTTCACCTCTTAACTGCTGCTTGTTCTTTTCTTCTTTGTTTGAAAATACGCACAATTAAAATGCACTACATAAACTATGACAGACAGCATGTTCATCGCTTATAGGAAAACAGGTAGAATAACCTTCTCTTATCTAGTAATTACATTGTAAACCAAATACCATTTTGATTTCCACTACGTACCAAAAAATAAAACACCTTTTTGAATTGCATTTTGCATCAGTTAAACGTTAAAGTACAAGAGAGGAAAAGGAAACAGCAACATTTTCAAAGCTCAAGTGACTTTTTACTAACAGTTGTGAAGAACAGCAAGGTTGTTATTCATAAATGAGTCATTATTCACCAGCTGTACAGCACTAACCCCGATTGAGCAGGAACCAACAGAAGAGGAAGCTCAGTAATGGTTTTTGGGCTAACCAAAAGGCTCATCAACCTTTGATTTCTTGGTGTTTGCTTCTCTTTCATTTCGTTTGGAAATGCCTATGGAGGGAGAGGCAGGTGTCTGCAGTGACTCAGGCATACATGGAGGAACAGCTGATCCATACAAAAGGTGAATAAAGTCTAAGCTCAACTCTGAGCTATCTATTTTCAGTAGAAGCAGTTCATTTGAGAAAAACGTGGATAGATATACTGATGACCTGGACTAAATGAAAAAATGCAATTAAAGCTATGAAAAATGATTCTAATGACCTGAGCTGCTTTGTGTAGCACCTGAAATTTATTACACTGTGTCATTACATTATAACTGCTGTGGTGGATTTAATTTCTGTGTTAGTTACAGGGTTTTTTTTGAAAGCAATAAGGTTTCTATCATTCTGTGGATGATAAAGAGGTAGTACACCTTTTTACTTTAGCAGAAGCTCCTTCTTCCCCTTGAACAAAGATAGGAAATTATGAATTAAGGAAAACAATTTTGTGAAAAAGTAACCCAAAAGTATGCTTTATAAAAACTCTCTGGTGAAAAGAAACCCTACTTGATTGATAGATACGCAGCTGAAGATCAGTGCCTTGAGAGCACTAATGGGCATTAACGGCCCTGAACAGCCTCACCTGGGACCTCCACTCCACCCATGAGACTCGGGGCCTCATTTCAGCTCCTGTTGGGGGACCTGCCTGGGCCTGACCTATGTTATAGGTCCTCTGCCTTCATACTTGTATATCTGCAAAAATGACTAGTTTTGTCTCTGCTTTACGTGTTAATTCATTGAATTGTGAGATAACACAGTAAAGAGGCAGTTAGGTTTTGATGCAGAGTTGGTTCAGGCTGAACATAGCTACCTGCAGCATATAGGTTGTGAGTAGATAAAAAATTCACATAAGCTGATGTGCTTTAATACTTACCTATAAGCTTTGAGGGATTTTAATTAAAGTATCTGGTCAAAATATCAGCACCTCAGTATCTACAGTCAGATATTACATTCCTAAAGGAGAAGATATAATTGCTCTGAGTAAATGAAGGAAAGTAAGTCTTGTTGAGATCAATAGAAATATTGCAAGTGTTTAGCTCTATTGGTGGTGCTGGGAAGGGAAACGCATTTTTCCCTTGAGAGCTGAGCAATTTCCTCTGTCTCTAGGTAGTTAACTCTGGTTTTATATGAAACGCTTGTTGGCAGTGAATGACAGGCTTTCATATTTAAAACATTAAGTGATGTGGATAAAGTCCTGAATCTCACCCTACGAGAATTTCCAGCACAGGCTGTACAGAGAGCTTTCTGTAGGTCACTGTGCACCTCTGGAGGGATGGGATTTGGTCTTGGTCTGTATGTTGGCTTACTTTGGAGTAACTGGGCCAGGTGACCTTTCTGGGAGAGTGGGAAGCAGTTGTGTATGCTGTGGGAAAGCCTGTTGGATGCTGGCAGGGAATGGGACAGAGACTTCAAAGATCTGTGAGCTCAAGGTCTGAGGGGAGAGGGACAAACGGAGCCAGCCAGCCAGCTCAGGGACTGGGAATAGATGAGGGACCCTCAGGGGTGATAAAAGCAGAGGGACCTCATGAGGTTCTCTTGTAACTCAAGTCATTACTAGCAAGGCCCTAGGTACAATGTATAGAGGGAAGACTTGCATTTAAAACCTTACTATTGCTGTCTATCTTAGTTGCTTAGATTGTTTTGCAATGCTATTTATTCTAGCCTAATCTAGTGAAATCTGGCTTTTAATTTATATTTTTTTAAAGCCTTTTGATTGTTTCTAGGAACTTAGCGTCGGGGAGAAAAGGTCTAGGCAGATATAATTCAAAGCTCTTGTTGACTTGGTATCCAGCTGCAGAAGACCTAGTGGAAAAACTGGATGCATAAAATGCATGGTGTTTGTGTAATATTTGCAAAGCATTGAAAAAAGCATATTGTATTCTATGATCAAGTTTCAGAAAGCTAGTTATGGCTAGACTGAGAGAATCTTACCCTTTAAATCCATGCTGTAATTCGATGTGCTTTTTAGAGCAGCCCTAGTTCTCTTTAGACCTGGCTAAAAGGGTGATTAGCGTATGTATATATTTAAACTTTTCTTGTTTTGTAGGCTATATTATAGAATGGATAAACCACCAGCATAAAATCAAGGGTGAAACAAAAATTCTGATTCATCAGTTCACTTAAAGGAAGAAGTAAATTTTTGTCCGTCCCCTGTAAATTTCTTCAACTGTAAATCTCCTAAACACTGGTGTCCTATCTAGCAAACAACTATAAATTTGAAAAAATAAGATGCTGTATTATTTTCCAAGGCCTTAAGTGTTACATGTCTGTATCTTCAAATCCAGTAGAAGCTATCCTTTAAGATTAATTTTGAATTTGGTAGCTTATTGTTATGAGCAGTAAGGGAAAAGTAATTACACTTGAAAACTGAGGACACATGATGTGGAAATCATCTGTAGACAATAAATATAAAATGTGACAACTGTTTTCAAGTGAAATCAACTTTAAATGTCATCATTAAGTATGTCATTGATCATTCTGTAGAATGATCACAAATAATGTGATTTATTTGGCATGAGGGATTTAATTGAAAAGGCATTCTGAAAGAATAGTGTTGTGGGTCTTATAGCTTAAAACCAACAAATGTGCTAACTGTTTAAGGAACTTTGTATCTTTACTAGAAACTTTCCTCAGTTTAGAGGGACTGGAAGATCTTTAAGGGGTAATATAGAAAAATTAAGGGACAACATCGATTGTAACACAACAATGCAGTAAATTTGGCCTGAGTTCTGTCTTTTGGACAAACGAAGCAGAACTAGTCTTTGGTGTTTTCAAGTGTTTTTAGTCCCTTTAAAAATGATTGCGACCAAAGAGATGTTGTTTCTGTGTTTAAGAGCATGAGGATTAGTTTCCAGATTTGCTGCAAACTTCCTTTTCATGGAAGCTATTGGTGAATCCATGTTACCACATTTTACTTATGTAGCATTCCTGTATCAGCTTTGCACCAAAGTTTTGCCTCTTGTGAAAATACTTTGGCTCTTACTGTGATTGCTTGTGCTTTATAGAAGCATGTATTGATTGCATACTGCTTTTTTTAATCATTTTTTCTGTAAGACAGTCAAATAATTAATTTAGAATTGGATTGTGCCAGTTTTACGTCTCTTTATTTTAATGCTACCAAAACAAGTGTTGTAGTTTACTCTATAGTCTTTCCTTTGGAATATATATTTTGTCCTTTAGGAGGACAAGCCTCTGCTTGGTTTTATTCATCTCAAATGTGTGTGAGATGGTTTCTTTCTTAATGTCCGCTCAACCCTCCAGGATTTAAGAGACCTTTATAGTAAGGGTTACGACTACCTTCAAACCCTGACTTTAATTTGTATTTAGTTGTTGGAGATGGGTGACTTGCTTTCCTCCACTAAACTCTTGGGTATCTAGCAGCTATCACTGAAGAGTTTGGGTAATCAAATATTTGGATAGGTCAAGCCACATGTTCTGCAACCTGTGAATACAGGTATAAGCGGTAGAATTCTGAAGATCTTCATAATGCTTGCAAAGGTACATATGCATGAACATACGTTGAAGATTTTGTTTTGGGATAAAAGGAACTTTTCTAAAGTGACTGTAATGCGTTGTGGAATGGTGAGTGTTAACCATTTAAGGGATAAAGATACTCCTTGTCTGGGATGTGTTCAAGAGGGTTCTTCCCTCTCTGTTCGTATGTGCTTTTAAGCTTTGTTACTGCAAATACTACGTAAAGCTTTGGGTGTAAACATGTTGCTGTGTGTAGAAACAGAAGCAAGAAGAGGCAAATTTACTGGTAAGTTCCATAAAGCTTGTGGAGTATGTAAAGGGGAAAAAGCAGACTGTCGTTACAAAGATGTGGTCTTTGAGATGGATGTTGGATGTTTGTAAACTATTTGAGATGCGGTCTATTTTAATGACTTTACTGAATCCCAAGCTAGTGCTGCTTCTGCCAGGACATCCGTTCTGGCTGGAGCATTCAATAAGAAATGCAGCTGCTCTACTTAGCCCAAGGTCAGCCATGCTTTTGTAAACCAAAATGATTTTTGACAAGATGGAACTTAATTTGGCCAATTGTTGTATATTAAAATTGTAAGTTATGCAAATGCATTTGGTGCATGACAGCTATATTTGAAGGCCGCTTTTTTTCACCTCCCTTGAGTTAATTGAGGAAGTCTGGCAGCAAAATATGTATCTATTATATCTAGTGGATGCTCATACCTGGTCATTTTGTACCTAAGAAGAAAATCACTCATGTTCACCAGAAATGCTTATTAAACAAACTTAAATTGGTTCCATTGTCTGAAACTTGACTGTCCCTGCTGGAGTGTGATGAATGCTGCTCATTACTTGGATTAAGCTTTCAGCCTTGGGAAGAGTACTACACTGTAAAATGTTTCACATTATTAGGCAAAGAGAAGGTAGTCATGTAGACAAATGGTAGAGTTTTAATCAATTAACTGGAAAAGTCTAGATGTACTGCCTAGTGTCAGACTTATAATAGTTTACAATTAACGCTGGGCATGGAAGTGTTTTCATACCCACTGGGGAAAAAAAATTTGTCCCTGGGTGTGCTCCTTGTTAGCTGAAAAAGATCCTGAAATTTCATGATGTACTTTTGTCCTCTTTGGGGGCTGCTTTCTTTTCGAAAGCAGAGCAGCTTCCTTGCCTGTGCAGTTGCCCAAGTGGTGTTTCCAGTGCTGAACACGATATGAAACAGTCTGGTCTTCACTGTAGATCAGGTAATACCAAGCCAGCCTGTGAGCTCTTAATTGGGCGATTAATATGAGAAATGGAGGCTATAAATTTAAATTTTATGGTATGGAACAATACAGCATACAAGTTGTATTTTGTAAATAAAAGAATAAATAACACAAAAGGCTGCTTATGCTTTCACACACACTGCTAATACAGAATAATTACTCTATAACAGCATCTTTCTTTGCACAGTTTTCATTTGTTATGCCTTAATTGTTAGGAGTGCTTAGTGAGCTGACTCCAAAACTTGTAAGTTTTATGCAGAAAGAAAACACTTAGGAAAACAGGAAGAAGAGGAGAGCTTTTGCTAAGAGAGTTGCACTACACCATTACAATTTCAATTGAAAGGCGAAGAGAAAACAATGGAATAAAGTTGCAGGATTATTATATGTGGGAGAAGGAAGAGGAATGGCAGAAGAGCTTGTGCTGAGGCACCCTGAGCAGAAAAGGGGGGCAGGGGGAAGGAATCTGAATATTTCATGCTTAGGAAATGTGTTTTGGTCCAACAAGAGTCAGCAGGTTAGAATAAGTGACATTACAAGGTTGGTACAGTTGCATATATCTACTTCAAAATTAGAATGAAAACAGTTGATTAAAGCAAACCCCTTGTGGTGGAAAAGGGAATGTTCCTGGTTACCCATACATATTTAAGTTTGGTGTTTGGGTTTTTTTTTTTTACACAGTTTTTTGTTCTGTTCATTTGTTTGTTTTAAATAAAAATTGGGGGAAAATGTGATGCTAATGCTACTATTGTAAGTGGTAGCTACATGTTCTTATGGAAAGATGTTAGTACACAGATGCATTATTTTATATGGTTATCTGGATCCTCAATCAGTGGAATTTTGAGCAAGTGTAGTAATTCGTGTTGGTGGTTTCTGGCCTTAGTATGCATTCTGAACAGAAGCCTTGGCTCTCTTTTAACTCCCATTGCCTGATAATTCATCATAATTTGGCTCCAAATCACTTTGGCATAATGGACCAAAGTTATCTTTGTTGTACCTCTGCTGAAGTCAGTAGGGTAAGTATAGGGTAAGCCTGGTCAAGAACACTACCATTTATTTAAAAATAAAGAAAGTCTTGCCCTATTATTAAGCAATCAGAAAGCTAGAATAGGTTGTGGTGTTTTTCACTGCAAGAAGATGGATGTAGTATTGTTGGAAAGTTTCAGGTGTGTAAGCACAGAGAATGTATCTGAGCAAATAGCAGCCGTTTGAAAGAAATGTAATTGTTTCTCAGGCACAGCAGCTTAATACTAGAGGAGCTGCCTTTTTTGTTATATTTTAAAATTCAGATTAAAAACTCTTAAAGGATCATTTTGCTTGGAACAAAGTGTGTTACGCATCATTGTGTGCTGAGGCATGAATTTACTAAATGTGGATATGTGTAAAATAAAAATGGTAATTTTTTACAGGTACCACTTTCTTTTCAAAATTGAATAGTCACCCGTGTCTTTCATATATAGCTGATTTTGTATGGTCTCAGCATGTGATGGAGATCCACAACAATCTTAGTGGACGCTGGGTTTGACTCTGGAACCATGTACTAAGTACACTAAAACTGGATGTATTTTTTGTTTGCTTTGTAAACAATATCTCCAGATTTAAAGACGAAATTAATCTTCTGCAAGCTAGGTCTAAGTCTACTAACCATAGGTTAGTAGCTTCCTCAAAAAAGGAGGGTTGTCTGTGGTTGAATGTTCAGGTTGGTGTAACTTACTCTAGAACAAAATCTGGCCAGTTTACTTATACAAATGTTATATGATCTATCAAGCATCACAAATGAACTACACAGCTTTGTGAATTATTGTGCCTCATCTGAGCTGGAGTAACTGTTGGCGAATGCATCCTTAACTGCACTTAGGGCTGCAGATACGCTGTAAAGCACATTAGATTAAACCTTTCATTAGCATGATTGAGTTGTAATGGCTTAACAAGTTTCCTCCCTTCAGCTAACCTTTGCTATCCATTAGTTGGGTGCATGCTTTGCCTGTCAAATTGAGAGATAATGTAGTTTAGTTTCAGATTTGAGCTAAGTCATGTTATCTCACATTTTGCTCTTACGTTGAAGATTAAGCTAAATTGTGTTATCTCGTAATTGAAGTGGGCTAAAAGCATGCAGGCAGATGGCTACTTCAGCTTGGCAGTGTAACCCATTAAGATCATGATAACTTGCTTGTGTCTGAGCCAGGAGTGCTCTCTCTATTAGTTCTACCGCTGCTGGGGAAAAAAAAAAAGCAAGCGGGATGTGGAATTGGAACAGCGGGTAGGACAGTGGTGTGGCAGCAGCCTGCAGACAGACAGTATGATGGGGCTTTCCAGAAATGTCTTCTTTCTCTGTACAGAGCTCCAAGGCGACCTCTTTCCTTAAAGTTGTGTTCTTTGCACTTCTGATTATTTTTTATTTTATTTTATTTTTAAAGGAAGAAGGGAGGGGTACATGGGGCAGTTACAATAATAATGCAGCTGTCAAAGGAGCATATCAAAATGTTGTGTGGAGAACAGACGGTTTAAAAGCCTTGAAGGAATGGAACTGGAGAGTCTCGTAATGAAAGAACTGGAGGAGAGTGATAGTCTTTATTCAGCTGGATCTGAGAGCTGCCAATTTCTGTAACAGCAGTAAGCTTGAAATATATGCACATACTTGCCCGAGCCTCAGGATACATTTTTATCATTAATAACCTTAGTACCTAGCCAAGAGTATTCTGCCAACATTTGCTAGATTTGAAAGGCCAACTCAAGGTTTTTCTCCTGTAATAAAGGAACAATAAAAGTATCCTTGACCAGCTGACCTACCTGAGGAGGTTATTAGAAAATTTGTCCTTTTGCCCGCTTTTCTCTATTTTTTACTTCTTACTGCAAAAGAATAAAACAAATAATATCACAACCCCAAAGTTTTCATTTCTGAAAATGTTACATATTGTCTTGAAGGCTAATTCTGGTGCTTCTTACTGTTTTGGCTCCATGGCCATGCTGCATCTCCCTTGAGATGCTGATCTCCTCTCAAGCTGGAGTTGCAGACAGATATTCCAGGTGGGAAGCCTAGCATGTGAATGAAAATAGGATCACAGCTTTGCTTCTTTAATGGCATCACATTTTTTTTTTTTGGTACCCTTGTATTTTTGTTTTTGACAGCCAGCTCTTCTGTGGTTGGAATTTACGCGGAAAGAAAACTGTAGGCAAGTGACATCATTTAGAAGCCCCAGCTCGACTTTGGCATCTTGTTACCAGATATTAAAGGCATCATCTAGTAGCTAGATGCTGTAATCTTTGCCTATAATTGGTATCAGTGCTAACTTGGTAATGGTAGAGTAATTTGGTCTCTTTCTGACAATTAGAAAACTGACAACTCAAAACCCCATGACACTACATTATTATTGTTTTTAATTAACAGTAACTGAAGCAATTTGTATTATTGGGAAAAAAAGTGGTAGAGTGCCAAGTATTTCCTATAAACTTAATCAATTTTGGAAGATAATGCTTGCTATGGAAGAAATTAAAGAACTTTGAGCTTACCTTTTATGTTAGGAAATATTCCTAGTGCAAATGAGAACGAGTTTCTGCTTTCCATAAAAGCTGCTATGCAGTTATCGTGCATGGAAACTATGTGCCAGGATTGCTTCAAAATGAATAGGATTAAAACATGCAGTTTAAAGGGGAGACATGAGATAATGTGCATTAGTAAATTTATAAATTCAAGTCATCTGTATGCTCCTGAGAGACCCAAAAGTGGGATGGAAATCAATTTCTCTGCACAAAAATAGGCTTCTCCCCAAATGATAGCACATGAACTATGGCAGTATCAATGTGTTATAGTCTTTTCTCCAGCCCCTCTCCTTCTGTTTCGTAACAACCTAGCTTTTAGGGGTGTGATAGAGCACTTGCAAACACTTACAAACCTAAAAGAAGGTCAATGACAAGTACAATGGTTTTAATGAATCTTCAAGGAAATTCCATAGTGATATTTCTTTTGGAAGTAATGAGTTTCTTCATATAAAGGTAATGTGAAGGATGGTTGAAAAGGTGCCGTTTATTGCCGTATATTTGCCCCCGTGGCTTATTTTAGTGTTTAAAATCTTCATTGGATAGAGTTCAGGGCTGCTCATGCATTTATTTCTGTTACGTGACTTCCAAAAACCATTCTGATGATGTTGCTGGTAGAACCTTTGTGGATATTTCAGGCAGTTTCATTATTTTTTTTTAAACACTGCAATGTCTAAAGAAATCAATTATATACTGAAGAAATACAGCAGTTTCAAAGGATTCTGAAGTGATCGATGTCAACCACAAACGTACAATAGCTGACATCAATAATGCATTCAGCAATGCTGAGAAACTAGTCAAGTGACTTCTGAAAACAAAAAGCAAGTACTATGAGCAATACTAATCACTGTACAGATGCAAGGCCCTTCATTTTCAAAAATAAACAGTTGTAAATGTTCTGAATATCAGTCAACTGATTCCATCCTCATGGAAGAGGTAAAGATACCTTTCGATGAGTAATTTCCGTTTACTCTTACCTGGGGCCTTTGTAGCAAGCACATATACAGGTGTTGTGTGATTTCTGCCACATATCAAAGAAGTAAAATCTTGTTTTGTTTTTCACAGACAATATATGTGGAGAAAAGATTATTGCTTTCCCATTGAAAATGCTAGAAAAGATAGAATGAGTTACTTATTGTAGAGTACGCAAGGTAAAGCATATGACTCATGTTGGGATCAGAGATGCAAACCTGGCACGGGGCTAACTTTTTCACTATCGTCACATCCCTTTCTTCCTAAATTAAACTCCAGTTGTCATGAAATGTAAGCTGAACATTCTCATGGGGTCTTTGACACCACTTCCTGTGATCTGCTAATCACCACTGGTACCAAGAGCCCGACAGTTACGTTAAATGGCTATCAACTGGAAAACAGTGTCTTTGCTTTTAGGGTGTATATGTGCGTACACACAAATGTAAAAGACAATTATATCCACTATAATGCTGCAGTAATTCTACACTCTTATTTCTCCCAAATCTAAATAAAACATGATCAATATATAAGTAGCTTATGCTACATGATCAATATCTAGATAACTTGAGTATCTTTTATTGGACTACTTTATTGGAGACTTTGTAATTGAGAAATACAGATTCAAATTCAGATGTGATCTTGGTTATCAGTTTAAATTCTGAATAGATGATTTGAAATTGGAATTATTTAAATGGGAACAGGTATCCAAGGAAGGAGGATAGTTCTGAACAATTTATTGGTGGTTTGAAGCCATGAATAATTCAGGACCTACGTATCTTTAAATGACATGCCATGAACTAGATTGCTGCAAATTACAAGAGTATGAGAATGATATAATATCATGTAAATTTGATATTCATCTACAAAGGTTGGTTGTTTGTCAAGCTGTTTGTGGGTTTGCAGCTGACCTTTAAAAACTTGAGGATGAATCAAACTAATAGCCTGAACAATGAAAGTCTTTCAACAAGTGAGCATAATAAATCTCCTCACTTTGAGAGGGAGGCAAGTATAATATATAAAACTAAAGACAAGCTTTAATAGACACACAGAACATAGGGAATTAATTCTGAATATAGAAAGATTAATTATAGCTATGATCACGTTGAGGGTTGAAGATGTATGAATGCGTTTGAGGATTCCATACCCTACTTTTAACTGTATCTTTGAAACAAATCATCCTAAAAGTTACCTTCGTGGAGCCGAGAACTTGGAACTTCAATCCCTTTACCTTTCAAAACCGTTTCTTAGTTGTGATAATTACACTGCGATGTAGGGAACCGCTAATTTGTGTGGTTCTAGTTGAATCATGATGGGGTAAAAATGAAGAGCTGATTAAAAAAAGCAATGCCAATTATGATTTTTTGACAGCTGTTTTTTAGGACATTGTGAATGAGGAGGAAATGCAGGTTGTGAGATCTTTAGGACAAGGATGCTGGTTGGTTTGTTCAGTGCAAAGCCAACATTAACCAAGACCTATTCATGACAGCGGGTCTTCAATGTAAAGGTTTGGAAACACTAATCTTGAAGCTAGTGTCTGAACTTCCGATGTTGAGGCATTTCTGTGCTTGTAATATCGGCTTAAGGTAGATGAATGCTTGCTTTGGTTTGTAACCTCAGTAAACACGCATACAACTCTTAGCATTTCCATTTGGCAGGGCGGAGTGGTATAATTTTAAGTATCTTTGCAGTATTTATGACAACACAGCAAAAGGAATGTTGTTCCTCTAATGAGTAATATGCATTAAAAAAACCAACAAACAAACCAAACCCAAACATTAAGTAGGATTATTTAAAAATGAAAGACAATTGGTAACTTAGAAGGTAGTCTTCTACTTTTAGTGCGACTCATAGAATTTATTTCTTTCTAGCTGCCAACTGAAGAACCTGTACTCTGTGTGCTGCTTACAAATGGTAATCTTTCCTGAACAAGTTGCTTGCTTTTCTGCAGAAGTTCAGGATTGATTGTGATGGCAAGAAAAAGCCAAACGTAGCTACGTATATGATTTTGTGTGCATGGAGAAATTAATGTGTTTAAAGTTCCAACATGGAAAGTTAAATTTAGGCTTAACATCATATTACTAGCTGATGTGGTATTGCACTTAATCCACCTGCGTGTGAACCACAGGTTGCGTTTAGTGTTGTGCTTAGTTAAAATGATTGCGCTAAATCAAAAGTCAATTTTCAGTGAGGTACATCCAGCCAAACACCAAATATAATCATGTTTAAATTGGGAGTATAAAACAAAGTTCTTATGAAATGTGAAGCTGGGCAGAAATAATTTGGCTCTGCCCTTCAGAAGCGCTGGCTATGAGAGTGGAGCTGTTTGAGCAAACACCGGGGAGTGAAGATCTCCCTCGGCATTACAGAGGGGTTTTATCCCGTTCAAAGTTGAACAGAGTTTGGTGGTATTTACGAACTTAGTGTTTTTCAGGCTTACTGGGACACCGAGTATAAAATGAAAACAACCGAGCATCTAGCAAAATGAGAGGATTTGTAGACTGTATAGTTGAAGCTCCGTAGTGTTTGTGACTGTGCCTGCCTCCCCCATGTGTAATAGGTACATGTATTTGTATGGTTTATTGTTGCTTAAATGGCTGTCACATTATAAGTAGTGCTAAATTTAATGCCTAGCTATAATACTGCAAAGGGGATTTTCCTGTCACCATGGAGATTTTCTTATCACACAAGGCAGTTTAGTAACTGTAATGCTTTAATTTTAGACTGTCTGTCATGCAGTATGTTACTACATTAATCTTCCGGTAAAATGAAAATGAATGCGGTGAAGGGTTTGTTAACTTAAGATGGAAATTCACATAGAAATGCTGTGCTTACACCTCCTATAGTACAACAAGTGTGCGAAGGCAGTGTTATGTAGTAAATTATTACTGTATCACCTTGGAATGGTAAAGGACCATAAGATACTGAATGCACGGAACATACATGCAAGACACAACTTGTACTTTGTCTGAAGAGAATTGCAAAATAAGTACTCTCAACAGCGAAATATTTGTATAAACAGATTTTTTTTTTGTCGCCTAAATGTACAGGCTCTCCTCTGAAATCTGTTATTTTTGGTGCTGTAATAAGACTTGTGCCAGACGGTGATGTTTAGGTGTAGCACTGTTTGCCTACAGCTGTGCCTGGATTTTAATCCAGTTTCCCTTTCCATCTTGCAGAGCTGTTCTGTCAAAACTACTGAAGGGGTTAGACTGAGCACAGCAATTGGCTGCTCAGGTCAGCCAAGCAGGCTGTCACGGCTTGCTCAAGGTATGCAAGATACAAGACAAAGTTTTGTACCAGCTGTGCCATTAACTAGTGTTGGTGACAGTAGCTGGCTGACACGGTGCTCATTCCAGAAGGTTTTTCTAGGATTGTTCAAAAGACAGCAAGTAATTTGGGAAGCGAGAACTGTAAGAATTATGCTGATGCAAGAGTGATATTTACTACACTGGCATTTGGCTTTACACAAAATAAAGTACTTCAGCTTTTCTGCTGGAGCATAGGAATACTATTAGAAATGCTTTGTTCATGGGCGCAACGTATCTCATGTGCTCAGTAAACCACTGGTTCTTAGTGTACTAGGTGTCTCCAGTGGAGACAATACAGCCTTTAGGAAGAAAGCTTGCATAATGTTCCAATGAGCTGAATTTTTGGTTATTTCTTTCTGTTTGTAAACTAACACTGTCCAGCTTTTTTGCTCAACTATTGGTTCATCTTCATTTTAAAAACTTCAGTTCAAAACCTTGTGCTTTCATCACTTGTGTGCCACAACTTAATACCGTGAGAAGATGGAAGCACAGTAAAAATTTGTACTTAACAGTAATTCAGAACAAGGTCACTCTGTTTTTTCTGTCTCTTGTTAAATGAGGCTTTAACAACTATTTAGGAGGCTGTGTGTGACTATTTTGATGTAGAGGTTAAATGATTCAGAAAATATGGTGCTTGTGTTTTCGTATCACAAAGTATTGGGTTGTTGTCTGGAGTAACAAGAGAGGAATATGCTCTAACAGTCACTTATATATCAAACTTCCTCGAAGTCCTACCCAAATAGCGTTCTAAGTTTTGGAGAGCTTGTAACAGCAAGGAAATAGTGCCTCGGAAGTATGCTAATAACATTTGCTCTTGACTTTCAGATGAATGACAATGTGCTTGTTTGGGAGAACGTCCTAAAATAGCTTCCCAGGGTAATACTAATGCTAATCAATCACTATGTTCCTGTCTTTCACGTATAAGCTGAAAGGTGTCGGAGTGCTGTTGAGGTGCTAAAGGTGGAATAAGTAGAAGGGAAGGCTACCACCTACTCAAATACCTACCTGGACCTGATCACATCTTAGTGATCTAAGATGTCTAGGCTGTCTGGCTGTCTAGACCTTCTTGCTTAAGACGTCATTAGCATTTCTGTAGATAGCTGATTTAAATGGCTTCTGGTACTGTGGAACTTGGTGTCTTACTAGTGTGGAGATCCACTGAAACAATAGAGCGGTGAGCTGTGCTGAAACACTACCAGAGAGTTAGACCAGAGGCATTATTTTAAAACAGTTTCACTTTCCTGCTATCTTGATGTATCTTCTTTAACTCATGCTTCATAGCTTAATACTGTTCTCAGTACTTTTGATTAGTTTTCTGAATTTTACTAAGAAGGCAAAGGCTAGGGATGAACAAAGAGGCTTTTATAGAATGAAAATATGACTTTATTATGCTTGTAATTGTTATGTCATTGTTAGGAAAGCTCCGTACACCGTGCAGTGTTTGCAAAAATGAATTCAGAGTCTTGGAAGTTAGGAGCACTCAGTGATAGGAGAGTGCTAGAAGATGCTGATGGAGGTGCTGGGAGCAGTTGTACAGTGCATAGAGCTAGGTAGGTGTGAGACCAACAGCATGTCCCGGTGGCATGTTCTGGCTTGGAAACAGAGAACAGCTGGGTGGCAGTGAGACTATCGAAGATCAGCTTGTCCTCAGTGTACCAAAGAAAGATGCCATCCCTCTCATTTTACATGTACATGAAGATGATTTTGCCATGATTTAGACAGGCTTAAAGAGCTTATTTGAAACAGGTGGGGAAGATTTTAAGCTCATTTCTGAATATGGTAATTGTGTAATAAAAACAGATGACTTAGCAGAGAAATTTTTTTGGTCATTTTGATTGTTCCCCTATGCCTAGTTGCATGTGGACTTGCCCTCTGCCCGCTGTCTCCCCCATCTTTCCAACCCTTTGTGTACATGCATTCTCAAAAGAACAGAAATACTCTGTTTTATTAAACTCAATATTCATATATTATCACTCTGTGTCTGGCAGTGTTCCCACTGAAGAGTGTGGGTGGTAGATGAGTGTGTGTAACGCTTATCTTGTGAACAGAATCAATAGTTTTCTTTATTTCCATTATTTTATCTTATGAACATTGGATTCTGGTATATTCACTGTATTACATCTGGGCTAACCTTCCAGAAGATTTAAATGCCTCGTTTTCAGGACTTCTTTTATTTTCAACTGCTGTTGCTTTGTCAGTAACCCCATTCCCATTCCCACCATATTCTTTTGTATAATAGGTATAGAAATTACTTACTTAAAGATTGTAGGGTGCATAGTGACATTAGTAATTATCAAGGCAAGTTTGACCCGTATAGTACATAATGTTTTAATAAGATTAAAAAAAGAAAACACAGAGCCTTTCCGTAGTAAACCTGCGTTCTTAAAGTGTCATTTAATGTCTTTCTAATGTCTTAGAGGTACCATAACCTCCTAGGAATAAACTTTCAATTCATGTTATAATTTATTTCTGACAAAACAGTGCTTTTTTAAAAACTTCATTCTGAGATTATAAAGGCTTCACTTCAAGTATATCCTGCAGCAATACAGCCCTGTAGGAAGCATTTGAACTTGCAATGAATATCAATTAATCCGCAAAAACAATCCACTGAGCTCCAGAAGGATGCCACAGCTGGCTTGTATTAAAGGTATATTCAGGGCACGTGGCTATTCTGCTATGTTACTCTAATGTTACTGTTAACTTCCAAAGTAAATAATGTCTTTATCTTTCTCTATGTATTCATCAGGGCATTGTGCTGTGTCTAGCTTATAGAATTTGGCTTTACTACTTCCATTCATCTTCTACTTGTCATGCAATGTCTAGTGCAAGGGTAATTGATAAAGAAGTGTGAACTCAACTGAGTAAGATATATAGAGTGACCATGCTTTGAAAAATGTGTATGATGTTGCCTGTTAATAATAAATATGTTTAAAGAATGGTTTGTCACTCTGGATGACAGATGACGTTTCTCGGTTGGTGCTGTGCAGAAGGTTACTACAGCTATGAGATATGAATGAGTGGACTAAACTGTAAACTGTATTGGGATTATTATATCTTGTTATTTGTTTCACACATTGACTCTCAATTTTAGGGGGTGGGGGGCAAAACACTTGTAGATTATCACGTCAGGTGTCAGTCAAAGGAAAAACTGTCTCCATAGACAATAGAAATTGTGTGGCACCTGGAATAAGCATGCCTTCCTCTAAACAAGTAAGCTAAACTTTCCTTTTTTTCCCCTCAGAAAGGGCTTTCAAAGACATGGTACCCCATAGAACATGATTGCAATCCTGTTCTCTGAGGATTTGTTGCTCGCAAGCAAGCTGGAACTTCAAAAAAGCCTTTTGAAAATAGTTTCTGATAGCGTGTAGAAAAAAAATTAAGTACGAAAGTGCTCACCCTGACAGTATGGGGCTTTTGATTGTGCTGCTTCCACCTGCCCCGCAGAAGAGTCCGCATGGCAGAGTATCCGGGGGATCCGTTCAGCTCCAGGGGATCCGTTCAGCTCCGTGGGTGGTGTAGGCACAGCGTTCTGTGCTGGGCCACTTCCACTAAGGCGTTTGTCTGTTTGACTTAATTCCTGCGCTTCTTTATTTAGGATAGAAAGCACTTCCATTTTATAGAAGAATATATTTTATAGTTGGCTCACATTGCTCAGTGGGCAGCAGTTTTTATTTTAATGTAGATGTAATACAGAATTGTGTGTATATCAAATTGTATCAGACCTTCATAAGACAGTCTGTGCTTTGAAAAATGTGTAAAGTCACATAAACGTGTGTACATTTGTTTACATAATATCAGAATTCTTCTAAATATTACACTGATATGCACTAAAATGTTTGCAGTAACTAAAGTTGCTGCAAGATTTGAAATAGATGCATACTTTGAAATCCAGAGTATATATTTCATCTGCTACTTCTGAAGTATATAGTTCATTTTCAAGTGGCTGCCTACTCGCATGTCTGTCTTTTTTCTTTCTTTATTACTAATCCGTATTTTTGTAGCTGCTCACTGGCTAAAAAAGCATACATAGTGACTGGGAATTTAAATCTTTATTTAATATTTCATCTCATTCCTAAAAGTTTTGATTTAAATTGCTCTGCTTAATAAGGTACAGTGTTCTATTAGCACGGCACAATTGATGAGCTTTTTGCTGTTGGATATTTCTGTTCGTATAAGATTCTGCGTGGTATGAATGAAACATCAGTCTTTTATGCTAAATCTCAGCCTCTTGCTTGGCATTCAGAGGTCTTTAAGCTATTTGGTAGATGGAGGCTAAAATATGCATTTGATAACACTTTATTTTCTTGAATTGGCCATGAGTTTCCACTTGCTTTTGCAGTGCTCAAGATAACTTTATTGTCATTAAGTTATCACTAGAATTGCTGGGGATAAAGTTCCCGAGAAAATGGTCTGGGAGTATTAAAACTCTGAAGTTTAATACAAATCATAAAATTGAGAGAAGCAAAGCCCTTATTTAAAATAAAACCAAACTGAGGCTCTCTCCCAGACTTCTTGGTGTGAAAGTACTATCGGAAAGCAATCATTTGACTTTAAAAAACAGACAAAACTTTAAGTTGGTATGTTTGTCCTGCTTGTTTCTAATAGATTGTTGCAATATGCAGAATAGATGTTGGATGTAAGAGTATGTTGTGAAGATGTGCATAAGGATAGTTTAACCCAAAGTATGCAACCTGAACGAGAAGTCCGTAAGAACACATACTATTTTTTTGTAAATGCTATTATTTGACTTTGCAAAATGGCATTGAAGTTTTACAGTTGTCTCTTTATTTTATGTAGCTGCTTTGAAGCCTTTCCCTATGGTATGCCTTTTGCATACCAGTTTCTCAGCTGCTGCTGTTACAGTTCTGAATATGTTCTGGGCTTCTTGGTCCGGATGTTAAAGCTTATAGTTAAAAAAAAATAATTATTTTTTATTTATTTTTTAAATTCATGGATCTTGAGCATGGCATCTATGAACAAGCAGATCTGCGAGTAAAAAAAAAAAAAACAAAACAAAACTGTAAAATAAAAACTGTGATTGTTGGGTTTTGTCTCAAAAAATGGAAAACACATTAGCAAAAAAATCCAGTTGTTAGAAATACAAATATTAGTGAGGTGGTACAGTGTGAGAGTAGGGAGGGGATGCTATCACTTTCGACGGCAACAGAATATCTTGATTGGGGGAGGAGAGGTCTTTTCAGAGAGGCGCCATATATTCCTTTCTTTAAAAGCTGCAGTGGCTGTTTAGATCTATGGATGTCCAGCTGCTCAGCATCCCTAGGGGGCAAGTCAGAGGCACGGCAGAGATCAGGCATCCTGGGCCTTGTATGTTGTTATTGTCTGCTCACTGGAGCAGCTGTTCCCATTAAGAGTATTGCAGAAATTTTATCACAGTATTCCTGTAAAGGTCTATGTGAATTGTACTAAGGAAAGCGTCAGTCACAGGCTAAAAAATGATCTGAACTCATGGGGAGTTTTGTCAAGCTATGGGGGACGAGTTTTTTCTGTTGATGCTGTAATATTTTTTCATTTTTTAAGGATGGATAAGCAGGGGAAGTTGTCATGACTGTGGTGAGCTTCACGCACAGCTAGACTGCTGGGGACAGCATGGCAGGAGAAAACTTCAAAAATGTCTTCTGCTGTAGGCAGCAGAGATTTGGGTGGTATTTGGGTATGCCGTTTTGACAAAAAGCAGGAGAAACATACCCTTTCTAGATACATTTTATATTTAACTCCAGATTCTACAGAAAACTGAGTTCATTAAAAAAAAAAAATTCACTGAGATTTTTAAGCCCAAGAAAGTCTTATGCTGTGCTCAACAACCTTGTTGCTACAAAGACGTAATAAACTGTTTTGCCAAGGTTGTAGACTCTGTTAAAAGGAGCTCTTAAGATGTGTATTGCTGTCTTTATTGCAAGCCTGCATTCAGCTGTTACCAAAATAGAAAACAAACTTCGTCTGAGCTAAATGCTTGTCTCATTGCTTTAGTTAGCCCCAAAGATTATATTACAAGAACAGTCTTGGAAAAGCTGTTCCAATATTTAATTGTTCAGCTAGTGAGTTAACCTAAATTTCCCTTCTTCCAGTTCAAATTCAGGTTTCCCTTCTTTTGTGTTTGAGACTGGAAAATGCATTCTCTTGCAGAGATGTATGAAAGACTTCCTTTTTTTCCCAGGCTGTGATGTATATTCTCTTTCCTTACAGAGTATGTCCCTGAAATCCTTTCAACAGTCTTGCTCCACTGGGTTAAGCTCTTTCCAACTACTCCTTTTATTTGAGATGTGACACCTCAAACTGGATATTACCATTCTGGAAGCTTTATAATACCTGTTGAAAAGGAAAGATTAACTTAAGTGTCCTCTAGACTGTATTTCACTTCGTGTATCCTGTCAAGCTGATTCACTTCTTTAGTCATAGGACACATTACTTTAGGTTTATCTTGGGATCCATTATAACCTTTGATCCTAAGGGGCTTTCGCCTAGCCAATAGTTCTGAGTTATTGCTTTTGAGACTAAAACTTCCTTGCACTTGCAATTTAGTAAAGGCACAGAGGTTTTTTGTTTGTTTGTTTGTTTGGGTTTTTTTTTGTTTTTTGTTTTTTTCCTAGACACTTCAACTTAAGATCCTTTTGCATTTTAATATTGTTCTGTTTTCCCATGTACTTTCAACCCTTAATGTCACTAATGAAAATACTAACTGCTGTTGGATGTAGGACAGACCTCTTCAGATCCATCTGTGATAAATCATTGTGTTTTATCTGTGCTATAGGTAGATACTTAGCGTATTTTTGCAGTCTGTTATGCGTGTTCTTTCTGATAGCCTCATGGAGGACATACTGTCATGACTGAATTTTGAGCAGGTCTTAAAATGTGACCACACCAAGACTTTGCTAAGATAGAGACAGGATTTAAGTTGGTTTTCCCACATTCTAAAGATATGTTGCTTGTTTTGTGGAAGTAAACTAGGCTAATCTAGAATGACTGTTCTTGATAAAACCACATTCTCTAAACTTTATTGTTCTTCAAAATTCTTCCATCTGTTTTATGGATTTAAGTTTATATGGCTGGTCTCCAATACCTGTATTGCTCCTAAACCTTTCTTTTAAAAGGAGGAAATGTTTATTGGTTTTCATTCGTCTGGACGGTCATCTTTCTTGTCATCTGAACAGCCTGCCCAGGGAGGTGGTTGAGTCACCATCCCTAGAGGTATTTAAGAAACGCCTAGATTTGGCACTTCAGGGCATGCTCTGAAGGGCAGAGATTGTAGTTGGTGGGTTTTTTTTTTTTTTGGTTGGTTGGTTTTTTTGTGTGTGTGTATGGTTGGACTCGATGATCTCAAAGGTCCTTTCCGATCATGAAGATTCTATGATTCTATGATCTGGTTATCTTTCTGGTCATCTCCCACCACGTTCACTAATTTTTATTGTGAATAACTTGGAGAATTTACTCAAACAATCTCAGAATGTTCAACAATGGATTATATCTCACCCAAACAGCGTTAAAGACATTTAAAAGAACTCTCCAAGACATCCTTCTGCTATTTTAGCTATCGGTCTTATCCCTTTGTCCCTGGTATTGAGTTAGCTGTCTCATTGCAAGTTACCTGTCTAATGAAGGCAGGCAGAGGAATGCTAACCTTTGGCCTTCTCGGCCTTGTTCTACAGTAGTTTATACTCAACTATAAAATGCTCAGCAGATTGATGTAGAAGTTACCTGAAATGGCCTTGGATTCAAAGTAGAAGGCCAGTACTCAGGCTATAGTACGTTTTTAACAAACTTTACTTAAAGATGCACACTAAGGGACAAAAGTTGTGTTTGAGCTTTTGCTTCCTCCTTTTCTCCCAAGCAAGTTAATGAGGGGGTACCTGGTGGAGCTGCAAACGCTGAGTGTCTGGTAACCGAAAGAACATTGCCTGCCACTAACAGTGCTTAAATGCAACCCTGGCAGCTCCCAAGGCTTGCTTTCCTCTAGGTTTGTTGCAGAAGGGCAGTGTGGTATGAGAATTCATTCTGAGCTGCTGTCCTGCCACATAGGGCAGATATTTGTATTGTATACTATTAATGGCTAACGTTAACAGTGTCCTGTTACATAGATGGCGCATGTCTTGATCTGTAAAAGGAGAATAACAGGATATATAGACAGGAGCCTTTGATATCAGAGCTGTATAGAGATCTTTATTTTTCGATAAAGTAAACTTTTCAGATTAAAAAAAAAAAAGTTAATACTGATTCCTTTCCACAAGTCCCAGAAGAACAGACAAATGGGTCCTCTCCTGATACGCAAGCAATGACTTCTCAATGTTATCTATTTACAGCTGAATTGCTTTTTTTTTTCCATTGATAATGAAGTTTAAGCTGAATTCTGATTAATTCTCCCCACTGTATTCTCAAGATAATTTTGATAGTTACAGAAATGCTCAAGTGGCACCTAAAATATTCTTGATGGCGCTACTCAGAAAGGATGCTATTTGAGAGGAGAATCTGGATTTGAAATTAAAAAATGAAATCTACTCGTTTGCCAAGCCACAAACACAGAATGCAAACAGGAATCCGCATGTGATCCTGATCTTTACTACAGACAGTGATCTTAACTTAGGACCCTAATATTTCTTTTTGTTGTTGGTTTTGAGGAAAACAGTTTCTCACTTGGGAATATTTAGAATTAAGCAGAGACTAAATCTGAATTAGTTATGCATTTTTGTCATTCATTGTGTTGTGTCGTTGCGATTTTGTGCCAATGTTTCTCAAATTTCCCAAGTCTAACCTTTAAAACTGGAATGCAACTGGCATGGGAAGACTTGCAAATGCCATAATCAAGAAATATGAATATAATTAAAGCAGTAATTTCTTACTACCGGCATATCTTACTTATGCATTTCACTTTCACTGTCAGTATGGAAATTAAGAGAGCAATATATATTCATAAAGTATTGTGCAGTCATATTCTAAGATAATTTTTTTTTGGTAGCTTTTTTTCTCACAGGTTCTTCTGGAGAGTTACAGTCTCTTACTCCCAACAGCTAATAAACTCAGTTGAGTTCTGGTCTTTTAAGTGCCAACACAGAGCCACCGTTCCTACTGGTGGTTGTTAATGTGGCAAGAATTGCTTTTCTGTTTGGACCTGTTATTCCCCAATAGAAAGTATTCAGCGTACTCGGAGGAAAATGGGGCAACTGTTAATCTATCTGCAAACTGTAATGCTAGAAATCATCTAACTCTTTCCATTTCAGTCATGCTTTTGAATGTCTCATAGTCTGGACTGTCCAATGAGATACATTTTGCTCTTGTTTGGGGTCTGGGTTTTTACCTCCAGGAAAAAAAAGGTCAATCTGGCAATCTACAAGTGTTCAGTTGGGCCCATCTTAGTCTTAGGTTCCTTGAGGAAGCTACAGTTCTGCAGTGAAGTTTTAGCTTCCTAAAAGAAATACAGTTCTTAGGACCTGCAGTTGTATTTAAAATACAAGATAATGAGGTGCCAAATGTGGCTTCATGTGCTTTTTGTGTCCTCTCCCCCTCCCTCTCATGATTTGTAGGCTGCTTTGCATTTATAATTTGATATGCTTTAAAGCAAACATTCTTCACTTGCTGGTGACGTGTCAGTCCTATAAAACTCTGATGCAAAACAATGATAGTAGTCTTTGCTTTGTTTCCAAATGATAGCTTTAAAACCTGTAATTTTAAACCACCTGCAGTTAGAGTAAATACCAGTTTCACAGTCTGATCTGCTGCTAGATTTTACTTTCATGTACATGTTTTGATGCACTTCTCTTTCCACAGAAGTGGCATAGGTTGTAGTGACTTACTGCTTAATTGGTTTCACTACAATCAAATATAAGATTATGGCTTGTTGCTTTGTCTTTTCCTATAATGTCTACTCTACTGAGGTACCAGCCACTCTTGAGCCAGGCTACCCCAGAGAGAAGTAAATTTTGAAATCTAACCTGAATAGAGGAGCTGAGGAGTTTTAACTGAAAAAGATAAAGTATCTGTATTAAGCAATGAAGAACTCATCTGTTAGTTATTTAGACTTTAAAGAACAACTGTAACTTTTTAATGAGTTTATTTGGATCTGTGTATTCTGGATTTTCCTCCTGGAAAACTTTTTTTCTTATGAAGACGGAGGTATTATAAATTCAGCCCATAAATGTCCTACAGTCTGATGAAATAGGGACTGCTACGGGAAGAGGGAAGTCTGCCTCTTTTTGACGTCCCCTGTGCTTACGACTGAGAATGATCTGTGGGTTAAACTATGGCTTAAAATTCTGGTATAAACGTTTATGTTATCCTTTGTGTCAAGACAAGGAGGTGATGCGTTTGCACCCTGAGATGATCTACTGGGGCTGGTCCCGATTCAGACACCACCAACCAGAAGATGCAGAACACTTGTGGAAGAGGCTGTGAGAACCAAGTTGGAGGAGGAGGAGCTGCTGCAAGGAAAAGGGTGTCTAAAGGAGGAAGTCAACTTTGAGTTGTATGACTTTGCTTCCTAACATAACCTTGATTTCTAGACAGACCTGTGTCTAATTCTCCGTGTTCAATAGTGTAGCACTTAAACAATGTAACTCGCAGCCCTTAGCCCTGTTATTAAAATCAAACACAAAAATCCGAGGGCCATCTATCTTCTTCATGATGACATCTTATACATCCTTGTCCTAACAAAAAAAAAAAAAAAGGTTTGTATGCTGCTTCTAGAAATAGATGAAGGCAAAATTAAAATGTCTATCCAACCTAATCATGCACGATCTTGGATCAGGCAGATTACAGTTGGTCTGACTCTGCAGTCATGCCACCCTGTTCAGAGAAACCTGTACTTGCTTCCGCAAAAAAACACCCCAACCCAGAAACCAACAACACAAAACCAACACCCTGAAAACCTAAACAACTGCTTCATTTCAAAGAGACTATAGTCTTCCTACTGCTCAAACCCCCCCAAGGGAAACAGCAGTACCTTTTGTGTAGTAAAATCAATCATTTTTGATTATAACAAGAATATTTTGCTGGAAAATGCTTTCTTTTAAATCTCACATTCATGAAATCCAGGGCAATTTTTCTTTAGAAAAAGACATGCTGCTCTGATGTTGAATTATATTTCAAGCTATATTATGTCTTGTGTACGCTTGCTTGCAGACACACCTAGGTGTATTTATCATCATCTATAACTAAAGGAAGTCCTAATAGTCTTCACAAAAGCTAACAAAGTTATTTTTTTAAAATAATAACTGCAGATTTGCTCATGCTCCTATTTAAAGCAGAGATTTTATTATTTTTATGTCTGTGCTTGGAGAAACTGCCTGCTTGCAGCTTATTTCTGTAGACGACATTGGGGACAGCTGGTGGTTTTTTTTTTTGTTAAAAAAGCGTCAAGACCAACACTCAAGTTACAAGGGTGTGGACAGAGTGAGGACTGATAGCCCTGGTTGGCAACTGCGGGAGCGCTCCCCAGCCTGGGTCTCCGCAGCCCCCGGGGACCGCTCCTGGGCTGCTCACCGGCTGCGGCCTGAAGGAAGCTGGCAAAGCAATCCCTATAGCGCGGGTGCAACCTGCCCGGCTCGCTGCAAAAATTTTAAGCAATTGAATAGAGTTACGTATTGCTTTGTCAGCCTCCCCCGCTGACTTCATTGTCAAAGCCAGCAGGATACACGGCATAGTCTTAGCATTTAGTAAAATGAGCAAAGTGCGATGAAAGCAAGCGGGTCGTAACCTGGAGAGGCTGATTCTTTGGTGGCTCTCCAGGTCCTTGTGGTATTTCTTGTTGTCTTTAGGACCCCTCTTTCTTCTGTTTTATCTTCTCCCATCCTCACCACTTGCTTTTTTATAGGTTCCTAATTGCTGCATGCAATCAGTCCTTTGTTCGGTCAGGTGCTTTGACAAGCCTAGCATGCTGCCCATCCCGATCCCTGTTTCTAGCTCTTTCTGCGTTTTGACCAGTATAGCAGAGCAAAGGAGCAGATGGTTTTCTGCAGCTTTCAAATTGACCTACTCTGGTCTATGTTCATACTGGCTTAGCCTACGTACAGGTTGTATGTTCTTTTACTACGAGTTTCTTATTTGGTGGTCATTTGCCTTTGTTATTTTGGAGCCTATATGAATGCTCCAACCTGTATCTATAAACATTCTAAGTATCATAACATAAAATATATTTGGATCAAATAAAAGGTTCAGTAGACAGCTAAGAGTGGAGCAAGATTTTCCCCATCGTAACCTTTCAGTATTCATCAGGCTGCTATGATTTAAGTTTCTTCTGAACCAGGCGCTGCATCTGTACCTGCAGGTAACTCCAGGTCCAAATTTTACTCCAGTTCTCTTGTAATGTTTTTTCCAGATATGAATGATCTTCAGATGCTGTGCCTTTTTGGCAATGAAATGATCTATAGGAAGTTTTGCTTTAAATTGGAAGTGAAATTACTGGAAGGTAGTCTGTTAGAAAGGGCGATCTGATGGGCTGTGATCATTGTCCAAAACATATATGAAAATAAGAATTTTTAAACATGGCTAGTCCTTTCTTGAAGGAAGATACTTGGTGATTAAACTGCAGGGTGAAAGATTTTGTCCACAGTTCAAATGTCAGAGGTATATGTTCATAAATAGGCTGTATGGCATATACTGACTGCTTGATGCCATTTTAATGAGGTGCTTTTCTGTATTAAGAGCAAAGTTGTTTGAAATTAAATATTGAAACTATCTGGGATATTAATTTCTTAGTAATGATTAAGCAGTTCTTCACCAAAGTCAGGAGGATAAGAACTATCTCTTCAAAGATTAAGAAAAACAATACTTTCTTGATGAGCATTGTAAGTTTCAAGGCTTAATAGGAATCAAGTAATTTTTAAGAGCCTATTTAAAGAGTCAGAAGGCTACATTTGCAAAAAAAAAGGAAGGTGTGGACTCTCTTGATTCAGAATTTCAACTATTAAAACCTGGATGAAATAAAAGTATTGAAGGAAAAAGGTTATATCACAGGCCATAAACCCACTGTATTACAACCCTGCTGTCAGTATCAGTGGCTCGATATCCGTGCACAGGGGACAGTGTTTCACTGCAAAAAGTACTGAACTAAAGAAACCCAAAGGTTGTACTGGGGCATCGGCAGCTAAATCCCTCTGTGGGGCCTGTTGTCCCTTGTAAAGTAGAATATAGAGAGTTAAGATTGTTTCTGGAGCGTATCACTCTTGTTCCTTTGCTTCTCTTATTTACCCCGTATGTTTCCTGTTTTATCCTTTTGTGCAGTATTTTGCTCTTGTTATTTTCATTATAGTCTATGCTTCTCATCTTTGCAGGCAACAAAGATCAGCAACAAAAAGATGATGAAAGGGAAACTCCAAAGAAACAATCAGGTCATCCACAACTCTCTCTTGCATTTAAAGAGAAGTTCCTACAACAGGCTCATGGTGATTTTATGGTATCAATGAATATGAGGTCGTTTTATGTCCTCTCTTTCTTAGTGAGATAGTCTCTGTGCAAATATATTTCAGGGAGGTTGTATGTGAGAGTCTGTTGGCCTTGTGGTTTTTATCTGAAGTCACCGAAGATACAAAGTCAGTATCTTAATTTCATAGTTTTACTTCCTTTTATGTCTGTGTATACATATAAATAAAAGCACACCAAAAATTTAGTGTCTATTTCAGGAGCAAGATATTTCTACACTTTGGATTTTGTGTTATTTTTCTGTAAGCATTATATGGCGTAAATGTAATTATATGGTGAATTTCCAATCACTCGGAAAAGAATACTTCTGCATATTGACTTATAAACTCTCCACGTTATGTTACAGTCATTTTGTATAACTTACTAGTATACTGTTACATTTAAGATACCTGATATTTGGTAACAGTGCTTTTCATAAGGCTGTTAGTAGTTTAAATTGTTAGAAATTGATCCTGAATGTCCGAAAGTATGAAAGTGTGTGGTGGATGGCAGGTACTGCAATATCAGTGACGAGTATGCATTGGGAAGATACTATACTTTCAGTTTCTCTCATGCAATTTAGACTTCCAGTCTTTGGTGGTCTTTTGTAACTTCCAATTGAAATCCAGTCTTTCCAATTAAAATGGAATATTGACTGTTTTTCATGCCTTTCCACCTACAAATAAGGAAAACTAGTGAGGATCGCTTAATGTATTTAATTGCACCTTGGGGGGTGATACCTGGGGTCCCCCTGGTATGGGGTGAATCCAAGAAGTAATGTGGAGTTGGTTTTGAGTGCGTAGCCGATGAAATAAGTGGAAGAGGCAGAAGGATGTGGCTGTGGAGCTGTACTTTTTGCTATAATTCTGGTGAGATTATTGTGGTGAACTCACACAATAATAATACAGTAAACTCACAAGTTTACTGTACAACTACGGTAATTACAAGAAATGAGAAAATAATATATTAAGAGTAAATAATTGGTGTAGGCTATTTTATTGGGAGGGCTATCGGAGGTATTTGGAATTGTGCAAGTACCTCAAGCAATCTCAGGTGCTGGGCATCATTGTGGGGTTAGAGCATCTTGTAACAGAAGGTTCATCTGGAAAGGGTAAGGAAAGGTTGAGCTTGCAACTACTGCTAACAGAATAAATAAAACCTAAAAAATAAAAAGGGGGGTGGAGGGGGCTAGTTAGCTGAATATGCTAACCTCAGCTTTCCTGAATAAGAAAAATCTTAAAAGGAATAAAAAAAATAATGTTTCTGTCCAAAGTTTGAAATGTTTGAGAGCTACTGAAGACTAATGAGGCCAGTTCTGAAATAAAATGTCAAAATGAAACATTATTTTTGAGATTTATTCCCCCCCCCCCACCTCGTGTTTTCCGAGAACTGCAATTTTGGTGAGTGCAGTATTGCTTGTGTCTTTATTCTCTTTTATGCCTTTATAGCTTCTCTGTTTGCAAGCTTGACACTCCCAGCTGGTCTGCAGACAACAACGGTACTTTAAAGTCCAAGCCGCATCAGTGGAAACCAGTAATTGGACCCCCGTCTTTATTTGCAAATGCTGTATCAAGCGTTCAGTCTGCCTCTCGTTAACCTGTGATGGTTGCTGGGGGTAGCGCAGGGTCTGTCAGGTGCCAGCACTGCTGCATGGGCACAATGGATAAAAGCTGCAGGAGGTATCTTTTATAGATAAGGTAAGGGAGACCCCACATGTGGACACAGGACTCTAGTGCTGGGTCTGTGACTGGGAAAAGAAAATTACTAATTGACCTGTGCATGTTTAAAGATGGCTGAGCTATTTTGGCAGTCGTGCCCCGTCCCGACCTTGTGTGTCTAATTCTGGGTGGTGTGAGAATGCGCTGCAGGTTCATCTGGAAGGGTGCCTTTCTTCCCCACTGTCTTTTGAAAGGGGTGTACTTAAAACACTTGTAAACCCGTTGGAGCAAATTGTAAGTGATGGCTGAAACCAAGTTCCTACTCATCAAATGTCCAGAAGGAATGCAAACGCTGCGGTGAAACTGTGGCTTTTGTAGGGGTTGCAGCAATGTTTTTATTTCAAAAAGGAAGGAGCGTGAACCCCAGCCCATCTTTCTGCTTTCTTATTCAGGGGTCTGCCTGTTTATTAGCAAGGTACAGTTTTGGTGGTGTATCGAGATTACGTTGGAGGAGGCAGGGGTTAGTTGTTGCTTTTTTGTGTAGTTGGTTTTCATTTGGGTCTTTTTTGGGGGGTTGGAGGGGGTGGTGTTTTGTGGGTTTTTTTTGTTGTTTGTTGGTTTTGGCTTTTGTTTTTTAAAGTTCAGTTAAGTGGAGATGAGGACCAATCTAAACTCTGCTCAGGTAGCCTGACGATGATCATGTGGAGAATTTTAAATGAACTTAAGCAGATTTGGGGTGCGTAAATCCCAAATTGATTGAGAAAGGCCTTGCTTAGCAGCTTGCTAGTCTCTTGGGAGGTGAAGCTACCTGGTTTCAGTTTCCCATTTGTGATCCCTAAATTCTGATCCTCAGCTGGTTCACAGTTCCCCAAGATCTGGCATCACAAGTTGCAAAGACCTGTCTGCAGAAATGCAGGCAAAACAAGGGCTAATAGTTTGGGTGCCTTTTTACTGTGCTGATTTTTCAGGGTTTGGTTATTGACCAGTGTGATTTATTATCTTAAATGTTATCATTCCCCAGTGTCAACAGATGCTTTTCATACAGAAGGCAGATAAGACTGGGAGGACTGGGGTCTGTTATATTTGAGTGGATTTTTGGAAAGGTGAGGAAAAAAAAAAAAAGTCCTTCAAGAAAACTGATTAACTTGTAAAACAATAGAAATGTAAAGACCACTTTTAGATATCTGGTGTATCTGCTAGAATTTAGACAGCTCCTTCTCAGATTTCTTCATTACCCAGATTGTCTTCTGTTTTTTAACCAATGTGGAGATAACCATTACAGAGGGAGGAAGGTTACATCCATTGCAGGGAGGTGTTGGCAAATATTTTTCCATAAAGACATGTTTTGGCAGCTACTTTTATAATGAACTGACATTTTTTCTGGCAGATGGAAAGGGTGTTAAACTGATCAAAACATTTCATTAATACTTTCTAAAAATACAGTACCTTCATAAAGTAAGAGCCATCACTCTGTATAAATCTCAGGAAATTTGAGTCTGCCATAGACTAATACGTTGTAAATATCCTATGGAATCCATCTTTTTTTATCCTGCCCGTTCTGCTGCAGAGAAAATGTGAAGATGCCAGGGTGATGTAACCCTTAACGCTTCAAATCAATTTACGAAGGGTGTGGGATTTTTGAATTTTTTTTTTCAAATCTCTTTGCAAAAATGAGCAACTATATGAGCAATTGTATCTTTATCCATCTGGCTGGGTTTGCAGTGAAATGGGAAGGGAATGCAATACAGCTAATAAGGCAAACATGCCTTCAGAGGAAGGAAAAATTAGAGCCTTCTATATCTCAGTCTGCCAATTAAGTTTTAGTGATCCTTTTTTTTAACATTTCTTATCTTGCCTCCGTCTCTTGTTTTGTATATACTGTGCAGCTGTGACTATAAGGTAGTCGTCACTTTTTGGATGTTTTTTGAGGCTTATCTTCAGGTTTATCTGCCATTACGTTATCTGTATGGCTCACTGCACTTCTGTCAGCCTTGCTGCGCTAAAGGTGTGTGACTGATGCAGCTGAGCGGCCAGGTAAGTGACGGGGTGACAAGTGGTAAGAGAGCAGCAGTGCAGTGATGGTCCCACCTGCTCTGGAGCCGAGCAGAGCTGCGCTCGCTCCCGCAGAGAGGGCACGTGCCCAGGCCTGTGCAGCGAGAGCATTGGCGGCTGCTTATTTCTAGAGCTGTTTAACATCTGGAGAGAGTTAGCCATAAACTAAATGACCCTTTTAGCTGCAGAGAAAGTACTGCTTGATTTTTATTTTCTTCCTGCTCTTTCCTTCTTTCTCTCATCTGCCCTACCTTACCCTCAAACCCCCTTTTGATATAGATCCCTAAGTGCCTGTTAGAGCCTTATATCCGTTCCCATTCTTCCTCTGCCTTTGAGCCATGCCACCAAACTGCTGCTTCCACGCTGCCCGAGCTCCTGCAGGGGGGAGCATTGATAGTTCAGGGCAGGCTGTCTCTCTCCTTGCCTCCTTTTTATCTGGGGTGTAGGATGGAGTCTTCTCCAGAGGGAGATGAACCCCAAAGCCCCGTGTCCAATTTTGTTTGCTGCAGGTATGGTTCAGATACAGTTGTCGTGGGATGCTGCAGCTCTAAAACATACCTAGTATAACGTGCAGAATTTTTGAACGATACGGCTGTAAGTATCTGCTAAACCCTTATAAGATTGAAATCTGAGATGTATAACTTGCCCAAAAACTGAAGAAATGTTTTCCACTAGATGAGGAGGCAAGGAGTTTTCTGTTGTGAAGGCAAACCCATGTTATGTTAAATCCCTGTTGACAATACTTGGACTATTTTTTCTTTGTAATTCAGTTTAAAAAATCTTACCTTTGGAAATTTAACTGGAATATCCAAATGGCTACATTTGGCTAAGCCATAAGCAGATTAAACTAAGGCCTTGAAAACGAAACTATTGAGTAAGACTGACTTGAGTAGCAAGAGGTTACCGACTATGCTTTCTGCAAGTCTCGCGCTCTACGCTGTAGTTGCAATCAAAGCTTATATAGGGTTATGTGCTTTGAAACACAATGGTTTAACAAAGCTTTAACAAAAATAATAAGCTTTAACAAAAATAATGCTTCATTTTTGTAACTATTGATCAGGAAGTATTTATAGACATCTCCATGCAGCATAAAATAATAAAGGTTTTTATATTTATCTGTCTCTGAAAACTGTTATCATTAGCCATTTTTGGGTGTAAGTGTCATAGTGCATTGGAAGAAGTTGTAACAAGGGGCTTTATTTTGCAAATAGTGGTATAAATATAACTTTTTTATCATATTAGCTTGTTATCATTATGAAATGCAGAAAAGATGCAGCTGTCCATGTACCTTCAGAGAAATCTAGCTCATTTATATATTTAATCAGACTTAAGATGTCAGTTACTTTTTCTGCAAACATAATGCAATTTTTTCTGCTTATTCAGTCGGCACAGTTTTGGCATGCTTAAAAAGACATCCCTTTCCCGCTTACAGTGATTAATTTATTCAGAATAAAAGGAAGCCATTATACTGGAAAACCAGTTTTCCAAAATGCATTTTCCAAAATCCTTGCAAGAAATATGGACTTCATTTTTTCTACTTACTGAGGGATTTTACTGGCTTCCTCAGTCTTGCTTTAAACTTGGAGTATGCTGTACTTTGTGCTGTCTTTGTATGTTATATTGTGATCAGTAAAAACTAATAAAATTTACGGGCCTCATGAGAGCTGCATGTGCTTGATACACGTCTGATAGTTGACAGTTTCAAATTTGGACTTATTACGGACCCAGGAAGGCTCATAAATTTTTGAGACAATGACTTCCTCTTTGGCACTGCTTCTCGCAAATTTTCTATTTGTCTTTGGAGCACCTTTTAACCACAAAATGCATGCTTCCTTTTTTGTAATTTTATTTAAAAAAATACCTCATTTGTGCCTGTACAATGAAGTACTTGGTTAGCCATTCATAATTAATTTTTTAAGCATAAAAATATGTATGACCGGTGCAGTTTCTGCCCATGCAAACTGGAACCAAGTGTTGGACTTCCTTCAACTGCAAATCTTTCATTTCATGGCATTAATTGGTGTATCTTAATGATGAATCTCTCCCTTTATAAACACAATATTAACATATTACTGTGTAGTAGAAAAAAGACTAATGGAACTTAAATGTTCCCGATGATAAATTTTTCAATGCATGGAAATACGATAAGATAATCAGTTTACTTTCATATACTCCCTCTTCTCATGTTCAGGAAGTAAAGGAGGAGGAGAACTTAATCTTATAATCTAATGCATAATGTAAATCAGGAATAAAACTAAGGTACTTGAGAAGAAATGTTTAAAGAATGTCAAGCTCAGTGGAGTGAAGGTAATGCCACTAACATTGATCTCTCTCTTGACACTATTACTTCTTACTGCTCAAAACCCCGGGGGCTTTGCAACAATCCGCTATTTTTTTTCTTCTTTCCCCTTCCATCTTCCTCTCTCACCCACACTATACCCCAGCTGTTATTCCCCTAGAAATGAGTTGTGGTGGGTTGCCCCTGGCCGGCAGCTAAGCACCCACCCAGCCGCTTGCTCATTTCCCACCCCAAGCAGGACAGGAGGGAGGACTGGAAGATAAAGAGCAAGAAAAATCACGGTCAAGATAAAGACAGTTTAATTTGTGAAGGAAAGAGGAGAGAGGAAAAAAGACATGATGCAAAGGCAATCACTGATCATCTCCCATAAGCAGATTGATGCCCAGCCAGTCTACGAGTAATGGCTACCTTGGAAGACCAAAGCCCTGAGGTTGTTTTTTATTGCAAAGCAATGTCACATGGTATGGAAGATTCCTTTGGCCAGTTCAGTTCATCCGTCTGCAGGCTGAGGGATGGGAATGGTGGCAGAGTGAGAAAAAGAGAAAGCCTTGATGCTGTGGAAACAGTGCTCAGCACCAGCCAAAGCACTGGTGTGTCATCAACGCTGTTTTAGTCACAGATCCGAAACACGCACTCTGTGAGCAGCTATAAAGAAGGTTAATTCCATCCAAGCCAGGCCCAATACAAGAGTGCGATTAAAGAATACATTTTATTATTTTTTTTTTAAAAAATACATCTTTGTCCGTCTTGTTCCTTTCCTTTTCACAAAAAAAAATATGTCTGGTTTTCTCTGCTTTGATTAGTTACCTGCAATGCCCTGCTGTAGTTAAGGTTTCCGCCATCCCTTCTGCTCCAGCGAGAGAAGAATTGCAGTACAAGCTCCTTGTCCACGGCAGCGGGTGGATAGTTTCACATGTTCTGATTATTTTTCTTGTAGGTACATGATCATCTTTTGGCTCCTGTCCAAATGCTGTGTAACTCAGCAGTGTCTGATGGCTCTTTGACAGAGTCAGGAGGTTCATGGTAACAATCTAATTTTCCCACAGGGCATCTGTCAGTGCTAAGACAACGCTATGGTTTAAAGTGAAGGAATCCTAAAGTTAGGAAACTGTTCAGTGAATGTGCAGCACTCTCAATAGTCATAGTTAATAATTATGAGGAAGTAAGGGGGAAAATAGTAGGAAAATTTTGTTTTAATCCTGTGCAATGACTGTAATTCTACCTGGACTTGTTTTACCTCCCTCTGTGTTTGTTTGGATTTTTTCCAATCCTGCAATGAAAGTGAAGTTGCATTAGAAACTTGTCTTTTGTAGCACTAGGCTTGGAAAAATACCTGTTAATTAAACTTCACCTGAGCAAATACAACTTTCTGCATACATGTAAATGCACGCTAATCTGTTGTGCAGGGGAGAAAACATCCAGCCTTGCAAAAGTTTTTCTCATATCTGTTGATACTGCTGGACATGCGGAGACCTGTGTTCCGTTTCTCTCTTCTCACTTTGAGAATGTTTGCGAACGCTGCAAATAACAGAGAAGAGTAACCTGCACGTCCAACAATAGTTCAGACTTTTCAGAGCAGAGTTAAAGCACCTGGTGCTGAGGAACGTATGAGTACAATGTGCGACAAGGCGGTATTTAGTGCTTACACCAATCACTTAAGCTATAGTAGCAATATAGTACCAATAATATGCTCTTTCTTCCCCCTTCAACTTTCAGAATGCTTTATAGTATGGAACAACATGATCAAGCTGCCGTTTGTACTTTGTATGTATTTCATGTGGTTTGATTTGACAGTTGTGTTTCTCAGCTCCGAAGGCAGGCATATTTTTAGCAGTTGAGCTGCATATTTTGATAATAATAGTACACTATTTCCTCTTGATTTTTTTTTTGTGTATTTCATGAGATAGATACTTCTGTAATCAGTTAGTCCACATCTGTAAGTTTTGTATTCTCATACAGAATATGAGGAATTTTACAGGTTGTTATTATTCTTTCTTAATAGTAAGCAAATGAATCACTTGGGAAAGGTGCTCAGATGTGGTCGCAGTGAGCTGCATAAAGTCTTACTTATGTGTAAGTGGATTGCTGTGATAGGAATTTGTAGACCTGTTTATAGAGAAGTAAATTCTCATCCAAATATTTATGGACTCCTGGGTGCGTAAATGCAGTTTGAAATAATGACTGTGAAAAATCTCAGCTCCTGCATGGATTTCCCAAAAGTGTTCAGTGCTAAAGAATTCTGGATAGTTTATAGAGGGCAGTTTGAGTGTCAATAAAGTTTTTATTCATTTGCATCTATAAGCATTAGATTAGACTGCATAATTACTCTCTTTTATAAAGTTTGTAAAGCTTTTAGACTTACAGAGAAGCCCTTGGCCTCATTAAAATGGTACATTATGATGATGGTGACAGGTTTGCAGCAGGAGGAGGAAGTATTGTCTGCATCCAGACAGGGGCTTCCCCCCTGAGGGATATGTGATGACAGGCAAAGAGATGCGAGGGATGGATGGAATGTGGGCTGGAATATGCATACGCTGGTTTAGGAGACCAAAGCTCTGTCTAAACCTAATAGCAGGTCTCTGACAAAAGAAGATCGTTCAGGGAAGGATGTGGGAGCAGGGCAGGTAGAGAGAAATCCTTCTCCTAATAAATACATCTAGCTTCTGCCAACCTGTGTCTTTGGATGGTAGCCTGTATGTGAGTGTATGGGTGCAGTGAATGGTATTTTAAAGAAATAAGGAGAAATTATTTTCGCACTGTAGTTTGCACTGGGGTAGTGGAACTCTGTCAGGGGATGAAAAACATGAAAAATAAAGTGCTTGGGGTGCTGCCCATCCCACTTCCAAAATCGCTGTTTTAGAGGTTTTGAGTGCACTTCAGAAGAGATTTGCTCTGTACGGCTGCAGTGGTGTACCATTCCTGTTATATTGGCTAAGAAAAGGCTTTACTGTGTATTAATAGGATATGTTAATTTAAAAAGCAGGCCTTTAATTTGGAATTTTGCATAAGAAAAAAAAAAGTAAGGAAGTGAATGACTTCTGTCTTTCCTTGCAACTGAAGTTTCTGTTGGTTGATGTGATCGGCAAGGAAACCGCAGTGGTTTTTTCATTGGCTCGATTCTTCCCCTTACCTTCTCTACCTACATAGCAGAGTTCATGCAAGAAAAGTGTTTCTTCCCTTTCTGGGGCTTGGAAGCTTTAGGAAAGCTCTAGCTCTAAAGTTGCCAGTTTGTATCCTGTTTGCTATTACAAATAGGATAGATAGATTTAAACTCCCACTTTCTTCTCCTGTGGTGAATTTTGCGTATTCCTATTGTAGAATAAGAGAAAGCGTTTAAGTGTTTTCTAGGTATGCTGCTCTATGGTTTCATTTTTGCCCTTAGTTTCCAGGAAGAAACATTAAATGCAAATCATTTTTCTTTATTTGCAATAGGTCAAACTAATTTAGCTAAAGTTCACACCCATCTGCATAGAAGATTATTGTAAACACAATAAAATTCAAAGGTCATTTCTGTGACTGAAAGAAGATCAAAGGTGCTTTCTGTGCTATTTTAATCCACTTCAGAGAGTTGTAATGAGTTTAGTAAAGGGTGAAAGTCCAAGGCTTTCCCTTGCTGTTGTCCTTTATGTAACTCTATTAACTATTCACTGGTCTATCGTTATAACATGTTCAGTGGTGAATGAAGGAGAACTTGGCCAGGGGAGCTTAGTTGGAGTATAAGACCTCCTGATGTATGCTGATTTTGTTGATACGTTTCATCAGTCGAAGAGTAGCAGCTTAGAAAGCAGGAGTCAATCTTACCCCTGATTATGAAGCCTGAATACTTATAGCCCGTTACAAAAGTAAATGCTGATCTCTAGTCAGGCTGCAAAGCCATTGTACTTTACATAGTTTCAAAAATAATCTTGAACAACAGACCCATATGTGGTATCTTAAGGTGTTTCCTGGTGCTTAAGGACGAATATGCTTTGCTTGGTTTCTGTAAAATGCAAATTTTTCCAAGTTTTTCTTTTACCTAGCAGTCAGAATGTTTGCTATGGAGCTAGTCTAGCGCCACTGGGCCCTTTTGAAGCCATTTAGGTGGAGGTTATTAGGCCATGATGCTACTTTCAGGCTAAAGAAGGGGCCTGAATCTTGAATACATTTGGCTTGCTACCTGCAGGTAGCGATCTCTTCAGAAATCATCATTTGCGGTACATGTCCAACAGTGCAGGAAAACCTACGCAGCAGTTTGATAGTACCATAAATGAAGATGACTTGATCATGTAATACATAATGTTGTCATTTTTTTATCCTGTCCTGAACAGATCAGTTGCTCTCTAGTTATCGGGAATGGTGTTTAACTCTTGTTTCTCTAATGTGAACTTGCAGTAATTTGTTGCATTGCACAAGGAAATTGGTTAACATATTTAAAATATATTTGCTTGAAGATAAAGGATTTACAGAGAAATACTTAGACTTATTGTTTTCGTTTTTTATTTAGTTTTGAGCTGGTGCAATGACCTCTGGTTCCAATTTCTTGATGGCGATGTGTGCAAAGCTGCTGAGCTGTGGTAGCTGATCAGACCCATGGAATGAGAGAGGGGTGGGGTATTTCGCTTATGAGGCTGGTGAGGTTTGCACCGATTCTCAGATCTTTCAATACTCTGCTCAAAAAAAATTTAAAAAAGGGATTGTATTATTTGATTCAACTCTGCTACAGATACTATATACCATTTTCCATTTCTTTTTCAAAGTTAACAAAATTATAGCTATAGACCAGCTATAAGGCCAAAGTACCCTCCTAAATCCCCCTCTCCCCACAAAAAAACCACCAAAACACCCAACCAAATACAATAACCAAACCAAAATCCCAAACCCTGTCTAGAGTGAAAGGAAAACTACCTTTTCATTAAACCCCTGAAACTTCCTCTAAGTTCACCTAACTCACTGATGAAAGACTTGACTACACAGTCATATGTAGATTAATAGGGAAATTTAATTCCTGATGTAGAAAGATTGCTGCAGCTTGTAACTCCTCCAACTAGTAAAATGCCAGTCTGAAATTACCCTGTTCAGCTGATTAAGTCCATCGCAAAGAAACTAGCAGTGTTTCCATGGAAAAACACAGACTCCATCAATAAACTTTCCAAGCTTTATGGTACTACCCAAAAGGGAATTACCCCCTGAGCGGATGAGGCAATTAATCTCTTTCTATACCATCACTTGGAGACTTCTGGCTGCAGTGAACAAAGCCCTTTAAAAGCAATAAAAAGGGTTGCTCCCTGACTGCTTCTACAGAAATTTATAGGATATTGTCCACACAAAGACATTTCCCAGTGGAATGTCTCTTTTCTTCGGTAGCCTTTGGAAATTGCAAGAACCACAAAGCATGCACTTACATATGCCCTGCGCTGCTCTGTGAATGGGGCGCGTTAGTATTCTGCAAGAACGGGATGAGAGATACTACATTATATTCAGATTATTATCCAACCCAGATCCTGAAAGTATGAAATGAGGATGCTGGTAAATGTGACAGCTTAACAACAATAGTATTTGATTTCACATTAATTTATCTCTTGTGGAGAACAGATATATTGTTTTTTAGTCACATCTGTATTCCTCAAAGAAAGCCAATTCAAGCTGAAAGAAAGTTTGAATGCCAGGAAGAAGATCATTAGGTGTGATAAATGCATCTCTGAATGATCTTAGTGTGCCTGCTGAAGGGAGGAATTTCAGGGAAGACTGGCGGAAATTAAAAGTTTTCAGCTCTGGAAAGTTTCTTGTTGGCGATGCTAGTGACAATCAACATGTCTCAGAGCTATCACTAAAAAAGTTGGCAATTATTTCCTCTGATGCTGTAGCCCTTTCTCTTGGAAAGTAAAATGGTCAAGTGGATTCTGGTGTGATTAGAAGTAGATGCTTAATTTAATTAGGATTAGCTTTGCAGGACAGAATCCTGTGTAGGGTATATAGACCAAACTTTATCAGAGTAGTTTGCATGTAGTACACGCTTGTCCTGTAACGCTGTTTAAATTAGCAGGTTAAAGTTGCTTATACTTCCTCTGAGTTTGACCTGTGAAAAGAAAAGGACGCTTCAAAGCTGAAGTCTTCAAAATACTCAGATAGTATTTTGTATTTGTTTATGTATTATTCCCTGATGGGCACTTAACTCCCGTTAGTTTTGTGGAGCCTGAGTTACCATAGGAGTATTCTGTGCTGTACTGCAGCGTGCTGGGAGAGAATCTTTCATGTTAATCATTCAGATGTTTGTGGGGTCACAGGTGGAGGAGAAGGAAGGTCACAGCTCCTCCACAAAATACCCCAAACCTACCAAACCCAAGCATGGTAGTCAAGCTGACTCAGCCTCCTTAAAGTATTCATTTACAGATATTAGTGTTGAAAATGGAGTTGTTGTTTTTTTTTTTTTAATTCAGTGTTATCCAAGTTACGATTTGCTTTCCTTCTGACATGAGTATTACTTTCAGTTTAAAATTAAAAGTATTTAAGACTCTGTATTTAAGATTCATAAAAAAAAGCATCTAGATACTGCATTACTAGGATAGAGTAAATACCCCACAAGCTGAAATCTTCTGTAGAATCCTGCTGGAAAAGGATTACGTATTTAATTGGATCATCATTTATGAATGAAGGGGATCTGAACTGAGTTACACCCGTTTTTAAGAACACAGGTCACGAAAATACCTTGAGCCCTACAGGGGACCCAGTGGATGTAAAAGGTTCCCTCTCTGTCTCAGCAAAATCTCTCCAATTCTGTACAGCTCCTCCCCGATGGCTGGCTGTGCATCGGAGGCCAGTTATTGTCCAAGATAAAGCCTGGCAATCCTAATCTGGGTGATTATTGCTATTTTTTTTTTTAACCAGTTGTAGACGTATACAGGAACATAGTTCCTGAGGCTGAGTTTTACAGTGCGTTACCGGAACACGTGCCATGGGTGTCAGAAATCATCCGGCCTGCACACATCTTCTGTACGGACAGGCACATTTCCTCCAGGTGATAGGAAACCTCATTTTATTCCTAATGAATTGACTTGGATTGGTTTGTATTCAAAATGATCAACCTTCAAGTTTAAAATAACAGTGATTTTCTGAAATACATAGTCTGAATTACTGTCAATTTACTTGGACTGTTTCCTTCACGCACACCATACGTACATCTTGATCCGTTATTCTCATTCTAAACAATTTTACAGTCATAACACTTTCTGTCTGGAGTCAGAGTATTTCATTTGGAGAAGCGTGTGCCCATCTCCTGATGTGAACAACCTGCAGAAGGGAATGAGCACAATGGATTTGTCTAACAGTTACAGAAGGCAATGAGTGCTTACACTGCGGAGCAGAGGATTATTTAGTTTTTAACTCTGCAAGGCTTGCAGTTTAAAAATTACGATCGATGCAGTAAATGATCTTGAATCTTGGGTCCTGTCCCATGACTGCTTTAAGGGACTAACTCATTTATGCAGCCTGGGGACTGACTCATCTTACATGGGAATCATCATTGCTTTCTTCAAAAAGGAAGCTAAATGTCCCTTCCTTTGCCTAATAAGGGTTGTAAAGGTTGTAAAGTTGCAGGAAACTGTATCAGTGAGTGAAACTGTAAAGGAGAAAATACCTGATTTTCAAGCGTAGGTATCATAAGTGTATCATTACCTTGTGCTGGGAGCTGAAATACAGCTTCTCTGCTAAATATTGCCGATCTTATATTAGGTTGGGACCACTGCTTTGGGCCTTTTGATGCACTTGTTAAGCTATTGTGCATACTTTTTTTTTTTACTTTTGTTTTTTCTTCATTTTTTCCCCCCCTCTTTCCTTCTCCTAAAGTTATAGGCAATTTGAAATGCTCCTTTGATAATTATTATGGCATATTGGGAGGGAGGGTAGGGACAATCAGTGTAATAGTGGGTTTTTTTTTCAGTTTGCACATTTGACACTTCTGTGCCCTGAGTGACTTGTAGCAAAGAGAGTCGTTTGTTCCTTCTGCCCATGAACCAGGTGTGTTCACGTGTGGACGCTGCTTATGCATGGCAGAGGTGCGCCGCGTGGTGTGAGGTGTGTCCTGAACGCGCTGGGCTTGCCTGTCCCCATTTGGGCTCTGTCATGCGTTTGCGACAGACCAGATCTGTTACAGCTTCGACCTGGCATGTGTCACGGTTGCTACTGAGATAACGTGGTGGACAAACTGGAGCTGCAGCACCTGGAAGCTCTGGTAACCAAAGAGTTCAGAGTTTGACAGCGTAGACAGAGCTTGCAAATGAAAGAAAACGCCTGGGGAAAGCCTTGATGTGCAGGAACTACTTTTGGAATAATCCTACAGCAAGTGGGATGTGCCCCAAAAGAGAAACTACGTGAGAGAAAGCAATTAAAACTGGAACTAATCAAATATAATGCCAGTTGGTGCAACAAGTAATAATTTGATATTTACAATCTGTTCTGGTGTTGTAAAACTCACTGGGGGGCCTGATACGAAGAGCAAGATATTTTCTGTAGCAGAGTTCAAGTGAAATGATGGTACTGATTGTAGTTTGTAAGGCTGAGAATGCTTTCCTGGGGGTATCTGCCCCTCTGCTATGGTCTTCTCTTCCATGCTTCAACCTGACAAAGCATCCCGTGAAGTACTACAGAGAGTAATTTGCTGCCTTTCAACTTTTTCCTAGGTGGCAACGCCACTGTCGTCTGTGGGCACAGTAGACAGAAGATGATGAAATTTAAATGAACAGCTTAAAAGTGACAATTTTACTTGCATCGGTCTTCTGTCGTGTTTTCCATGCCAGGCATGGCTTTTTCCCTGCTGAATAAAGTCAGAGTAAAATATATTTAACAAGATGTGGTTTTTGAATATGATTCTTAGTCTGAGGCTAATTTAATAGAGAATCCTCACTGATTTGGTGGAAGCTCTTTTTGTTGTTAGTATTGTTCTTGGATAGCCAACAATAGTAAAGGATTAAAAACAGATTTCTCAGTATAAATAACAATAAATTGAAATAGCTGATCTGGTAAATTGACATGGAAAGTTAGGAAGTTAGGTTTTCCACATTCATGTGAGATGCAACTTCTTAAATAACCTCTTACTTTCAAATGTTAATGGCTTTTGTATAACTGAGTTTGAGATAAACAGATTTCTTCCGGTTTTAAAAAGAAAAACTTTGGTCTTTAAGTATTAACGTAGGCTGTAGTTCCTCTGGGACTGGCATTTTAATAAACTTACTTATCTTACAGAACACAATTTAGAAAAGAGAGGAGAAGTCTTTTGTGAATAACTGCATTGTTTGTTTCTCACTGTGGTGTGAAATTATGTTTAAGATGAGTGAGTTTGGTTTTCCAGTGACTTTAACGAGAGGGGCGTATGCTCAAAATTCCTCACATCCCTACAGCTCCACCCCATAAGATATGTACAAAATGTGTAAGTGATTGTCATGCATTATTGACAAATTGGATGATTTTTGTTTTTTTTAGAAAGGAGAAAATGAACTTACGACAGAAGAGCTCTGCCCATTACTTTTATTCTTCAGCAAACTGTTTCATTAAGAATATCTGCTGTTTGTGGTTTGGACTCAGGGTATCCCTGACCTAGTTCTTTCAAAGGATACTGAATCGACAGATTAAATCATTGGGGAGAAGAAAGCTAATTTAGTGTGAGGGAACCTTGAGAAATTTTTGAAAGATTTATAGAAATTCCTACTCAAACTGTCTTATCTTTGGCTTTATGACCTTAAAACTAAAGTTTAAAAAAAAAAAAAAAAGTCCTCAGAACAGATGTGAAGTACTGAGTGAGCACATGTGATCTAGGAGTTCAGGGAAGGACAATCTCCCAGCTCCCATGTGTAAAGCAAGGAGTGGATCATTAAATAGGAAAGGAAACTTGTGGGGATGTACTTACAAAATATTCCACAGAGTAGATGACATATGAAAAGACAAGGCCGTTCCAGATTCATTTGCACAGATGCATACTACCAATTACCTAGGTATGTTTTCAGATTTTAATTAAGTTTTTTTTTTTTTTATGCCAGGAAAAAATGCATGAGAAATAGTAGGCAGAGTGAATGCAAGTTAATGTTAGCAATGTTTTATGTTGCTCTGCCCTGTGTGCGAAGGAGCTGTGTGTGATGGTGTTTCAAAAGTGATGCCTTCTGCCGGTAACCAAGGAAGAACGCATTTAATTGGTTGATGTTTTGCAGTCAGTAAAAATCATCTGGGTCTTCTGTTTAAAATATCTAGTGGACAACTTGAGAACCACCGATGCCTCTTTTTCTTAGGAGAGTGGATAACTGAAGCCCTGTGCTAAAACCTTCTGAGCAAGTCAGTGCTTGTGAAGACTTGTGTCTGCCATCATCTGCTGCCATACCTAATTTCTCCAGTCAGTCATATTTCAGTGATCTTTCCTGGCCAGAGTGAAATAATTCGTTAAAAACAGATTATTTTCATACTATTCAGTTTAACCATGTGTTTGTTCTGTGCTAAGTACAAGGTGGACAACTGCATTTTATCTTTAAGAACGATTAAAAATAGTATTTTGAACGAAGAGTTACTGCTGTATACTTAACACGAAAACTGAAAAGCATATGTCTTAAGTTGACTGCTATTTTCATGTTATAGAGACACGAATGAAAGGATTACATGACTTTTGGTTTATACACTCTATCTTAAAAACTTAATATTTCACTAAAGTTGTGATATGGAATAATGATATATAGTTATATATCAAAATCATACAATACCTCTCAACAAACAGATGACAGGGTTATTAACGCAGACTGTACAAGAAGATATTGAGACACAAGTACATTCCTGCAGGTTATTAAAAAAAGATAAAAAAAAAAAAAGTTGATAAAGGCATCTGGTGCCTGAGGGTAATTCATCAGCAGTTCAATGGTTGCATGGGCAGCATAGATATATGGTTTTTGAGTTACATATTTGAAAGTATTGACATCAGTAGTGTCCAGGAAAGAAAAAGACTCATGAAATTAAACTTGAAAGCTGAGCTACCTTTATGAACTTTTATGTCATTTCTCTACTTGCCTATGTACTTCCTTCATCATTCAAGCTCTAAATGGAGCACATGTCGTGAAACCCATGACATGGGTGAGATTTTTTTTATTTTTACTGTGTCTTACTTCCCAAGTAAGGCAAAAGGGTCATCTGTATGCCTGATGCAAAACTCAAACCCGTGACTTCCTGCATTGCTTTGATGATTCCACACCTGTAAGTCTGGCCTCCTAAATTTCTATTTTCAGTAATTGCTGTGTAATCCTGGCAATAATTTATTTATTAAAATTGCCTTACAGTCTCACCTTGTGCCACCTCATTGCCTGTCTCCTGCTCATTATGAAATTCAAGAAATTTCCCATGGAGCTGTTCGGTGAGTGATTTTGCTGCTTAAACCAAAGCAAGTAGCAGGTCCTAGGAGAACCCCAAGTCTTGAGTCACTTGCATTGTTGTTTTTTTTTTTTTATTTGGGTAAGAAATAACAAAGTTATTTCTTCAATTAAATGAAACATTGCTTGCTCCCGCTGGTGTTCTGAATGGGCTTTGATTAGCAAGTTTCCCTTCTGCTTTCCCACAAGACTTTTTCACCCCTGAAAGGTATTCAGTCCTGTTTCTTATTTCTTGCTTGTTTTCCTTTCTTTGTGTGGCAACAGCTATGGCTTTGTCTTTCAATAATGACTGGAAGAACTCCTTTCTATATGCCAACAAAGATGATGCCCTACTCCTGGTAAATTTTATAGCAAGCAGTCTTGATTGCTATGGTGCTAGCTATAGCATTCAGAGGAAGGAAGGAGGATGCTAAATCAATTGCAAAATGTACATGTGAGAACATTCGTTGTAATCATTCAGAGTTATTCTGATAAAATTTTGTTTATGTAAAGCTCAGTTGGAAATGGTTCCAGTTTTGATGAAACACAAGGAAAGGTGGCTTGTTTTGGTAGCCAGAAAACGGGTCAAACAATTCTGCTTGGAATTTCAGTTTATTAAGTATATTTCCAGGTGTCTAATCTGTCTCACCCTCTCAAATACCAATGTGACTTTTAATTGCTGTACATCTTTGCATTATGCTGTGAGTACCTTTCTGTTTTTTCCAAGAGTTTTACTTTCCCCATGCACAGTCTGTTCCAAACACAATTGGCAAGGATGGAACTTTTTTAGTATTCAAATCTTTCCTGTAAACTGCCCTTTTATAGAGGTATCTGTGAAAAGTTAACTTTGACTCATCCTGGCTTGTAAATATTTGGACTGTGTGGTTGGAATCTCTTTATACAATAGAAGTGTTCAGTGCTATTATTTATGCTGCTCAGTTACCTTAGCTCATCATTTTTTTTCTAAATGCTGTTTATACTGGTGATAGGGAAGCAAAAAGTAAAACAATGTGTTTAAAACAAAGTCAAGGTGACTCGAAGGGAGAGACTGCAAAGTCACGCCGATGCTGCAAAGCACTGTACACCCAGCCTTATGGATTGTGGGTGGCAGCGCAGAAGACCTCGCATCAGTCTTCAGGAACAAACAGATCTAATGCTTTTAAATAGTCAGCTGTCTTCCCGTGATGATTTATTTTCCTGGAACAGTAGTTTTTGACCAGAAATGAAGGATTAAAGTCAGGATATCCTGCTGTTGTAGGAAGAGAAGATACCTGTAGGTCGTAACAATTTGATCAAAGGAGAATGTTTGTAAAATACAGTATCATTTGGATTGATCACCTCTCCAGGCTGTTATCCTGATGAATAGCGGGGACAGCCTAGAATTCACAGGAGAAGGAGGCAGAGAGGTCAGACCTGAGGCCCAGAATCTGGAGCTGGGAGGTTCTTTATTTAGTTCTTCTCTGTGAAATAGCTCCAGTGTGACTGTAAAGTGCTCACTCGCTGGTTGTGCTGTGTGTCCTGGAATGCAGAGATAGCAGCAATAGCTGCTTGACAGGATTTATACAAAGCCAAATTTCTAGGTGTTTGCATCTGCCATCACGATAACAAGAAGCTCGGTGCAAGAATAACTAATCCCGCTGATACCTTGTGCAGAAAAGAGGAATGATTAAACAAATCTAACTGCAATAATGTATGTGCAATTACATCCCAGCTAAAAATTGTGACTTGAACTCCACATTTGTAAAGCTGTCTTTGTTTGTAGTACTTGTTTCCATGAAGCTGAGCACGTTGCTGCTGCTTTAATTGCTTAATAATTTGAAGGTGCTCATTTATTTGTACGATTGCCTTTCCTTCCTTCCTTGGTGTAATTACAAGAATGTTGAGATATTATTCCTTTAAAGTGATCCTTGCCATACAGCATTATCTTAGTGTTTCTGCTGTTCAGGAAATACTCTTTTTTTTTTTTTTAAAGACTTTTTAAGACTTTAATAGACACGTTAAAAGTTGTGTTAACTTACTAAGAACAAGGTTTTTGACAGAAGTCGTCTAACACAGCTGTTATCTATGCTCTTATTATCTAGAGTATTTCTTCACTAACCAACAACTGTAGGAAATGCAGTGTGCTCTTACAGAAGACCAATGCACCTACAGCCTCCTCAGCCCTGGCAAGAAAATGTCTTGACAATACGCTATTTTATTTTTTTTTTCCAAAATAATGCATAGACATGCTATGGAATGGCCCTAACTATTCTTCCTTCATGTTTACTACCTATTTAACACCCCACTTTGTAGTTCTTTACCTAGCATCCTACAAAGTTACTAGGCTTCTAAATCTTTCTTTTCGACTCCGAGCGGAAGGAATGAGAACAAACTGCTACCTCCACTGTGACTTTAAATCTCCTGCATTGTGATGCAGGCTCTGTATCTCGGCTCAGACCTGTTTTACACTGTTTGTAGTGTATTTATAGATTGGGTTTTTTTGGGGAAAAATCTTACACATGCATATATCCCTAAAGATCATCAAATATGCTGTCATTTCCATGTTGCCAACAGTGGGAGGAATTTACCACATCTACGTGCAAACACACGTGTATGTATATAAATATATTTTTACACATCTTAGATGCAGAAACTTCGTATTGGTTTCTGCATTTAATTAGACAAAAAGTTGATGAATAAATCTTAGAGTAATGAAACGAATGCTTTCTTTTACAGTTTATCCTATGCACACTAGCTGCAGCCATCTAATCTCGTTTACAATTTCTTCCTCTCTCTGTGCACCACCTTATGTTCACCTCTTCACAAATCTCTGTGGTCTTCATTTATATCGTCTAATCCCCCAATTACCTTCCGTGTCCTCTGTTTCCTTGTTACAGTATTTTCAGCTCTTTCCCTTACCTACCCTCATGTGAGCTGCTGACTGCAAAAGGCAGTAAATGCTGTGGCTTTTCGAAGCAGTGTAGTTGCTGGTTGATCACCTGGTCTCTCTGCTGTCTTCAACCACGAAGGCTAGCTAGAATGAATCACATCATCGCTTTTCCTCCCAGTGGAAACCTTAAACTTTAATTTCTGCTCCTTTTTCAAATTTGGTGTAAATTGCCAAGTTTTAATAAAGGGGCTGACAACTGTTGTCATGCAAATCTCACTTTCAGAGAGTCAAGTGAACAGTATTTGAAGTCTCCACCATCAAAGCCAAATTGTTTAGGAGCATTGGATTTACCTGTGAATTTTTGTGTAAGTTAGAGATGATGAGAGCAGTACTATCAGAGTGGTAATAATGTGGGTGGGTTTTTTTGGTGTGGTTTTTGTTTTTTTTTCTTTTGTAGCCAGCTAGTATCAAATTATTCTGGATGAAATATGGAAGGCAAGTGTAAACTGTTAGCAAACAAATGAGCGAAGTATGACTGGATTGTGGAGGAATGTGCTTTCTTGGCCTTGAGCTCCGTCTCTCTGACAAATCAGGTAGTTTTACTGTCACGTGAAGACAGGAAGAGTCCCATAAATGACATGAAAAATATTTGAAATCTTTTCTACCATATGAGGTCATATAGTACATACACTATAAGGATACTATAGGTAGGGTAAGATATGTATCTGTAAGGTTATATAGGTGATAGCAGAGTCTAGAAAGATTCCAAGTGAAAGATTTATGTAATGTTTGATACAGCTACTACCTGTAAATCTAAGTAGAAGCATAGAACGACGCAGGCTAGAAGGCAATTCTGGAAACGATTTGGTACAAATTGTACAAATTGCTTGTTCAAGTTGGGGCAGCTCCAGAGTTAAATCCCACTTCAAAGTACTTCCATGCCAGTACTTGTGAGGAAAAGACAATGGCCCTCCTTTGCTAGGAAATCCACTGTAAGGAATGTGGAAGGTGAAAGACGGAAGAGTTATTCCATTCCTTCTGGAGAAAACAAAGTAACTGAGGAGCTAGCTATTTTCAGTTGAATAGGCAGCTATTTGACTCATAATTTCAGCAGATCCTGACATCTGACAGGTGGCTAAAGCCAAACTGTTCAATGGAAAATCTTTATTGTTTGCTTTGGCCTCCAGGTCAGCTGTTTTGTACGCATTCAGATTCTTGGACTGTTTTCTTTGCAGTAAATCACTGTGAAGCTAGTGGTCTAGAAACTGAGAAGTTTCATTTTTGTCCAAGACGGCTCTTACTGACTTGAGCATGTTTGTGTCAACGTGAGTTAAGGCAGAACACTTAGCATTCAGATGAAAATTTAAAGGTCAGGAGAAGGGGCTCTAAGAAGGGGAGAAGACCTTTTCAATGACAAATATGAAAGTACGTTATTTACACTAAGATCTGCTTCCTCTTGCAGTCATTCTTTAGGGCTGCAAGGTGTTAATATACTACCCTAGTCATAAAGTATAGCCGGTACTTCCAATACGCATAGGTTTCACATGTATCTTTTTGGGGAATCGATGAAATATGTCTTATTCCTCCTTCAAGAGCAATAAAGCAGCTTGATAGGCCCTTTTGGCTGGAAGAAATCTTAATATAACTCCCTCTGCATCTCATTAATACCAATACAGGGTTCACAAGGGATGGGGCAGTTTAGTCGTGACAATCCCTAAGGCTTGGATGCACTCACTCCATAGAAATTTCTTTGCTCTGAAAAACTAGATTGTTGAAAGAAAACTATTATTTCTGTAAGTGTTAATTTTTATTATTTTTTTTAGGGAAAAAGGAATCAAATATTGACATGCACTTAAGGTAGACTGTTTGTGGAAATACTGATTTGGAGCTATTTGCTGGCAAAGAATTTTTTAGTGAGTGTTTCTGCAAAATTTTCTGCATACATAGAGGGAGGGTTTTGGTGATATCAGGTTCCCACTGTTTTTTTGAAGCGCACACACTCCTTTGATGCGCTGTCTTGTGAAATCTACACTGAAAACTGGGTGGTTAGTTATTTTGCATTTGAGCATGTGCACTACTGCTTGTAGACAGCTTTTAGTGCTGCAAAGTAATTTTGCATTAAAAAAGTCTAGTTTTATGAAGATTGTAATGTTTTCTCTTCACCACCTAGCAACCTTGTTTTTTGTAAATATTCCGTTGATGCAGTGTGAATGGAGCTTGCTAAAACTGCAGAGGTGGTAAATCCCCCAGAGAATGAAGAATGAGTAGCTTCTTTCTGTACTGTTTGTTTCAGAAAAATCTGGTTTTTCAAAGTTCACGTGAAGTCCTACTTAAAGTGAAACTCTTGGCTGTGACTTTTAAGCACCTTTAGACCTTACTACTTTGCTGATTCCTGCTGTGGTAATTTGTGAGAAAACCCATTCCCTTTTTTTTTTTTTTTTTCCCCAGTAGTTGAGTCTAGGAGTTTATAACAGAACCCCCACCACCTTGTTTATCCAGGACAGGCATGTGTGATGAAGTAAGACAAAGAATATGTAAAATCATCTATCGGTTTCCTTTTACTTTATATTTCTGAGTGAAGTGTAATTGTTTTAGTAAGGGAAACATTTTTGGTTTGCTTCCCAGAAAGCTTTTTGCTTTCTGTGGGGACTCACTGAGCATAGCATTTTATTTCCTAAGTGGTCGCATGCCTGGCAAGTGATTCGGCCATGGAACTGCAAAGCCTGAGCAGACAGGCAGCAATTCCATACGTTTTCCGCAATGGGGTGGAAAACTGAGTTTTCAGGATCTCAACATACAATATAGACAGACAGAGTGTTTAATTAAAGCTCCTATATTCCCTACATGGCTCTTGGAGGGCATTGGCATCACAGGGTAGGGTTTAAAACAGATCGTTGAATACTGAGATGTATTTCATTGCTACATTTAGGTATGTGGTTGTACAGAACTAGTCAAAAAGGAAAATAATGAGATAGAAGAGGCTTGTAATCCCCTGAAAGAGCTTCCGAGTCCCCCAAACCTCAGCCTGGAGTTTTGAGATGCTTTTTTCCCAGCTCAAAAGCTACACTTCAAGCTTCTCAAAGGCCCGGGCTTTTTATTTAAGAGAAATAATTAGGGTTCATTCGACTCCTTAAAAATGAAACCAGAGGAAATCAATTATATCCTTTTTTTGGTGCAATAGCTTAATGGCTCAGGGTATGAGCCAAGAAATATCACTCCAGGTAAATGCCATTTCATGTCTCTTGCAGCACAAATTTTCCAAGTTAGGAGGCAGGAGATTATCAACGTCCTTAAATTTAAAGATGTAAAATACATTTGAAAATTAAAGTGAATTAAAGGCAACTGCATAATATCATTTATTGTTATCATATTGGGAGGGAGGCAGGGAAGCTGTCATGGAAATGGACTTGAACACCTTTATTCTCTTCTCATTGCCTGTACATTTTATTGATTTTTGCCTGAAATAGGTTCTTATTACGATTTTGCTCATCATAGAAAGCTGACCAAGTATTTTTAATCAATGATCACTGAAAATAGCTTAATATAAATAATCTGAAGTTTTATTCTTTGGGGAATGGTGAGAGTTGTGGCGTATCAGTGCAGCGCTGCAGTCAAGATGCCTGAACACAGAAATCTCTCTCCTGTCGCACAGGAGAGAACGTGCTCTTGGAAATTAGGAGGTAAAGCATCATTTCAGTTTAAGTAAAACCCCACAGAACATAATTGGTTAACTTTTATGATAGTTTATCAACGAAACAGGTGTTTCCCTGTTTATTATTTCCCCGATTAAAGTATTTTTACAAGAATTTTTGAAAATGATGTCAATCTGACTTTCAGATGTTATTAGCAGCCCAATATCTAATGAAATGGTATAACCAGAACTGGATGTGCTTACATATAAAAGTTTTACGATTATTTTTTTTTTTTAATAAAAATTCAGCCGTTCCTCCTCAGGAATAGAGATCAATTTTATCTTCCCTTTGATATGACAGTAGCGGTACTTGAGAGTAAAGGTAGCTAATTAGAAACAGGCTTCGTAAGTAAATGCTGCATGAACATGCTAGACCTCTCATAAGTTCAGGTATCCAGAAAGAAAACAATTAGTGTAAAAGTATTTTCTTTTATAAAAAATTTCAAAAAATCTGAACATTTTCAAGATTGGACATTAATACTGAACTGGAGAAATAAAGGGATAGTTGGCAGGATAAAAATATTTATGGTAAGGAGAAGCACTCTTAATCAGAAAGTGGTGAACTGTGGTGGTGCCCTCCCTCCAGAGTGTCCTCGTGCTGCAGTAGATATAATCAGTATTATTAATAATGTTAGAACCAAGCAAATGACTTTCAATAGGGGGATTAATGCAATAAAATTTGTCTTGGTTATCTGCACTGGAACAGTCTGTATACAGACAAAGACTTTTATAGCTGGAATGTGTTTTTTTTCATACATCCATACTTTAGCATGTATCATGTTTATTCGTTATTTTCAGGTAATATTTCCTATTGACAGCTGAGTTGTATGATAAAGCTGTATGTTATATGGAATTTTTCTGTTCTTCTATGATACGTAGGAACATTGAATTTCCGATAGAATACACAGCAGAATCCAGAGCTTACTCTCAGCTGCCTGCAAATCATGTTGTAATAACACTGGATTGTAACCAGCCAAGATACTATCAAACCAGAGTTAACAGTGGATGATGCATTAAAGCCCAATGTACTGTAAGTAATCAAATCCCAAAGAAAAACATTTAATACAGCTGTCCAGTGTGCCTGAAATATCTACTCAGTAGAACAATCAGTTTTAAGAGGATTTAAAACCAACTATTAAAATCCATCAATACTGACTGAACAGAACTTCCTGCAGGCAGGAAGGCAGGTGGCAGCACCGTCCAGTATGAGAGGACTGGGTCAAATGTCTCTATGCTGACTTCATACATATAAATTTTTTTTTTATGAAGTTTTAGTACTCATTTTTCTTTCTTGCACAATAACTGTATAAATTGTGAATACTGCTTTTATAAAGAACACTGGACTGTCAGCGGACCATTTAAAAGGGTGCAAGAGTTGCACCTCAGGTGAACACTACACAGAAGCTTTTTTTTTTTTTGCAATGAGAAGCTATTTTCTGGATCATTAAGCAGAAAGAGTGGAAGTTTAAATCAGCTGGAATGTAGAACTGTGATCTCAAAGAAAAGGGGGGACCCCAATGGAAAATGTGGCTGTATGGAAGGAATTGAACATTGGGTCCATTGACAATACATCAACAATAAAGAAAATAACGGTAAAGAAATCAGATACCTCTTCATAATGTCTTCTGAATGAAATAAGAAAACCACATCATAAAGAAATAGTGTTGAGACTGCTAGAGAGAATTGTTAGTCAGGGCAAGGGAATGCTTTTGTCTCCATAGATTATTTGAATATAGATGATTCAAAGAATAGGGGCAAACCCTATTACTACACTGCTGCAAACCCTGTTACTACACTGAGGTTTTGTGGCTTTTTTATGTAGCTGTTGTTTCTGTTTTCTAGATATTAGAATGCTTTCGAAGTGTTGAGTGAATAGTGTGTGCGAAACACTGTGAAGTACAAACTCGTAAGTTAAATTTGGTCAGTGTATGATGTGACCTTCAGAAATTTTGAAAGCTTTAATAATTTCTTGGTCTTGAAAAATGTGGTGATCACTCCATGGTAGCTTATTTTTCAGTGCATATCAGAAAAGAGAGTAAGCCTCACTTTGCTCATACTAGTACAGTGAAGTTAGCTTCTAATGTCAAAGTAGGTATTCCCAAGGAAAGGAAAAACTGTTCTACTATAAGAGAGATTTCTTAGGATTCTCCCTATAGTCAGGGTCTGAAGGAACGTGGTATTGCTCAGTTTATTTTTACAGGGAAAAAAAAAAAATTTTCACAATTTAGGATATTTCATGGAATTTTTTTTTTTCCTCAGCTCCTTCTTGGCAGGGATCAAAGTCGATTAGAGTTCTGTGGATAAATATGTAAAACATTTGATTATACCTCACATTTATTATTTCTAGAATAGACAGATAATAGTTATCTGGTGCACAAAGATCAATGTATAAATTGAAGAAAAAGATATCTTTTCTGTAGGTCTGTCTTCTAACATGTTTTATCATAATGCTGTATCTGTGTGACACCTAGCAATGTCTGTAATACACCTTGTAAACACATACTGGGCTGAGACGTGCCTGTAGCTTGGCACAGAGGCATGTTGTCAAAGCAAGAGTTCCTACAGGCACGGCACCCCAGGCGCGCACGCCGCCTCCAGGATGCAGAATTTCAGAGCAGGTCTAGATAGTGTAAGGGAGAAAACTTCCTAAAATTTGTGAAGAAGTCAAGGCGATGGATGCTAGGCAAGTGTCGTTGCTGCTGCAGTGTTAGACGCAATGTGGCCTTTCCAAAATTGTTGCTGTAACGCAGTGATCAGAAACTGGTTTAGAGATGGTGGAGACGTCAGGTCGGTTCCCTGAGGTCCACTTGGTACTGCTCCTGGAAGGTCCAAAGACCTGTGAAGTTGTGAAGGTGTGGTTTAAAGAAAGGCAGAGGGCAGGCTATCTCAGAAGCAAGTTGCAGAGTAACTCGTGCGATACGAGACCATGCGGCCCTGCGAGACGGTGCTGTACGCTCTTCAGAGGCAATTGCTGTTGTTTTGGGATGGTCTCCCATCTCCCATCTGTTTTGGGATGGTCTCCCATCTCCCATATTAAGAGTGCCAGAGCACATTATATTTTTATGAAAAATGTGTATCTACGGGGGTAGCAGGAATGTAATGGAGTGTAAAAAAATTGTGAGGTGGGGAATAAGAATGGCTACATGGAAAAAAAAAAAGGAGGAGGAGGAGGAGAATATTTTTTAATAGTTGTGCAACAATACTAGGAGTCTGTGTTACAAATGAGAGAAATATTAATTTTCCATTTGTAACCAAAAATTTGACTTTGGTGTTATCACTTTGGTGTTAGTCTGGTTGGAGGGCTAGCGGACTGAAACACCTCAAAAACCCCTAAACCTGTGTTAGTGTTGCATTGTGTTTTAGGAAGTACATATTTTCTTCCAAAAAAGACGTTACCACATTCAAGGAACTGACAAGTCAGAAGCATAAACAATCTTTAACTGCTTATGGAAAAATGTCATAACAGATAATGTGCAAGATGGATTATGATTTAGGGACTGCTTCAGGCCTCCAGTCTGCCTTATAATCACAGATTAAATTGGGTGAGAGGAAAAAAAGCTACATAACTACAGGGCTTCTCTTCAGGTGATAATGTTAGAAACTTCATACAGCTAATACCAAAACGTGCTTGACGTTTTTAAGTGCTCTGAAGCACACTTTCTATTTCCATTTTGTATCTAACATGGCATAAAGCTACAGAGACCCGATCTTAGCAGATAAGGAGAAATTGATTTTCAGAACAGAGAATCACAGATAAGTTAGTAGAAATCATCAAGACTTGACCTCAGATGGCTTTGGTAAGCAGAATAAAATCCAAACAGTTTATGTACTTGGAATTTCAAAGAGCTTCTCACCTAAATCTGAAAACAATAGAGGCTAATCACTTCGGCCAGACTATTTAATAAGGAAAAAGTGTGAGTAATGCTTTAAAAATAAATATTTAAGAATGCTTTTTAGATAGCCAAAAAGCCCCAGTCTTGCAGCTGACAAAAAGGGCAAAATAGTTGTAAAAGTTGTAAGTATTTTTTTAATTGTAAACTGTTAACTGTCTAGCAAGAGTGCAGCCTTGTTAGAAGTCGTGTAGCCAGATGTATATGAGAACTGCATATTAAATGAAATAAACATGGTGCTTATGCTGACAGCTATAAATCAGGAGCTAAGGATTTATGAAAAAAAAATTGACGGAAAACCAACTAAGTTGGACTCACTTTAATCAGTAATCCCCTTCTTGATTTCATTCTGGAAGTAGTAGAAGAGTTGAAAATAGCAGAGCTCTAAATGATTAATATGGTTTTTCATCAGTGTGTGAAATACTAAGCAAATATTAGGCATGAATGTAAATCCTTAAAAATAAGATGATAGGGCTGTTAGTCTAAAGTAGATCTTAGAAAAATAATGGAACAGTCGAAGTTGCTCTGTTTTATGTAATCACATGAAGGAAATACCAGTCACAAACTGTGTGATGGGAGGAGCTGGGGAATATCTGCAGAAGTTGTGAATTCATACGCATAAGACGTTTCTCTTAAGCTCTCTTAAAGCTTTCAACGTTTTTTCTCTTATACTACCAACTCTTCTTTGGATGAAAACCTTATTCCTTCACTGCCTTTTTTTTTTTTTTTTCTTTTGGTGGTTGATAGGAAAGTGCTAAGGATAAGAAACACTGAATGACTAGAAGGTTTCTCTGTTCCTCTGAATTTTTAGTCATTTGTAAGATCATTCCCAGAGACAGACGGCTTCTGTTGGAGGAGCTGTATTGCCAGCTTTTCCCAAATGGGAATCTGTAACTACTTGAGAAGTTATCAAGAGCAAAGAAATGGATTGAAGCACTTCTATGCTTTGCTTTTAGGAAGTCTTTTTTCTAATGGTCTGCCAGTTGTGCTCTTTACATAAAAGGAATAGTAAAAATATGTAGCCTCTATTCAAAATGTAGAATATTAAAATACTTGAGGACTAAATTTATAAAGACCTTTGAGAGCAAGCTGAGACTTTCACCTGTGACTGAAAGAGAAGCCAATGACAGATGGAGAAATTTTGGCCATTGGAAGAATGGTAAATAGTGAAAAAGAAATGTGAACTAGATAACCTGGGGATTTGGGAAAACAGAAGATGTTCTACCACAGCTGAATATGAGGTTGGCTATGCAGTAATAGACATTAGTCCATGGGTAGGAGTTCCTATTCTGTACTCAGAGAAAGGGTTACTCTAGAAAAGACACAATTCTCAGTAGCTCCCAGTGTGACGCAGGGATCAAAGGGACTAATCAGGTCATTTGATGCTCATCGGGTAACTTCAGACAGAGCAGTAAGATTATATCTGGTGGTGTTTTAATGTCTAAAACACTGTGTTCACCTCTTGTGTGAGCAACGTGTGAAGCATTTTTGATAAGGTAGGAATGGTGCGGAGCAAAATCAGTCAGCTATGCATCTGTCACTACCTACCACTCCAGGCAGAGCTTCAAAGGGGAAAATGTCCATCAGAACAAAAAAGGTGTCTTTTAACCAGATAGGATGTATTCAAGTAGTTTAGCTTATAAATGTGGTGTTGTTATTGGTGGTTTTAATTGTTATTGTTCAGATTGCTGGAGGAGGACAGGGAAAGAAGAGTAGGGGCTCTGTTTCTCTTTTACTTTGGTTTTTTTTCAGAACTAGACATTACCTAGCTGTTAGTATGCACCCTAAAATAATTTTACACTGATCCATTTTTTTCGTTTTGACCATTAATTCAATTTGCCTTTCTGAAATTAGAGATTTTAAAATTATATTCTAGAAGTAATTTTCATTGAAATTTTCTGGGGAAGGAGTATGGTCACAATTCAGCATAAAGTAAATTGAATGACTACAATGAAAGCAATATTTTATTATTTTGTCACGTTAGTTATGCTTAATGTTATGGAAGTTGCCATGGTGACCTCAGAATTGATTTGTTACGTTATATTTAATGTTAATTTGCTTGCATTTCATTTCCATTTTAAAGGCCTTATGTCTATGGCTTGTTGGAAAGACCAACTGCAGCAGTAGTTTTGAGGTGTTCCATTGGAGATCTGCTGTTTGTAGTGACCGGGAAGTTTTAGCACAATTAATTTCAGGCCTCACGTAAATAAAGTCTTACAATTATTGCATCAATCCACAGTAGCGTTTAATTTTAAGAGACGCAGCCAATTTGCTGTAGACTAGACCTGAAGTTTGATGAGTTAATTAGGCTTCCTAACCTGTTATCTTACCTTTCATAATTAATACCATAATCATATTCATCTAAACTCAATTATACGGAAGTCACTGTGTGAATATTTATTAAAAAAAACTGGAGCAAAACGTGGGCACACTAAGATGTCTGTATGCTCCTCAGGGTGCAAGTTCTTCAGCAACTGGCACTGTAATTAAGAGGGGGATTCCATGTCTCTCATAATTTGGGAAACTGCTTTTGTAGTTATTACAAATTCTGGGCAGTGTTGACCAAGTAACTACAGCCTGTACTTAAAAGGCCTATATGTAATTAAAAACAAGGACTGTCTGCTATATACAGGATGTGACTCAGTGCCTAAGTTCTGCATATTGGTGCAGATGATGTTGGGGACTGGAATGTTTGAGCCTGCCTCAGTACTTCAGGCAAACGTTTCATTCTGTAATGGCTGAAAATTTGAATGGATGCTTGGACAACTCCCTTTTTTTTATTTTTTTTTTTCTTTTATATTGCAAGGGCCCAACTTGAGGTTGAGCTTAACTGTAGATATTTGAGCAATTATTTGCAAACTGGGAGAATTCTCCTGGTGACCAGGAGTGAATATGCAGTGCTGAAGGTTACTTCTGTATCCCACCTTCACATCAGAAATTCAAAACTGACCCGTGCTTACTAATTGTGTTAGCTATTTGCATCATGTATTTGCAGGAGAAGGAATCTGCACCAGAATTTCTTCATGTGCATTTTGAACTTTCCACCTCTTGCCAGTGTCATTTGAGTTTTCCTTAGGTTGTTTCAACCATTTCATAAGAACACATTTTGCCCAAATTCTGAGCAATTCAGCATGAGAACTGCATAATTTTATGTAGTAAAAGCAAAGATGATTGTCCTCATGCTACTGTTGTTTGGTACTTATTGGACTAATTCAGCAAATAGCTGTGTACATGGAGAGAAAATGTAGCTTCGGGGACTCAATAAGGTCATTACATACACCAGTACTTTCCTCTTCTTTCTTTGGCCACCTGCTTGCCCTTCTGAGTGAGGAACCATCTCAGATGGGACAGCAATGTATTATTTTTCAGCACTATGGATGCTGCCCCAGGACCCAGGAAGATAAGGATGAGTTTCTGCCTTCTGTTGGTCATTGGAGGAGTTCTGAAGCCTGAATCCAGGCTGTCTGTGTTTCAAATCCTGTATGCTACCTTTTGTAGCCTTTTTCTGAGCCTGCTTAGGTGTTAGACATCTATTAGAAATAAGTCTGTTTCTTTAGAATTGGTTGTATTTGATTTATTTGAATAAAGAAGAAATCTGATTTGAGCCTCCGGCAGAAGATGTTCTAGAATTTTCTTTCGCAATTCAGAAAGGATTTCTAAGTCCTGATTGGAAGTTCTTACTAACAGAAAATATGGCCTTTGAAGCATAAAGATAGTCTGTTGGTTGGTAGGTCCAAGAAGCAAATCCATGCCGTTTGAAATTATTCAATTATTACTGAAATAAAAACTCTGCACACCCTTTCCAGTGCAGTAGGGTGATAACTCTGTGTGCGTTGTAAGCACTTGGAATTTTTAAAGTATGGTGAGCTTGAATAACTCTTGCAGGGGATGCAACCTGGAGGTCGTTGAGCAAATGAGCTGTTCTTTCAGCCTGCCAGAAAAAGAAGCTCTGGAGGAAGCAGAAGTGCACGATGTGTGTCCGTGTTTGGGGACCGTGCCTAATGCTGACACAATAGCCCTTTGATTTGTTTGCTTATGGGTAGGAAGCTGGTCTTAAAGGGGTCAGCAGTTTTCTCATCTGGAGAGAGTTGTGAGCATTGCAAGGAAGAAGTAAGAGCAGTTAGGAGGTAACACTAATGGTTGCAGACAAATTTCCAGTGTTGTGATTGTGTGGGTGGGATGAGAAATGACTTCATGAGTGCTCTGCAGGAGGGGATGACATTTTTTTGAGGACGTAGCAATTTATGTGTCAGTCTCCCAGGGCAATAAATCTGATAAAAATGGAAATTTATTATTGTGAGAGGCATTAGCAGGATTGGTTGTCTAGTGGTTGTTGTTGGGTATCTTGTACATTAATATCTAATTTCTTTTAACTTGGGTCTGGCGGCAAACTTGGAATCCCATAAGCACTGTGAGAAGTGAGCGGTCCATAGTAAAAATGTTGGCCCAAAAGAAATCTTTCACTCTGACCTCTAGCATGCACCTGTGCTAAAAAGAATAATGGGTTATTTGGTATAGAAATTAGATCTAAATCTCATAATCTCTTGAAATCTGCTTTTATCTCAAGGAAGAAAAGAAATCAAAATGTCAAATAAAGGTAATAATTCATTAATATTTTACTGTTTTAAAATATTTTGCATACCTGTAAACTTTCTTCCCCACTTCTACAAACTGGGTAAATACGAAAAAGAAAATCATCGAATAATCTGTTCCTTGAAATTAGTACTAATTTAAGATGTTATCTCATCAAACACTAAGTTCAGGACCTTGTCCAGTTGTGATAGTCTTTTCCTACAGTCTTATTCTGTCCTTTCAGCAGCTGCTGATCTTTTCTATGTTTTTGTCCTCGTTTGAGGTAGAACAAAACCAATTTTCTTTTCAGTAATTTTACTTTTCAGTTACGTCCCTTCTAACTAACTGTACTCTCTGAAATCAGTGGTATGTTTTTTAAGGCAGTGCTTCTGGCAGCGATAACGCCTGATGTTTATAGTTAATACCAAGGAATGGTACGCAGAGAGGCTCTTGCTTATACTTATTGCTATAGCAACCTGGGTCAGCAACCTTTGTTGGAGGGTTGGATGTGGAAGAGCGTAGTGGGGTCCCACCTGCGGGGAGGAGCGGACGGGACAGGTGACCTGAAACTGACCAACAGGGTATTCCATCCCATCTGCCCCATGCTCAGTATAAAAGCTGAGGGATCAAAGGGTCAGCCTCTTTCTTCAATGGCCGGCATCCGAGGAGGACTCTGTCTGTTCGTCTGCCTTTTATCCCAATCTGTGTGTTCCTTAATCCAGTTCCCATCTGTTGCTGAGTCCAGTCTGGGACTTCCCCAGTGCCTGCTGGTGACGTGATCGTCATCCTGGGAGCTCAATACTGGATTTGTACCTATTTGCATATATTGTATATATTTCGTTATTTTCTTATTAATATTGTATTTCCTTTTTATTGTTAATAGTTTTAATTTCATATTTCATTGGAGTAGTTCTAGTTTCTTTTCAACCTGTAAGTCTCTCTCCCTTATTTTCTCTCCCTTCTCTTCTGGGAAGGGAGAGGGGTTAACAGAGAGCATCTGTCGTTCCTTTAGTGGCCAGCCCAGCCTAAACCACGACAGCTTTGTACATAGCTGCTTTACTGCCACTGCTGGAATTCTTTGTGATGTTTAACATTCAAAACATGATTGCACATGAAAGCTTTTTAATGCAATTTGGATGGTTACTTTGATAGCAGTTACCCGGTTTTATTAATAAAAATAAAAGGGGGATGACTTATCTAAATTCTTTCTCTTTCATCACTATTACAGAACACTTTAAAACCTGACAGAAAACTTACTGTGGGACTAGTCATGCTGTATTTGCTTGATAAAGGGTTGTTTTGTAGGAATATTGGGCAACTCTCCCTAGTCGTATGAGAAGACTCCATCCTGTTCCCTTTTTGGTTAATACAATGCAGCTGGTTTTTTTCTGAAGCTGCTATGAGACTGAGGATGCATGCTTCATGAGGCATAAACACTGTTCCTTAGCTGAACTTCTTGAAAAGTGCTATTATTGGAAATGGATGCATCTGAGAGTTGAGAACTGTAGTGTTTTCAAAGTCTGTCCCCCTGCCCCCGGGAAGGAAAATCTACCTGAAAACTGAAATAAATGGTCAGCACCTCTGTTTTCCTTTTTATTTACCTTCAATCTTTGAATGAACATGAGGTGAGATGGAATGAAAACAGCTAGGCTATGTTTGAGAGCATCAGCAGATCTTTGATATAAACTGGCAATGTTGCTGGTCTCAGTAGCAATACAGAATATGCATGTATTTAATTTTTAATGTTTTAAGGAAATAGAGTTGCATATTAGGAAGCATTGTCATGCTTAGAGGTTTCTTTTCTTTTCTTTTCTTTTCTTTTCTTTTCTTTTCTTTTCTTTTCTTTTCTTTTCTTTTCTTTTCTTTTCTTTTCTTTTCTTTTCTTTTCTTTTCTTTTCTTTTCTTTTCTTTTCTTTTCTTTTCTTTTCTTTCTTGTCTGTCTTTCTTTCTTTCTGTCTTTCTTTCTTTCTGTCTTTCTTTCTTTCTGTCTTTCTTTCTTTCTGTCTTTCTTTCTCGGTTTTGTCTCAGTTTCTCTTACAGATTTTTTCCAGGCAAGGCAAAAGCAGATATGTAGGCTATGAAATGAAGTGGAGCAGTGGGAAAGATTTCTCAGATACAAACATATGTATCTGTGCTATGTGAATGTACTGAGATTACCTGTGGCTGCAGGTGCACTAAAAATGATTGATTCATATAGAATATCCATGGATCAGCTGTACATGGGCTAAATTAGACCAGAAGTGCTGGTTTCGTTTGTATAACAATGTACAATTTAAACACTTACAGTTGCCATTTATTTAAACATTTATAGTGGGCATTTTCTTGGGATTTCTGGATATCTGGCAGCCTGCTTGGACAGAGACTGTTGTCTGGCAGTAACTGCACAGCAACACCTGACGTCTTCGTCAGAGCTCTCAAATTTACCAAAAACAAGGTTTCCAAGTGGAAAGAAGTAATTGTGGAAACTGAGATGTTTGGGGACCATAGAGCAAAATGAATGTATTGAAAGGAAATTGAATGAATTTAAAACAAAACTTATTTCATATCTTACTAGTTACAGATGCAATTGGAAGATACTTCAGCTCTCTATGGAACTCAAAATCAGGGATACATCATTTCCGTGTTGTATTTTAGTCTCACTAAAATTTGGGGTCGCCATTCAAAATTAGCAGTTCCTTGGATTTTGCTTGGATCTCTTCTATTAAAGAAAATAATAAGGGTTCCTAGAATATTATCATCACATCTATAATGAAAATAATTTCAGAACCATTCAGTATTATGTTCTTCACAGTGTTGCATTGCTCAGCTAATAATTCATAAATGTTAGAATATGTGCCCCATCTTTTTTTGTTGCAAGTCCCTTACTTGTTTTCTGATCCTTAGAATTACCCTGGGACCTAATCCTGAGTGAGGATAAATTCTGTAGCTAAACTGCAGCGCTCACTTGCCTTGGGGATCCTTGGACACTCCAGGGAGCTTTGAGAACTGCTCCCTTGCAGGATGTTCTCAGCTGCAGCTCTGGGTGATTATTCACTCTGCCAGCTCCTCCTTCCCCATCCAACTAGCGTCCCCACTTGGTGACCAGGAATTTGCATCCTGTAGCTGATGATCCTGCGTCAGGTAGGGTGCTGAAGGTAGAAAGTCTTGAATATCCATGCCAGGCCCTCAGTGTGCAGTCAGTGCTGTACGCTCTAGGAGCAGAAAAACTCTGAATGGATTCTTCGTGGATATATTTTTAAATGTCTTCAACTCAGTCTCTTCTCAATACACAGGGGGAAAAGGGCTATCTTTCATATAGGAAATGATTTAACTAGCCTTTCAATTAAAGATGGTGTTACTGTACATGTAAGCCTAGTCAAGAATAGCATTTGCTGTAGCTAGCACAAGGATAATAGCCATGGAAATAGGGCAGGAGGTGTTTCACTGGGCTCTGTGCAGGGCAAGGCTGGTGGTATTCTGAGACATCTTCGTTGATATTGTTCCTAAGCTGAGCAAGAAAAAAATCATGTGAATGCAGTTACCCGTGCTGCAGCCAAAATTTCCATTTTGGGCTCAGTATCTGTGAAGCCCTGGTCGGCTGTATGCAAAATAAATATTTTTTTTTTTACTCCTTTGCCCCAGATTTTTCACCGTATTACTAGCAAATTTGGTTGAAACTTTTCATTCTGTACTCCAGGAAGATGTTTGACTTTTGTCAAACACAAGTGTCAATAGAATCACTTTCAATACATTTTTGATTAAGAAAACGAAAAAAAAATAACATCAGGTATTGCTTTTATGGAAAATATGTAGTTTTGACAGAAACTCCCAATTTGAAACACCTCAGTTCTTTTCAGTAAATCAATTCTCCAATTTTCACCTAGAAAACAGAACACCAAATGAAGGAAGATGTAAAGAAAACTTACAAAAACTTTAAAAAGGAAAAGAAGTAGTTTGTCTTTAACTTTTACTCCCCATCTCCTCCTCTGCCCCTCAAGCTATTAAGAAAACTGCAATTCAATATGACACTAAAAATATAAATTCTTTTCAATGTTAGGTTGTCAGGCTAATTGTTAAAATTTTTTTTTTTAAAAAAATAGCCCGTTTTAAAGAAAATAGAGAAGGAAAATATTCTTCTCTATGATCAATAGAGTTATATTTCCATCTTGAAGTATTTGAAAAAGAATAATTTTTCTTGAGACACAAACTCGAAATGAACACAGAAAATACATTAATTTTTAGGTTTAGCTAAACAGCAGGTGCATTATTCAGCTATTAGAGATGCAAGTTGAATGAAGCATATGGATTGCCCATTATAATAAAAAGTAATTTGCTCTATCTGACTAATTTAAGCATAAAAAATTATAATGATCAATCTTGTATAAAATAGACATGGATAACTCAGCAATTTAACGTTAATTGTGTTATCATTCCAAAGCCCATATTGATTTTTAAATTACATTTACAAAATGCCCGGTAAGGTCCAAGGCCTATGGAAATATGTACATGGCATCTAATTTAAACTTACAGAAAGAGATTCTTGGTCATAAAGCCAGCTGGTCAGATATTTCACAAAGCAGGCCAAAGTTGTCTTCTAACTTGGACGCAGCCTAGCTGCCTTTTTTTTTTTTTTTTTTTTTTTTTTTGTGTCAATGTAGGGAGAAACACAAAGCTGTTGAGGTTACAAAACTAGGCTAGCAGTACTTGTGCCGAGGGAGGCTGGCCTTGTAGACTCCTAAACAGAACAGGATTCTCAAAAGGTGAATGCTTGGCATTGTCTTCTATTTTAACTTTTAAAGGCACCTGTTCAGTCACTGTCATCATGACGTGCTTTTCACGATCTCACCCACAATTTTTCACTGAGAAATTGAGTGGGCAGAGCGTTGACTTGTCCGGGCACTCTAGTTATGTGTCTTTGGATAGATTCGTCGTGTGATGAAAAATCTGCTGTTTGAGAAATGGCAAGGTGAATTGAGAATGACAAAGTAATGAGAAAAGGACTGAAGCCTATTGCCATCGCAAATAATATAAATGTAAGTTTCTATCTGCCAGCCACCTCCCTTATAAAATAATAGTAGCTGTCAGGTAGGGAAGCTGCAAGAAATGATGATGTTGTTTAAAAAAGCATTTCACTGCTATGTTTTCTCTTATGAGCAGTGCTGATGTATGTAGTTCATGATGTTCTCATGATAAACAGTGCACCCTCTGTACGAAATCAAGTTGTTGTGTATCGCACCCCCAGAAGTAGCAACGTACGGAAAGAAAGAAACAGCAACTGTGTGGGAACAATCAAGTTTTAGGTGCGCTATTGTAATTAATCAGTAAGACATGACAGACTGTGTGCCACCGCTGCTTAATCACCTCTCAGGTGCTTGGTGAGGCATGGTACAAAGCTGTAGCCTTCCAGCGCAGCCGCGCGGAGCATTAATCAACAGTGCAGGGCAGTCTCTGCAGCACAGTAACGCTACAGAGCCATTGCCTTGAAAGTCTGACTTATACCGAGGAGTCCGTAACGTGTAGGGTAGGTCTAACCCAGACTCCGCAGCTTCCTTGGTCCCACATTACCATGAAGTCTTGGTGCCAACTCTAACTCCTGCCTCTCGGTGCTCTTTACCCTTGGAGCAGACCTGGCTCTCGCATCCCTGGGCTGGCTGACAGCCCAGCAAAGCAGGGCCCTGCCATCAGGCCGGTGGGCAAATACTTCACCTGTCCAAAGGACTGCTGTTATAGGGGCTTTTGCCTTCTTTACTTTTGGCTTTCTGTTGTCAGGTTGATGATTGTGGTGCAGTGGATGGTAACAGGGTCCCTGGAAGGCAGGAGCCCGCTGCTCCCATATGGGCTTTTCTGTTGTTATTGACATGGGGGTGAAGTTGTGCTCATCCAGCCCAGCCAACCAGACTGGTTGTACCTCTCGGAAAAAAATTGCTTCTAATGACAGCTATCTCTATCATTTCCACTAAAACTCACTTTTGCAGAACTTTCCTGAGGGGCCTTTTAAAATCAAGTTGAAAACAGAACTTCAGTAAGGTGATGACAGAGGGCGTAGGATGGGAAAAAATGAAAGGCAGGAGGAGAAAGTAATAAGTTTAAGCAGACCTTTTACTTAGCAGTTACAGTGTTTCATAGCAGAAATTGCTGATAATCCTTTTATCCCCTTTACTTCTGCTTTGTAGGTGGGAGTTGAGTTGAATTTATAGTAGCCAACACAACTCGGTCTAACATGTTATTTACTGTCATGACTTCTTAGCTGTAGTGAAAATGCTCCCAGGTTCCCAACAGTATGTAATGAAACTTTGTTATAGAGAATTGAGATCTCCGTCCAAAGATGTCATTAAGCAGTGCTTAACAAACTGCTATTGATTTTCAAGATGGAAAGACTTGGTAGGTTGAAGAGTCTGACATCAAAGATGTTCCCATCTAGAGAGGAACATTTGAAACAAAACAAACACACATACACAAACACAAACAACTCAGAAGCAACGTAAGAGGCAAGATACTAAAAGAAGCTGGGTAGGTGGTGATTCTGAAGTATCCAGAGTAGAGAGAGACCCTGGAGACTGGCTCACCGGAAGGGCAAATAGTATAGGACTGTGCTCACCACAAGTGAGTTATGCTGCTCTCCATCAGCTAACTTTTAAGTGTGCTAGTCAAGATTTAACTGAAAAAAACTTTATTGCTATTCTTCCCTTTGTGTTGAAAAAGATGCTGTATTCCTAGAGCCAAGGAACATACCACCAGGCTCTTCAGGGGAGACCTTTTCAAAGGGAGTGAATGTATTTTTGCTGGGCTAATGTTTGTCTTTGGGGAGAACCTTACATCACAGCCTACAGAGAGTATTTCAGTCTTTGTCAGTTCAGGAAAAAGACAAATTTGGATTTTTGAGAGCAAAAATTAAAGATCATGCAAGCTGAGCCCCAGAGATGCTCACTTCTCTTCACTACCTTTCTGCTCCTGTTGAATGAGTAGTGAGATCACACCTATCAGAGTAGACAACAAGAGAGAAAACATCAGCCTCTCTTGTTTTTATGGCACAGAAAATTTTTGAACTTCAAGGTTTAGCACAGAACACCAGGGCTTCACTCTTGATCTCCAGTCAGTTAGGCAGACAGGAGTTCAGCAGAGGTTAGATAGATGCTCTCTGAATTACAACAGAACTGGGAAACCTCTAAGTCTCTTAGAGAAGTGCTTTCATCTTCCAGTCAAGACAGGCTATTACTAAAATTAAAGAAGAGAGTTAATGTGTTGCCAGAGGATTTTAATAAGTATTAAAAATATGTGTGTGGATCTTCTGGTTATTTTCACTTTTATTAATACTAGGTTTATTTTTAGGTAATTATGCCAGACCATTTCTATCTGGCTAGTTCCTTTAAGTGTCTTTGTCCAACTCCTCTCCCCTTGCACATAATCAAAGCTATCTCATTTCTTACATTGGCTCATGAAACAGAATTGGAGGTGCTGCCAAAGAGATCCATCATTTCAGTTCTTGTAGAAGCTGAATCTGAACTTAGACTTTTGAAATCTGAGTGTGATTGGGGATCAGATATTTGACTGACATCAATTTAAGTCATCATTTCCAGACGCATCAATCAGAAAGCTTTTCCTCTGCAAATCACATAACTTGAATACTGTTATAAATGACATCAGGCACACACAAAAAAATTCAAAACCAGAATAAAATTAATTCCTGTAAAAGAGCAGTAAGTTTACAGGCAACAGCATTTACTTTGACTTTTTTTTTTTACAGTTCCCTGAATTGTGTTTTCTTGCTTCATGGTTTTATTTTTAACCTAATGTGGAATGTAAGAAATCAGTTATGTCTTGTTTCGTTAATTAAAAAAAGTGTAATCCAAAATGGTTAAGATCATCCAGTGAGTTCTCACATCTGCTTGGCCTAACAATGCTTTACAGGGGAATAATGTCAGCTCTACTTAATTGGTGATTCATATTCTGTGTTTATCACTATCTGCACGCTTGAGGTGCACATAGTGACAGATTTTGTCCCCACAAGACCTGAGGTATGAGTACATGAATAAAAGCCTGGGAGCAGCAGGCAACTGCACATATGTTAATTCATTTTTTAAAAAAGTCCCTCAAGTTGGCCTGGTAGGAAGTTCTTTTAAGTAACTGCAATGATGCAATGACCCTAGCTCTAGAATCTAAATCTGTTTTGCAACAGCAAGAATGAAAAAGGGGAGAGAGGAGTTTGGAAAGCAAATATTGTCAGGGAGAAAAAAAGATATGATTTTTTAGTAAACTTGATAATGTAAATTCTGGTTATGTAGTTTTATGCATTTATTTTAACCGAGAAATGCTATTTAATTTCACCTCCAGTCTCTCTTTCCATTAATGTTTCTAATTATGTGATTATAAGACGGATACCTACTCTAGCAATGTTCTTTTGTATTAATTGACTATGTCAGAAGTATCCGGACTCTTGTACTTCAAAATTTCATTCGTGGTGCCCGTTCATTTTCAGAAAATGGTGGGAAGTTGGGGAAATAAGTTTTCCTTTGTTCTCAGGACACAGTGAGGTGATGTGACCCACCGGCTGTCAGGCTGTGAGTCAGTGCAAGACCCAGAAATAGAGGCTATAGGTCTCCAGATGCCTGGTTTCATAATCTAGCTACTTGACCATAAATTATCGTCTCTGGGACAATTCCGAAGAGGTGAAGTTGCTGCAACTCCTGTTGGTGCCAGTAATTTTTGTAGATGTTTGGTTGGTTGATCCTTCATTTAATGACCAGCTGGAATCACAGGAGAATTTGTACTGACTCACTGGTGAAGTGCAATTGATTCCGCAGCTTTATTTTGTTTCACTTAAACTTTTTATGCAAAGGAGATCCCACCAGTAGCACTGTCAATGTGCTTCAAGGATGCCCAGTAGGACGCAGAAGCCAGCAGTGGATCTGAGCAGTTCCATGTTATGTAAAGCTGACAGAGGCCTGCACTCAAAACGTAAATGGTGAACATGGGAAAATTTGGATTCAGATTGACACATGGCTGCTTTGACCTGTCTCTGATTGATGTATTTTTAGTTAGGCATCCAAAAGCTTTGCCTCATTCGTTTGACATTAGCGCTTTACAGCAGGGCACGAAGAACGAGAGAAGGGTCAGACCCTTGTCTCTCTTGTGCATCAGGCTCCTTGGAAATAGAGTGCACTCTTATTTCAGTCTTGAGCATCATGATTTCTTGTCCTCTCATGGCACAAGAGTTTGGAGAAGAAAATTAAAATTCATCTTTAAAACAAAAAAGGAAAAAAAAGAAAAGAAAAAGGAAAAAAGTTTCCTTAAAAATTTCTACTGTGATTTCTTTTGATATGAATAGATCTTATCTGTACTCTTAATGTTGCAGATTTACACTACCACATATCTGTAATTGGTTTCAATACAATTTAGCTGTCTAATCTGCTGCTGTGCCTGATTTATTCTCAGATTAATGATAGCGCAAACCTACTATTTTTATCTTGAAATGCATACATAGAACGGAGGCTGGGGGACACCCTCCCATCACGTGTAATGCAGTTTAATTTACCCAGTTGAAATGTGTGTTAAAGTGGGTGGTATTTTTTTCTGTTTTATTTCTTTCTGACTTGTCAGGGATGAAAGCTAGAAAATGTCTTCCTGGTAGTTTTCTAAATCTTGCACTGTGAGAGATAATATATTGAAATGGTGTTTCCTGTCAGAATTATTTAATCTTTTAGGGCAGGGCAATATTCTTTGCTTTCATTCCTACCTCCTGTTTTGCTCCGTAATTTGTGTCTTATCTTGTGGCTTAAATATAAGGGTAATGGACACTTATGAAATGATGGTAGAAACAAGAATTTTTTCAGAACTGTAATGGTTGTTGTTTGCACAGTATCTATGTCTGAATTCTTCCTTTTCCTAAGGATTCTTTCTGTTACTGTGAATTTCAAATAAACTTGTTAATTTAACTTGCGTTTTATTCATTTATTTTTTCCTCTAAAGCTCTATATCTGTGATTAAATCCTTGTAGCTAGCTATGAATTTCCCCACTTCCTGCTTACCTCATCCTTGTTTTACCACTTGTTTTTTGTGGTGGTAGGCAGCCAGTGAGCGTCAGGCATATTTGTCTTCAGAATTGCCATCCTCTTACCAGCTCCCTTGCCTCCGCTTACCTTGTTATTGCTATGGCTTTTGTGCTCACCTTTATTTCTCTTTAAACAACTGGTTATTTACTTGATCTATGGTCCTTGCATAATTATAATTGTGTATTTCTATGGTCATCAGTATTAGAGTCCCTTCATATGGTTTATTTAAGATCAGGAAAAAAGAGGGAGAGGGGGAGGGGGAAAATCACTGTTCCTGAATCATATGTCCATTTTTCTGTCTGTTGTGGTATGGGAGACAGAGGATGATCCAGCAGTTTTTTTCACTTGCGAACATATTTTTTTATTACATTTTGCAGGCATGTAAGCTTGTATGGATTGAAACTCCTTGAAAAGTGTTCTTCCTCATTCTAGGTATTTATATTTCAAAAATCTACATTAGAATTTTTCTGTGCCTAATAGAATGATTTATCAATTTAATACCATACTGATTATGCACACTAAATGGAATGCAAGACACGTCAATCTCTCTTTTAGTCTGATTGCAATGGGAAGAAACGTTTTCATGAGAGAGTCGGTATTAATAGATGATAAGGACATAATGCAGAGTTCAGTTATTTTTAACTTTTCTTTTAACAAGCTGCTCTGCAGAGCACATGGAATAAAATCATGACTGAAGATTAAAGTTGGTCAGATATATCGTGATCTCTCTGTGGAGAAACAACCATGTCTGTTTGCCATCTTGAGAGAAAATCTGTATTTCATCCCTTAATTGGTGTATCCAAGCAACCATCTAATTGCCCTGTCCCTTTTGGTGGGGGTAAGGGCGGGGTTGGTATTTTTTTTTGTTGTTCTCTTCCTTTCATTGGTAACTAGGGGTAAGTCATCCTTGGGAAGTGAAGAACTGAGATTTTTACATTAAAGATAATGTCTAAACCATGTCAACCTCCAAGGGGAGGTGGGGGGAATCCTTTGGCTCCCCCCTGGTGCTCCTTGCCTGATTGCCTCTGTCTGCCTGTGACTGGCCTCACTGGAGAGAGCTCGTACAGCCCTGGAGACTGCATGGAAGTGGGTGGCTGATTCTCTTGCAAGCATTAATAGAAAAGAGAATCCTGGTGCAGGGTTCTTTTCTGTTTCTTTGCTTGCCTCTGATTTCAGTTGACAAACTTGCCTGTTGTATGGCATGGGAAAGAAGTCTATGTAGGGCATGCAAGCAGTCCCTACAACCCTGGGACATGCAAGTGATTATATTGCTTGTTAGCACAATAATTATGTGGCTGTGAGGTGCGCAAGGACGTGGGAGGACATGGTGCTGACAGAGAGAAAGGGGAGCAATGCTCTGCTTGTGCTAATCAGGGAAGCTGGAAATCCCTCGCGCTCTATTACTGGGGTCAGTATCTTGCGGTAGTGAAGCGACTGGGGAGTGATTGCTCTCATATTTCAGCATCTCTAAGAGTGACATTAGAGGTGAATCCGATGTCATAGACAAACTCTCTTCAAGTTAATGCTCATGCAGAGGGAAATATTTGGGGCTTGAATAAGTTTCCATGTCTCCTAATATGTGACCTCTGCCAGAAATAAAGCCTAGTGGTTCCTTCCAGTCCTACAAAGGTAAGAACTTGCAATTGTTTTCTTTTTCTCATGGTATTATTTGGATGACACCTCAGCATTGCTCCACCTTTTGTGTATGTGAAGGTCTGGTCATCAAATTCCAAGGGATTTTGACTCACACCTAGCCCTAGTCCCCTAATTCCTGTACTTAAAAGTGACTGTGATAGTGATAGACTGGATAAGGAATTTAATTGCGTCTTTTAAAAGTGCCTTTCCAGTGATGTAATTTTTTTTCTACAGCATTTATGGTGCTACTCTAAAATGGCACAATCTTTTGTAGTTCTTCTTAAAATGAATGTGTGCCAAATCAATACTTGTTTACATCCTTGGATGAAATCTTCAAAAGCATCTTGGCAATTATTTGAAAAGGAAGAGATGAATCTGAAGAGAGTTTTAATTTAATATTTAATTTCATTAAGGACCTTGGAGCACAAAGTAAGAGAGCATTATTTATAACACAAAGCTTTGAGTGCTCCTCAGTAGAGAGGAGGATCAGAATAACATATAGCAGAATAGGGTCACCTAGAGGAGACAGTAATAGAAGTATAATGATATTCACTAGGGCAAGGTCCCAAGGTTGTGTTGTTCCTGTTATTAGTCTTTAAGGACAAAAATATCTGCGGGAGGAGAAGGACTTAAGAAGTATGAGGCAATGATAGAATGAATGAGAAACCAAATGATATGGTAAAGAAAAAGGCAAGTGTAGTTTTAGTGTGTATCAGGTGAGGAGCTTCTAGTGAAGGCTGGGAACTCTTAAGGCTGTAGTAAAGAAACTGGTGAGGCTCCATCAGGAATTTTGGGTGTGTTTCTGTCACACATTGCTCAATTGGAGCTGGAAAGGACTTCTGGGCTGATCTGAGGAATAGAGAGCCTGTTATGAAAGGAAAGTGTTGTGCTTAAGTTGCTGAAATGTAGGTACCAAGATACGGTTTCCAAATAATGGAAAGTGAATGGTACCTAGCATGAAGAACTACTTAAATGTCACAAAAACATTGATGGGACTTTTTAGATAACTTTTCAGGAGAGCTAAGAACAAGAAAATGAAATGAGTCACTTCACATTTTGAAAATTTTGTCAGCAGTGGTCCACTGTGCCTGCTATTTTGTCTCTGATAGGAAGCGATATTCAGGGAAAACAAGTGAACCTCATCACTTTGTGGTCCATTTTCTGTACTATTCCACCACCCCCAGTAATTGTTCTAATAGCTATGGACTAGATGTTAGAGGTTCTTTCTAGTTTGCCCTGTATTCCTATGAATTAGTAAGCTAGGTATTCTTTTTTCAAAAGTTATATGCATTTAAATGTAGAATTCAAAACTATTTTGACACTTTAAAAGCTTCTTTAAATAATCTGGGCTTCTGTCATATAAAATGAACACATTTTAAATAGCCTGAAAATCACATATCAAGGCATCTGTTCTGTCTTGGCCTGAAGCCTTCTATGGTGGTTAGTGCTGGAGATTCACTCAAGTGGTATGTATATAGTAATTTGTAAGTCTGCTAGGTGTTTATAGCTGTGCCTCTGTGCTTGCTTAGAAACACACTGGTCAAAAAAGAATTGAGCAGCCTAGCTCATAATCCTCGCATGGGTAGTTCAGGGTCCAAAAGAATGAGGACCCTTATCCAGCTGGAGCACATAGGTATTCTTCAGTCATTTCATGTGCAAATGGGAATAGACTCCTCACCACATGAAGCTGATGGTTTCATATACACTGAAAAGTGATCTGGGGATTAGGTCAACTCATCTCTCTGCAGTATCCTTTTGGTTGGAGTTCTCAGTCTGGCATTTGGAGACACGTTATATGCTGGTCCTCTGTCTTAAAAAGACCAGATGGGAAAAAATAAGTAGTCTTCTGCTGAAGGGCTGAGAAAGGGCCAGACCCAGGATCAATCAGCAGATCTACCTCTCTGGTCTAGAGTCCTCCTGCTGTGAAGACCCCATAATCTTCTTGTGATAGTTACAATTTTAAAAGGAAACTGTGTACTATTTTTCTCCTTTGAGACACAGGCAGAATGGGAAGTTTGTGTGTGAATGCTCTGAAGAGGAGAAGGGACGTGTATCATTGTTCCTGAGCACATGTAACCGTAACCACTGTTGATGGGAATAAATGGACTTCTCTGTGCATGAGCTATGAAACTGGGCTTTTGGCCAGCCTTGGAGAAATGTCTACATTCAGGTGCCTGTCTTCTGAAGTTGCATTTAAACAGTGGTTTTAAACTGTTGGTTTATGTAAAACTTCAAACGGAAGTGTGAAAGTTCAGGCTCTGCCTCAAGACTGTTACAAGTCTTTTATTTTTCTCCAGAAAAATTGATCAGTTCCTTCTTCCAGCTGGCCACTGAAAGTAAGAAGGCACGTTACAAAAATCTTCCATCATGTCCAATAGAAAATGCTTTAAAAATCAAAATGATAAACTATTAAATTCTCATAAATTCATTTTAAGCTGTTGAAAATAAAGACAATTTTTGGCAGCTGCACATTTTGTCATCTTCAGAAACATTTTTTTTTTCTCTACATGGAGTGTGGGGCTAGTATTGCTTCACAGTTCTCCACATTGTGACTCCATACCTTTCACATCTATAGCTCCACTTGGTGAGCGCACGCTCCATATGTGATGGAGCGCACGCTTATAGCCCCATATGGTGATGGCACACCACTAAAGGTAGCATCCAACCACCGTGTACAGAGGAGTGAAGCCAGCATGGGAGCAGAGGTGGGATGGGATGACTAGTTGATAAGCCCAGATCATGCTTCTGCGACTCAGCCATAACAGAGGACAGTCTGCTTGGGGAACTTGGGATTCCCCGGTTGCACCTGCTGGTCTGAGTCTCTGGTCCAGAGAAGCAGCCCTGCCTGTTTCCTGCCAGCCTGCCTGGTAACCATGGCTGCGTAAGTCTTTCTGTGCCCAGATATTAATTTCAGCCCAGTACTGCTGAATCTACTGGACTTACTCTCTTCTCAACCCAGATAATTGTACTACTTGTTTGTATGTGTTACTCTGCTGTTATTCTGTATCCCAAACCTACAATTTGACGAGGCTGCCTTAAGCCCCTTACAGGGAGAAATTCAGAATATTTTGTACATCAAGAAGTGGCAGTAACATGCTCTACTGCAGTGAATGGCTGTATTTTTTTCTAAAGGAAACAAATTACAACCTATATAATTTAATTTTTACTTTGTCAAAATTTAATTTTCTTTTTTGTTACTTATTGACGATTTTAAAATAACATCATCAAATCATATTTGTTTCACTAAAATCTTTGAGCAGTAACTTTTCTGGTTTTTGTTAGGTTCATTTACAATTTCTGTTCAAGAAGTATTTGAGCTTCAATTCAGACTGGAATCTCTGTAACAAGATGCAAGAAAAACTGTATTTTTCAATTTATTGTACTAGTCTAGTTTCTGGAAAAAAATACACTGTATTCAGTAGGAACTTAAGGAAATGTAACAGTGCTATGATGGAAGCATCCAGCAAAAGACCACAAATCTCTTCTGTAATATAAAATGAACTGGTTGCTTGGCTATCAGATCCTTTTCTGGCTTTGAAAAGCAGTCTTCTGACTCACATTAGATCTGTCTTGGGGTTAAGTCCTCAGCCAATATAAATGTCAGAGCTTTGTTACAGCCTCAGATAATATTAGAACTAAAACTGAAATTGGAAATCCACTAACTGAGGATTTTCTTTCCTTCTCTTCTTCCCTTAGTGATTCATTTATCATGTCAAGCTATTTGGTTATTAATAAAGCTAGAGTTCTTTGTAATTTATTGTTGAAATACTCCTACGGTAAAGCTAATAGACAATTTGGTGCAAGAAGGTCTTTTATTTTTAATGACAGCAATGAAAAGAATAAGGAAAACAGTACAAGGAAAACACTGACAACCTGGAGCAAGCCTGGCAGAAGGCCACCATATGATCAGGGGGCTTTAGCACAGGACATGTGAAGAGAGGCTGAGGGAACTGAATTTGTTGAGCCTTGAGGAAAGAAGACTAAAGGGGAATCTTACTGATTTCTGTCTGCTTAGTCAGTGTAGAGAAGATGGAGCCAGACGCTTCTCAGGTGCATTGTGGTAGGACAGGAGGCAATGGACACAAGTTGGAATTTGCAAAACTTCAATGAAATAGTAGGAATTATTTTTTTTAACCGTGAGTATGGTCAAAAGCTAGAAAAAATTGCCCAGAGAGGGTGTGGAAACTCACGCCTTGGAAACTCCATCCTTAGAGATCCTCAGAACTTGATTGGACAAGGTCCTGAGGATCCTGTGCTAACTTGACTTGGGGGTTGGATGAGAGGACTTCCACAGATCCTTTCCAAAGGTCCTTGCCAACCAAATTAATTATTTATCCTGTTCCTACAAAGGAGACTTGCAGTGACCAGTGCAAGAATTTCTAACCTACCACCACTTTTACTGTCATGAGCAAAATTACAAGCTGTTGTTTGTTTGGGAAACAAGTTCTATTTCTTGATCAATTTTTCCCCTCCAGTAACTTCCCTTGCATGCTGTACTAAAAGAAAATTGAAGCTCTGGAAATTTGATTATAGACTGACTTCTGATAAGATTTCCATGATCTGAACTGTTAAACCTTCCTTCAAGAACTTATGTCAAAACATACTTGTCATAATGATATGTAAGCTATTTATATACTTAATGCTTTGGTTGATTAAACTGAGGTATGTTTCTGTAATCCTAATTTAAACTATACATTTCAAACAGTTGTTACTCAAAACTGTTGTGCTGGGTTGTTGTGGGTTTTTTTTGGTGTTTTCTGTAATTTGTTTTTTCTTTGTAATAGGCTGAGGTTGGGAAAGGGCTATTAATAGTTATTTGTAATTGATTTTTTTTTTATAGGGTACTGATCTGTTACCCAATTGTATTTTTACTTGAACAGGGTTGCTGTCTTGTTTAAACTCCTGCCAACTAGGATGAAGGAAACCTGTCAAACCCAGAAAACTGGTAGCACTAGGGAAGTTCAACTGCAGCTCTACTTTTTGCAGGAGAACTATGCGTTAAGTAGTGAGCAATGATGTATATAAAAGCCTTTCAATTTGTTTTTAACAACTAATTTACTAATCTGCATATTTTCTCATAACACAAAGCAGTGGTTTGTGGCTTTTTAACTTTACAAACCGTTTCTTTCCTCCTGTGAAACAGAAGCGTTCAGTAGAGAAATCCACAGCTTTTCAAAATTACTTTCTTTTTTATCCAGTAAATGGAATTCCTCACCCAGATGGAGAACTGTAGCTTGTTCTCCTGCCAGTTTGACAGAAAACTAATACTGAATACGCCAGCTTTTTCATATTCTTTGTCTCTTCAGATAAAAGAAAACCAAAACTTTTTGTTTTCTCTTTCCTTGTTTAAAAGTGGAGCCTGGCCAACTCGTGTCTGTGAATTGCCATAAATATTGATAAATCCCATGGAAAGTCGTTGTCCTTAATGAGGATTACTGACTTTGCTGTAAATTCAGTGATATCATGAGAGCTTCTGAATAGTCACACATAGAGCAAGCAGAGTAATCCAGCAAGTACCATTGGGTGCAGAAAGCTTTTGAAATTGCTGTGCTACTGTAGATGCGTATCTTGCTAGCTCTGCTCTGTATTTGTGGATAAAGCTGTGCAGATGTTATATGCGAAGTCTGGGTATCTTACAGTTCTGACTGCCTGTTTCCAGCAGCTTTCACTTTGAAGTCTCAGGCTTGTCAGAGTTTTCTCACTCTTTGGACTTTCTATTCAATTATGCCTTCCTTTCTACCTCTTCTTAATAAAAATGTCTGCTCCAACTCTTAAAGCTTCTACTTTTTTTCCCTAAATGCTGGTATATCAGTGGAATATAAAATTGATTTTTGCTCTTGCTGAAATATTACATTCTCCCTTTTTTTTTTTTTCTTTTTTCTTCCCCAGGCTGCTCTTCTGTGCAGATTTTTGGTTCTGATCAGTTTGCTTGGCTTCTTTCCTATTTCTTGCAATGTTCCTGCTTGTTTTCTATAGTGTTTTGAGGGCCTTTCTTATTCCTCTTTGAATCTTTTCCAGTTCAGTTTTTCAGTTCTGCTTTCCAGTTCTTCCTACAAAGGTTACTCTAGACACTGGATGCCTTGATTTGGGTAGTCAGAAGGGAGAGAGTAGAATTAGTTCCTTAGCAGAGAAATATTTTTTTTTAGCGTTTTCTAAGGTTATTGTGTTTCACTGTGAGGTGGATGTAATCTGACATTTTTGATAACAACACAACTGTTTTGTGAGGAATTTGTTGAACCTATATCTACTTGGGCCCAGTAAAATCAGAGCGTGTTGCAGAAGCTGTCAGGAAAGTGAAACAGTGAAAAAACATTTTTTTTTTTTTTTTGCCTTGCAAGAAAAGCATCAGTATGAACAGTTAAACATCAATCTGGACAGTCAAATACTGACAGGCTATCAGAGAAGATGTAAATTTTGGGTTAATGCTGACTTACTTGTGATCTGTAAGTCATCTTTGACAATTTCTATGGAACACTTTTTTCTTCTCACTTGTTGTACCATACCCTTTTTCCTATGCAGAGTGCTTCCTTTACACTAGGAATAGGGCATTTATCCAAAGGAGAGACAGATTTCCATCATATGAGATGGAAATATGATATTAGCCAAGCATATTTCAGTTGCTCCTGACAATCCTTCAAAACATTTTCTTTACCTTTAGTCCATAAACTTCCCTATCATGTTCCAAATAAAACCATGATAAAAAAAGGATCTTCGTGATTGCTCCATTTCACTGCAGAACATTATTGTTCTTTTTACATTATCTTCCATATTAATATTAATAAAATAACAAAAATTACAGAGGAAATACTTCTAATGTGTATCAGTATCTCTGGAAGAAAGGTGCAGAATCCAGTAAAAGTGATGATCGAAAATGAATGCCCAGTTTGTAAGTTTCCATTTTACTTGTGTGAAATCACTTTCAGTGCTAAGGGACAGCCTTCCAACATCTAGTGATCATGACGCTGAGTTAGTTAAGTGGAAGGAGAGGATGGAAATAGAGTCAGTTTCTTGGGGGTTAAGATTTTGGGCATGTAGAACAAAATCAGCAATCCCATCCTATATCTTTCCCTTTACAGTTTATTTCTGGACACTTAGGCCACCTAGATGTAAGGAGGGAAGTGAAGCAATACCAGAGATCAGTCAAAACAGTTCAGTAGTGTGTCTGCCTTTTTCAGGAAGATCAGGGAAGGCTCTGTAAAGTATTTCATAATGTCATTGTTACTACTGCTACTATTCTGCTCTTGGGATTGATGTGGAGCAATAGACTTGTACCCAGAACTGCACTGAATGATGTACGGTTGAGTCTTTGGAAAGGTGCCATCGCTTCTACTTTCTAGGGACTCTCTTATGCTTAGCCAGTGTTTTATCTACTGAAAATGGCATTACAGAGAAGAGAAGTGACACTGAGAGAAAACAGGTCTCTCTTTAGGCACTGAGAGAAAAGTGACATGAGAACAAGGACAACCCTGTGATATGCAGAGACTTTAAATAGCAGATAAAAACTATGAAAGATTACAGGGTTTGTCCTTGACAGCATGGAATTTGGTTGAACTACTCTGGAGAGGAAGTTGAAGTTCATATATGCAGACATACTTGGATGAATGTCTATGATACTACACAAAACTACACTTTTTATAATAGAGGCGGTATTTCATTTGGGAAGGAATTATGGCTCCTAAAAAGAAATGAATCACTGACAAGCAGTTCCAATGTAAATATATTTATAAGGACCTTTGATTTGCCAATTTTGTTATTGGAAGATTAGTTTTTCTTGAATAGTAAATTTAATTTATGAAAGTGTTGTGACATACTATTTCCACACTGAGATATTCATCTTTTCAGGAAAGTGCGTTGAAAAATAAATTGTGGAAAGATTATTTTTTTTTTAATTGCAACTTTTTTGCACTTATTGGGTTCTATCTATCTGAAAATTGGACCCCGTTGCTGGATCATGTTTGCAATTCATAGTGACAAAATGTAAGGAGATGCAACTGCAGAAAGCCATCTTAGGTTTTTTATTTATGGATACCGAGCAATAGGTATCCAGGGGGATTCACTTATGTTTGTTATAAATGCTCATCAACTTCTGTGCCTATTGAAACTAATCCACAAAATGTTCATATCTTCTCACATGTTTCTGTGCTCCTCTTGCTCTCCTAGCTTCTTGCCATAGAGCTGCTTGGAGGTGACTGAAGAGAAGTTTCTTCTTCACAGAAATAAAAATTTTGTCTTAAGTCCAGCAGTTATGGAAGTGAAACCTCTTTCTGAGTACATTCAGAAAAGGTACTACTTTTTTTAAAGCAAAACTTTGTGTGTAGTTCAGCTGATGTTTGGGAACAGAAGGCCACGTTTGTTAGATGGTCCTGAGCACAAGAGTGTGAGACATTGACCTTACAAGGGGCAAACTGTGATTGATTCTTAGAAAGAGGAGTGATGAAGGAAAACTCCCTGCCAGGGCCACACTTGTCCCCTCTGCACTCTTCAAAGGGCTGTCCACAAGCCTGTTACACCTCGCCACTCTTGCAGCATGTATTTGTGCAGTATGTTTGGATGTAGGGAGCATCCTGAGCCAGCAGGGTCCCAGACGTACCTGGAGAGGAGTTGAATAGATACTGATTGAGACAGAGAGCTCTGGCAAGCCCATTGGAGAGGAAATGTTAGTAATAACACCCTCTTTTGCTGGAAACACGTGTTTTGCTGGGTGAGTACCTTATCTTCTACAAAGAGACTGCATCCTTGGGTGCCTGAGGGCGACTTCATCATGTAAGCCTATTCTGTCCAGGCTAAGTCTAAAATGATCCATAGTTGATTTCTGTGAAAGCAAAAATACGCACCACAGTTCTAAGAGAAAAATGAGGCACTGCCACTGCCGGAGGGAAAAATCAGTGCTGAGACAACTTTAAAAGTTAAGCTGGGACACAAAAAGTTTGGGTAAATTGGCAAAGCTGGCAAGGACAAACGGTCAATCTATGTAGTTGTCTGGTGAGGATAAGTAATTTCAAACTGGAGACCTCTTGCATGGTTTTGGGGAGGATGGGGGGTGTTCTCCTCCTTCTCCCTGTCCCACATGGTGGGAAGGTGTGTGTCTTTTCACAGGCAGGATTTACACGGTCTGGGACAGAGATCAGAATCTGGCTCTGGAGCTCTAATCAAATAACAAATAGGGCTTAATGCGGGTCAGCACGTGGGTGTGCCATATACTTAGTTAGACTTCTGTGGTTTCAACCCAAAGCAATGAAATTGATCTCCAACTCAGCATCATGTTTTTATTCTCTCTACAGATTTATTCTAAAAGCAATTCTTTCATTTTTCTAATAGAAAACTTCCTTTATCATCTACACTGTATTTATTCTGCAGTTCCAAGTTGTTCCAGATGTACCTTGGTGTAAATACAAGCAGAACATGACCCGCAAATTGTGACGAACCACATCGACTAAGAATGGCAAGACTCAGCAGTAGAATGAATAGATGCGATCACGCTTTCAGAAAGTGTGGACTTTTTTAAGGTTGAATTTCAAATACAGACTTCAGAGGAGTAGACAGGGTTCCGTGAACTTAATCTTTATCCTTAGAAATTGAGTTACAATTCATAGAAAAATGAACAGCTGGACTGAAGACTATGCAGGGTGTAAAATAAACTGAGTTTTTAACCAGCCCTGATGCACGAATAACAATGACTACTACATTATAACTTCTGTAATGTTAATTGCCTTGAAAAGAGGATAGGAATCTAAATTTACAAATTAAAACTTCCTTCTGTTTGAGAATATATAGAGATATGCAGTGTTAACAACCACATTCTTAGAACTGATTTTTTTGGGCAACAACTGGAATTGTGGATATTTTGTAACATTTTTGACTGCTTTACTTGCTCATTTTATGACACACCTAAGAGTTTCAGATGCTTTGTGGAAGGACAGGTGTAGCTGACATATTTTGAAATTAGCGCTATTATGCGAGGGTTGTGTCGTGGTGTTGGCTGTAAAAAAGGAAAATTTGTAAGAATTAGTTTGCCCTCTTTCCTTGGATATGTCTTACTGATCAGGTTATTGTGAAGGATAAATTTTTTGTCACTGCCTGAGGCTGCTTTCCAGGATTTCTCTGCATGAGATCAGTGCAACTAAAAGATAGTTTTATATTTCCTTAGGGCGTCACGATAGATGCGACTGTTAGAAAGCAAACTGAATTTAAGAACCAATGTGTCAATATACTCAGCTGTAGAAATGGGTACCTAGTTTTTCTTCGGGTGCTACTTCAAATGGACACTCATAGTGCAGTTATCTGGGCTTGTAGACTTTTTATTTGACTTTGCTGTGCATACCTGGGCTCTGCACAGGCATAACATATTCTGCAATTCCTCTCTGCTGTCCTGGACTCAAGACAGAGTGTCCATTTGATACGTTCTGCTTCTGTAAACTTATTAATATTGAATATTTTGTTTCCTTGTGGCTTTTTGCATGTATGTTCTTAAATGTTTCCTTGATTCACATGAATTGACTCACATAGGTGAAAAAAAAAAGCCTTGTCTGATACTTCCTGGAAACATCATTGCCCACAATTGCCATTTCAGTGCTGCGCTGAAATACTTCTTTAAACTTTCCCAAATGCTTTAGGAAATCTATTGGAACAAAGTGGAAATTTTGAAAATTTCCAAAACGTACAAACTTTGCTTTTATTCAAGTTTTGTGATCAAAGTAGATGACAGTGCATTTCTTCAGCAGTCTGCAAGTAAGTTGTACAGTCTACTTATCTTGGTATAATACTTGTTAAGGTTTTGAGGGCAATGCGAAATGTTTAATTATCATCTCTAATAAATTGTTACTAAACAAACTCATGTCCTTAGGTTTTCCAATGGATTCTGGTGCTGCACTCTCCAGGAAGTGGGATCATGCCTTGTGACAAGTAGGAGTGCTGCTTGCTTATATCTAGCTGGCTTGGGAATACCTGGTGGGAATGGGAGCGCTCAGAGAGCTGTCTTCAATACCACCGTCCTGAAGACGGTGAGGAGGGAGGGTCAGCCTGACAATACTGCTCTTGTGTTACAAAACATCTGGTGTATAACATGGTTTGCTGGATCTTTGCTAGCGATGTGGCTGAGCTGTGCTGTGGCAAGATTTACTAAACTGGTGTCTGGTCAACAGATGTTAAACAGCAGCCTCAGCCTTCCAAGCAGCCTTGGCTTCACTAGTGAGGACACGCAGTGTTCGAGATGTTGTTAAGATCAATGATGTTAAGATATATGAAATTGTAAGATTTTCCTGGTATGTGCGTAGCAATATAAACATTTTAAAGCATGCCAGTCTTGATTGCACTTAAGACTTAAGTAATTACATTGTAGCTTTTTACGCTATTTATTTGCTGAATAGTACTTTGTTTAATAACCTGCCAGGACTCTTACAGAAGCAAAATAGAACTAATGAAAATGAGGCAGAGGATTAAACAACTCGGAGACATTGTTAGTTTAAACATGCACTGCATTCACAAGGGAAGATATGATGCCGACTTGTTTTATACAACTTTGTTCCTGCTGTTTCAGTTGTTTGGATAGAACTCAGTTCTCTCCCTCTTGTGCTCAATATATTAAGCACCAAGCAAAAATTGTTCTGTGTTGTTATTTCCACAATCCGGGGAGAAAAAATAGTGAACTGAGGTTTTCTCCGTAACTCATTAAAGTCAGTGAGCAAAAGTTCATTGATAGGTATGGACTACTGAGTGTCACAAGTTGTCTATAATTTCAGTCCTCTGCCTGTTCTCCTTGCCATGTGTGATCAAGCTTTCCTGTTTGTTTGCTTGTTAATTCATTCTGATACTTGCATCTACGGATATCTACCTGCCTACCTATCTATCTTTTGGTCTTCTTTCAAATATGCTTGTGCATCTCTGTGAATAATTTGATGGTTCCTTTAGTTCTTAGTATTTATCCACATTAGGGAAAACCCTGCTAATGCACTTGGCACTTCATTTGTGATCTCCATCAGGTGTCAGATTTTGACCTGACTGTAGGAATTTTTTTTTTTTTTCAGTAGAGAGAGTTGTTTTATACTTATACCAGTAAGGGAATATATTGGAGGCTTAATATTTATATAATATGAAATAAACCTTTCTGAACCTCTCTAAGAGCAGTTATAACTCTATGGGACTTTTCTTTCTCCCAGACAAACTCATCTCCTTGTTAATTAACATTTTAGAGTGAAAAATGTCCAGCATAAATTTCACAAAGTAATCTCTGATTAGACTTCATACAATAGAAAGAACTGCTTTTTCCCAAGGGCTGCATAGTATTTTGGTGCACAGAAATATGCAGCCTGCCCATAACCCTAGCAAAATTCAATTACTCAAGAGAGGTGTAAACCACATTTTATGAAAGCAATAAGACATGACTCTTGATGATTTCTGTGGGAGACTGCTACACAATTTAGAAGCGTTTGCAGCCCTACACTGAAGGTTGAGTGGATTTAACCAGCTGAGAAGCACAGTAATCTCCCAGAAGCATATTACCTAGAATATATTTTTGCTATTAATTTAAAATTGTTTTCAAAAGCAATGGATCGGAATCATCAGAATAGTAATAAATTTAGTCAAATCAATAATGTAATTCTGGTGATTTTTTTACATGGAATATTGATGCAGGCATTACATTACTCACAACACACTTGAGAAATCTCCATTTTAGTTAGCAATTCCGTAACTGTTTATTGGCTATGTGATCTGTCACCTGAAATTTCCACATCTCTCTCCAGTCATGAATGTATGAACTATTCTAGAAGTATCTTGTCTCTCAAATTGAAAAACAAACAAACAACAAAGCTGTCTCAAATAATTATGGGCAAGATTAAATTTAAAAAAAATATAAAGTTGATTGGTGTCTGCCTTCCCTTATGTAGGTCAAATCCTTATGAAATAATTTTAAGAATTTACAGAAGTTATTCTATTCTTAATTTAGCTGTGAGTGAAAGAAGTCTTACTCTAATAAAAAAAATCTTACTCTTCTGCTGCTCTGATACATTCATTGTGAAGGACAGCACTGAAGCAGATACTTTACTAGTGGCATCTAGTGTCTAGAAAAAAAAAATAAAAAGGGAGGTTTTAATTTTCATTCAGATGAGCAGTTCTGAGCTTTTCAACTCAGAATTATGGGATCACTCACGATTTACCTTCATGAGAAGCCTTGTAAATGAAAGCAGAATTTCCAGCAGGCCAATCAATCCAGTCTTTCCTGTTCCTCACACAGCTTTATCCCTCACATATATATACACATTGTGTGCCAAATCTAGGAAGAAGAATTTCTCTTATTAGCATTGCAATGGGATGGAGCTCAGTGCTAAAAATATACCTGGTGTTACAAAATGTTTCTGTAATAATTAGCCTAAAATTATTCATTCATATCATTAAGTTGTATCAGTTATAGACATTAAAAGCCCTGAAGTATAGACATAATTGCACCACCCCCAAAAAATCCCCACCCAAGTGTCTTTTGATAACATAGTATTTGTTGGTCTATAATTTTTCTGTAGTTTTTCTTGCTTTGTAAGGAACTCCATGGTGGCTGCAGCTATCTGGATGTAGTGTGGCGGCTGCTTTCTGGATGTGGTATGTTTGCTGCTAGAACAAAGTGGACTTGTTACTTTTCAAAATAGGACACGGGACCCCACATGCCGAGTTCTACAGCAGCTAACCTTCAGTATGTGGTGCACAAAATGTATCCTAGTAAACAAATGGTGACTGTGTCTGAATATGTAGAGTGTGATTTTATTTTTATTGAAGGAACAGTTTTATTTTCCATTCTAGATTCTTGAACAAGCACCAGAAAAGAACTGACCTACAATGAACTTTGAAAAATGATTACAGCATCCCAGGCTGTGTGAGGAGGAGTGTTGCCAGCAGGTTGAGGGAAGGGAACCTTCCTCTCTGCTCAGCACTGGGGCGGCCATATCTGGAATGTTGGGTCTGGTTCTGGGCTCCTCAGCACAAAAAACAAATGGTCCGACTGGAGCAACTCCCGTGCGGGGCCGTAAAGATGATTCAGAGACTGGAGTATCTTTCTGGAGAGAATGAGAGAGTTGGGGCTGGAAAAAAGAAGGCTCTGGTGGGGGATGTTATTAATGTGTATAAATACCTGATGGGAAGGAACGAAGAGTGAGCCAGGTTCTCCTCAGTGGTGCTCTATGACAGGACAAGAGACAACAGGCACAAAGTAAAAACCATGAAATTCCATATGAAAAAGGCGAAACAAGAAACCACTTTTTTTTTTTTTATTTTTTTTTTTTACTGTGAGGTGGTCTAATGCTAGAACAAGTTGCCCAGAAAGTTTGTGACTTCTCTGTATATGAAGATTTTCAAAACCTGACTGCACATGGTCCTGGGCAACCTGCTGTATGTTACCCTGCTTGAGCAGGGTGTTTGGGCAGGAAGATCTCTAGAGGTCCGTTCCAGCCTCAACAATTCTGCGATTTGAAAGTGGAGACATTGAGCTACTAATATTGTTTTGGAATATGCTTGAGCTCTTTCTTCAAGATTACTTCCTATCCCCTTCATAACATTTTTGTTCTATCATACGAGAGATCTTAGGAACGTTAGTATCTTGCTAATCCTTTAAAGTTCTATGTCAAGTTAGGGAAAAAGTAATATGCTCAGATCAAGAGCACAAGTCTTGATGTTAACGAATTATTCTGTGTTTCCATTGTTTCGCTTGCCAGTAGCTGTCATAATATATTTTTGTCTTCATCGCAAGGGATCCAAAGATAAACTTCTGTGTTTAAAAGCTTGTCTTTTTTTTTTAATCATATCAGCTGATGATAGGATTCCTTCTTCCTCTAGATTTTGCTTTGCTCATTTCCTTAGACTGTCACAATTATGACAGTACAACTGCTCTTTAATGACAAGTATAATATCAAGATTATGCAATATTTTATAATAGCTTGGAGGTTGGCTGAATTTCAGTGAGTGTGTTGATACTTCTTGTTGGTACTTAACCACAGTTTCCTGTTTTGTTGCCTTGAAGTTTTATCAGCAAAGGCAACACACAAGAAGTGTTGCTAATGGGCTCTGTGCCTTTCTGGATGGAAGGTTCCTCACCGTTCAGCTGCCTAATCAACAGGTATTTTTCTGGCACTCATGATCGTTTCTTTCCTGGCAGGTAGCCCTTCTGAGTCCCAAACGTGTCCTGTCCAATTCGAGACAGAATTTAAAACTAAACCAGTTAGCAGTTAGATGTTTTTAATCTATGTAAAATCTATGGTAAATCTATTTTACTACTTGGGAAAAAGTTCCATTTGCTACATACTATCTAGAGCATAAACCAAAAAGGCTAGATGAAAAAGTCATATCCCAGAATAGAAAATAATTGCCAGTTTGTATAATTTGTATGTACAGTAGTTGCTTTTAAAAAAAACCTAAACAACACAACAGCATTTAACTCTTCGGAAGCAAAAGAGCTATAAGTAGGTAAGGAACATGGCCAAATATTCTGAATAAATTAACTTTTTATTTTAATAGCTTTGTAGGATCAATCTTGCATTCCTGAGATTCCCTTTAGTAGTATGTCATCTATCATCTACTTCTATCGGACAGTATCAATCAGAGTATGATTTCTTTTTGTAATTTTTTCTAGCATTGCAAAAGGTTGGAAATAGAAGTTTTCTTAACACAGTGCCTTGAAAGCTTTGAACACTGAGAGCTTGCTTTCAAATTAAAACAAATGTCTGAAACATCAGTTCTTATCTGATGTATTAAATATTCACTCTTTGATTGACATAGTTGTTATAGCGCCTTAGGATGTGGGAGCAATTTATAATCCAACTTGTCAGGCATTAATGATTCTGAATATTTCTAATCTTCACTGCTAATGCTATTACTACTTTTAAACATGTCAGAGTAGATCCCAGACAGAGCTGCGGCTGTCTCATTCATCATATAGATGTTGCCGGCACCGCTTGGTGGATGAGGTCTTGAGATATATCTGGCTTTGTGTTACCTCTGTATTCCCTCAGTTCTTTGAGCCTAGTTGGGTCAGACGAGCTGATATGAATGCAAGAATGGGGTTACCCCAGCTGTGACTGCCTATTGGTGCTTTAAAGTTGTTTCCTCCTGTCAGCTTTTCTGCAACTCTGAATTTAAAGACCAGAACGTGGCCTGGATTTTCTCCCCATTTATTTAAAGAAAATTCTGGTATTTCACGTTCTTCATCTGTTTCTAAACAAAGCAAACCACTGAAATTGATAGGAAAATGAAATTTTAAATGGTTCTCAGTAAGACAGGATATTTATTTCTACATACTAAAATAAAATACACATACACCCCACCCCCCATCCCCAACTTTTTTTAAATTTTAAAAACTAAATCAGACCGTGGGACATAAGAGTGAGTGAGCTAATGCTACACAAGGCCTCCTTTGGCTTTGTAGTCTAAGAAGACGGGAGCTGCAAATAATGTTTTTCTGCAGTCAGGAATTGTATAGGGTTCCCCACTTTAGCAGCGGCTTTTTCCATAAAGTTGCAAGATCCTGATAGCCATTGGGTCTCCTTGTTGCTTTTGTCAAATCTGTTTGCAGTCATCAACTGTCTCAAAAGTTATTCAAGGATTTTCATGAATGCAGAGAGGCAGCGGTGCTTCAGTGTAATCACATTGGCATCATTTCCTTAGCAATCAAGCTCAGATAAATAAATGTTCTTTGTTTGGCAGGTCACTTCAAAATGACAAATCAGTAATTTCCTACAGGAAAATGTGAAAAATTATTGGAGCTGAGGTACGTTTTGCTTTTGATTATTTTGATCAGAGTTGATTAAAAACTGATGAACCTTTTCCTTTGGAGAAGAATGACAGATTTCATTTTTGTTTAAAAATGCTCAGTGACCCAATCTAGCGGATGTTCAACTGGGGAGGATAGGGCAAAGTTTAAGGACATAACATAGCTCACTCATATCTTTAGAGAATAAAAGATACAGGAAGGAGTCAGCATCTGGTACATTTGATGTGTTCAATGCAAGTTGGGCTACAAGCCTTCAAGAATTCACTGTGGGTAACAGACGGACATTGTTGGGGGCAGAGATTAGCTATTCCTTTTCCCCACTCTTTTAAATAGCATGTAGTCCTCTGTATCTGTGAATTTGAACTGAATGTACATGCTATGTATATATATAAATGGGAGGGAGATTCTCATCTGGGGATATCTCTGTGGGTTTTTTGTTCAAACACAGATTTGCACTCAAGTTGTAATAGAATTAAATACTATGCTAAGTAGGTTGTTCATAACTTCTAATTGTACTTTTCTGATTGCTTCTGCAAACATCATTGTAAATTTAAATTTTCTATTGGTTTGCTTGTTTTTTAATTCCGTTCTGCTTGAAACCTGATTATTATGCACAAGTTAGCATGTTGTATGTTTTAGCATACTTTTTTTAAAAGGATTTATATTATACAGAGAGAAATCTGCCACCGTTTTGCCTGTATTTTAAACGGGGACAAAAAATGCGAAACTGTGCTACCAAATAAGTTATTGAACAAAAAGGCGCTATCTTTTCCTTTTTCATGGTTCCAACAGACTATGAACGTCCTCAGGAGACTGAGAACAGACCAGCAGTGAGAGGTAACCCATAAACACTGTAGAGCACTCTTGGGTTGCTCTGTTACTGTGAAATATAATTCAGGAAGGTTTAGTTGACATTTCTAACCTGCTAGTACTGTGTTTTCTTAAAATGCGTAACTGTTTCTCCAGTGACTCTGTGTGCTGGTCAATTGTCATCTACTGGACACAAAAATGTGAATAGAACAAAGGTGTTAAGTGATTCAGTGCAGCTGTATTAGCTCTTACTCCTGTGACTTTAATGTCTTAAACATTATCTTCACCTTTTATCATCAGTATGAGAAAGAAAAAAAAGAGTATTTCCAAAGCAACAAGAAGTAAAAAAGAAAAGACTGTCCTAAAGTGTGATTTTATACCTATCTGTGTGGTTTTCTAACTTCTAATCCTTGCAACTCTTTCATTCCCATCATGTGGGATTAGGTAGGGAAAAAACAATATACACATTGAAATTTGATTTACGGAAATATTTGTGGTTTGGAATATCTCTGCACATAACATTAGGAAGGGAGAACAAAAATGGAGGGCATGGACAGTGATTGCAAGTAGATTGCAAGGGCAGGCACGGTTAGGTCATAAATTATTTTTTCTGTCCCTCTTGGTTTCTAAAGTCCTGTTTTGTCAATTATAAGAAAAATATTTGAGGAAGATTTTGAAATATCAGGATTGGCAGATGGTATGCTAAGGCTCATTGGTACTGGAGTCTGTTTAGCTGTTTCAAGAAAAAGTTCTTTTAATAGCAACAATGTTGGCAAATTACTTGGATATTTAAGGAAACTGTTATTATCACTATTATTATCTTTCACCATGTTTTACACTCAGGTCTGTACTCTATCCTCTGCCCTGTCAACCCTCATCATTCTCCATAGTTGTTCCTGTAACATCCTTGTCTTCACTCTTCTGAAAACACCACTGTTCAAATATTTATCTTACTCAGATAGCCAAAGGAAATGCATTTCTTCAGTGCAAATGGGGACAGGTGAGGTTACAGGTGAGGAACAAAATAATGTATCTCTAGTTTGAATAAACATGTGTCCAAAGGCATTTCTTGGCATCCTGCTTCCAAATCCATGTTTGGATGTGTCTACGTCTCACTGAAAATGAAATAAAAATAAATATTAATTTAGCTGATTGATTTCCAAGACCAGCTGCATTTGACTGATGTTTAAAATCAATCAAAAAATCCTTCAAGCTGAATAGAGATAAAACTTTTTCTCAATGTTATATAGTATGTTTTTGAAAATGTTTTATTATTGCTTGTTTCTTTTAGGAAGTTTTTGAATTCATGAAGTTTTACAATACTTTGGACTGGCCAAGAGCTATTTCAACATTTTTCTCACACACAAAAGAGACACGAGAGATAAATATGAGATTACTTTCACCAGTTCACAGAAAAAGATGCTTGATATTTTTTTTTTTGTTTGGTTGGTTTTTTTTGTTTGGTTGTTTTTGGTTTTTTCCTAGTGAAGTGTAAGGTCATTTGAACCAGAACTATAAATCTAAAGCACTACAGGCTGCTTCTTCAATAAAATCTGTACTGCTCTTGGTAATGTCCGTTCTATTTATGTGATAGTATGTAGGTAAAGTATAATACAATTAACATACACATTCAAAAAGTGGTTTTTTCATATTATTTAACAGCTTCTCTTCCATTGTACTATACTAGAAAAGAACCTTTTACATGCTAGCTGTAAAGTGTGAGCCCAGTGAGCACTAAAGTAAAAGGAGGACAAGGTACAATTATATTAAAAGCCAGTTTTAAGTAGTCTTTATAACAGGATGAGGCTTTCTTTATATAAGTAATTTGGTGTTACAGAATATTTGCACATACTTTTTTCAAATCCACAATCTATTCAGTCTCATGGATATTCTTGGGGTCAGTTTTATTGGTGTTTGATGGCAAAGAACTTTTTGTCAGTTTAAAGCAGGGCAAGGATAAAGGATAAAGCAAGCAGCATCCAAATTCTCTTAGTTTTTGGCAAACTTCTGCAATAAGCTGTTTGCTGGAAGCTTGAGCTAACAAGTTATTGATGTACAATTTGATTTTGCCATCTGTTTATACTCAAAAGCCATGCAATTCATTCAAGAATTAAAGTAAAAAGGGCACATATTAGGCAAGGAATACTTTTCCTTTCTATTTTTTTTTGTAAAATGACATAATGACAGCACTAGACTTCTCATGCCTACTTGGATTAAAAACCTGTAACCCAAGTTTGTCAAAGAAATTCTATTTGTTTATGAAAATGTGTGCACGTATTCTTGTTTGTCTGAATAGAGAGAGACAGCTTTCTCGTTCAGAAGGTCTCCCAACGTGCAACCACAGAAACTTAGCCCAACAGCGTATCAGCATCTTCAAATGCCCTCTGATCCATGCTCTTGTTATTTTGTTCTTGTTCCTTCTGATAGTCACAGGTAGTATTTCTGAGCCTGCGATGGCTATCCACACCTCTTGCTAAGCTCTGCGCAGGTGGGGTCCTGGCATGCTAACTCTTGTTTACAGCTGTCTCAATTTTTCCTTTATTCCTTGTGAGCTTAAGTAGACATGCCTGACTTCAGTTTGGTATGTGGCTGAAAGCAGCCATAGGAATGTCCAGCATAGTGGAATGATTAACTGGAAGAAATTATAATGATAATGTATTCTTTATTACTTTTGTGTATTTTACTCTAAGATGTTAGTAAAGTGTGGTCAGAGAGGAAAGGAAAAAAGTGTGTTCACTATTCCTCTAAAGATGATATTAAATCAATACTCTTCGTTTAAAACCAAATTAATAAAAATGTGTTTGTATAGATTATAGCATATTATAAAACCATTACAATGGATTAATGTGAAATACAAATATACTACTATATCTTGTTTAGTTATCTTTGGGAATTGCAGGCACAGTGGCATAAGCCATTGCTTTGCCTTAATGTTGGATGCTGATTAATGAAAAAACTATATGTTGTGGTATGTATGATCTAAAATCTCGAATAATATTTGGTCTGATTTTCTGAGGGGAAGTTATAGATGAGGCCTCTGCTCATTTTTAGTAAATAACTCTTTCCAAGCAGCCAGCTATTTAAAATTTATGACTTGCATAACTGTCAATATCTGTAGTTATATTTCTGTAGCAAGTAACCTTTAAATCCATGCAACTGGAACTCATAGGCTCAAACTGAAAAGGCTGCTACTGTATTACTCTTGCAGATTATCCAGATAAATTTTCTTTGGCGAATTCTTAACAGTGTTGATCTATGCAGTGAATTTTTTGACATCTCTCTCAAAAGAACATTGATGATTCTGTTTGGAAACAAAGAAGGTGCTTTATTATCTTTTCAGGTATTTATTCCAACGTGTACATCTTCAGAGGTATGTTTTGTGCTGAAGAAAATAAAAGGGTCTTAACACATTGATTGCTTTTTCTTTACAGAACACAGCAGATATCCCTGCAGTCCTGACAGCTGAATGATGATCTGACATTTTTTAAAAAAATAAAAAAATTACTTGAAATAGAGCAGCCTTAAGATCAGAGAGCGTGTCTGTGTAAGACTACAGAATGTACATCTCAGCCAAGAAATGCTTGAATACACCTGGGAAACACAGGCCAATAGGGCTGCTTGGACATACAAGAATGTGTTACATACTGATCCTGTACTGACTTAACAAACCATATAGATTGTGATCCTGTATTGTTGTGTGAACTTATTTTGACGGCTGTCCAGAGGCCCTTCTGTCTGTGAATTGTTCAGTCACTGAAGTTGCTGTGGACTCTGCAGAATACAACACTAAATGATTTTGTGCTTACAGCAGCTTTCAGAATCTCCCATCCCGCTGCTTTGTTCCTGCGCAATTCTGTTCTCCCCATAAATCCTGCAGTAATGTCCTCCCCCTAAAAGTCTTTGTGCTCTTTTTAATCCATATTCTGCAACATAGAATGGCAAGTGAATTCAGCATTATTTATGGCAACCTCTATAGACAGAAACCTAATTTTCTCATGACTTGAAGTACCACACAAATGTTCTTACTTCAAATAAGGGGCAGCTCTGGAATGCCATCTCCCAAGACTGTAGAGAGTTATCAAGTTATATAAAATTATGAAGACTCTGTTCAGATAAACTACCTTTTAACAAAGTGTGTAAAGGAGGGAAGAAGTGCTAGTTCTGACTGACTCACGGAGACTTTGAGTAGTGTGATACAATATCTTGTTGATGTGAATGTGATACAGGTATAAATACAAAGTGATAAAAATACACTGAAAGTGGCTTCTCTGCTGTTCAACTTTCTGCGTGATGTGGCATTCAGTTAGGTTGTTTTGTAAGAAGGAAAACACGTGGAGCTTGGCATCCTGTCTCCCTTGTTCAAACCTTCACAAAGAATAACCTAACCTCCTGCTCCTTTGTTGCACAAGAGATAAGACAGGCCTTGACATCCCTGCATAGAAGGTGACTGACTGTCTGGTGTGCTGTACGCTTCCTAATTAACTGGTTTACAGCTGTCAAAATGATTGTTTCTCCTAATCTGCATGTCTATTCACTACCCAGCTGCAAATTCCCATGGAAAATAATAATCTCTTACTATTCTTCCATTCTTTTAAATGTGTTTGATATTAGCAAGTAAGTTCAAAGGTGACTGGAAAGAGGTGAGTGGGAACAGACTGTATGGACCTTGAATCATTTGCCTTCCACATTTGTATAGAGTTTGACTTGGACAAGACCACTGTCTACATGAGACATTATATGCAAAGACTGCAAAAGTTCTTTTTAGCTGTGATGAGACTATTATGCATTTTTAGCATGGACCACCAGATATTTTTGCAGTAAATTTCTTTATACTTTGTCTTGATCAACTACATCCTCCTTCTATTTTCTGAACTATCACAAGAAGAAAGGTTTATTTTCCTGGCTATCATAGTGAAAAATGACCAGGGCTAAATATGGCTAGCATTTAAAAGATGCATGACTTTGTTTAAAAGATAAGTAATTTCTCTGTATCAAGGAAGTGCTTAATTTCTTCTTCGATTTCAAATGCTTGTGACACTGCCAAGCCTCAAGTGTTCAGACTGAAAATTTCCATGCTGAGTGTCTCTCTCTCAGCATGATTTTTTTAATGATAGTTCATAATTCTGTGATTCCAGAGAAGATGATGCAGGAAAAAATGTCTCAAGCCTGACTAGAGAGATAGGGGAAGCCAAAAGTTTATTTTTTTAACAACTGTAGAGCTTTGAAGCAAGAACTTCAAATCTGGCATAATTGGGATCCTAAATAAGCAAACTATCAATAAGCTTGCAGTTTTAAAAAGAGAATGCTATATTTTTCATAGAGAATATTTGCAATGGACTGAATTGAGATAATTTAGGACAATAAACTAAGAAATAAGATTTACTAAACATCAAAAATAAAGAAGTTATTCATATATATCCTGGCCTTGTTGGTAGTAAATACTGGCTTTCCCTTTAGATTTTTTTTAATCAACATTGCAGTGCAGTGTCTTCAGGGATCAATATCTAGCAACTTTATAACATTATTGATCATGAAATCAGTAAAAAGATTAAGTATTGGAAAACATAAATGTCTCTTATACTGTCTTCCTCTAATCCAGGTAGACTAGCAATCTGCTTAAATTCACTACTGTGTGAAAAGCCAAGAAGAAAAGGTATTTATGGTGAATTTATCAACACATTTATTTGTATGTTGCTGACATGCTCAAATACTCTCATGTTGTGAAAGGTAAAACCAATCTCTTAGGAATAAAGAAAGCCTAGTGGCAAAACAAAATCTGGGAAACTGGCAAATCTTCCTTAAATTGTGCTTATGTGTCATGTAAAAGCACCCTGAAAGTCTCAATCAGTCACACATGCTGTTTGTGTGCACGCATTCTCATGCATCGTTGTTTTTATTGCAGTTACAATACGAGGTGCTGAGAACTCTATTTTATGAGATACCATAATATTAATAAATACGTTCGTGGTAAACTGTAGTTGAAGCCCTTGCCTAGACAATGATGTTCAGTGAAATGGTTCTTTTTGAAGACTGGAGAATGGGCCTCTCTTGGAATAATCATGGAAACTCAACTGTGGATGTTCATCTTTCATCATGTGGCTTTGAAACTGACTATCTATTCAAACGTTTTCCGACAAGGACACATGAACATAGCCAGTCAGAATTTGCTTCAGATCGGTTGAAAGGGATCTTAGCTGTTTGCTTTTAAATGGAAATTAATATACGTTCTCTGTGACTGTAATACAGAAAGTGTTTTTTTCCTGTATGCACTCAGCAAAAGACCGAAAGGAATTTATTACAGTCACCCCACAAGTCTAGTACTTTAATATGGTGCTACTTGAAAACCCAATTGCCTGAAATTCACTGTATAAGTCTACTTCATGCATGTGGGGAGAAAAAAAAAGCCCTTCAGCTAATTCCGTCTGCATATGAAAGGAGAACAGTTGCCGTCGCCATTTAAGGATCAAAATAGTAGTAATTAGGGATGGAAAAAGAGATGTTGTTGGTGTGTTACGGTTTTTGGCCTGTGTGTACCCTGCTCCCCTGGGGCTCAGCTGCCAGCTGTTTGCTGGGGCCCGGGCCCAGCCCCAGCCCCACATAGCCATGGCGGAGCTGGGGGGACATCAGCCCTGCGAGAGCAGAGCCGGGCCGGGCCACCAGGAAGGTAGCCTCGCAGGTGCCAGGGGGGAGATGGCCAAGGGAGGACTGGTAGTAGCTTGGGCAGATGAGAGGCACAGACCGGGATGTGGGCACGGGTCGACGGCAGAGGAGGAATCGGGCTGCGGGCAGGTGGCCCTTCAGCCCTTCCCACTTGCAGGCGTCTGCTGCAGGCTGGGGCCGTGCTGCCCCCCGCTTGCTCCGTGTGTATTAACTGGTGCATAACTCCTTTATACTAACGATTAACTGTAAATAACTGCTTTATATTGCAAAATGAGTATGCTTTGGTTGTCTCTCTGTGTAGCAGGCCCTAGGGGAGCGGCCCGTGGAGGGCTACCCGTGGTGGGGTGGTGGTGGGGGCCTGGCAGGGTGCAGGAGGTGAAAGAGGCGGGGGGTCAGGACTGCTAGTACCCATCGGTAAGGGTTTTCTTCCTGGAACAAGGGAAAAAAAATCATGTTCAGTGTTGTATAATCCTTACTCGTATAGAAGTAATTTAAAATCAGGCAGGTCCCTTCAGCTCAGTAGGAAACGCTGCTCAGATCAGCGCTTGTCGCTCATGGGCAAGCAGCGTGAGGAGCAGCTTGCTCTGGGGGCAGGGGTGCTCTGTAACAATCAAGAATAGCGGGGGTGGAAATGATGTGGAATAAAAACCCAGTTCCCCAATTGACATGTAGCTAATTATTTATTATCAACCACATTCTTACTGTAGAATCAGTCAAGGAATTATCCTACACCATTCCCCCCCCCACCCCAGCACATTCATTGATTGGTTTAGTGTACAAATGAAAGTACTTCTATTAATGGGTGTTTGATTTTTTTTTTTAAATTAAATATTTGATATTAATCATAGCCCCTATTGTTATGCCTATAACTTTTAAACACTGGTAAAGAGCAGAGATAATACTGGGGAGCTCAAAGAACAACTGGCAATAGTGAATCATAAAGTAAGCATGAAAGAGGTAAAAAAATTGCATCAAAATTCAATTTCTGTCTCTAAATACACATATATCTCTCATTATGAAAGCTGACATAAAGTTTCCTGAGAGCTGTGATTCACACTGCCTTTCTTCTCAATTTCCCTGTGATACTGCAGACTGCTGCATTTTGGCAAGGATACACTAGCTTCTAGAAGAAAGGGAATGGGGTAAAATTAAATGGTATTTTCTGTAGTCCACATCAGCACAAGAGCTGAGTCAATGTATTTGTGTTTCGGAACCATTATTGTTTTATTTGGAGCAACACCAGAAAGGCAAACTGCTATTCAAAAAGCAGACACTTCTCAGAAACATTATATTTGAATCAAACATTTTATACATACACACATTTCGTACCCATGTTACAATAAAAGTAGTAGAAAATGTTTAATGATGGGGAAAAATTAATGAGGCATAAAAAGCTTTAATAATTCTTATTGTGTAAAATTATTTTGACCATTTATCTCAATGGATATGCAGTTCACAATGGTAGTAAAAAGAGGGTGAATGTATTTGCATAGAATTTTAAATTGGCTAATAAAGCTTATTTTGTTGCAGGTGAAAGTTACTGAAATTTGCTGCAGCTTTTTTGTACCAGTACGTGCCCAAATAACCTGACGTGCAATGTGAGTTCACATCGTTCTGAACATGTGTGTCATAATATGTCTTGCCTCTGAATTTGAATTTTATGTAGCATAGCTGTGCAATGAATGGGCTCTGTGCATATGTCTTTTCAGATATGTATTTCTTATGTTGCGTAGAAGTCATTGAAAAGTCCTGTTTTCATTTGCCTGTCTTACAGAGTTTTTTCAGAGGGTAATGTTTAAAAATGCCCTTTTCCCCCTCTGGTGTAGCAACACTGAAATCTTGAAAGAATCAAAGCTCATAAGAATGACAAAATCTTAACAATCTTTCCTTCGTCGATATGAAATAATAGGCAAGATATATGCAGAGCTGACTTTGGATGGAATAGACTGTATCTCGTAATAAAATGATTTCTCATGACCTTTTGATTCATAGATTATATTAATTCCTGATGAATAGCATACACCAAGATAGAGTAATCACGGTAACAAAAAGTCTGATGTGAAGATATTTTTGATAGGAAAAAAGGCACAGTTTCTATCTCTAAATGACTCTAGGGGATTGGAAGCCATTGAGTGGGTCATATGGTTCCCTAGGGACATTGGCCAGTAAGAGTGCTGTGGAATCCAAAGAGAAGCTATTGTCTGCCTTATAGGCAGGGTCTCCTCCTATCCATAGCCTTGGGAGAGCAGGATACAGCCTGCTACTTCCACGAGCTGAATCCCTCCTTCAGGATTCCTGCACATGTTGTTACCGGAGGAATATTCTTTAGTGGGTAAGAGAACACACTGTGGGTAGTCGCACAAACTGTCATTCAGAAATAAGCCTTTAAAAAAGGGTTATTGGTTTGGGCAGGTGGATTGTATTAGTTACAGTGTTGGATTTTTGCAAAGGATATAAAAATCACATTATGAAAATGTCTCTTCTTCAATCAAGGACATCTGGCCAAACAGATTCTGGGAAATATTTGTTGTAAAAAGCTATGGTTGCATTCAAGCAGGTATTCAATGAAAGTAAAAATGTGAGCTGCCTGCGATCTACTACCTGAGGACTAACAGAAAATGAAAAAGGTGATGAAGGAGCTAATAATGTGTTAACTAAAGAGAAGATAGATACAGAAATTCCATTAAGTTCCCAGTAAATCAATACAACAATAGCAAGAAGGGGAGGAGGAAAAAGAACAAACACTGTGAGGAAAAAATGGCATTTTTTTTTTTTTATGTAAACAAGGGTGCATAAGAATACCTCCTGGCAAGAGATTATTAGAAAAGGAATGTAGATGTGACATTCACATTGTGAGAAGGTCAGTTTAATCTGAAGAAATACCTAAACATAAAAACAAGAATTTCCACCTACTGGTTTTCCTTTCCTACACACAGGGATGCTGTACTAAGTTTAGGAAATCACAATCTGAATTTTACACACGAGGCACAGAATGGAAAAAAAGGTTTTATCTAAGCCTGTATATTGTTCCTGCAAAGTCACAAATAGAAAAGAGCCAACTAGGTTACGCTCACCTGTCCATATTTATACACAGTTGTTTCCCACATCACCTGCTCTATTTAATGTCTTCAGTTTGTTTTAGCTGACAATCTCAGATACAACATTATGTCTGCCTATGTACTATATTCCAACTCATAAAAAGGTAAAAATTAACTCCCTGTTGTCATAATACAACACAAAAACGTATTTGTTGTACTTTAACCAGTATTACAGAACTACACTTCTAGTTCTAGCTGAATGCTAGGATAATCTCTGGGATATTTAAAGAAAATGGAGCTCAGTACTTTCCTCCTTTTACTGAAGCTGAGTAAACAGCTTCCCTGAGGCCCCTCTGCTAGCAAGTATATCAACTTCTTTTCGTGCTTTGGTTACTCGAATCCTCCTTAATCATTGGGCTTTATAAACTGAAAGTCAGAACCAGGGAGTCACAAACGTTTGCAACTCAAACCATGTTAATAAAAGAAAACTATTTGAAATTCAGGAGAGAGAATCTCGTTACTTTCTTCCCTCCTGAAAAATACTTGGAGCTGCTCGGAACAATCAGAGCTGTTGCTATAATAATAGAATGGTTTTGGCTTGCAGAGACTGAAGTGAAGACTGGAAGCTAGAAGGAGGAGAGGTTTAATCCTATTAGTGTCTGTGATTAATTAGGTTTCTGATAGATTTGGTGATGTTACCCTATAAACAAAAATAAGCAGTAACTGCCCACAGTTGCCATTACATGTAGTTTTAATGTACAATGCTTGTGTTAGTTTTTCCAGTGAAGATCAGTAGGAAAGTTGCCTCTGAATTTCTTGCAGGTAAACGTTACTTAGGATGCATTTTGGAAAACTTTCCTTTTTCTCTTTGCCTGAACGAAGCAAAATTACAAAATCTTTGCAGTGATGAACAGCGATGCCTTTGGGGTTTTAGAAATGAACAAGTGGGATGGAGTCTCCACTAAACTGAACTGCATAGCAGTCAAAGAAAATCAATGGGATGGGTGGATGAGAAAATGCCTTTGTCACACCAGATGTAAATTGTCAGTGAATCCTTACCTATATGTTTCTGTAGGTTTTAGCATACGTACTAGAGCATAGTACCTACCTTATATTTTAGAATTACACTACTGCAGTTAGGTATGCAACATCTTCATGGAATTTGTATGCTTGAGTCTTAGTTTCTCCTTGACTGTTTGTGTAAAAACCCTTCTGCTTTCCATGTGTTTCTTGAGGGCTGTGATAACTGAAAGCTCCTGTTTGTCACGTTCCTTCCTTCCTGCACCCCCATGCTGGCAAAGACATTTACATTAGAGAGGCTTCTTGTGGAGAACTATATCAGTGAAATTTTTTGACTGAGAATACAGTTCATGCTACTACAAGAGCTGTTCTGTGGCAAGTTCATAAATAACTTTTATTACAAATTCAACTTTCAGAGAATGTCATTTGCCAACACATCCTTCAGATCCTGCACACCATGTCAGTTCTAATGAGTTAGAAATAAGTTCACTCTGCATTGGAAATTCATGATGTTTAGAGGCTCAAGCTGGCTCTTTTCTTGCCACTTCTCTTGTTATAACAAACGTTAATGCCAGAGATTTATGCTGAAGTAAGTAGACAAATCTCACTGTTGCAAAGGAATTACCAGGGAATGTAATGCTTTGGCATATTACTGTTAAATTTCAATATTGTACATGCACAGCATGTGGTGCCAGGAGGAAAGGGAGTTGAAACATCTGTATGGAAATCTGAATGCATCTTTTCAGGATGGACTACACCTCCCTGTAGAACATATTGGAAGCAGTACTTAAGATATTTTAGGGTTTTGGGGTTTTTTTTAGAATAACAAAACAAAACAACAAAACCCTACTTGCTGTAAAATTTAATGTAGATGTGATTTGAATGGTACAACCTACCAATTATGAATTGAGTTACTAATTTTCTTAATTGTCTAGAATAAAGAAGGTGAATTTTAAAAACATCGGAAGAAGCTGTTATGTTCTGTTCTTCCTCTTTCTAATTATCTGCTCAGATATCTGCATAGGCACAGGAAAGTTTAATTTTGCAATACTTAAAGAGCTTGCTTGAGATTCAGAAATTTGGGAACTGGGTTAAATTCTTGGCTCACTTGCATTGTAACCTTGAACATATGCAAGACAGAGACACACACTGCTGTCTTTTACTTTGACAGTCCCTACTCCGTATGGTCAACTACCTGTTACCATGTGTTTACACAGTGCAGCTCTGAGCTTGATTGCAACCTGGCGTTACTATTGTTAAAAGAAGTGTGAATGGTTATTGGTGTCTGCTTCTGAGAAGTTGCGGCATAAAGGTGCACCACCAACATATGTTTCTTTCAGCCTAGTTAAATACTTATTTCAAGTCTTGAACCAGTTCAAAGGGTCTGAAGCAACAGAAGGAAATAGGGCTTATGCAAATGAACCAACTTAAAATACATCTATCCCAGCTGCAGTTGTCTATGTGTCTGCCTTACTGCTCCCTATTGGGTTGCTAAGCTTCCACATCCATGCCTTGCCTTGGCTGTCATGTTTCTTCTATCAGGAACAAAAGTTTATTCCTTTACTCATCGCTGTGTAATGACTTCCTTCAGTTCTCAAGTTGGTAGATCTTCAGATCCTTATAAAGAGCTGACTACAGTTTGTTCCTTTTACTGTGGTTGGACAGAAAGTACTGTACAGACAGGGACAGTGCATGACAACTTCCACCCCAGATCACAGAGTGAATCTGCTTTACAGATTTTGCTTTACAAAACAGAAGGCTCCTTCCAACCCAAACCACTCTATGAATCTATGAAATTCTCTGGTTCTTGGAAAATCTTTATTTAATTTTTCTGAAATAAGATTTCAAGGGGGACAGTATAAAGGCTGAGATTACTCAACCAAACCATTTGTTTAGTGAAACATACTTAAAAAGCCCAATTGTCTAATACTCTGGAGTACTTTATTCAAAAGAAGTTAGCAATAAAATTGGCCTCCCAATTCCACATGTTCATGAAAAACTCATGGAAAATATGTATTTTGTTTTATTTTGGAATATTTAGACTTCATCAGCTCTGACCTATTCATTTATATGGATACACTTTAGCTTGAAAACTTTGCACATGATAAATTGCTTAGTTAATATTTTTTTATTTGATAACATATACTGCAAAGCATAATTCTGAATGGATCATGAAGGACTGTGGACTGCAGACTAGCCAGAGATCTGTTAAGTCAGTGTTGTCTCCAGTAGCAGGAAGAAATAATTTCGTGACATTATCTGGGTTTATCGATTAATTTTATTCTACCTCCATTTTTCTCCAAAGTGATACGGAAACAGAAGTGCTTCGTTAATAGTTTCTTAAGTCACTGTTGCGTCTCCAGTGTCATGCACTGAACAAAATATCTGTCCTGTAGGGGCTTTGCCATGTTTGAATATAATTTGACTGTCTTTTGCCTTTCTTTTTTTTTTTTTTACAGAAAACTAAACAAATGAGCAAATAAAACTGCCATGCAATTGGTCTGCAGATATACAACCTGTAAAGTTTGTAAAAGTTAAATAGCTTTATGCAGAAGTTTGTTTTCACCTTTTACTCTTGTATTTCAGAGTCTTTATTTAGCCTTATAAGAGGCAAAAGAATAATTAACCCTGCTGAATTATAAATAACAAACTAATAAGAAAAGTATATGTATTATTAAAACTGATTTTTCGCACTGTATTTTACACACCTTTGAATCCATTTCACCTTATAATTATACAATGCATATTCTCTCCTTGCAAATTTATCTTATCTCCAGTCTTGTATCATGCTATGAATATTATAATTTGGACTAAGGAAGGGGGTGAAGCTTGGGTTTTGAACATAGAGGTCTGGTGCCACAGCAATATCTTAATAGAGCACAGACATGAAATATTTAATTACTGTCAATATTATGAGTATTAATAATTTATGCTGAATCAAGATGTAAATGTTCCAATGCTATAAAGAGAGGGAGAGTCAGACATGAAGGTCTCATTCAGCCATGGAGGAGTTTAGGGCTGAGGTAGCCAAAAGAACAGAACCACACCACTCAGTAGCCTAAAATCTATTAGTAATTTACAAAGTGGGGTGGGTATACCATATGGATAATGGTTTCTGTTCTACACACACAGACACACACCCCAATACACACCCACAAATGCCTCCGGCACAGCAGTAGCAATGACCAGCACCACGGCCTTGGGGAAAGGACACTTGCTCCAGCTGATTGATGACTCTGACTCCTGGCTGGTGGCCGGGCCTTTGTGCACGGTGGATTGGGCTTGGCCTTCTGCTTGCTGTTGGACATCTGCGTTCCCCAGGGACTATTGTTTTCACCAATTATTGCTTTCCAACCTAGGTTGTTGGCATAAGCCTTGTTTGTTACCTCAAGCAAATTTTCTTCTGTTTTGCCATAACTGAAACCAATTAGCTGTTACGATCACTGAACATGCTATTAGCATATAAAATTGTTCATCTACATGTCTTTATTTCTTTGCTGTGCATAGTTAAACCATTAAAAAATGGCAGATTCAGTAAGAGCTTTTGTGAAAGCCTTCCTTGTAACAATTGCCTGAATGTTGCTGTGTTTTACCAGCACATACCAGAATCACCAAATGAGTTAGACCTAGGCAGATACAGTCAAGGTTTTACTTATCCTAGCACTGCTTTTGTGTAGGCTTCATCCCATGACACTGTTCTGCTGCTGTCTTTTTTTTCTTGACTTAAAAACTCCCCAACCCCCGAACTGAAAGGCCCTGAAATTTTTTATGAACCTTTTTCATATTTTGATCAGTTCCATGTATGGTCTCAATAGTCATACAGAAATATAAAGATTTGGATGATGTAAAACCATAAGTAGCAACAACATGGCTGTCTGTCTGTTAGGAAAATGAACGATTTTCTGCATCTAACAAATTTGTAGAGAGCTTAAAGTTATTACCACCAAGCTCTGCTCATCAAAAAAGGTGGGTGGTTTAAGCTGCTAGAACAGAGTTTCTGCTCCTGTCTTCCACAGGCAGAAGAAATTTGGCTAGGAAATTTTAGCTTTTTGGCAGAAACATACTGGTATCCTTTATAGACAGCTGCCCTAGAGTAAAAAATGAAGGTTTTGTAGCTTGAAACTGAGCTAAATGAGGACACATGCCTTTATAAATGCAATACATTCATTATGTTCTAGTTATCGTTGAAAGTGCAACATCTCCCATACAGAAAAAGACGAGGAAATAACAATGAAGGTTGTACACTATTTATGAAATAAATTTAGCCAAACGCATTCTTTCCTTTAAGATCACTTTATAGAGGCATATGCACACACAGACACTCCCCCCATCAAAGTTAAAATATTGGAAAATTTTCCAAATGTTTTTGTTTGTAAGTGTATTTTATATTTTATCAATGACAGATTAGCAGAGGAACAGGTGGTGTACGCATGATTCCATCTGAGGTGCTGACATGTTGACATCAAAATACAGGTTTTTCTAGATGGTGGAGACATTTGAACTTCCATTAGAGTCCATATAATTCCATTCCAAATTACTTCATTACAGTCAGCTGCTCCCTGTTTCAAAGGGAAGATCACCCTTCTCATTTTTGCCCCCACCACTTTCTGCTGTGAATATATATACACACACTATTTTCAGATGCTTAAACTGGGTCCACTCTGTTCCACTCTGGACTGTCAGTCACTTTTTAAATTGTTGGCCACCATATGGGTGTTCATCCTCTTTGTTAAAGGCTTAAAATATCCGGTAGAAAATGGCTGATATATGTGCTTTTGCAGTTTCTTCTTTTAATGGAGAAATTGTGGCAAACTGGCTGAGGTGGCCTTGGAGAATAATATTCCATAGTTGAGTCCTTCTCATGGGGTCTTTTTTCAAGAATCAGCCTGAAGTGATCTGTGTCTTGTCATTTACTGAAGTAAACACAGGGGTAAGTAAGTACACAGGGCTACACACCCACAGTACAGCAAAGCCCAACAAACCTACACACAACTTCCCTGCACAGTTTTGGTAACCCAACCCTATTTTAACCTCCAATTTTCCTCGCACCACAGGAAAAATCATACAATCAGAGAAATATAGAATATCTTGGGCTGGTAGGGATGTTAAAGGTCATGTAGTCCCTGCAATGAGCAGGGACATCTTCAACTAGATCAGGTTGCTCAGAGCCCTGTCCAACCTGACCTTGAATGTTTCCGGTGATGGGGCATCTACCATCTCTCTGAGCAACCTGTTCCAGTGTTTCCCCAGCCTCATTGTAAAAAATTTCTTCCTTATATGTAGTCTGAATCTACCCTCTTTTAGTTTAAAGTCATTATCCCTTGTCTTATCGCAACAGGTCCTGCTAAACTTTGTCCCCATCTTTCCTGTAGGCCCCCATTAAGTACTGCAAGGCTGCAGTAAGGTCCCCCTGGAGCTTTCTCTTCTCCAGTATGAACAACACCAACTCTTCCAGCCTGTGAAGAAAAAACCTCTGTTACCTTAAAATCTGGTTTCTTTTTACCTGAGAGATTTGAATTCATCGAGTTCTCTTATGAAACATGGTTTTTTTTAGAACGTTCCTCTACAGTAACTTCATCTGAAAAGACTCAGGCTTTAAAGGCAAGGAATCAAAGTTTGTTTCCTTTCCAGGAGGAATCAAAGGGTTTTTTTCCTTTCTTGGAGTCCTTTTCTTATAAGTATTCCTGGTGTTCACAGTCTGGAAGGTGTTGCCTGATGCTGGGTTTAGTGTGAGAGATGGTCAGTCCGCACCTGAAAGGTGTGATTCTGTTTTGTAAGTCTAAAGGTTCAGCTTGGGATCATCAGTCTGAGTCAATGAGGTTGGAGCATGAGGGTGATGGAGACTTATTTAGGCCATTCCAAGATTGCTCTGGGGTTTGGAAGGAAAAAAAAGATTTTAAAAAAACATGCATATACAGAAAAAAAGGAGGGAAAAAAAGCAATGGGCACTTGTAAATCTCCAGTATGAAGAAGTTGCGTATAAAACAAAATACGTGATTTTGTAAAGTGATGAAAGGTATAGATTTGATAGAAACTTAATATTTCATTTGTGTTGTTTTTAGTTTCTTTTTACTTTTGATGCATGCCTAGATGCTTGTCCAATGTTAAAAATACAGGCTGTTTTGTGCTAACTCCACAGAAGAGGAGTCATTAATTTCTTGGTTTGTCTGTTTGGTAACTTTTCCAGTAGATTACTGATTTGATCCCTCTAACAGAAATTACAAACAATAAGTCAAATTCAGTTCCATTATTATTAAATGGGAAGACTGTATTCCTACAAAGACAGTGAATTTCTAATTGCATTTTTATGCATACATTTGGTTTTCATTATAACAAATTACTCTTGCCAGAGCTGTTAGAAAAAGCAGAGCAGAAAGCCCTAATTAAAAGGGTAAAACAGAGAGCTTCATTGCAGCCATGTCTAGACATGTTTGATAACAACATAAATATGTGAATGTGTCATGATTTAAAGCATTGTAAAATAAAATAATGCTATTTATCATTCCCTTCCAGAATGAGAAATCCAATTTAATTAAATGTAGATCCTATTTTACTGTACTTCACTGGCTTTGATACTTACTTCAATCACCATGTTTTATTTTGCATCTTGTGTCTTTTGAAAATGTTGTCCTTCAAGAGCACCACATTTATTATAGGAAGCACTTACAGAAAATGATGATTTTTTTTTTTTAATAAATAAACTAGTGAAGTATGACAATTTTCAAAATTATGCTCAGGAAAATAGAGATAAAAGGAATAAAAAAAATTCCTCTGAGTGCAGGTGTTGCTGAATATGGGGCAATCACCTTGATATGCCCGTGGCTTGTCTTTAGTACTTGATTGCAGAAGCTGGCATTACCTGCCTCAGAACAAGAGTAACAACCTAAGAATAAAAATTCCTTGCAGTGGAGTATTACAAAGCTTATTAAGTGTCATTGTTGGCTATGTCGGTCATCAAGATCGAGCATTTTGGTGACAATGGGGCAGGTTACAGGTACTTTCTCAGTTTAGGCCTAGGGTACATGTCCTAATGGTGACCCTATATCCAGCACTTCAGATGCTATGTCTCAAAATGAAGTAAAAACATTTTGAATATTTAAATATATATGATTGTTAGTATATATGATTGCTGCAATACACTGAGCCAAGGAGAGCAAAGAGAGAGAGAAAGAAAGACACGTTTTCTTCTTAGCTGCCAAGCAGATGACAAATATACATGGAAGACATATTACAGTGCAGAATAGCTTAATGCCTTCCTAAAACACTTGACTTGTTAAGTAGAATAAGTCATCCTGTATGACTCCTGTAAACGAATATTTTAAATTATTGCATTTTTAGAAGTGTTTTCAAATCAATATGACCATCATCACCTACCAGAGCAGCTTCATTGCTGACTTAAGTTTCCAGTATACTATTATTTGTGTGCAATGTAGAAGAATCTGTATGATAAAGGGCATGCTATGTCTTCCGACCAAAAGATAGGCTGGAATAATTTTGTATTGATACCTGAAGAGTGAGACTTACATTTCTTGCTAAATTTAATAATCATTTAGGAAGTCAGTTAGTTAATACGGTATCAAAGCAGTATTCATCTGATAATTTTAAGGTTTAGTATTTAATGTTAAAAGGTGAATGTAATCTACTTTGCTTGGGTCTAATGGTTCAGATGAAAATTCCTTTCCTAGCTTTTACTTCTTGCTCTTGTATTTCAATGGCAATTCTATGGTGCATTTGTATATTTTCACTCAAAAGTACTAAAAAAACCCAAACCTTTTCTGGAATATTTATTTAACTAGTACTTGAAAGAGACATTATGACATGTAGGAAGATCATTGCTAGCTTTCTAGATGTATCAAGTATAGGAACAATGTATACTTAGCACACATCTTCTGTCAGGAAGAGATGTTTATTTTGCATTAAACAGGAAAAACTTTACATGACAGTGTTCATAGTAGTATAAATATTTAGTCTCAAAGTCTTCTATTTAGATGCAGACACACACACACATATATACACACACACATTTTGTAACCCATCTTCCACATTTCCTTTGGAGAGCTAGTCTTCTATGGTTTATCCAAACTCAATTTTTGACAGTTTCAGACTTTAATATTCCTTCTGCTCTTGCTTCCAAGGCTGCCGAAGAACATCTCCTTTAGCCTGAATAATAGCCTTCCTGATGTGATGTCACTAATAAAATGAATTTATTTAAGAATAGCGTCCCCCAATAGCACCAGAGCTATAACACCTGAATTATTGGATGCTTTTTTCCAGAACAGTGGATTCACTAGGCAACAATTAGAGGACAAAAAATGTGTTACAGGTAGCCATATTTTAAAGCTAACATTTCTAGCTGGCAGTTTTCAAGAACTCAATCTAAAATTTGACAGTTATGTGCTTTTCTTTCTTGTAAGTAGTATGTACGTATTCCTGATTGTTACAAGAATATTGCAATGCAATCAGTATTAATATGGATTTACCTAGTTCGAGCCAATAGAAATATTCCCAAGGATCTCAGATGACTTTAAGTCAAAGTTATAGTTACTTTATATTTCAGCCAAATTGAATAAAGATCTCTGCAGATTCTTGAATGTGTTGTATCAAGTGTGAATTTATTACAGTGCTCTAAGATAATCTTCCCAGGGAAAAAAAAAAAGAAAAAAAATCCCAACCCCTGAACTGTTGTTTCTAAAGAACTGACAAAAGTTTTGTATAATGTGCTACCTCCTGTGAGTTTTCTGTCCCTGGATGACATTTCCCATAGGGGAATTAAAGCATATGGTACCAAGACTGGAGGCTTAGTAATACCTAACAAAGTCTCTCCTTGATAATGAACGATAATCTGCAAGGCATTTCAGGAGCTTGTATTTGGCATCACAAACACATGCATAAGTGAAATTCTGTTCCATACTGTAACACTTTGAAAGTACCTTGCTTGTTTAAACATAGCATTGGGAGAAACAATCTGTTTCGATAATATCTTAAGCTCTTCAAAAAAGAATCTTCCTGGTTTTAAATTCAGGGTGTTTTTTTAATGATACCTCACTGTTGGGAAATGGGGAGTCTGCTCTGGTGCTTTGTTGCAGAGTTGTTTGGGAAGAGCTGACAGGTAACCTATTTTTCCATTACCAGAAAGCGCTTGAAAAAAAGAGACATACATTTTCATTAGTGCTTAAATAGTAATAATTTCAATGCTGATTTTTTTTTTTCTTAACAACTGTGAACTAAAACCTTTCCAAAACACACAACCCTACATTTTTAGGCTCTTAGTACTCTGCTGCATATGAAGACCCACAGAAAATTTATAAAGCTGCTCACAGAGAAAGAGAAATCCTAGTTTAAATAAAGGTATCACAATGTGGTCCCAACAGTTTCTGACGGATTTTCCCTTTTATGAATTTATTAAATACTTGCAATTGAGTTTCTGCACTATTTCCCTGATTGAAGGAGAACTAGAGGGTGTGTTTGTGGCTGATTGCAATTCCTGATTGATAGGGAGAACGACAGATTGCTATTAATATCAAGTCAACTCTTTTTAAGGAAATATGCCTGACAAATACTGACTGTTCCTATCAAGAGAGTCTCTTGTTTATTGCAAGGCTGATTGCTTTAAAACCCGCACTGAGGAAAATAAAATACAATTTTTGTACTTGCATTATCTTTTATACCTCTTCATTATCTTATCTTATCTTATCTTATCTTATCTTATCTTATCTTATCTTATCTTATCTTATCTTATCTTATCTTATTCATTATCTTATAACCTCTTCAAAAAAATTTAATACAGTGGAGTTAGCAATTTGTGATATAGAGATGACAGAAGACAATGGTATAAGGATAATATATTTTTACTATAATGAAAGTATATTTTAAAAGAAGAGGCACAATGGTTAGAAAATATGAAAGTCTCCTAGCCTGTGCTGCTTAAAACACAATAAGGTTTTGTTTGGTACTGTAGGCTCACATGCTTTTCTGGCCAGAAGAGTCTGATTATTTAATTGATGTTACATAGCGGGACACGCAAGGGGAAAAAAAAAAGGCATTTTCAGCGATGTAAGAGTGAAGCTGGAGATTTCTATATGTTGCTTGCATGTGATTGTATGTGTTATTTATATACAATTCAAAATATTCAGAGAAACTAGCAGTCAGTCCTCCTTCAGCCCTCTATCCCAAGCCACGAAGAAAAGCAAAACCAAGAAGGCTCCTAGTCAGGACATTTACTCAGTCAACATGAATTTTCAAGTAATGTTAAGTTAATGTGTCTGGGTTTTGAGCAACTGGAGTTCATGTATCCAATTTTATTTCTATAGCTACTAAGCTAGGTACTGTTTGATATACAGCTGAGACGTTTATGTATTTTACCCTAGAAGTTATTTTTAGCTTCACTAAACATGAAGAGAATCTCAGTAAAAGCTTAGAAATGTGTGAGACCATGCATTTGGAGGAAGAGCCTGTTTTCAACCCCACAACCAAGGACCAAGACCCCTTTTTACTTTGAGTGGGCAAGGAGGAGCCTGGCCGAGGAAACCCTCTGGTGCAGGGTCCCACATGCCCCAGGGTGCATTGGGGCCACCCCATACCTTCAGCTTTACCTCAGGGTCAGAGAACTGGTTGCAGATCACTGATTTGTGCACAGGGCGATCTGGACACCTGTGTGGTTGCAATTACATGCTGGGTAAGGGTTTGTGGTTGAGCAACATCATAGCGAGGGCAGTGCTTCCCTGGGTAAGGAGAAGAGAGTGCAGGTTCAAGAGACTTTCTAAACCGGTAAAGGGCAAATAGGAATAGGAAATTATATGGGAACAATCTTATTGCATACATAAATGCCGAGAGGCTCAAGAAAAACCTCAGGAATCCCCACACGTGAGGATGGCTTTATCTGACATATGATGACAAAAAACAGGAGGACCCACTGCCAAATATCTAGACAGAAAACCAGCCTCATTTAAATATGTCAGCATGTATTTGTGAATATGGGATGTACATGTTCTGATGAGAAATGTAGATAACAGGTGGCAGTATGTCCAGGAATGAGATCAAACCATCTGGATCCTGGTCTGTCTAGTGCCAGCACTTAATTCTGAGAGTCACTTACTAGTTCTGGTAAAGGTCCCTCAGAGGCCCCGTCTTTGGATTAGAGTGCTGGAGATCCAGCAAAAGTGCATGTGTTTTGGTACTGCTCGCAGGTATAAAAGTTCAGGGGAGACATGTTTCTGTGCCATAACTACCAGGAAAGGTCTTGCTGGAGCAAAAAAGCATAGGATGTATAAATCAGATGTGCTTCTTCCTCACACTCCTTTTCCCACTGGCTCACGTAATGATGAGAGGAACAATTTTATAAGCACTTTAGTTTCAGGTGCCTTGCATACATCTCAGAAGTTATTATAACAAAATAAGAAGTAATAATTTGTTAGGAATACATTTAAGAGCTAGAACTCAAGTGACCCACAAGAGTGTCAAGTCCATGATTGGTTAGAAAGATCTTCCTAAAAATAGCTCGTTCATTCTGACCTGTAGGTGCCTCCTTGGGGTCAAAGGTTCTCGAAAATGAAATGCTTGTTTAACTGCCTTTACATCTTGAGCACAGTTTGGTAACCAGTGTGATTCTTGGAGACCTGAGATTTGTGACATTGGTCCACTTCTCATCTGTCTAATGATATGACCCGTGTTTGTGGGTGTGTGGCGGGGTGTGCTGCCAGCTAAATGTAACCCAGAGTTAACTTTCTGATGTGCAACAGTGTTTTCCTGAGACTCTAATCTGCTGCTTTGGAAGCTGATGTTGTTTTGACAGAGCTGTGCCTGTGAAATACGTTCTTCAGAAAGTTTCTTGTGATACTCACGTGGGTAGTGGCAGCACATAGTGTTTAACCTTGAGCGCTTCCTATTTGCCGAAGTAAATTCCAGTAAGGGCATTTTGGTTTATATCACGTTGATGTAAAGGGCTGAAGGCAGTTCGTGTTTCCAAGCAATTACAAGTCTAGAACAGAACTGGTCAGCAAAATACGTTGGTGGCATTCTTTTGTTAGATGGCTGAAGATCATGAAACTAATAGTTGAGACTCCACGGGACTGGGTGGAGGGGACAGGGAAGGAGAAGAAATGATAATCTGAAATGGATATTCAATTAATTTGAATGAGTAATGCTTATAATATTACTAATGAAAAGAAATAAGAAAATAAGGGAATTTGCCTTTATGTTCGCTACTGTTTTTTTAAGTAAACAAATATGGAGTTAAAACTATGCATTAATTTGATAACGCTAGAAGGAAAAATTGATCTAAAAGCCAAAAACCCCCCCAAACAGTAGTGTTATTCTTCCTGCAAAATGTCACAAAATAACCTATTGCGCTTTGACTAATCATCCATTTGGGAACATTAGCCTGGAGTTTTGCTGTTAAACATAATTGGCTGTCTTTTATCTCCTGTGTTTAGATAACGTGTTTTTATTGATGTTAAATGATCCCTGGGGGATGCTGAGTACCTAAAGCATTAGTGCTCATGAAAAGAAATAGTGAGAATAAACATTTTGATTCAAGTATTACAATGCTGCTGGCTCATGGATATTTTTTTAAGGATGACGTGTGATCCTTTGCTTTTAATTCTATAGCATGCAGGCCCCATAAATCCAAACTAAGAAAAGATATGTGGTGGTTTGTTTTTTTTAAGTGAAAACTTATTTTCCCTTTAACATTCTCTAAATATACTGAATAAACCTTTCCTTAGAAGTTTATTGGGTTTTTTTTTTAATACTTCCTGCAATGTGAGGGCAAGGGGTAGATGTCTTAACAGCTGAGAGGTGAGAGATAAACGCCATTTAATTATGAATTCTGCATCCCAAAGGTGTGTCTATATATACACCATTCACGTTTAGACTGCTTATCCAATGTTTTGTGGGACTATATCTTTCTAGGTAAACTTTGCCATGCGTGAATACGTGTTTTATCTTTGGGAATCCTGGAGAGAAATACGCAGTCTTAAAAAGAAAGAACAAATACGTAGAGAATGGGACTGTCCTTTTTTAACTAATTCAAGACTTTTAGATTTTTTTCCCTTTATTTTATTTTACTGAATGCTGAATAAATGCATAACGAATTGATCTTAAAACTATGGAAGCTCATAGTTACTTACTTCTGTATATGTATATGCATTTTATAAACACACATACTAACTTTATATAAATATAGTTGTTGAAAAAAAAGACAAATACTTCCTTTCTAGACTTTGATATATACCTTCTAGTAACACAATATATTTTATAATAACAGAAAACTTTATTTTTGAATAAATGCAGTCCCTTAGCAATGAGTAAAATGTATTGAAATGCCCAGTGCCTAATCTATAAATAAAATTTTGAAGGCCTCATCAGAACACTTGTATTTAATAAAAGGTGGAAAAGAGTTAATTAAACATACAATGAGATGATATGAAAAAATCCATTGTAGACTTGTAATTATTAACTCCACATCAAAGTGATTTTTTTTTTTGTTTTAGTTCAGAAAAAACTGTCTTATGATAAATATAAGGTAGAGTGTCATTTCCATTCTCGACTGCTCTGATATTCTTGTCTGACCTTGGCTGATGCATAGCTTGTATGCTTCCAAGATTCAGTTCTCAAAAAAGAGACAGAAGATTCTGTTTTTTCTAATTTCCTGGAGCAATTTGAAGCTATATTTCAGCTATTTGATGCATTTGGAGAATCTCAGCTATGAGGACATATTGTAATATTGTTGACCAAACCTGAAAAGAAGAAATTGAAGTGCGAGTATGACAAAAGACAAATGGCAGGTAAAGGGAAAAAATAAAGGAAATAATAGAAAGGTGAAAGACACGGAATGAAAAATGAAAGAAAGAAAGAGAAAAATAAATCTGACGTATAGGATAGAAAACAGTATGTCGTTCATTGTTTTAATTTGTTCATATTAATTTCTATTTCCCAAGTATACATGAGAGTCAAGTTTAAAAAGTTAGCATTTTGGAACTTTTTTTTTGAAGAGACTTAGGGATTTTTTTTTCAAGATGGTTATGGCCTTGGAAGATCTACCAGGCAGGCCAGAATTGCCATGTTTCCATTTTGAGCTGTGGCTGCTAAACTTGCTTCTGTTGCTGATTCCGACTTCTTTGTGAGGATTTCTCTTGCTACTCTGCTGCAGGCCTTTAACAGCATCTGCTGCAGGGTCTTTGCTTTAGAGGTGGGATCACTGCACTGTTAGTGGAAAGCAGTAGAAACAAGATGAAGGTAGGTTTTCCGGGTTTTTTTTTTTTGGTTGGTTGGTGTTATTCCTCTCTCTTCCTGCAATTTCTTGATGCAGCAATCTTGCTTTGCTTGGCATTACCTTTGTAAGTACCACCTGACGTGCTGCTCATGTTTAACATGTCTCATGTGATCTGTGCTTGAACCATCTCCACGTTACATGTTACGCTTTTGTGAGAAGTTTGGGGAAACCGCAAAACGTTAAAATAATATTGAAAGAAATATTAGTCATCTAGTCCAACTCGGGGAGTTGGACTAGATGATCTCTAGAGGTCCCTTCCAACTCTGAAGATTCCGTGATTCCGTGATACTCTTGCTGAAGTTTAGAGCTCAATTATGCCGGTATTTCTTCTCATTTAGGTACGCATGCAGAGATTGTGGTGTCCCAGTGACAAGAAGGACAGAATTTATCCATTTCCTTAATACACAGTTGTTTGCTGCTTCCTGGACTTGATTCATGTGTGAATGAGTTGACAATGTTTTCCACTGACAAAAGCCATTTCAGAATGCATTGGCAAAGGACCAATTCCAGTGACCCTGATTTGCATTACGAGCTTCTCGGAGACCTAGGAAAGTCAATGAAATATTAGCAAAATGCAATCTGGATAGAGTTATGGATGAACATAATGGTGTCATGAGCTGTGCTACACACAGTGTTAATATGTGGCATTTTTTCCTTTATTGAAAATCTGGACCTTAGCTGTTACAAGAGAGAGCACAATAAAAGCATGAGTTAAGGGAGGTACCCTGTGGATGTGAAAGTATTCTCAGCAGATGAAGCAAAAACTGAATCTGTTATGTTTGCTAACCAGTAGGTTGTATTCAGGTTAACTTATTAGTGTCAGTGTTTGAATTCAGTATAAAAACATGTTAACTCTTCATGGTGTCATTATTAGAAAAATAAGTCAAATTCATTTTATTTCTCACTTATAAAAATGCAAGACCAACTTATCTTTGAAAAAAAAAGGAACATGAAAAATCATTTTATTCTACAAAAAGGAAAATTTCAAATTACTTGTGGTATATGGTAATGTTGATGATTCCTTTAAGTGTTTCATAAAATCATTTTATGGTGGATTTAATAATAACCTTCTGCAAAATGTGTGCAAAGGTAAATCGACAGTCCCCACACTCCTCACCCTCACTAGAAACTTCCTACATGGAAGAATCTAGGCTTTCCCTTTCCTCCAGAATAAGTATGCCCCTATGTTTCTTCTGACATTATGGCAAAGCACGGGACAGATACACTTTAGAAGAGCAAAAAAATAATCTTTTGATGTCAAACAGAAGTAAGCAGGCAAAATCTGATTTTGCTGGAAATCATATACAGGCAAAATAGAGCTTAACAGTCTTGCTGCTGCTATACATTATACTTGCTAATCAATAATATCATCAGAGAATTTGAATCTCGCTACCTACAGGGAAGCACTTTGTCATGATAAATTTTATTTAAATCACAGATTTTACTACAGTCCTGATGTTTGTCTCCTTCTTTGATGGCCCTCCCTTTTGTCTGCCCCTGGTCTCCCTTCCTATTTCCATCTCTCCAGCCATTTCTCTTGCTGTTAGTCTGAATGAGCTTCCACTGACATCTGGGGTTTGAATTCTGAAGGAAAGGAAGCAGTGCACAGAAATCTGTGAGACGTGGCAGATGTGATACTTTCTTTCTTCGTATGCCTTCAGTGGCTGTTATTGAGCAGGTTCTATTAGGTCCAGCTTGGCTTCACCTGGAATTGTGCCACAGCACTGAGCTCATCAGTAGGCTCCAGCAGGCATTTGGGGGTGAGGGTCCTGCCTGGCTCCCCTTCTGTTTCACCATGCTGTGCCTGGCTTGTGTAGGCAGGGGGAAGAAAATCAGCAGCACAGATTTTTGTCCTAAGAAACAGCACATCTTCTCAATGAAGTATCATAGAATCATAGAATCATAGAATTGTTAGGGTTGGAAGCGACCTTAAAGATCATCTAGTTCCAATCACCCTGCCATGGGCAGGGACACCTCCCACTAGATCAGGTTGCTCAGAGCCCCATCCAGCCTGGCCTTAAAAACTTCCAGGGATGGGGCTTCCACCACCTCTCTGAGCAACCTGTTCCAGTGCCTCACCACCCTCATAGTGAAGAACTTCTTCCTAACGTCCCGTCTGAATCATCCCATCTCTAGTTTTAATCCATTCCCTCTAGTCCTACCGTTACCCGACATCCTAAAAAGCCCCTCACCAGCTTTCTTGTAGGCCCCCTTAAGACACTGGTAGGCCACTATAAGGTCTCCTCGGAGCCTTCTTTTCTCCAGACTGAACAACCCCAACTCTCTCAGTCTGTCCTCATAGGAGAGGTACTCCAGCCCTCTGATCATCCTCGTGGCCTTTCTCTGGACACATTCCGGCACGTCCATATCTCTCTTGTAGTAGGGGCTCCAGAATTGGACGCAATACTCCAGGTGGGGTCTCACGAGAGTGGAGTAGAGGGGGAGAATCACCTCCCTTGACCTGCTGGTCACGATTCTCCTGATGCAGTGCAGCATATGATTGGCTTTCTGGGCTGTTAGTGCACACTGACGGCTCATGTTGAGCCTCTCATCCACCAGCACCCCCATGTCTTTTTCTTCAGGGCTGCTCTCAAGCCAGTCACTGCCCAGCCTATATCGGTGCTCGGGATTGCCCTGACCCAGATGGAGGACCTTGCACTTGGTCTTGCTGAACTTCATGAGGTTGGCATGGGCCCACCTCTGCAGCCTGTCAAGGTCCCTCTGGATGGCATCTCTTCCCTCCAGTGTGTCAGCTGCCCCACACAGCTTGGTATGGATCTCTTTCCTTCAAAGACTTAGTATCCAGACATTTAGCTTGGAAAAGTGATTACCCCTCAAAGTTTTACACCTCAAAATAGTCATTTGCGTTACCTATTAAACTCTTTGTATGAGTTCTAGATAAAGATGTCTTGTAAATAAGGAGCATAACAACTTTGCATTGCCTGTGGTAACTGGATGGCATATTGATCTGAAGGGATTACTTGAAGTTTTTGGGTTAGATTCATGAGCACTTTGATTTAAACTGGGATGGCAAAGGTATCCTCAGACTTATGAAATAGTTCCTGAATTACAACTTACTGCCAGAGAACTTAATGCAAACAAGCACTGCCTTTTTTTTGTTGATGTGAACTAGTGATTCATATCTGGTCAGGCTGTTTCTGGAACAGGACTGGAAATTTCTAGATGAGAAACAAGGCAGTTGGTTACAGTGGTAACATCATGAATCAACAAGTATAGCGAGTATAGCTCCATAGAAAACTGGGATAAATAACCCAGCCGTGTAAGTCTTGGAAACGCACTAAGGCTGAGTTTTCATTTGTGCATTTATCTTCTTGTCACTGTATTGTATGTTTGGTTTTTGGTTTTCGGTCAACACCTGTGGTGTCCAGTCTGTTAATTTTCTTGGGTGAGTAACAACCTTCCCTTTTCTTCTTGGTCCAACTCTAAAAGATTGCCAGGTTACTGATATGATTCTGCAAAGGCAAATAACCCCACCCCATCTTGTTTCTACTTTGCTAATATGCTAGAAAGTAGCAGCCTGTTCTTGAGAGCCAATGGGGTCTGCTTCACTCAGTGTCTAACTTCTCAGCATTATTTATTAGCAAGTTGTTTGCTTAATGACTGAGAGATTCCAGATCTCTCTTTTTTCTTAAAGACCATTTTGAAGGTACAAATATTTTCCACATCCAGCCAACCTTTGTAATGTTATTTATCAAACACATAGTAAAGTTTGTCAAATAAAATGCAATCAACCCACTCATTCTTTCTGTTCTGTTAATTTCTGAGGCAGCCTGTGTGGACAGGGGTTTCTTGAGACATCGGTGCTCTAGCTGTCAGACAGTCTGCCTGTTCTGGCCTTGCCACGCTTCAGCTCAGCTGACTCAGCCTGCTGTGAATTTTGCCTGTCGAAAGAGATAATAAGGGAAAACAGTTTTGTGCTACTCATCCCTATCCCATTTAGGAACTGCAGTGTATCTTCACCGTGGATAAAGGATCATATATTGGTGAAGTTATCCAGCTCAGTGGCTGGGCAGATTTTTACACTTTTTTATTAGAGTAGTTGGGAGGTTTTTCCTTCACCTCTTTTGAGGACCAGTATAGTATATGGTATAGTATATAGTATATAGTATACTATAACAAATTTATGCACTCTCACATCATGGGATAACTGTAGATAAGTTAAAAGACTAACCAGAAGAAAAAAACCCAACAACTACTGAATCACTGTGTATTCGGTAGTGAAGCAGGAAATGGTAATCCCAACATCTGACAGTGTTGATGTTTTTGGGAGATGATGATTCCAGATTCCAATCAAGAAGCCTCATCCCAAGTCAGTAACAGTAGTGATTCTTAGTACGTTCCTGAATAGTCAGCACTTGCAAAGCAACAAAACCCCCTTTTAATTTGATTTTAAGAAAACATTATTAATAGCTGTCTGGGAATGGAGAGTTATTAGAGAATGTGTGATTTGTCATTTGGATTGCAGCTGCTTTGTTGGTGTAAAACTCTCTTCACAGACCTGTAATTGCATGACCTTAAGTATGCCTAACTTAATTTTAATTTTAAACAAGTTAATTAGATTATTTGATAAATTATGATATGGAGAGAATTTGGCACAGCGTTCAAGAAGAATGGAAGCAAGCCTTGACCTTTACTTCTATCAGTATGTTCTCTGTTTTCTGGTAATGTTTCCTTACACTACAAGCATGAAAAAGCCTTGTTAAATATTTGTGAGGAAGTTTTAAATTCCTTCAGTTTATGGAGTAATAAACAAAAAGCCTACTCTCTATTTAATTTTTCTGATTAAATGTTTAATAACATATGAGTTACACTTATGTCAGCATATGTGATATCCTACATGAACAAAATTAATGCCGTTTATGTATACATGCTGACTCTAAAAGAAGACATTAATGTTCACTCATTGAATGCAGACATTTTGGTAGGGATTTCTATAAGGTCTCATCTCTTTGCATAGTGGAGTGCTCAGTTTATATGCTGTATAGGGATATAATTTTACAAAATGGAAAAGAGCAAAATTATCAGGAAAAAGTATGAAGTCAATTGAAGGAGCACAGAAAGAATCATTCATCAAATATTTCTTTAAAACAACTTTCTCCTGAGGTGAATTGAAAATTTGGCTAGGAAAAGGCAGGCTGCAATAATGCAGCTGTTAAGGCATCAAGCTTGGTCTAATCTTCAAATCTGTTCCTGTAAGTAGGCTACATGAAAAAAGACTCATAATCAAATAAGGAATAATAGGATCTGATAATCTGACTGAATACTTAATTACAGATTCAATATTCAGTTACAGGACATATTCTTTACATTGGTACAACTAGAAGTACATCTGAATACTCTAATGATGAAGATCGCACATATATTTTACCCAGTCTTTACCCATTGGACATCAGCTATTTCTTTTCCGTGTGTTGTTAACTGCCCAGCTCAGATTATCCTGTTTTATCCCTCTGAAATGGTTATTTTGCAAGACCTGGACAGGGGTGTGGATCAAAACATCCATACCTTTTTCAAAAGAAATGGTAGTGGGGAAAAATTGCACACATCAATGAGTTTGAGGCACTGGGACCTGAGAACATAGTTCTTTGCAGTTAAAGTGGTAGAGGTGGTGTTATTGCTTTTATGTATTAGGATCAGGAGACACATAAACTGAATTGCACAAGAATACCTACTCTAATATTTTTAGTAGTTCAGGCCCATAGTACTAAAACATTGACTTCTTGACACTTTCAGATCAAGACAGTGACAGAAGCCCCATAACAGAAATTAATTAGCTGAAAAGTGTATTTTCCCCTGTCCTTTGTGCGTAGTAATCTGAAAAGGGCTATAAAAATGCCTACACATTTATGTAATCCAAGTCTGTTTCTCCACTGATGTAAAAAATAATATTTCCATTGACTTGAGCTGTGGATGGATTTGTCTCACAGCAAAGTACTCTCAGGAAACAGCATCCACAGATAGTCATTTTCACAGGTATCTTTTTAACTTGAGAACTTTAAAATAGTGTTCTGCCTAGGTTTATTTTTGAAGCTGCAGTAGTTGTACATGTGCAATGGAGAGGCAGGTGTACATGCGAATTAAAAAACTTTGTGGGGATTTTGTGTATGCATTTCTTCTTTCTTAAGATTCGCTATTGGAAAATTAGGATTGTTCACAGGAGAAAACCCTTCATGAAAGAAAAATGTCACTATTTTCTTTTATCTTTCCAATTACATTTATGTATTTTCAGATGGTAGCGTAAGTAGTCTGCAGTTTTGAAAAAGGGCTGTAGAACATATAGTACATTGGAAAACAAATAATAAATATCAATTGATTTTTTTTAGTTGCCTGAAGCTACACATTATTAGTTTTCAGAATGTAATCACCTTTTCTTCTCAGCTGCAGAATCAATGTTTAGGATCATCTTTATATATGAAAAGGTTGGAATAGTTTCTCCTCTTAGTAAATGCAAGCATATACTTTTCAATCAATAATATTTTAATTTAAGCATAATAATGTTAAATCTTGGTAACAGACTTAATGGAAGTCTTTTTATTAATATTTATTTCTATCATTGGAACAAGAGGGAAAATGAGCTTTCTGTTAATATGCTTGGAACTAATACTATCTTTGATGATAAGAATCTGAATCAAAATGTGACCTTCCCAATAACAAGAATCCAGACTATTATTTAAGTTTTCTCTGGTGTGTTTTGACTGTAAAGTACTTTTACTTCTGGGCTGTCCTTGAAATTCAAGGAAATTCAAACCTCAAGCTTGTAAACAAATCTTTCATTTTAGGTAGGTTCAGTCTTAGCTAGACCTTGCATTGGTGGTTCTCAAGAAGTAACCTCTCTGTTTCCTGCATTGGAGTTTTTCCTGGACTGTTACAAATTAATCTGTGGTACTCATGGATACAAGGTCACATTAAAATCAAGGAGATGGGAGGATTTCATAAAAAGGAGAAAGACAGTGAAACTACTTGGAATACCATTAATGAAGTTCCAAGCCTGGAAAAAAAACCCGTTTTGAAAGAACTTGACTCTTCAAATATTAAACTTTAGCTACTGAACTTTCTGTATTGGCAGATGAATCCCTATCATTCAGTGAAAATTTGTTTTCAGTGTTTCTCCTCAACCTGAGGCGTCTGGTACTATCTGACTTGGTTGAGCTAGAACACTGTAAGTGCAGTGATTGATTCCACATCCTGCTGTGCTTCCTCCTTGTGACTCCTTGTGAATTTTCTGAAACTTACTGTTATCCAAAACTTGTGTTGCTTTTTTTTCAAGTTTCAAATGCAACAAACCACACAAACCAGAACTTCTTTCCTCCAGAACAAAGACTGGTGACCTGGCGGAAAAATGACTCCTGATTATGCATATTGGTCTTCACAAATAGGCAGCAGGGCTCAAGCTGATGAAGCTTTTTGAACAGTTTCTTCAGTACATAGTTGAAAAGCCTCAGGTGAGGAACAAAATAGTGAGCAGGCCTAAACCCAGGCTGTATTTATTGGCAGCTTCTCTCTCAAGCTCTTTGCTATGTCTAAGTGAGTAAGAAGACGGTATTCTTAGAATCATAGAATGATAGAATGTGTTGGGTTGGAAGGGACCTTTAAAGGTCATCTATTCCAACCCCCCTGCTGTAAGCAGGGACATTTTTAACTAGATCGGGTTGCACAGAGCCTCATCAAGCCTGGCCTTGAATGTCTCCAGGGATGGGGCCTCTACCACCTCTCTGGGCAACCTGTTCCAGTGTTTCACCACCCTCATTGTAAAGAACTTCATCCTAATCTATACCTACCCTGCTCATTGCCCCTCGTCCTATCACTACCATGCCCTTGCAAACAGCCCTTCCCCATCTTTCCTGTAGGCACCCTTCAGGTACTGGAAGGCTGCTATAAGGTCTCCCTGGAGCCTTCTCCTCTCCAGGCTGAACAACCCCAACTCTCTCAGCCTGTCCTCATAGCACAGGTGCTCCAGCCCTCGGATCATCTTTGTGGCCCTCCTCTGGACCCGCTCCAACAGGTCCATGTCCTTCATGTGCTGAGGGCTTCAGAGCTGGACACAGTACTCCAGGTGGGGTCTCACGAGAGCAGAGTAGAGGGGGAGAATCACCTCTCTGGATCTGCTGGCCACGATTCTTTTGATGCAGCCCAGGATGCAACTGGCCTTCTGGGCTGCAAGCATACATTGTTGGCTCATGTCCAGTTTTTCATCCACGAGTACCCCCAAGTCCTTTTCCGCAGGGCTGCTCTCTATCACATCGTCCCCCAGCCTGTATTGATAACGAGGGTTGTCCCAACCCAAGTGTAGGACCTTGCACTTGGCCTTATTTAACTTCATAAGGTTTGCATGGGCCCACCTCTCTAGTTCTTCCAGGTCCCTCTGGATGACATTCCATGCCTCTGGCCTGCCAACTGCACCACTCAGCTTGGTGTCATCTGCAAACTTGCTGAGGGTGCACTTGATCCCACTGTCTGTGTCATTGATGAAGATGATCCCCTGAGGGATACCACTTGTCACCCCTCTCCATCTGGACATCAAGCCATTGACCATCACCCTCTGGATGCCACCATCCAGCCAGTTCCTTATCCACCGAACAGTCCACCCATCAAATCTTAATCTCTCCAATTTAGAGAGAAGGATGTTGTGGGGGACTGTGTCAAATGCCTTGCAGAAGTTCAGATAGATGATATCCATTGCTCTTCCCTTTTCCACTGATGCAGTCACTCCATTGTTGAAAGCCACTAGGTTGGTCAGGCAGGACTTGCCCCTGGTGAAGCCATGCTGGCTGTCTCGAATCACCTCCCTGTCTTCCATGTGCCTTAGTATAGCTTCTAGGAGGATCTGTTCCATGATCTTCCCAGGCACAGAGGTAAGGCCGACAGGGCGGTAGTTCCCAGGGTACTCCTTTCTACCTTTTTTTCTTGCCTCAGGCTTGTGTCATGATGGAGATAATGTGATCACAGGTTTCTTTTCTTCAAGCTCAGACAGTGTAGGAGATAATATGATTACAGGTTTCTTCTCCTCAAGCTCAGACAGCATACGTCTTGAAGTGGTTTACCTAGGAGGTCTCATAAGATTTAAAGAATATTTGCTGCATAAGTTATTGGGACAAGTGACAAGAATAGCTGATAAGTCATTAAAATTGTTAGACATTTTTATTTATGACCACGTCTGTTCTTTGGGAGTAATGTAGCTTAGCAAAAGGAGGGTGGGTGTGTTCTTCAACAGCATCCAAAAATTCGATACTAAATCTTGTTTCTGCTAAGTTGGAGCATTGCTGTTTTGATGGTTCAGCTACTTTCCGTGGTACATTTTTCACTGATTATCTAATTTTCAAAAATTTAGTGATACTAAACGCACTGAAGCTATTTATTCATTGTTTGACATTTGCTGAGTTTGTCGGGTCATATGTACACAGTTATAACTGTTAATAATGAGAATCAACACCCTACCACAGGAAGCACTCATGCAAAATAGTTCTGTTGGGCTTGAATTTGCCAATAATCTGACAAGTTATTAATTAGAGGAGGAACTCTAATAAAATTCTGTCTGGATCTTTTACTGAAGATCAGAAGCAGAAATTAATTTTAAGGTTTTTTTTTTTTCTCTTTCTAGTACTGACACCAAACTAGGTGGGAGTGTTGATCTGCTTGAGGGTAGCAAGGCTCTACAGAGGGACCTGGACAGGCTGGATCGATGGGCCAAGGCCAACTATATGAGGTTTAATAAGGCCAAGTGCTGGGTCCTGCATTTTGGTCACAACAACCCCAAGCAACGCTACAGGCTTGGGGAAGAGTGGCTGGAAAGCTGCCCAGCAGAAAAGGACCTGGGGGTGCTGGTGGACGGCCGGCTTAACATGAGCCAGCAGTGTGCCCAGGTGGCCAAGAAAGCCAATAGCATCCTGGCTTGTATCAGGAATAGCGTGGCCAGCAGGAGCAGGGAAGTGATTGTGCCTCTGTACTCGGCACTGGTGAGGCCTCACCTCGAGTACTGTGTTCAGTTCTGGGCCCCTCTGTACAAGAGGGATATTGACGTGCTGGAGCATGTCCAGAGGAGAGCTACCAGGCTGGTGAGGGGTCTGGAGACCAGGTCATATGAGGAGAGGCTGAGGGAGCTGGGCATGTTTAGCTTGGAGAAGAGGAGGCTGAGGGGAGACCTCATTGCCCTCTACAACTGCCTGAAAGGAGATTGTAGAGAGGTGGGTGTTGGCCTCTTCTCCCAAGTGAATAATGACAGGACCAGAGGAAATGGTCTGAAGTTGCGGCAGGGGAGGTTTAGATTAGAGATTAGGAAGAATTACTTTCCTGAAAGAGTGGTCAGGCACTGGAACAGCCTGCCCAGGGAGGTGGTTGAGTCACCATCCCTAGAGGTGTTTAAGAAACGTCTAGATGTGGCATGTCAGGGCATGCTTTAGTGGCAGAGATTGTAGGTTGTTTGGTTGGACTCGATGATCTCAAAGGTCCTTTCCAACCATGAAGATTCTATGATTCTATGATTCTATGATCTTGTTTCAATTAGTACCAACACTAATTGGACAGATATTGCTAGATTTTCCTCCTTTTACCTATCTTGGCACAGACGTTAGGGACTGGATGCTGTGTCTTTGCAGAATGAATGGGACTGCTTTCCTGTCACAAGGCTAGAAACTGTCCCTGCACATAGTGGGGAAAGCAATAGGGATGCTACAATTCCATTGCTATCTCCTGGAAATATTCTTTGATATCTTCTCAGTCCAGGCTGGCAAGAATGACAAAACAGTTACAGTCAACCACCTGAAACAGGGCATACGTGATGTGCAGCCTTTTAAGAGAGCTAGCTTTGAGTTTCTTTGAGTGAACAAAGTGTTCCATGTTAACTTTGTAGAGCTGATCTTAAGGATCAGTTTAAGTGAGAAATCAAAATGAACCTTGAGGAGGAGGATATAGGAGTGAGCAATATGTGCTCAGGAAAGGCAGAGGCTCATTTTGAACTATCAAACTACTTTCCTTACAGCTATTGGCAATGGCTCTCCACTTATTGCTGAATATTTTCTCTGTGATGCTGCTTTCCTTCTCTATGTGATACTTAATAGGTTTTGAGATTACTTGCCCTTTTAGGGCATTAAGGGGTATAGGCAACCTCAATTTCTTTCTCATAATCTCATACTAAATGGATTTGGAGGTCAGATATTTACCCCGTAATCCAATGTGTTTGTCTCATCCTTTGCTTTGTGTGAGGGTTGTTTTTTTCTGTTGTTCCTTTTCTGGATGTTAAAACCAGGTAGCACAGCTATCACAGATGTGAAGGTCTAAGGAAGACAGCTGCCTTCCAGTGAACTTGTGGATTTTTTTTGAATGTGCACTGTTAGAGTCAAGCTATGCTGCTATAATGATTCAAAAATTTTTATGGGTTTAAAGAAAACTGAAGCCTTGTTGATTGGAGTATATTGCTCCATGTATTACTGTTAAATTCAGAGTTGGAAATATGCAAATACAGGAGCTGTCTTAGACCTAGACTGCGTAAAATACCATCTACTTAAATAAGTGTGTTTATGATTACAGATCTTAGACGGACTGACAGCTCATCAACATAACGACTAATGATAGGATGTTTGAATATTGTAAAATATGACGACGATGAATATGCATTCCAGTTCTTAAGTCAAGTCATCGCAGCCATGTTTTTGCCTCTTTTGCATTTGGGTTTTGCACATACTTAAATGATTGTTTTCCTGTCTGGGAAGCAGATTTTAAAATTACCCACATATGCATTTATAGAAACTGTCTTATAAATTGGTATACTTGAATATGCATACCAGAAATGTCTGTGTACTCATTCAGTGAAGAGTACTTCAGTGAAGTCTTGAGATGCATCTGTTCAACCCTACCTATGAGAAGAAACATTGAATTTTGGAGAAAAATGGTCTTGGAAGTATTAAAGTAAACAAACAAACAAACAAAGCCTTTTAAATGGTAAATAACTACATACCAAAAAGACATTCCAAGAAACTAAGATGTATATTCTGGGAGAAAAAAAAAACAACACAAAAACCCAACAAGGTTGTCTGGTAAAAGTTAGATAACATTAGATAACATTTAGATAACATTTCTGTAACTTTCTAACATATTTTAGCAACAATATGTTGTAGTCATGATGATCAAATCCTATTACAGTAGTAACATGCAGTATTTCTCACAAGATACTTTCATGCACAGTAAGAATGTACTTCGGAGATGCAAAAGGTAGGGTTACTTGAGTAACTTAAGTTGTAAGCTCTATCAACTACAAATATCCAGAGCAGCTCTTCAGATGGAAAGTCATGTGAGATCAAACGTGTACGGTATTGAATACTGTAAACTCCCTGAAGTCATCAGATATCTTTTGCAGAGAATTTCCTTCTAATATTGAAACTATTAAATAATCTTAAAGCTAGTGGATAAAACTTTGCAGCATCAGTCATTAAAATAGATATACCATGAGTATTCAGAATTCTCTGAGTATTCAGTTGTTCAGAATTTAAGATTAAACAGTGAGTGCTATTAGAGTGGAACGTTTAAAATAAAGGGAATGGGTAGAATAACATCTAATCTAAATTCGTTGAATAAGACAGGATGCACTAAATAAATTTGTCTGATTGTTTGGAAGTGTTCATAGATGTGATAATAGAACTTAACGACAACACTGGAGGAAATATCTGCATTACCTTCCTCTCACGAGTGACAACTACACAGTCATATTCTGTCACTTTTAAATGAAACGCTGGCCTCTGTGAACAAACATGAAAAATAATCTCATAATTGCAATAGAGATAATTCCTTCCTTCAACATTTGTTTTTTTAATTTCTTGTCATTCTCTTCTAGGAAATACAAAATATACTAAGGGAGGGGCCAAAGGAGAAGAAAGAAACAATAGAATTACAGTGTAAGAACCAAAATTGTGCATTTTAAAGCAATTCTGTATAGTACATACATTTACTCCACACAATTTAGTGAGTGAAGTATCATAACAAGAAAAATAGATTATTTTTCTGGTTTCATTAATGTTTTTTTAATGTAGATCCAATAACATTCTACTAAAAAGTTTGTTCCCTCAGATAGCTTTGTTTCTTAATACTTTGCAAAAAAGCCCAGAGCCTTGATTATGTCGTGTAAAGGAGAGTTAATTTGAAATCGATATATAGTAAAATATTCCTAGTATGTGTATGCACTCTGTGTATTTTATATTAAAAATTTAAATTGTATAATTTTATATAAAACAATAAGACTGTATAATTGTATAAACATTGAGAAAAATGACATACGGATTGGGTGAAAAACAGAAAAGAAGAAAAAAAACCCACAGAAAACTGAAAATACAAACTCCCCTATCCTTCTTGAAAATAAAGCTTTTTCCTCTCCTAGACAGTAAATGCTTTAAGAGGACCTAGTGCAAATCTTTGAAAAGAGTGCCAGATCAAAGGGGAAAAATCATAGAGTGGAAAATGATAGATCCAAGTGCAGAATTTGGTCCAAATATAACTTAATTTTTTAAAATTGTAGCAACAAACTTATGCAACACTAGGTCGCGAACTTCAAGCTTTCTAGTAATTTCTCTTCTCTGTGCTCTTTACTCTTCTGTTTCATTCTGCTGTCTTGTATTTAGGTTTATAGTACCATGAATAGCCTAGTCTAATGTAGCTGATCTGCGTCAAGGGTTCTTTAGCGTTCCGAATAACACTTCAAACATCAACAAATAATCATCTTCCTAAAATTATAATGAAAAACTATTGTCTCTGTTCTGCTCTTTCACTTAAATTCTGTCATTATCCTATTTGTTCTTTTCATGCCTGCTCCGCTCGTCTGATTTTCTTCTACTTTACTACAAGCTGAAATTGTCACTGTAGTTATAGAATTAGATGTAGTGATATATCAATTGATAGACAATAATACTTTGTAGATCTTCAAGATTTAAAAAATCCTGAATCTCCTTTTGATTTTCATAAAAATCCTTTCAATTTTCTTAGCAGCAAAAGAAAGATCTTTCAAATTACAGAGTGAAATAGGTAGAAAAACATACAAGAAACTGGATCAAAACCAAAGAAATACTAGAAGGGTAAAATCCCATTGCAAATCCTAATTTTAAACAGAATGAAGGGATATCTTGGAAACATGGTGGATAATACTAAATTATACCTTATAACAATTTGATGTAATTTATATCCTTTAACATAAGACTAATTTCAATTCCTGGGGCCAAGAAACAGCACTTGGGGTTGAAGTGCAGTCTTAAACAAGGTGGATTAGTTATTCTATACTACAGATTAATTGTGGATTGAAATTCTTAAAATATTAAGAGTTGCTAAAAGATAGGAACTAGGCTAGGAGTAAAATCTTCTGTGTTTTAAATGAAGTGAACAAATATTGCCAGTCAGGTATCACAAGGATCTAGGCTCAAAACTTAAATTTTCAAAATCTTTCTAACTAGTCTCGTGAATGAGGATCTATTAAGGAAACGTGCTCTGCTGGATCTGATACTTACAAGCAAGGAAGGTCGTGGATGTGAAAGTCAGGTGCAACTTTGGCTGCAGTGACCATAAGCTTATGATCCCAAGAGGAGGGAACACGACAAAAAGCAGTACCACAATGCTGGATTTCAGGAGAGTAGATTTTAATTTCTTCAGAGATCTGCTTGGAAGAAACCAATGGAATATGGTCCTGGAGAGAATAGAGCTCTAGGAGAACTGATTCATATTCAAAGATCACTTCCTTCAAGTTTTAGAAAGGTCCCTCCTTGACAAGCAGAAAATGAAGCAAAGTCAGAAGGAAGGCTTCTTGGATGAGCAAGGAGCTCCTAATTGAACTTAAACATGAAAAGGAACTGTACAGGAGATGGAAGCAAGATCAAGTGACCCAGGAGAAGTACAGAGCTGTCTGATCTTGCAGGGATAAAGTTGAGGACAATCTGCAGGTGAATCTGTCAAGGGATGTGAAAGGCAAAAAGAAAAGATTCTACAGATAAATCAACAGCAAAAGGAAGACTAGGGAAAATGTAGTTCCACTGCTCAATGGGGCGGTAGATCTGGTGACAAATGACACAGAAAAGGCCAAGGTACTCAATGTCTTCTTTACCTTGGTCTTTAGTGGTAAGACTGGCCTTCAGGAATCCCAAGCCCCTGAGACCAGAAAGTCTGGAACAAGGAAGACAACCTTGGTGGAGGAGAACCAAGTTAGGGAGCGCTGAAACAAACTGGACATACATTAATCCATAGGGCCTGATGGGTAGCGCTCATGAGTGCTGAGGGAGCTGGCTGATGTCATTGTGAGGCCACTCTCAATTATCTTTGAAAGGTCATGGTGGTTGGAGCAGTTCCAGGAATGGATGAGAGCAAATGTCACCTGTCTTCAAGAAGGGTAAGAAGAAAGATATAGGGAACTACAGGGTCAGCCTCATCTCAATCCCTGGGAAGGTGAGAGAGCAACTAAGTCTGAAAACAATTTAAAAACAAATGAAGGACAAGCAGATGACTGGGAGTAGTCAGCACACAGATTTATGAAGGGGAAATAATGTTTAACCAACCTTATAGCCTTCTACGATAAGGTGACTGGCTTGGTGGATAAGGGGAGAGCGGTGAATGAGAGGAGAGTAGTGAATGTTATTTAACCTGATTTTAGTAAGGGATTTGAGACTTTCTCCTATAACATCCTCATAGACAAACTAATGAAGTATGGATTAGAAAAGTGGACAGTGACATGGACTGAAAACTGGCTGAACAGACAGGCCCAGAGTGGCACAAATTCTAGTTAGAGACAAGTCATTGGTGGTGCACCCCAGGGGTTGACAGTGGGGCAATACTATTTAGCATCCTCATTAATGACCTGGACAATGGGACAGACCGTACCCTCAACAAGTTCACAGATGATACAAAAGTGGGAGGAGTGGCTAATATATAAGATGGGTGTACTGCCATTCAGAGGAACCTTGACAGGCTGGAGGAATAGTCTGACAGGAACCTCATGAAGTTCAATAAGGGGAAATGCAAATTCCTGCACCTGGGCAGAAGTAAACCCGGGCACCTGTACAGGCTGGGAGCTGATCAATTGGAAAGCAGCTCCCCAGAGAAGGACCTTGGGGCCCTGGTGGACAAAACGCTGACCACGAGCCAGCAATCTGCCCTTTTGGCAAAAAAGGCTAATGGTATCCTGGGCTGTATTAGGAAGGGCATTGCAGAGAGGCGAGTCTCCCTCTCTACTCAACACCGGTGAGGGCACATCTGGAGTATTGTGTTGGGTGCTGGGCTCCCCAGTATAAGAACTCAGACTGACTGGAGTGCATCCAGCACAGGGCCACAGAGGTGGTTAAAGGCATCTTTCATAAGAGGAGAAGCTGAGAGAGCTGGGACTGTTTAACCAGGAGAAGAGAAAGCTCAGAGGGAATCTCATCAATGTATATGAATACCCGATGGAGCGAATGAAGACGAGGGAGCCAGACTCTTCTCAGCAGTGACCAGTGACTAGAAAAACACATGAAAATCCACTGAACACAAGAAATCATTTTTTTATCGTGAGCATGATCAGACACTTGGTTGGCCAGAGGGGTTGTGGAGTCTCAGATCTGTGGTGATACTCAATACCTAACTGAACACAGTCCCTGTTTGAGCCAGCAGGGTTGAATGAGATGAACTTCAGACGTCCTTCCCAACCTCAATGACTCTGTGATACAAGTATGTTGTGAGAGGATAAAGTTCTGTTGTTAAAAGGTTATTCAACATAGTTGAAACTTTCAGAAGGATCTCATGATAGTGAATCACTGGGATAAAATAATGGACACAAGAACTGGAATAATGGACTGGAAAATAATGGGCACAGCTTTGGAAGGGAAGAAACTTCAGTTAGTTACACATATGAAAAAGGTAAGCTCTGAATTAGCTGTTGCCATTTGTAGAGAAGATCTCAGCACTACTGAGGGCAGGAAGCAGCAGTGGTCAAAGCGGTGTATATTGTTGGGGACTGCTGGGAAAGGCCTAGTGAATAAAGCAAAACCCACGTCTCTGCAACAATAAAAACCCATGACATACCCACACCTTGACTCTGTGCAGCTCTGATTTAGTGATCTAAAGAAGCAAATTATACAGGAGAAATACGGAGAAAATGAGCCAGTTAAGTTATCTCTAAAAGGTTGAAGATAACAGAGGTTCTTTCACCCAGTACTTAATTACATTGTGGAATTTACTGTTTTAGAGTCTAGAGGAAATAAAAGTTTATGTGGATTCAAGGAAGATTTGATTAATTCCTACATGATGAGTAATTAATAAAGGATAGATCTAGGCAGCTACTAGGTATATTTACACTTGCCCTTTTTCTGTTTTTTCCTTTACAATTTCTCTCCTCCAAAATCTAAGAACCTGACTACTCTAGGTCTGAATTTCTCAGGTAAAACTCTTTATAAAAATCTTGGGTACCTGGGTTTTTGTTAATGGTATTGGAAATCATAGCTGAGAGGAATGAGTACAGGCTATACGACTATAAGCGTTGCTGAAGTCAAAGTCTTTAAACAGTCACGGCTCAGCTACAAGACATGCTAATGAGTTGGTAGCACTAACAAGTGTACATCTGATAGAGAATATGTTCATGTAGGGGTACAGAGAATCTTATGTGCACTCCACCATTGTTAACTGGCGCTATCAAAACATCTCCAGCAGTTTTGATATTCTTTAAGAATTCTTTCATGTGACAGGCCTCTGCAGTTTCTCTGTGCTGTCAGGGAAATTACCGGGAGGAGCTGTAGGTGTTCTACATCCGTTTAACTACAATGGCAGTTATAATTATAGTGGATTTGCTTAACTCTGATCACAGTAACACAGCTTTCATTTAAGTGAAAAATGAATATTAGTATTTAATAGTTATTTGCAGAGAAATGACATATTTCTATCAAAATGAAACCATCACATTTTGTGAAAGAATCCAACTCAGGTAGCTGGAATAAAAGAAGAATGCACAATGGTATGAGTTTAATGAACACTAATGATTTATAGAGTCTAAATAACGATACTGTTACTAAACTACAGGCAAAATCTGGAACGAAGAGAACTTTTTATATTGCTCTTTTTTATAAAAGCATAAATGAAAGACAGGTAAAAGCTATAAAAAGGCTGGTACAAGTTAGAGCTAAGATGAAATTTGCATTTATGGCAAAAATGGGTTTTGTGATTTAATGAAGTTTAATTTAAAATGAAGATATTTTGGTGTATTTAAGTGGTAGACTCACCCAAATTTGGCAGAACTTGAAAGGCTTACAATGGTGTGGGTGAAGTTTCCATTATTGACATCAGAAAACATTTTTTTTTTCCATAAACCATATTTTGAAAAAAATAACAGTATAAATGCAACACCTATGTGCCTGAGACAAGGATCCCCTAAATATCCAGTGCAATTAAATATTTATGAAGGCATTCATGAGCAACACAGTGTCACTAAGCACTGATCTGTGCTTAATTTTTTCTTTATTTCTAAAAATTGAGCACATGTTGTTTTTCTATATTCATCATAAGGCAGGGTGGGAAATAAAGGTGAAGCAAGACTTGCAGCACTGTATTTTTTTAAATAACAGTTCTGTGACGTTATATCTATACAGCTTGGACACAGAAGTCTGATTTTTTCAACTTCAAAGCATTTCAGTAAAATATACAGCTTGACAACAGGGGCTTGTATCTGTTCTATAAGTATGATAGTTTAACATGAAGCAGCTAGGAATAACATCAACTTTATTATCTTTCTTCACTGCTTAGTACATTTTGTTTTGAAAAATTATGATCAGTTTCCAGTGTGTCAGAAATTCTCATATGACTATTTCTGTATCTAGTTTTTCAAATTGAAGTTTCATCTAGTATGCACTATTACCCCATCTTTAAATTTTACCCTGATCTCTTAACAAAGTGACAAATTATGGGCTTCTCACTCCTTAGTCCAAACAAACAATTTCAATTCTAATACTTTATTCTGTCTGAACTAGAGAAGGAGATCGTGCAAAATGGTTTTTAAACCATTGTTTTTTCTGTCGTCACAGAACAGCACAATTATTTATTGCAAGTACCCAAAATAATTTGGAGCAGCCTCAAAACGCTTCTCTGAAAAAATCGGTCAATTGTGCATTATGAAATACTACATGCCCTGCTTCAGGGAGCGAAATACTTTAACCATAGATGTGATTCAACAGTGAAGCATTCTTCTACATCCTGTCCACTGGAACTAAGATGCTGTGAAATAAAATGACTGCCTCTGTGCGTGAGGAAACACTTAATGTCTGTTTTACTCTTCAGTCCCTGATTTTGTAACATAAAGGCATTAAGTTGCATTTTAGAAACATACCAGCCGTGCACCAAGTAGTTTTTTGTCAAAGGCAAGCAGTGCTGAGGTAATGATACCTCAGTTCACGTGGTGGGTTGAATCCCTTGTCAAGGTACAAGAGGGAGCTGAAACAAAACTTTCATGTGAGGAAACATGAAAACAAGCTGTTGCTCCAAAGCTGTTTGCATTTGAAAGATGCATGCAAGAATTCAGAAGTAATGCTATCTCTGCAATTCAAGATTTGCTGTTACTTGTTTCCTTCTAGCTTTTTGTGCTTTTAATGCAATTGGCTAGTAGTGAATCTGTTGACTTCCTCTTGTGTGAAGCATGTTCAGGTGCTTAAAAGAGGCAGAACAGAAGCAACAATTTACATGATACTTCCACCACAATAAAAATCTGAGTTGATTTTCCACCTCTTTCTTTTGATTTAATGATCTCTGTTACTCCCCTTTGGAGACCTTAAGGATCAAGCAGGTGTTTTAGTAACTTCAGGAAAATATTTTATACAGGGGTTGATCAGCCTGCTTTAGCACTGTACTCCCAATAGAGCTCAGAGTTTGGAACTGCATAAAAAATATGATCTATCTTCCTCTTTTTCAGCACTCCAGTTCTTAGTAATTCCACTAACTACTTTATAAATTAAGAGTCACTATCAAGTATATATTTAAAAATGAATTATCACATACTAGACTCTTTTGTATGTATTACAATCTTCAAAGTAAGAGGGATATAGTAAATATTTTAAAGGTATTTTGTAAATGACACATTTCTGTATTAAAATTGATATCTTTTGTGTAGACCGTATTTGAAGAGATTAATTTGGTTTTGATGATTTTTTGGTCTAATTTATTGATCAGAATACAGATACGATGTAGTAGAAATAAATGTTCTGTATCAGTCCTAAGCAGAATTATGTTATCTTATGCAATCACCTAGTGACACCCTTTTTGTTCAGTAAGTTTTCTTGCAACTGTCTGTTGATAGTCAGTCTCCCTTTTGCTGCTGATGCATGACAGCTGTGTGAAGAGTTCTTTTTTGTAACCTAAGTAGTCTACCTGTTCTTACTAGAGTTTTATGAGCTACTAGATCATACAAAAAGTTCACCATGAAATTAATGCCCCGGTTCCACCAGAAACTTTGCACTTCTGGGAAAACTAGGGAATATTGTAAAAGCTGTGAAGTAGAAAATCATTCACGTTCATTGGCTGAATTCTGCTATGCTTTCATGGAGTGACTGCCATTTGCCATTTAAATATAGACTGATAAATTCTGTTAGGCTGTTCTGATAAGAAAAAGAGCTAATACAGCTACTGTACCTGGCCTATTTAGTGCTGGTTTGGAATACAGGTAACTTCGACCTTAATGATTTAAAAAGACACACAGTCTTAAAGGTTGGTGCTGTATCTCTCTGAGCAAACAAAAATACCATAGTTTCAGTTTTCTTTATCTTTCTTGCTTAGGAAGTAAGTAAACTTAAACAAAAATTATTTTTAAGTGTTGTTACAAATCTAAGTCTTGTTATAAATTGTGGTTTGTTACAAGTTGTATTATAAGTCACTGTTCCAAATCAAAGTCGATGAATGCCAAAAATACGCTTTTAATTGTAACTCGAATTCTTATTTGTCCCTATTGCCTAGACTAGGCATTGATTTCAAGGAAGCTGGCATGGGTCTGAGGGCAAAGTCCTTTCAGAAAATCTTGCAAAATCTCTTTGGAAATTCATCATATTAATAAAATTGGTCTTTTCTTTCAATTCTGGAATGCTATATTAAAAGAATTACAATTCTGTTACACCCAGAAAATCCATTTACATCCATCTTCTGTATTATTATCTCTTCGTCACCTATCTGTAAAGTTCTTTTTCCCTCTTCTGCACCACTTAAATGCTTTAAGCACCTTCTTTTGTTTTTTTTAACCTTCAAACTGCACTGCTTCTATTCTTATGATGGTTTTTAAAGTTTGACATCGTATGAGTCTATTTCGTAACAGGAATAATCTTTCCTAAATGAGCTATCGAAGTGGGATACAGAGGAGTGGTGCTGTGCCCTGACCTTTGAGATGAGGTTGAGAAGTCTGATCTCAAGGCTGCCAGGTGCTACAAAAGCCTGAGTGCAGGGCAGTACTTATCAATGAGGTAATAGGTTATGTGAGTGAAGGGACCCAAGCAATGAAGTAAAATGATCAGAAATCTAGTGGAGGCAAAAGACTGTGGGAGGCAAATAGCTTAGTAGGATATTTGGGTCAATCAAAATTTCTAATGCTCTGATTTTGAAGTACTCCATTTCATAATGAGATGACATGACCTGATACTGAGAGACTTAGTCAATCTATTCCAGTGTAAATGACTTTATCATGTTTCTTTTCATCGCAAGACAGCGGTTCATGCTGACTTCCAATGCTTTGTTCTTTCCTATTTCATCATGGCTTGCTGAGATATAAATCATTTTTTATTGCTGTGCCCACAGGCTATTTACTCTTTCATCATGTTGTTATTAAACTTCAGTCTTGTTTCTTGTATGTTAGCTGTCACCAGGTCATATGTTTATTTGAAAGAAACTTATAAAATGGCCTGAATGGTGGTTCTTCAGAAAACTGATAATGCTTTGTACTTTGGGGGTTCAGGCTTATTTCCAAGTAAATTGTTGTTTGAAAGGGAGTTACCAAAACCAGCTTAGATTAATGGTAGATAATTTATAGTCCACTGGCCAGTTCAAAGCCCACATTTTTATGGGCTATAGTCTATTTTATTTTGGTAATATTACTGCACAACACTAAAGTCTAGGTTAATGTATGCCCCATCTACGTGTTTGAAAACTCTCAGCTCTTAACAAGACCAATTTAACATTCAAAAACTTGAATGTCAAACAAAAGTGCATCATCACTACTGATTCAGATGAGGGAGAGTGAGAGTAGCCTACAATTTTAATGATAAAAAATAGTTTATCATTATGCAGCTTAAATAGGAGGGATGGGAAAATCCTTTATAATATATTTACGTGTAATTACTTAATTTTTTTAAAAATATATAGAAAATTTTATGCCTATGTGCCCATATGTAGATATTGGTGCCTGTTCCTGTATAGATCGTGTTTGATTTTTTATTCTGAGCCACAGTGGTTGATGAGTTAGAAAATTCATCTGCTGGATTCAAAGATCCCTATTTTCTCACTGTAGTTCCTCAAGCCCAAGTACTTCTTGATGCAGGCCCTCTGTTAGCTCTGGTTCAAGGTCCTCTGGCCTCCTCCAGTCTTCTAAGGCTGACTTCTATCTTATGACCCCCAGATTTCATGTGCTGATTCAATGAGTTCAAAGTTAAGACCTTCCCCCAGGCTCCCGACCAAAAAACAAGCAAAAAACCCAAACAAAATAACCCCCGCCTTATTGGCCTTTCTAACTTGAGACTTCAAAAAAATCTTGTCTATTGCAAATTGGACGTCACATTTCTGGACTGTTTTCTGTTACAGCTTCTTTTGATTGGGAGTGGAGGAGTAACTGAAGTCTCTAGAGATGAATTTTTTTCTCCTTGGAAAGGAGTACTCTGTGTGTGTGTATATGTGTCTGGAGATGGTCTGTCCAAACCTGTGGAGCCAACACATCTTGAGCTTGTCACCCACATGGTGGCACTGAACAAGTGCTAATTTAAAATACTTCTGTTACTCCTGGTTGATGTTATCTACAAGCATGGAAAACAGAGGGTAAGGTTTCACATTACAGCTAAACTAATTGACAGTATCACTTGTTCCTGTCTCTTGCCAGTCTCACTTTTCCTTTTGCTGGTCCTGTTACTCCTGCTTCACCCTTCAGAAAACAAAATAAGCAGAAAATTACTTGCTTGGGTTGATTCTGTTCACAAATGTCAAAATTGACATCAGGTGCAAGCACTGGAATCTAATGGCAGTAAGCCTTAGATTGGTACAACTGTAACATCAAGTTCTGCCCTGGGCAACCCTTGGAGGACCTGCCATGGTTAACCTGAAGTGACTTAAGAGAGAAAATAAAGGAGATTTAAAGTTCTTCTTCTACAGGCAAATGACCATAAAGTCCAAGAATGTTAATCTATTTCATTTTGTGTGTCATACCATTAAATGAAGATTAGTACTTGGGAGGATTAATGCAAGCACTTGGTTATGTTCCTGATAACATAAATAAAAGTAGGCCAAATTTTTTTAAACTACTGAATATTAGAGCTTATACTCACATTCTTAGAACTGGAGACTATGAATAGAGACTATGTGAAGGCAAGAATCCTGTCAACATAACAATTTACTTAAAGAGTAGAAAGCACAAAGAATGACTTAACAGCTAATTTCTTATTTTAACCCTGAGTTGATGATGTGTGAGCCATCACAGGCAGGACGTAGAAACAGCCACAAAACCACGGATGAAAGGCAAGGAACAAATCTAGTCTCAATACCTCACGGACTGGGGCATCTCTGTAGCAGCACCCGGGCAGAGGCATGCAAGCGGGGGATGCAGGCACTGCAGAGCAGGAGAGTCCTTGTTAGCAAGAGATAGAGTGAGAGAGTGTCCGAACCTGCTGTTCTTGACTGTATTTCAGGGATTCAAGCAGGCGTAGTTTTCCATTGTGCTTTTATCTTCTCTGACAACAGGGCAGGTATCTCAGGCATATTCGATAAGGTGCCTCTAAGTCCATCACAGGCCTGTGTTATCTAAGTACATATGTTCTACTTGTTGAGCACATAAGGCTAAACAACAATTAGTCTGATATATGTATTTTCCAACACCCCATGTGTGAGTCATTTGAGTGTGTTTACAGTCCTCCTCACTGCTCCATTACTTTCCCACAGATGATGAAGACTATCTGGAACCAAATGATTCATTTGTCATTTAATTGCTCAATGAATAAAATGAGGATGATGTTTTATAAGACTAAAAGATAAATACAGCTGAAGTGTTTGATCCAGGAAGAAATCTGAAGCTGGAATAGAAGACAAATAGACGCATCTAAATTGTTGAAATTGTATTAACAAGCTTTACCAGCAATTGATGAGCCTGATAAATGTTAGCGATTTGCTTTGTTTTAGCTTCCCATATTGTACAAATGTATCTAGAATACAGACTGGTTTTATTATTAAAACTTAATTTGTACTATGGCTAGTGCACAGTTCAAAGATTAGGCTTCAGTTTGTCTCTTACTTTAAGAATTATAATCTCAAGTGACAAGACAAGGGAAAGATGAAGGAATAAATATGAACCCCATTGCAAGGAAAATAACCCACAATCCTGCTTTATTTGTGTAGCTTAATTCAAATCAAGATTGAAGCAAGATATGGGTTTATTAACAACTGGTAATTAACTGGCATTCAATGAACTATGCATTCAGGATCAGTAATATAACAAATAAATCACGATACTAGACTCTTAAAACTGTTACAACAACAAATTTCTTAACACTATTATAGAACTGATCCCTAAAAGCTCTACCTTCCCCTCATCCCTGTTCAGCAGGTGTGTGTTGCAGGCCCCATATACATCAATTCCCATGCCCCTGTAGTCTTTCCAGCCTGGCTTCTGCCCCTGCCACTCCCCAGAGCCTGCTAACAAACACAAACAACAGTGAGAAAACCCCCACAGCCCCAGGCACCCCAGGGTGGGGGTCCTGAATGCTGCCCCATGCTGCCAGCACCCAGCCAGATGCAGCACGCTTGGGGAGGCTCCTTTGTACCCCTTGTGGGGTTGCAGCGTGATAAGGAAACAGCCAGCAGTACCCAACCAGACCCTGGCTGCAGTGGCTGCCACTCCGGGGTCTCTCCCCACCACTACAAATTTTCATGCCTTATTTATACTTATCTTCATGCTGACCTTTCTCAAAAGCCTTTTGGTAGTTCTCTGGCTGCTCCTAAATCTGGCTGATGGCCCTCTTCCTCTCAAACATGATTAGTTTGTGTTGATTACCTCTTGAAGAGTTTTGGCTTTTGAGTCACGCACCTTGTGTGTGGTTACCCTCTTATCCCAAGAGCAGTAGTCATACAGGCTATTTTCCCAAGAGTGGGATATGTGGGCCCACCTACTCATCCCTATTTTACAGATGGGAGAATCAAGGCAAGAAGGTTTTCTGTGGGGACATGATGTCTGCAAGTGAGGGTTGATTCCAGACTCCTGGTCTAGCACTGAGTACGCCATCTGAAATGGAGATGTTGGGGCCAAGGGGACTTTGGAGAGTAGAAAGGGAGTTTAGTTGCCTTGTTACCCAGTCAGGGAGTTTGGACTGTAATAGGTAAAGCAATGTAGCCAAGCAAAATCCCTGCAGGGGAGAAACAACCCTGCTGCGTTCCCCACAGGATGCTGCAGTGGTGCTTCTCTCAGCTTGGCATCTGCTGGCCAGTCTCAGGGACAAATGTGGCTCCAGTCTTGGTAACACAGACAGTTTCACCCTCTCCTTTCTCTCATTGCAAAGCTTCCAAGTCTGTCATAAGACTTATGGAGCCCACTCCAGCGCTGATATTGCTGTGCCTTACTGCTGAGACCTCACTGACTTCCGTGGGAATGAGCTATCTGAATAGTTCTAGGAGATATGGGTCTGGGAGATTGCCTGCTATAAATCATGGATTAGAATCACTGTCTAGACCTGTTTGGAAGGCTCCTATGCAACATAAAAGGACTTTTTTTTTTTTTTTTAGCCATTGATAAAGAACTTAATGTTTGGAGTTTCTTAACAATATATCAAAGGAGTATGTGGCTTAGTTCTTTGACAGATCTGAGACATTTTAGACGTATATCACATATATATAATTTACAGACACTTATTGACCATCTTACAAAATCTTACATTTTTTTTCCCTTTCCTTTTGTCTCAAAAATACAGCACCATTTCTTTCCATCTGTTTACAAAGAAGTTTTTCTCTTTGTTCTTTGTCTCCTAGGAATGCCATTATAGGAACTTGTCAGTGCGTAATGTGCTACCATAATTGATTCACCTGTTCAGCTGGAATTGGACTAAACTGTTCATTTACTCTGCTGAAGTGCAAACTGTACAAGAGTAGGAAATGTTACGTTTAGAAGAAATGCTTGCGTCTCTGGAATCAGAAAGTTTCACCATACTCAGCAAAATCAATCTAATTGTTGAAGTCTAAAAAAATTACCTTCAGGTCTAGGTACTATTATGCTTGAAAAATTCTTTTATTTTTTTTTAAGAAATTGCCTTCCATTAAAACTATATGTTGCCTAGAGACAGTAGGTAGAATGACAGGTGTATTTGCTTTTTGGGAATAAGCAGTTGTTCAAGGCAGCACTGATCTTACAATGTGATGCATAAATGTGTATGATTTGGGAATGTTCGCAGTAAGAAATATTTGTGTTCATAATACCACCCAAAGAACAATTTTGTGTAGATAACTTTAGCAGAGCAGAATTTTTAGTCTCTTAAACCAAATCCAAATCAGAGTCCTAGATTCACTCTCATGGTATCCCCATATCTAGAAAGCCATTTTTAGGACTTCTTCAGCCTAGTTTACCCCTAGTCTCAAGCTATTAGCATGTTGAGCTTCTAATGGAAGTTGGAAGTGGATGGGATTAATTTTTTTGTGTTTGTATAACATTTACAGTTTAAGAGTACATGAGTTCTAAGCTTTGAGTATGTAAAGGGTTATGCCAAAGCAGCCTTGTTTTGGCAAACTCCATGGATCATTTCCTTCCCAACAGCCAAACAATATTTTTCAAACAGCAGGCTAGCTGTTAGGCTGTGCATTCACATTTAGTAGCCTTGTTTGTCACCCAGTTCTACCCAACAGTTAAAATAACAAAGGGGTGAGGCATAGGCAGAAGAAGGAGACTACAAGGTGGGAGGACCACTGCCTTGTGATCAGCAGAACCAAGTCCACCCATGGGACAGTTGCTGGTGGTGGTGTGCCTTGGGCCAGTGGTAGGCTGGTGACCCATGCTGGTGGTTGTCTGAAGGAAGGGCCTGGGCGGTGGTGGGACAGAGGCCACCTTCCACAAAGTTGTGAGTAGCTCCAATTTGGGTAAGGCAGAAAGGCTGACAGTCAAAGACAACAGAAGCACAGAGGTTGGGAGAGACCCCTGGAGGTCTCTGGTCCAAGCTCCTGCTCAGAGCAGCTCCAGTCAGGTCAGGTTGCTCAAGGCCTTGTTTAGTCATGTTTGAATACTTTCAAGGACAGGGACTCTGCAGCCTCCCGGAGCGCCTGTTCCACATCTGAGCACCCTTATGGTGACAATCTTTTCCTTTTGTCTAACTAGATTTCTCAGTCTCCCAGAGTGGGCCTGGTGCTACTCGTCCTTCCTCCACAGAGCACCTTTGAGAAGAATCAGGATTCATCTTCTCTACACCCTCCCAGTAGACAGCTGGTAGTCGCCAATCAGGTCCACCCCTGAGCCTTCTCTTCTTGATGCTGAACAAAGCATCATAGACTCACAGAATGGCTTGGGTTGGAAGGGACCTTTAAAGATCATCTAGTTCAACTCCCCTGCCATGGGCAGGGATATCTTTCACTATATCGGGTTGCTCAAAGCCCCACCCAGCCTGGCCTTGAACACTTCCAGGGATGGGGCATCCACAACTTCTCTGGGCAACCTGTTCCAGTGTCTCATCACCTTCCTACCCAGAGGCAGCTCCCTCAGCCTGCCCTCATGTGCCGTGTGCCCCGGCTCCTCACCATCCCAAAGGCCCTGTGCTGGGCCCACGCCACACACATGCATCAGTGTCCTTCCTGGACTGGAGCGACCAGGAGGGGACACACGGGTCAAGATGCAGTCGCCAGAATACCAAGTAAGAGAGGAGGAAAGCATTTTTACTGTTTGTTGGGGTTTTTTTTGTTGTTGTGTTATTGTACTTAAAATTATTTATTACCTAATCTTGAAAAAAACTCCTAATGAAGCATGTAGAAGGGACCTTAATTCTCAAGGCCAGCACCTCTTCCTGGCAGAACTGCAGTCTACTTCTCCAAAGGAACAGCTCGCTCTCTAACTGCTTTGCTTCATCTATTGCTATTCTTCATGGAGGGTCTGGCTGCATCTTCAACCACCCATCAGACTGCCTTCTTGTCCTCAGCTGAAGAAATCCCACCTGCAGTCCCCAGGAAACTTGGTAGCCCTCTGAAGGACAACACCTGTCACCCAGCACAGCAGCCCAGCTGAAGTCAGGTCATCTCATCCCTCTTTCTTGGGGATCGAAGGAAAAATGGCACCCCTTCAGGAGGTGGCAGGGGAGGGGGTTGGGGATGAGAAAGAAGGGCTGACACCACCCAGGGCAATCAACAAAAAAATTGCTGATTGCCGGGAGATGTTATAGATGAGCCTGCAGGATGGCCAGGGGCAGAGGGTGGGCCAATGGTAGGGCACTGGCCAGGCACTCCTGTGACACCACTGCCATGGTGTCACGGAGGGGGACCCTGGCACAGTGTAGTGGTTCAAGGTGAGTCTAGTTAAAGATGTCTCTGCTTACTGCAGGGGGGTTGGACTAGGTGAACCTTTAAAGTTCCCTTCAACCCAACACATTCTATGATTCTATTCTACGAGTCGTGCTGGAGGTGGATCTACTTCCATCCGTTGTTCTTGACCTTTGGGTGGATCCATTTCCATGGGCTCCACACCATCAGCCACAAGAGCGGTGGTCATCATTACCATGTGTCTGATGGTGTCCCCCCTCTGATGCCACCTCCTCTTCCTCTGCGGTTCCTTCAACTGTGTCTCTGTTCTCCTATGCAAAAGTAGACAGCCAGCTGCCTTGCTGCTCTGGGACTTTTTGATACCAAGCATCTTGGCGTTCAAGAGCCTCAAAGCTCAGCAAATTTTGGGCCAGCTGCTGGGATCCCTATATTTATAGAGCCCGGAACAGAAGACAATGAGGTGGCTTGTGAAATCAGGTGGCCACTGTGATCATAGAATCACTTAAGTTGGAAAAGACCTATAAGATCATAAAGTTCGACTGTAAACCTAACACTACCAAGTCCACCACTAAACCATGTCCCTAAGTGCCTTGTCTACAAGTCTTTTAAATACCTCTACGGATGGTGACTCAACCACTTACCTGGGAAGCCTGTTCCAGTGCTTGATAACCCTTTCAGTGAAGTAATTTTGCACCTCCCCTGGTGCAAATTGAGGTTGTTTCCTCTTGTCCTATTATTTGCTACCTGGGGGAAGAGAATGACCCCCGCCTCACTAGGACCTCCTTTCAGGTAGTTGTAGAGAGTGATAAGGTCTCCCCTCAGCTTCCTTTCCTCCAGACTAAACAACCCCAGTTCCCTCAGCCACTCCTTGTAAGACTTGTTCTCTAGACCCTTCACCAGCTTCGTTGCTCTTCTCTGTACACGCTCCAGCACCTCAGTGTCTTTGTTGCAGTGAGGGGCCCAAAACCGAACAAAGTATTCACCACTTGTGACTGGATTTAACTCCACTCATCACAACTGTTTGGGCTCAGCCATCCAGATAGTTTTTTACCCAGCGAAAAGTATATGTGGGTAGCCTTGAGCAGCCAGTTTGTCCTGGAGAATGCTGTGGGAAACGGTGTCAAAGGCTGTACTAAAGTTGAGGTAGATAAGATCCACAGCCTTTCCCTCACCCACTAAGTGAGTCACCTTGTCATAGAAGAAGATCAGGCTAGTCAAGCAGGACCTGCCTTTCATGAACCTGTGCTGACTGGGCCTGATCGTCCTGTTGTCCTCTATGTGCCATGTGATAGCACTCAAGATGATCTGCTCCATAACCTTCCCTGGCACTAAGGTCAGGCTGACAGGTGTGTAGTTCCCCAGAAACTCCTTCTGGCCCTTCTTGTAGGTGGGCATCACATTTTCTAATCTCCAGTCAACTGGGACCTCCCCGGTTAGCCATGACTGCTAATAAATGATTGAATGGCAATACAAGTGGCCAAATAGGTTTGTTTTGGGAGCTGGGGGCCTGTGGCCTGAAAGATGCTCTACTGTGGGAGAAGGAGGAGAGTCAGGGGGCTGAGGACCCCTTTCTGGTGATTGCTTCCCTGTGTCTTTCTGCTGCACCTTGGGCACAGGGACTGCCCTCCACCTTCTCTCATGTGCCTGGACTGCAGCCCCCTCCTCATCCCGTGCCTGGGCTTCTGTGAATGAGATGGTGGCAACCATGTTTCAGGAGAGTGAGGGGTCCTCAGTGACCCCACCAACCTGGCTCCCTGCAAGTGGCACAGCCCCCAGCACTCAGCAGTGGCTGAGGGGGGGCTTTTGAAATTAGGTAGTGGTAGAAAGTAATCCTTGAGAAAGAGGAGTGGGTTGGGTTTTTTTGCTTTAAGGTATACTGATTACGTATCAGATTTATGAGTTAAACGAGAACTTGGCAGAATTTCATTTGCAAAATGATAGACAATGGGAGGTTTATCCTGAGACTGTGCAAAACTTCAGCCTATAAATTACAGTCATGGAACTGGGCTCCATATACCTCCTACCTCACAGTTATTTTGCATATGGAATTTACAAATTACTCTAGGAAACAAGAAACTTAAGGGAGCCTTTAAGCATTTTTGTAGCCAGTACCTGGAACAACAGAAATGATACAGGTCAGCATTATGGTTTGAGGAACCCACAATAATTTATTGTTGTTTAAAAAATTATTCTGTCACCTAATGACCCACCTGGGAAGGGGAAATTGGGAAAAACAAGGAATCCTGAGGATTGAAATATAGACCAATTTGATAGAATAATGGTAAATAATTAACATTAATAATACTAAAGAAACAATACTGATCCCAATACCAATGTAAAATATACAAGGATTATACTCAGCCAATTTATGCCAGTAGGAAGCTGTGCACTCCTAGCAGTGGACAGCAAATGTTGGACATTGCAAGTGCTGCAGCTTCAGGAGGAAGGGAAGGCCAGTGGGGTCTGGCATTGGGGGAAGAAATTCTCAGGATTGCAGCCATCGTGGAAGAGGAAAAAAACCTCCTCATCAAACTTTCTAATTTATACTGAATGTGATGTTCGTGGTATGAAATAATTCTGTTGGCCAGCTTGGATCAAGTGCCCCAGTCTTGCTCCTCCTTATCCCTGCACCTGGCTAAACCCGAAAACACTGATACCTTGAAACCCACATACCATAGCTGGCTATAAATAAATATTTTCACAAATTCAGACACTAGAGTCTTCTAAAAATGCAGTGTTCCCAAGCAGTAAAGAGACCTTACTGAAAAGTAAAATTACTGAACAAGAAATTAATCCTGTGTTGCTCAAGCCAGGACAGGCACCTTGGCTGGTTATATTTGCCCTCTGCAAAGTAGGAGAGTCATGCTTCATATGCATGAGATGATAACTTTAATTTGGGTCTGTTGCAAACCAAGATGTAAGGCTGAAAGACAGAGTACTTGAAAACACAGGTTTACATTAATTGCACAAATTCATATTTAAATTAAAACAAAACATCTCAGCTACCTGTCAGGTTGCCTAATTATACTTTACAATTTCTACCAAGACTTGTATGCTTTGGAATGTTCTAGCCGTGTGCGTAACATAATCTTGTCATTAAAGCTGGTTAGTAGAGCCATCAATTGCAGTAAGTTTCAGCTATTTCTTTTTGCTTGCTCAAGACGATACGAATTTCTTGAACTGTTTCTATTTTGGTTTCTGTGCATGGATGTTAAGGATAATAACGGTAATATGGATGGAGACCTGAATTTCTTCTTCTGTCCCGAAACTTTTTGAATAAGAATTCTGTATCTAGAAACCTTTCTTCTATTCATAGTCTTCTCAAACATAATAGCAAAGCTTCATGTATTATGTGCCATGAGGCATAGTAAGTATGAGAGATGCTTTCAAAATATATGGTATTTAGCTTGCTATGAGATTTATTTATTTAAAAAATTTGAGAATTGGTAATTGTCCTCTCCTTACACTTTCAGGGACAATTTCAGGGAAGTATCTCATGTCTCCATAATAGTTACCTTTAAAGAAATTTAGCACCTGTGCCAATCATTTATTTGCATCAAAATAATAATTACTTCCTTGTGTTTATATTTAACTGAAAGTACATTAAATTATTAGCATTGGCTTTATTTAGCCATTGTAAGTCATAGTCAGAAATTAGCCAACAACTTAGCTTATCTTTAACTGGGTCTACCGTTATCAGACTCACTTAATTAAATTTGCTGGATCTCAACATAGGTTTAACTCAAGTTTGCATTTACACTTTGAAAGATCAATGCATTGTCCGATGTTTGAAACTCGTTCTTTCTAGATTTAGCAGCATGTCAATATAGCAGAGCAACCTTTATCTGTCCCACGTTGCAATTAGAAGGGGCTTAATAAATGTTGGTTTATTTTAAGTGCCTTTATTCTTAGGTCACTATAGGTTGTTTTTATTATGAATTTTCTATGCCCCACACTTAAATATAAAGAGGTCTTGATTTCATTAGTATTTATCTGTCAATTCACACATTGATTATGGACAGCTCAAACAATGAAGCAAATAAATACCTCTGCCATTTTAAAGTATAACATACCTGAAAAGTAGCAGTAATGCACTTTCCAAGAGATATTTAAAGACAATGGAATATCATACTGAAAGACTGTCTAAAATATTTGCTGATGTGTTCCTAAATTTCTCTCTCCTCCCAAGATGATCCATTGAACTGAGCGGACAGCTTGTCAACACAATAATTAACTAAAGAAAACAGAGCAGTAGGCAAACACAAATTACTTCAAAGGCATTTATCAGGTGCATTTAAATGATTAGCAACATAACACAGTAAATGCTCGGTTGTAGTGAACTGATGGGTGAGAGATTGAGGAAACTTGCTGAGAGTTTCCACAGGCGGATCAAGTAATTGCAGCTCCTGTGGCTCACAATGTTGGTCTCAGAGTTACACACCAAAGTACAGCTTAACTCTGGGAAAGTGCCTCATGGAGGTGTCAAAAGGCAATGCAGGGAGAGACTGAACCACTGAACACATCTTTGTTATTCTACAAGAGCATTTTGTGGGATCATTCAGCACAGAGATTGTTAGCAGCTCTCATGCTAGTTCTGTGGGTGTGAAGGCACACGATTTAGGGAGTGTGCATCAGGGTGCCTTTACAATTAGTCTAGTCCTGAGAAGAGATCTAGTTCTGCCTTTAAAAGATTGCGCAGATCTATCCAGACAGAATCAAGGACATATATCCATTTTTCCACACCATGTAATGCTTCTCAGTGCATGACCCTATAAGCGTACTGCTAATTAATCGAAAAATAATGTAGACTAATTGCCTATGTTAAGGTTGGATTCATAAGCATGTGTTGATTGCTTTGTGTTCATCTGACAGTACAAAGCAGCTTTAATTCAGTGCAACAGTTGCGAACAGCACCTACCCCAACGAGGTTCCATTTCACTTTGGTTCCCCAGATGCTTTTGCAAGAGAGAAGATCTCTTAATAGGTGACTGTGCGGAGTGCTTTGTACTGGTCTGATGACCTGTGTCTCTGAAATCTAAAATAAACAGAGAAATAGCCATTGATTTTATAAATCTTCTTATCACATGAGTTATCATATAGGTTGCTTGTTGTTTTCTGGTTTTGACATTTTGTACAATTTTTAATAACACGAGGAATTCCCAGATGGAGGGTTTAGAAATAATAACGAAACTGTGAACTCATGTCAGTGACTGAAAAGTAAAAAGAACATTGTAAGGATGTTATCTCATACTTCAAACATTCAACCTAAGAAATTCAGAGATAAGGGTACGCTGAAAAACTTGTAATAACCAGAGTGAAAAAAAAAAAGGAAATAAATGCAGAAGGTAGCCTTAACAACTTTAAGACAGCCTTATCTCTTTCCTTCAGTGGCAACATGAAGAAGAGGAAAGAGAAAGAAGCAGAAATTAGAAAAAAATATTTTTGAACATAGCTGTGGGCAAAAAACAATGCCTATATTCTAATTATAAACACAGAAGGATTTCAGTTTAAGTACAATTATGTGTCTGTGGCCTATTATGGCAAAAAATAAAAAGGGGAGGCCAGAAAGAAATGGAGAAGTTATAAATTCTTTGAATAATGAGGATTAAGGTGACTGCATGAATAGAAAAACTCTCCAAAACATGTTCTGCTGAAGCATCTTGCAGCCTAACTGGAGAATTCTTGTTGTCCTTGGAATTAGAATTAAATCAGGGTCTGCTCCAAACTGGAGAGAGTTGCAGAGAATTGACAGAAAGTTTCAGATGGAGGTCCTCAAACAGTATTGTAAGTAGGAGCTAGTTAAGTCCATGACTTCAGGATTAATTTGGCTGCAGAAATCAGTTGAAATATTATACTTAAAATAATGTGAATATATGTGAAATAGCAACAGTAGCAGCAAAACTATCGTTACCTGTAACAGCTGTACTAATTCTTTCGGATTCTTTCAGTACACAAAAGGATATGAAAAAACTGTTATGTAAAAGTCTGACTTCAGAAGGATGAAACATTCTCCTTCAGGATTCAGGTTGAGACTTCTGCTAGCAGTATATCTTCTGCTGGATTTTGAAAGCAGGCTTCACACTTCAGAAATAAACTGGAGAGAAAACAATAAAGCACCTACAGGAGATAAATACTAATACCTGGTCATGAGGCCACAAAGGACTTATGTACCTGATATCCCATCGTGTAAAAAGGCAGCAGAAGCTCTTTGTCTTTCAGTGTCTTCCAGCTTTATAATCTGAGGGAATGGAAGTCATTCCAAGGAAATCCTAGCTTTTGGAGGAAAATAATATGCTTTTTTGTATAGGTTTTAATGATCACTCGTCTCACCTTTTTGTTGAAGGAGTATGGACCTTCCTGATTTTTTTCACAGACCTTGACTCCTTTGTTTCTGGGATGCTGAAATTATGGACATGTCTAGAGTATTTTTAATGCTTACAGAAATGTATGTTATTGCTGAGCACTGTCATCAGGGTTGGCAATATGAGTCATAGGGTGGGAGCCAATGGGGGCAGTTCTTTTTGCATGAAATAACCTTTTATTTCATAACTCAGAATGATATAACCCTCCTAAATCTGAGCCTTATGCTCAAAGATTTAGCTTCATTTTCTCTGTTGGTTTTTTTCAGCCGCCTCTGCAAATTATGTATAGAATAGAAAAAATTACTATTATGCTGTTATGCAAACTTCAAATGCTCAAAGCTTATAAGCCAGCTTCACTTAAATTGTCATGAAAATGATCTCATTAAAATTCAGAAGATCGACATGGTCTACAATTTAAAAAGACAGAGAGACAAACTTCCCACTTTCTTGTTTATTTGCTTTTTCTCAAACCGGTTTAAGAGATTACAGATCTCTCACCTTTCATACTAGAAGAGGTGGCTGTCTTTAGCCCAGCAGGTGCTTGTATGCACTTACCAGTCATTTTTATGGTGAAAGGCTTCTTGGCCTAGCCTAGAAGATTGGGCTAGGATGAAGGACCATTATTAGATAGTCTTCCCCAAGTGTATAAAGCTTCTTGTGTCAGTCTTTCAAGTGTCACATCAATTCTCTAGGTCTCTATGTCTGCGTTTCCAAAATCTATCCAAAATACAGAGCACTTCCAAGATCCCTTATATTCTATTCCAATTTTTCGTTATCCAGGTGTATCAAATGCTGAAAAAAGACTAAGCAAGTTGCCTAAGATATCTTAGGGAAAAAAAAATAAATCATGCATGTCTTTCCCAAAGCTGAAATTTTCACTCTAATGTGTGAACGTTGTAAGTAAACCTCCTTTCTCTTCCCCCATCTTGTGATACCCGTCTTCCCCCATTCCCAGTTTCAGTCTGGATTGATAAGCAGAACGGAGTTCACCACCTTCCTATGGAGTTTCTTACGGGTTTCTACCTGTTTTGATTTCACTGCTCTTAAGAAAAATATCATATGAATTGGCCGAAAACTTGAAAGAAGACAACTGAGGGTCCCTTGTGGCTGTGCTCTCTGGTATGGTTTCAGTGTGAAGTAGTTGGGAACCCAGAATGAACCTTCAGAAGCTCCCCTGTGATGATTAAGAACGGTAAAAAGTAATCAATCAATGAGTGTGGTCAGGACTATCACTTGAAAAGGTACTCAGTTGCTACTTTATGCTTTTAGAGTTTATAGAAATATGATATGATTTCTCTCTTTATTCCTACTGAATATTTTAACCGAGAAAGATTACTGGAAATTTTGGAGAAAAAGTACGATAGAATAAAAATGCCATCTCATCAATTTTAGGCAAATTGTCTGACAAGCATAGTCCCCAAACCTGAGGAAGTATTAACTTGGAAAATGCAAAGTTCAGTTTCAACAATAAATTCTAAGTTATTGAAATGCAGTTTTGGAAGTCAAATGTCTTTGAAAATCAGTTTGTCCTATTTGGAGTCTCAAACCCTAAAGTAGTTCAACAACACCGTAATACATATATAAAACATACATAAATATAACTCAAACGGCAATTTGGAGTTGAGTGATAGTGATAGTACCTGTGTGATGTACACTCAATTGTCATACTCTCTTAGCACAGGTTTTGTAGTAGGTCTCACAGTGACTCTCATTTAACTCATACTCCAAACTTTCCGCTTTAAAAGTACAAAATTACCATGAGGTGCGACATATAATACCGCAAATACTTTGATATATTGTAAATACAAATACAAGTACTCTTTGATTATGATATGTATTCTTTTTTGCTCATTCCATGCAAGGTTTCAAATGTGAAAACTGGTGGTATTATGCTGTGATATGTAAATAATCTGATCAGTCATTATAAATTATAATCCTTTAGAAATTATTAATTCCAAAATTCTCATGAAAAAGTTGACTCAAAAATATTATCAGCTGTTCCATTTTGAAAATCTCCTGCATATTTAGACTTCTAATTCAGCCTATGTTATTTAAGCTCTTCAGGTTTTTTTGAAAACTTTTCCCAGTTTCCATCCTTTAAAAATGGATAATATATGGAGTTAAAATGAGAAATCACAGTCAAAACAGGAGCAATTTTTTTTTAAATGTTGTAATGATTTTAAGGGTTTTTAATTGCTTTTAGAGGTAACGGCTAGTTCAATAAGGCAGCTTTCTCTAGTTATAGTGGTAGAAGGGGTCACAAAGCAACTACTGAACATAGGAAGAATTGTTGCCTTTCAAATTACTACCTGGAGAGAAAGGATAAAAGCAACAAAACATTTGGTGAGAGAAACTGATGAAACAAAATATGCGTTTTTGCCTTATCTTCAATGACAAACAGCTTTCTGAAATCCAGATGAGCAAATAAGATACATCTGAGTGTATTATTTGCTTCTAACAGTTTTTCCAGCTCAATTTACATACTGTATGTTAAGTCACTGTCATGGTTTAGTTGAGATAATATGCAATTATTGGAATCAAAATGTAATACAATAATTTCTGAGCTTGCTCATTGTCTCCAGTGCTGTCAGTAGTTACTAATTTGAGAGGCCATACACCCCTCTACTAATTTGTGCTCTTCGTAGAATTTAAACCGTGGATTTTTTTAAAGTTTCTGGGTAGTATGTAATTGTTACTAAATATGTTCCACAGCATTTATTTTTAACAAAACTTTGACATTCTCTTTAGGGTAGTCCTCTCATGTATACACACAGCAGGATACTTAAAACACTTTAAATTTTCAGGATTAAAAAGTTTTATGAGGTGCTTGAATGAGGTGAATTTGGATAGAAACTCCTAGCTAGAATTTAAAGCTTAACAAGAAAAAAAAAAAACCTGTAGGGAAAAGGAGAGTTTAGCATTTATTTTCATTTTGTTTTTTGCAGGGGAGAAGGGATGAAAGAGGTGACTTTTAAAACATTTCCATCAATCTTAATGTCTTAACTGTAACTTTTAAAATGGAAAAGCAACCAGCCTTTTATGGAGCATATGCTTTAAGTAGAAAATATGTAAAATACGCACCCCTGTCAACCCCAGCTGGCACCTAAACTGCTCTCAATCCATTCTCTGCCCAGCCTGTATTTCTGTTTGGGATTGTCCTGACCTGTGTGCAGGACCATGCACTTGACTTTTTAGTCTCAACTGAGACTAAAAACCAGCCAAGTCTAAGAGTGTGTGACTTGGTTTTTAATGTTGACCACTGGGCAGTAAAGCTTGGGATCTCTTCTTCAAAACAGAAGATTGTTTTTCACTTTACTGATTTGCTTTTGTATGTAGTACAGCAACCCTTGGTGAAGTGACTTAAAAAATCACTTAGACATTATTATGGGATCCTTATTCCCCCTCTTTGTCTTCTTATTAGAGTTTTTATGAAATCTTTTTGCTGCTGTTTTTCGTGGTCTTATACAAAACAGGAAAAAGCCTAATATTAAACTAAAGGCAGCAGTACACAATTCAGCCTGTGTGAAGCACCAGCAGTGATGACATCAGTTAAAAATAGCTCGTCAGGGCAGAAATACCATTTCACTATTAAGTTGGACTATATGATCTGAAGATGTCCTTTCCAACCTAAACAATTCCGTGAGTCTGTGATTCATGCTTACTGGACTCAGTTTTCAAGCTGGTTTTTTGTTATGTTTTGTTCCCAACCCTCACTGGCTGGTCCCCAGACAATGCCTGACTCGGATGGTCAAGATTTATACCTTCCTTTTTGGAAAAAATTGGAAAAAATGTGAGTTTAGATAAAACTGGCAAATGCCATAACTCGAGATTATAGGCCCAACTGTCATCATAAATTAATTTTTAGGATTTTTTACAGCTATTGCTGACTGTGGAGAAATATGATTCAACCATCATTATATGGAGTATATTTTAACCATATTGTCCCTCAAGAAAATTTGTATCACAGTTGCATAGCAATTGCTTATTTTGCAAAATGTGCTGCAAACCACTAATGAATATGCGTTGAGATATTTGCATGAATTACTAAAGCTAAACTCATCTTATTAATTAACACAGTCCATTTTGTGATGTATTATCCCTGTTTCTCTTTGTGTTTAATTATCAGCCAGTTTGCAAGCAGCAGTTGTTTTTTTATTGGATGACTAAGGGTTTAGTTGAAATCCTCTGTCTTTTTTATAGGTAATAAGAAATAGAATTTGGCTTCTGGAGCTGAAATATGAAATAATCAATATGTATGAAATATTACATTTATTAACTGTTACGGCTTATGACAGTGGAAGCTCAATGTCAACATTGCCAGTTTAATTATTCAGTCTTTGTATTTAATTATATTTCTATGTCTCCAAGTTAAGACACTTGAAATGCTCCAAAACATTAGAAATCCTAAGGAGAAAAGACGTTTTCCCCTTGTAGGATTACCTGCTAGCATTCATTGTATATGGCACATTTCATGCATCGTTTCCCAAAATAAGAGTCTGTGCATGCCTTCATCAATAACACATGCAAAACATTCTTAGGCAGTATTATTCAGTTATGTACTTTGTTCAAAGCTCTGTGTTGTTATTTATTTTTTCCTTATTGTGGAATTTAAAGAAAAAGCAGTAGATTAAAGTAGCCAATAAAATATTTATTATCTTTTTTGGCAGCTGTCTGTCGCTGCACCAGGAATCCCCAATGTACAGTCAAGCTTAAATATAGCTTCACAGGCTATGGTACATTAAACTGGAAAACCTTTTTGCTATTTTTTCTGTTAATGCCAGATAAATAGCAATTAGGTTGAGCTGAATTCAAATAGGATTCTGCTCGGATTTGTCATCAGAAAAATCAATATTTCATTTGATGAAGTTGTTAGCCAGCCTAGTAACCTGAAAGTATCAGGAAAGTCCATACTTCACTTTTCATTCCTATCCTTCAGTTACGACCAGACATATTATCTTTGTCATTTCCTTTTTGGATAGAAACAGTGATCACAAAAGCTCCATGAGCCCTTTCAGGCTAAAGGACAACAGGATATAGACCAGAGCAAAGCGCTGAGTCCTGTCTCTGAGGGTACTGTCTCTACTCCCTTCTCACTGTTTAATAATTCTTAAAATGGAACTGTGCAATCCTGTTGTTACAATGACATTCACTCTATAAACTTCTGCACTCGGTTGAGTGAAAAATATCCTGTGTGTAGGGCCAGTAATCCTCTAACTAGGTAATCTGGAAAAAGTAAAAATAAGCAAAAAACCCAGGAAAATTACTTCTGTAAGTTTTCCCAGTGCAAAACCCTTCACTGTGAAAACACGTTGTATCATGTCTATTCTTTCCTAACGCTTTGCATTAAAAAGCATAAACTATATTACCTACAAACTCTTCTCCCGAGCTAAATATGCCTACAGCTTTAGATCACAAGTGTATCTTTTCTCTGAGGAAAAGAAAAATAGTTTTCAGTTAATGTAGTGTTTGCTATTTTTAATATTATATCTTTTATGTGAAGAATAAGGGTAAGACAATCATGTTCATTTGACACAGATCATCAAACAACTATTCAAACATTAGTACTTATCCCCCGTTGTAAATGGTTAAAGAGTATATACGAGACAGAACATGAGAGAAGTCACAAAATGGTTTTCATTTTCCTTTCCCCTTCCCTTCATGTTTCAAACTTTTCCTTAATTAGAATTTTCTGTCCAGTATTAGTAGATGAAAATAATAAAGTACGTGTTGCCAAAATGCTCAAAAAGCCCATCACCAGTTTCCAGTTCTCCGAAATTACTTCTGCTTGGTGTATCCACATTTCTTAAGCACCGCAGTATAAGCTGGGAGAGCTCCTCAGAAATGTGTGTTCTCAGAGAGATTAGCAAAACTGAGAGCATGTGGGAAGGGGGCAGAGTGTTTAATAATGCTGTCCCACAGTCCTTTTGACTCTCTGTGGGAGGTGTTTATGGAAGTAGCCAAAACAAGTCTCTGCAGCTACAAATGATTTTTTTCCTCTTTTTGAACAAATTTTGACAGTTAGCAAAAAGGTGTCATGTCTGCTTGCAGGGGGTGCATAACTTTTAGTGGATATAGAGCCTAAGGTAGGAAGAGCTGCTACTCTGCTTTATTTCCATTGCAAATTTCATATAACAGTGTGGAAATGTCACATCAGACACTCTAACTCTCTTTCAAATCCCTTCTGTTCCTCAATATAATTATCTCTCTATTTCCATTTTGGGAAGCTTGGTGTTTAGAAACTGAGGGTCAGCTACTCAGTTTGGGGTAAATTGTCAGGGCTCCTAGAGTTAGGGCAACTTACTCCAGCTGAGATCTGCCCTGAAGAACATAGAAAAGGAATCTGATAAATAAGCTTTGTAAGAAGACTTTTAGTTGACCTTTATCATAGAAAAACATTAGTAATTCACATTATGGTTGTCTATGACACTTACACTCAAGAAGACATTTGATATTTCAGAGACAATTTATGTCTGACATAAGGCAAAAAGTTGCATAAAAGAAGTACTGAAAGATATTTCCTTCTGAGAAGTGGTATTCTCATCTCTACAGCCCTCACAAACGTGGGAGATAATTGCATGGAGGGATTTGGTACCATATGTTTCTTATCTCTGTTGATATTTTCCCCCTTAAAAAAGAAAACAGAGCAAAAGAAGATGATGGTAGAAATACCTCATAGAAGCTTGTGAGATTTCTTTTGGGAAATCAAACTGTACAATATGTATTGTGTGATTCTGTGGGAATAGGGAGGAGCTGGTTGTATTATCTAAAACTAAGACCGAGAACAAGATGACGTGAGATAGAAAGAAAAGAAATGGAAGGGAATTTACTTTCCTTCCCAGGGAGAGAAGATTAAAACTGGTGTCCAAGGTATCTTCTTTAAATTCTAGTTCTCTGTGATTTTGTGATAAAGGCCAGTACAAGAAAAAGGTTTAACTGAAAAACCTCACTCTATCCTGGGGACTTGAGCCATCAAATGGTCATATCCGCTGCTCACTTTTGAGTTTGAATACAAGCAAGGGTATTTAATATGTCCTTCTGAAAGCATTAGGGCATTTTGTCTTGGGAAAAGCAAACAAACTAACCAGCTCTTGTTTTAGAGGGATAGAGCAGGATCTGTTTGGGAGCTCATTCTTTTCTCTGCTATTCCTGTCTGTAGGACTGTAAAACCCAGTTGTAGACACCTGAAACTTAACTGTAATCTCACAGATGCAAGTATGCCAAAATGCAAGCAGCTGGTTGAAAAATCCTTGGCCCATGCAGTCACGAATTTTTGGTGCTCGTGTATACATGATTAAAATACAGGTCTCAAAGTGTCAAGTCTGCAGCATCTGCACAAAACAAATTCTAAGACTAGGAAAAAACATGTATGTTATATTTCCGAATTATTATCTGAAGTATTTTTGATATGCAATATAAAACAGTCATAACTGTTTAGGTAAATTCAAGTGGTAAGCTACATAAATTAACATTCGTATTTGTAGATTGTCTATGGATTTCAATTTGTTGAATTAAACTAATAGAATAGATAACTTTTATTGGTTTGCATGAATTTTTGCAAGATTATGCCTTAAACATCAACATTCTACATGAGTTTCTGCTTACTCTTCCTGCAGCAGCAATACATACATTGCTAGGTAGGGAAATCTTAATTTAATTTAATTAGGGCAGTTATCCTGACATTTAATCTATTACGAAACAGGCAATTTTTACTGTGTGTGTGGAACAATTAGTAGGAAATATTTAAATACTCACATAACTTCATTATAAAGCCTGCTAGCTAGAGCTGAGTAGTGTCTAAATCATTGATACCTCATTTGAATTACTTAGCCCTCAAGAAAAATATACTTTTATTTGCTAATTAATTGAATATTCCTTCCGAGTGACAGCCTTGGTGAAGTACTTTCTCAGTTTCTTCATTAAAAAACCAACAACCATTTTGGTTGCTTTCTCTTCTCGGGAAAAAAGACATCACAGAGAGTGAAGAGAGAGCACATAGAAAGAAATGTCTTTGAAGGACAATAGGAGGAAATTAAAGACTAACTAATCACGTATTTGTAGGTGTCTAAATAATTGACAAACTAATAGTTGGTTTGTATCACTCCCTGGTGCTAATAAGTCAATGTTCTCTCCACTTGATAAGTTTGTGCAAACTGTGATGACTTTTATTGTTTTGCTGATCTCATTACTCCAGTAAAATAAGGAGTAGGGCAAAAAGAATACAGAAGTATTTCTATAGAAAAAACCCGCAGCTCCTCTGTCTGTACCTGTTTCAGGAATGTGTTGCAACTGGAAAAGAGGAACATGTTAGAAACTCATTCAGTGGAAAGCCCTAATTTGAAAAAAAGCTGAGCTTTTTGCGCTATCTGTATCAAAATCCTCTAAGAATTGAGCACTGGATGAGAGAGGCAAGGCTGTGCTCCCACCATCTGTCCATGTGCATGGCTTATTAGTTACTTGCCTAACTTCAAGCACTTACTCAATGTCCCTAATGTAATCATCCTTGATAACTGATGCAATAAGCAATATCTTGATGATACCTGTACTGTATATTTCAAATCACCAAATCATTACCTTTTCCTTTTTCCTCCTTTTTTTTTTTTTTTTTTTTAAATAGTATATTGAGGAGGATTAGGCTCCTAATAAGAATTTCACTTCAGTTAGGTGACATGAATTCATTAATTTTGATCTTTGATCTATCTATGAAAGATGTTGTAGGATACGAGAACTGTTTCCCTTTCCACATAATAAAGAAACTTAAAATGTATCAATTTTTCTTGTGCAGTTCAAGCTTCAAAATGTCCCCAAAGACAAAGGGGCCCCAAAACTCAAAATATTTAGTGCATAGGTTTGGGAACATTATTATTTAAAAATCCCCACTGCATGTTATAGGCAAATGTGTTAGGGAGATAGTTAAGAATCAAAGCCATTGGAGGCTGAGAGTGGAAATAGAACATATATTTCAGTATATAGTCTAATTCATGTCCTTAGTTACGTGATGTTTGCTTTTCAGTTGGTTTAGAGAAATGCAAATGTATTGGAAAACCAGACTTTTCAGGGCTACTTAGAGCTTTTCGTTGGGAAACAGAAAATGGCAGGCTCCCTTGAGGGAAAATCTGGACAATTGTCCAGATTCTCTTACCCTTCTTCTAATACCTAGCATTAATTAATGTTGACTGGGGAAAGACATAGCTAGAGTACACAAAAAATATGCATGTTTTAAGTCCATTACACATGTATAAATAATACAAATAAAATTTAAAAGTACAGAAATAAAAATGATGTACAAAAATATAAATAATGCATATGAGGAATGAGTGTGGTCATTTCAGGAAACACAAGCAAGTCATAAGCATAAAAAAGAATAATTTCTGTTAAACTGAGAAGTAGCCGTAGGCCAAATAGTTTTAGGGCAAGCTTTAATTATGAAAACCTTTATAGATATCCAGAAATGTCTGTTGGTGCTGGCAAACATACAGCCTAAGTTTGAACAACAGTTGAAATAAATGAATTACAAATGAAAAGGTAAGTTACGAGAACAAAATTTCTACTGTAAATTCAAGAATGCTGAAGCTAGAAGTGTCAGAATTAATGTGGCCAGGCAATCGTTTGGATTTCCCTGTATTTTAAACATTGTGAATGTATGTTATTGCCGTCTAACATAGCATGCAGTGAGATGGATATTTCAGCAGTAGTAAACACTTACACTTGCATATACAAAGGTGCAGTGAGGAATCCTGCAGCCCTGGAAAGCCGCAAGCTCAAATGAGTGCTATTTCTTCAGCTTGTTCCCTTTACCTTCAGTCTGGGTTCACCAACAAGTTCGGATTTAATTGCTTCCAGTCAGTCAGTCTTCCAGTGAATCCCAGCCCTGTGTCTTTCCAGTCCCTCCCAGTACACCATCCAATCCATTCTAGCTCCAGTCCTGTGGATGATAGCCCAGTAGAGAGAACAGCATGCACTAGCCTTTCCTTCAAACAGTCAAATTTCCCTGATTCTGGTATTTCTGCTTCAAACCCAGTACCCTCTACCAGCACAGCTTAGTGTTTGTTCTCCCAGGCACTTTATCTCATCTGATTTACCACTGACTTTTCAGCTTTAGTCTTCCTTTTCTCTTAATCTGACTTTTCCATTCCTGACTGTCTCCAACAAGGCTATTATCCAGTCTATCTGTTTATACTATGATTTGCCAGTCAAGCACAGTTCTTCCTCTGTTCTTTCTCGTCTTTTTGTCAGAGTTGCAGTTCTCTGCTGCAAGTTAGTTACCAGTCCTTGCCTAGGCAGTTTAGATCTCCCTTTTCTGTTTTCTGATCCTGGATTTCCAGTGTCCTCACATCAGGATCTTTTTCTGTTCTAGACTCTCAGTTATAATCTAGTCTCCTAACCTTCTATCTTTTTCCGTCTTTATTCAAATATGGCCTTTTTAGATAGATTTTAAATCTTACAAGTAAGACTGAAATCCTTACACAGAAGCTAATTGATGCTAATTTTGAATCGGGGCATATTACGTGGGAATTGCTAGTGGTATCTACTCTGGAGGTTTCCTGACACCTCCACCTATCAGGCCTTCTTTTCAGTGGTTTATAATTTTGCAACACTTTAGAGATGAAATTTTCCATGCTGCTTGTCTGCTTCAGGCTATACTTATCTAGTTTCACTCAGGACAATGCAATTGTTTCCAGGAACAAGGCTGTGGAAAATGCAGCAATTGTTCACGTGGAAAAAATAGCGATGTTAAGAGGACAATTAGTTTTCATTAAGCCTTCACCTACTGTTGTTATGACCACCACAGGAAAATCCACAAGGAAATTAATTGTTCTTTCTTTAGAGAAGGTTATGCACTACCTATGGCAGAGGTCCTATGCAAAACTGAGCATGATGAGGTAATTAAAAGCTTCCTCGTAATGCAGGTGCGCAGGGCAGAATTAGGGCTGCACCAGCAATCGTAGTCTAGCCTTAATTTTCTGAGTTTGTCTTCACGACTTAATGCTATTTTAGGATCATGGCACGTCTACTTTGTGAAGCAGTAGGTTCAGCAAAAACGTCTGCATAATATTTATTCTCTACATTCCGTAACTCATATAATCTCATTTATCAACTCTGTCCTAATAGTGGTGATGGAAACTACAATCAGGTAGGAAATTTTCAGGTTTTTTGTTTAAGAATCCTCGTTTTACCTTTAAAACAACCTTCAGTGCTAGGTGCTCTTCTGAATTATGTCATTTGAGGTTGTTTTATCCTCCATATTGTTATTATCTGTGCTATTAAAAAAATGATTTCTTCCATGAATGAGCATGTATGGTGCAGTTATGGACCATTGATAAAAATGCTCTCTCTCTCCCGGTGTGTTATGAATAGATCAGATTCTGACCTCACATTGATTTTTCACTGTGGTGAAATCGACAGCAAAGCTCGTGGTTGATTTGTATAAAGGTGTGATCAGATGCTGAGTTGAATGTATTCAACACTCAAACATGATAGTCTGCTTGAATTAATAGGTTCCCTTTCAAAAATGAGCACAGTTCTCCATAAGTACATTAATATTCACAAATATCATGCTAAGCTTCAATTTCATGATTATGTGGACATTTACATGGGGCTATATCAAATTAGCTTCAGCGGTGAGCTAGAGCTCTTCGGTATTATAGCCTCACTTTTTTTTACTTACCCTTTCTAACAGTGGTCACTGTTTTAAAATCTACTATATCACAGATGCATGTAGGTTTATCAGAGATTAGATGGAATTATGCACCCAAACCCTATTAAAACATAAAGAGTTAAGCAGCAATTTTAAAGACTTGGTGAGAACTGTTATATAAGCCAATACTATCACTTATTCGGGTCAAAAATTAATTTTCATTTGCATTCCTTTCTTCTCTTCCATTTGTTTGTCTAGTTTATTTCTAACTCTAGGAAAAATGAGTTACAGTATGTTATGCTGTGTCTCAGCTGCAAAGATAACACTAGAAGAATCCAAGGTTGTGGGCTCACTGTCTATGGATTCCTCTGTTAGTCTTATGAGACACACTGTGCTTTAAATTATATCATTAACATCTTTCATCGATTTGTTCTCTTGTATTCTCTCTAGGGGGCATGTTAGTGGAGTGCTTGCTTTTGCTTTTGTAATTTGCCTGCATTTACACACACATATGCTGTATGCTCTTTATAAATACATAAATACATGTTGTACATTGTGAATATATCTTATATATGAAAATCTTAATTGTGTGTATATATAATATATTAATATATAATATTATTATAACTGTATGATATTCGTTCTTACATATGTAGAAGCCAACATTTAACAGCCAGTATGGTTTTGGTGTATCTCTAGTTTACATTGGAGACAGTAGGTCACAGAAATATGTCCTGCAAATACACTGAGGTTTGTGTGGTTCCTGGCTTACTGTGTGCCTCTCCAGACACCGTAAGTTGAAAGTTGCCAAGTGTGAGAACAGCAATCCCTACTGGACATATGTAATTCCATCAAACTTGGAGCAAATTTTAGAAGCCTGACAGCACTTTATGGATAATGTTAGAAGCATTCAACATTACCAACGATACTGCTCCGGAAGAGAATGTCGTGGGATCATGTGCCCAGCTTTGTGCTACCTGCAGTTGAGTTGCTGGTGCATGTTAAGCAAAGATAATTCTTTTTTTGTAAAACATGTAAAACAATGCCCACTCTCTGAAGTTCTATCCTTTCCCAAATTAAAACCAATAGCATATTTAAGATGCACTGTAAACTTCCATCTTGCATATATACCCTGCCTGCGTATGTTCCATTAAGGTATGGCTGAGCTGAGACACTAATGCCAGCGGTGCTCTTGGGCTGCTTACAGAAAAATATTTACAGGGTTGGGAAGGATGCATTTATATTCAGTGTGAAACCCCAGATGATGTTCCTCCTGGAGATCAGCAGGCCTTTAGGTCAATATGAATTACAGTCTTTAAGAACTGGAACAGTGGTAGCCAAAACCCATGTGTTAAAGCCAGCCATGTAGCGCAGAATGAGCTGTCAGCATCTTCTTAGCGAGACCGATCATACACAAAGGGCAGTGTGCATATGAAATAAAGGGCAAGAGAAAAGGTACAGTAAACAAGGATCCAACAGGAAAAGTAAGAAAATCTCTGCCTCACCGACAAATAGAGTTCAGCCATAGAGGGCAGAACTCTTCCTCGAACGTGACAAGAGGCTGAGTAACACAAGGAAAAACACAACTTCTCAGACTCATCGGAGATTTTAAAATAATTTTGTTGGATTTTTAATTGCTTTCTAGGAAGAAGGTAAGCCTTAATAAAGTATATTCGTAGAACTTTCCAGTTTTACAAGATTCATATCTGAACACAGATTCTAGAAATAATAGCAGTCCTGTCAGGGAATGAAGCTGTGTCACATGGTCTCTGGTTTGTCCAAAAATAAAATTAAGGCAAATAAGAGGGATGACTAATTAACACTTGCACAATAATGACTAGTAATAATTTGCAAAAGTACCTGTTCCTAATCATAATCTTATGACAAACTTCAGATTTAAGAGAGTACCTTTAAATGTCATTGACTAAATTCAGATAATGAAAATGTACGTTAAATGATCTTATAATCTGTTCACAGACATTCCATGAATAGAAACAGAATTTTAAATTAGATCAGTAAATGATGTGTTGTAAATTATTTGTTCAGCTGTATTTATTATTCACCCAGTATGGCTCATTATCAAAGTTGTTGATTTTTTTTTCTTTTTTAATTTAGGAAGACTATTTTGTTGTCTTAACCATGCTTTAGAGCAATTTTAATTATTTAAAAAAAAATACGATTAGAATTTTTCTGGAAAAAATCGTAAAGCAAATAAATCAACCTTTCTCCTATTTTTACCATGTCCACCAACATGATCTATTTGATTTGAGAGTAACATGTAAGATAATTTTCAAAGTTTGAGTAATAATAACAGTAATAGAATTGAATTATTTAATTACTGCACATGGACAGCATCCAGGTTTAACTTCTAGAGATTTTTATTGCCATACAAATTTATTCCTTAGTCACTCATGATTGGTTTTTTTTAATCGTTTTCGGATGTTTCTCTTGTGGTTTGCTCCTGATGTCTAGGTAATAGTCGTCAGTGTTAATTATAACATCCAGCCTGGACTTCAGGCATTTGTATGGCTTCCTATTGGCAGATTTTGTCTCTCAAATGAAACTGAGTTTTGAGTGGTAGAACTGGCCTGTATGGAAATCATTATGAACCTTAGGCATTTGGACTAAATACCAGAGTTCATTGTGAATGGTATCAAGAGTACTAGTGGATGATTTGTTAAGAGTGGGAAGTCTGAGGAACATTGGTCAGCCCCTGAGCTTGAACTGGAATCTGGTTTTGGCAGTCCTGTGGTTTTCAATCATACTGCTGAGTGTGTCTGCTCATCAGGGTAATTTTATTACTTACCTAGTAGTCCATATCATTACAATGTTTTATGAGCTAATACCTTTTTTTCTGGTTTTATTAGGTCAAATACAGGCACATCACTTTCTCTGTGGCTTAACTTTTTGATGGGTTGTAAATGTCAAGAATAAATCAAAAAAAAAGCCACTGTTATTATCTTTTCCACTTGATATTGCATACATTACTTTTAAAAGTGTTATTGCTTTTCTCAGAATAGATGTTTTAACATCATCACCTTTTCAAGCTCCTCCTTTTAATCTCATTAGGGTCTTAGCAATGCTAATTCTGCCACCATCCAGAAATACTGCATCTTTCTTGAACAATTGCAGAATTCAGAATAAACAGTCACTGTCCTAGGCCTCTATTAAGGAGGAGAGGAGACTTGTATTTCTGTTATATAGATCTTTTTTTACAGACATTGAATGAACTATCATGAAAGAACCTGCAAAAACAGGATTAGTAGGTCTGTCCATGAGTGCGGTGTATGGCTGCCATCTAAGACCCACCTGAGGAGAGAGTGGAAGAAAATGCCTGTGGGTTTGGTTTTTGTTCTGTGGTGCCCAGGTGTGTGTATGTGTTTCTGAAAGATAAGGGCAGCAATTTCCAAAGTCTGCCTCATATCAACAGCCTGCTGGTGGGGTTTTAACAGGAGATTGCCTACATGTATTAAATATGCTGAACCTCTTTAAATCCCAGTGTTGGTTTGTTGGTTTTTTTTTTTTTTTTTTTTTTTTTTTTTAAGAAATGGATCAGTTTTACCAATAGCATATATATTTTGACATATTTGAGCTAAATTAATCCAGTACTTCCTTGACAAACCATGAAATTCAGTTAAAATATGTGATGTAAGAGGACATATTCCTACGTTTTTTGTAAAATAATGAGAAAAGGAGAAGAGGAGGATCAGAGGAGAGGTATACAATCTAGAAATCTGCAGAACAAGTTGTTTCATGGTTTGCTACATTCGTAATTATTATTAATGTAGGTATTCTTTGTTTATTCACAGATATATTTATTCTGGTTTTTGAAACTTTTTTTGTTCTTGACTTAGAAGTATTTCATGATAATTCATAGAGTAACTTAATATAGCACAAAAATATTTCCATTTATACATTCTAACCTTTCGGGCTTTCAGTTTTGTTGAATAATCCTGTGATCTTGCACTGCAGAAATGCAGAAGGAAAGTGCCTAATTTATCTTCACTATACTGTAATTTATTTTGTATACATTCATCAAGTCTTGTCTTCTAAATTTACAGTGCAGATCTTTTCATTTCTGTCATATAGAAGTTCTTTCGTGTCCCTAATCATTTTTATGCCTGCCTCTGAATCTGTTTAATTTCTTGCGGTTTTATTTTTATTTTTTCTGTTGAAATAAATTATGCTCTTAATAATGCTTAGAATATGCAAAATTCTCACTAGGCTGTAAGTTATAAACTATCATGTATTGCTGTTTTCAAAATTGTCTTTGGAGACTTACAAGAACACTGTATTTCTTCTTTTTCAGCTCTTTGTCCTTTTTGCTTCCAGTTCTTTCATGTTATTAGTCTTACTCTGAATTTGAAAATTGGAAAACAAAGGCCCTGCAATATTTGAAAAGCTCTTTAGTTTTAAAGATCTTGCACATGAATGGTTCACATAGAATTCTAAAAGATGTTCCCATGGGTCTTTTTTTTTTTTAATCAAATGCTAATTTGATTATTCCTATATGTGTACAGCAGCTGATTGTTGGGACTTATGCTCATATATTTTCAGATGCTAACCAGTTGTGTTTTTAATAGGACATCTATTTCAGTAGTACCACCTTTGGAAAATTATTCTTGAAATGAAATACCTCTGACACATAAAAATTACGTTATTTGTTTGAGAAATCCTCAAAGTCCGTGGATCACTCCCATCTACATGAAAGACAGTGGAGTAAAAATCTCAAAAAGTGGAATTTATGTTAGTTGACCAAATGACACGGAGAGCAGCCAAATGGAAAAGCAAGCCGAGACACTCATCAGAAGAGAAATAAAACGAAAAGAAAATTTGAATATTCAGAAGTGTAGAAGGCATTAAAAGCCGTGACAGGAAGGCTGATAACTCATTGGGATGAATTGGTTTGTGAGAAAAGAAGAAAGATTTTGAAAAAGACTTGTGGAAAGTGGTAGGTGGAGAGGCTAAACAATGAAGTAGCTGAAGAAAAATATTCAGCAGCCTTGACTACTGCTGGTGAGCGCTAAAATCCATAACTGAAGAGCTCTACTGCAAACAAACTTGAAAATCCATGCACACTTTTTCTGTCTTCTAGCCCACAACAATTAAGCCTATATGACTGATGGATTTTTTTTACATAAACAGTGTTTAAAAAAGAAAAGGAAGGGTGGTGAAGGATGTCCACATGAGAGAACAACCAGATATTCTGTCAGTTGCCCTACAGTTCACTGCGTACAGCTGCTTTCTTGTAGAATACTTCTGTCATCAGCATGAGCAATTCCTTGCCATCAGAAATTGTGATTGGTTTTTAGTGTCGTGAGCAAAAGTTTAAAAGGAAAAGAAACTTTATAAATTATTGTTAATTATAAAAAAAAAAAAAAAGATTAGTCACTGAGAAGTGGTTGAGCTGGAATAGAAGGATTCGATGTTGGAAATAACCTTTTTAGAAACATAAGGGAAAAAAAGTAATTAAATATCATAAATCTGTCTCAATCATGCCTTTTGCCCTCAGTAAAAGTTGTTCTTGTTGAAAGCTCCTGACAGATATAGTACAAAATGATTCTTTGCTTTTATTATGGATAGCCTATCTGGATGGAGTTGTGCAAGATTTGATGGAAGATTGCTGTTACACGTCACAACACTAAATATGTGGTATTTAGTGCTTCTTGTCTTGCCAAATTTCCTTGTTAGAGACCTGACAAACAGCACTTGTGTTCGTTGTTTGTTCTGTGAAACCAGTAAAGTTTCCTCAGTGTGTGCAATTAAAAAAAAAAAAAAAAGAAGGCCTAACATGTCACCAGTTGCTGTCAGGATGTATATATGTTCAGTCACGCTGGTGCATCTAATTCTTTTGTTATTCAAATTGTTATTGTACCTAGGAATTTCAGACATTGTTCAGCACCATCTCATTACAATGGACAAACTTAGAACAAAAAAGCTCTTCTCCAAATAGACTGTGGTATAATACAAGAAAGAAGGCATGGTTCTATAAGTATCTTGCATTTGCATACGCCAAGCAGATCTGCCAAAGGAAGCAATCACATGCGTCCCCTGCCTCCAGCCGTTAGTTTCTGTCCATTTGCTACCCTGTCCTTTCAGCTGGCATGACTATTTGAATGGTGGCACAGTGAGCTGAATCAAGGAACTGGTTTAGTTGAAAGGTAACCTAGCAGCAGGAAAGTGTTCAAATTTCAGCACCCGGTTCTGTTTATTCTCCACGGGAAGCAAAATCAAATTAATCACAGAAAAGTGCAACTACGCTAATTCTCAGCATGTTTAATGAACTTGTTCTTAAAGATCCTAAGATGAAGTTATTGATGTTTTCAAAGGTAAACTATTCCATTTCTTACTCATTGTTCTATTAGTAGGTTTTTTTGTATGTCTGATTTTATTTTTCTTTGCTGCATTATTAACTTTTTATTCTTGTTCTACTTACTATGAAAGTAGATAAAAAATTATTCCCTTTCTCCTTCTTTCTTGTCTCTAGTATTTGAAGACTTGTATTTGCTCTCCTCTGTCTCTTTCCAAGCCTAAGCAGTCCCAATTTGCTTATACCTTCCATTTTGCCTACTTTTTCTAGCCTCTGAGTACTCTTCTTACAGTTCTCCACTGAACCTTTTTCTTGAAAAAAATGTCCAAAGCTGTACACGATTCCAGCTGAGTACACACCGATTTTGAGGAAAAGGTCAATAACATCAGAAAGCAGAACAGGAAACCTGGTTCATTTTAATCGCTAGAGAGTAATCCTTTCCTTCCTTGTGAAAACCCCTTGTCTAGCTTTAAGGTGTTATCTATTCTTTTCTTCCACATTTTTGAGTCTTTGATAGGACCACTAGCATTCTCAATTGTCTTATATAATATATCATACTTCGCATTGAAAATCAAGCCAAATTTAATTTATAAAACTTAAGTGTTCATGTTGGAAAAATCTCAGCTCCAAAATATGGATCCCAGTCCGTCTCTTTACAATAATATGAAAATATATGATACAGTAAATGCTCATTTCAAAGTGAAGTTGAAGTTGAGAACAGTTTAAAAGCCGTTGCTGTATTGTTGGCAGTATTACTAGTGTACAGCACAGGAACCAGCTAGAAAAAAAGTTTTACAGTTTATTTTCCATTTTACCTCTCTTTTGTACCCATTTGTTTTCCATTATGCTATAAAATGGTGTTAACGCAGCATAAAACTCTGTTAATGCAGCATAAAATGCTATAATGAAATACAATGCCTGAGATTCTGGAAACAAAATTATAAACCAAACATCCCCTGTATACCTGCTTTAAATTCAGTCATAAAATAATAATAATCTGAAATTGTTGTCAAGATATTTCTTATAACCATTCCCATATTCTGTTTTTTGCAGTTGAAAACAAATAAGCCAAGATAAAAGTCACTTTGAGTAGCTTCACTGGTGATTCTTTTCTATTTATGTATTTTTCAAAACATTCTTTTTTTAGGTACAGCTACTGCAAGTGTTGGGATTGAAATGGAAAATGTATTGTCCTATATATCTAAAGATCCTTGAGTAGAATATTATTAGCTTTTTCTTGAATTTTGTAAGGACTTCATGTTATCTGGGTGGAGATTTTCTCTGGATTAACTTTCTCTGGGCTTAACTTTCTTATATTTGAACAACTAACATTAGAGAAGCTCTGCTGGAGATCGTACAAGTATGCAGTGGCATGAAATACCCAGAATCGGGCAGTCCTCTGTATTTCGTAGAGAAGGTTCACTAAGGAAAGTCTGTGTTTTAAAAAGAAATTGTATCGTCAGCATTTAAACTGTTTTTTAATCTCTGTAGTCACTGATGTTTCTAAAACCGGTAAATTGTTCTCTTAAAAAAACAGCTAACATAGATGCCTGCACAATACTATTCACTGCAGTATCTAAGCATCGTGCAGGACCCAAGAGGCCCAAAAATATGAGGACAAAAGCCTATTCTGAAAGCTTGCACAATGCAGTTCAGGAAGTAGGAATTTGTCTCTGTAAATTCATGACCATATCATTTTAAGAAATTGTTTCAAAGTCTTAACTTGAGACACCTGCATTAACAGAGTTTGCAGAGATATATGAAACACCAAGGGTGTATTTACGGAAAGACGGCCCTGAAAAGTGGAGCATTAATCTAAGAGCCAGAGATCTCCTCATCGTCAGGGAAGCCCTGCACACAACGTGAGCAGGGAGCCAACTGCTATACAGATGAAAAGGAACTCAGTGGTGCATGAATGACTTGTGAATTGAACTCACTGTGAATTTGATGTTAAATCCACTGTGTAAGTGTAGGAAATGTGGTGCACTGGATTTGCTAATTGCCTGTTATCTCCGCAGTTAATTAGCTGATCACCTATGTAATTCCAAAATTCGAAAATAACAACAGAATATAAAGTGGCAATATCTGATTCAGGAAAAAACAATAACAGGCATCTAGTTATAGCTCCTGAATAAAATCTCCTTTGTGACAAATCCAAAGGCTTTTTCAATAAAATAGCCACAGACACTAATGGTGCCTCTCTAGCTGAGGCCCAAAATCAGTATTCAATCCAATTGTTAAGGACAAGCAAACTGCACTTTCTCAGTTGCCCAGTCTTTGGGAGTCCTCTCCTGGTTGCCCTCCAGATTCTGCTTTTTAATTTTTTTTAATTTTAGAATGACTTTTGCAGTTCCTGCCATGTTACACTTTTATCCTGACCCCCTTGACATTTCCAAATGGCTTTGTACATGGTCTCTCCCTCTGCTGCAAATCTCAGGGGGATCTTGGTCACAAACATGAACTCAACTTGCGTCCCTGTGATGATCTGTTGCCCATGATGCCACTCTCTACTTTATCACTGGAAACTACAGTGCCAATCTACTATTTGCATCTCAATCATCCATAAAACATTGATTTCCGCCCCCAACAACTGCCATTGCCTTTGTCATGATGAAGACCAAAACCTATATACAAATTCATATTAGTGCAACACTAGCCTAAGTACAATCTTTGTTCATGAAAGTGATCAATATTGCCTCACCTTCCATCTTTCTGTATATATATATATCTATTGTCTCAAGTGTATGTATCTTTTCTTATGTGTATGTGTGTTTATGCACAGCACGCCTATGATAAACAGTGATTGCTGCCTGTTGTGGAGTAGGGCATGCTGTATGTGCTGGCACAGCCCGCAACACCAGTTTCTAATTTTGATCCTCATCTAGAAAGGGTCCATTAAACTATGAGGCTATTACTTTTTAAAAAAGTCTTAGTCACTAAGGAATGTTTGTATATTGAATGGATTCATTTATTTTTAGATCAGTCACAGTGCAGGAATGAATAGAAATATCCCATGTCACTACCGCAGCTAAACATTTTGAAATGTCAAACCATAGCCTGGGGCTGTTAGAGCAAATAATAAATAATATATCTGCTTTCCTTGAAGTGGCATGCTGTATACAATTTTGGTGACTTGTCCAGTACTTGATAATAAAGAAGGCAAGGATTGTGAGTATTTGGTAATAGTGTGAAGTACAGAAAAATCCAAATAGTAATTCACTTACTAACAGATTTAAAAAATTTGATTACGTATTGGTTTTCCTCTGGATCATCCTTAAGAAAAAGCAGTTGGAAATTGATTTTCAAACTTATGAAATACCTAAAGCAATTTATGAAATAATTTCAGTATCACAGTAAAGAGAAATGTAGTTTTAGCTTCACCCTTTCTAATTTTGCATTTATTCATTTTAAGCAAGGAGCAATGTATCATGGAAGCATAGACTGTGTAGTACAATATTAGAAGATTCTATCCTGTGGAAGGAGAATAATTAACATAATTCAGATAACTAATCTAAATACATCTGAATATAACTCATCTAATTAATGTATGAGTTAGAACAAATCACGTTCTTCTACATTCATGAAAAATATATATGAAAAATATATATAAAAAATATATCTGTTCTGGTTGTTTTAGTTTTTACAAAGGCATAAATCTCATGGCAAAAGTTGTTGCAATAGGAATAGTATGTCTCTGTGTGTGTATTTCACAAACTGTTCTGTTTTTCCCAGAGACTAATATAGTACCTACTCCTATCCTTTTTTAAATTTTCTCTCCCCTCTCCCTCCCCAAAGGTAAAATAGAAATCTGTATTTTTCTGGTACACATTTAGTGGACAATTGAAAAAATGGAAAATTTGAGTGGTAAAGACTTATTTTTATTCTCCCAAGAGAGGTATGGTTTTTACCCAAGTTTGAAATGGGCTGAAGCATTTAACTTCTAAAACAGACCTAATACTCTGCTCAATTTGCATTCTTGTTAAGCCTGATTAGAAGCAGAGGGTGTTAAAAATCATGAATAAGAGTTTGACCTTATTTAGGTCAACAGCACTAAATTCAATGAAGCACAGATTTGTGTAGCATATGGAATATTATGTTAAAGAAGAGCCTAATGATGTTGTTTAGTTGATGACAAAGGATCCTTATCCACCAAGACCTGCATAATGCATTTACAAAGTAATGTGAAGGAATGAACACTTTATGTAATAGAATTATTTAGGTAGGAGGCTTCGGTGTAGATCCAGACGCCATTTTGTCGGGATTTCAGTAAGGCTCTAGATCTGTGAGATCAGATTCAGTTCACAGATCTAAAGGTCTGCATGCAAGTGGACCAGATTTCTAGGAGCACAGGATTTCTAGATTTCTAGGTCATTACAATCATGAGTACGAGTAACTATTTATTTGAATTTGTCCACATAGTTGTCATCGTTCTTCCTCAAATACCATCATGAACTTTTACTCTTCAGTAATTGTTCCAGTAGTGAGCAATGGACTCTCCCTGTTGAGTGGATTGAGAATGTTAAATTTGGTCTCCATGTCTTTTCTGTCCAATATCAGACTGAAGCCCTTTGGCTGGAGGGGAGGAAACGAAGGGAGAGACTGGGCTTGCCTTGAGTGCCCTGATACAAATACTAAACTTCCCAGACATATTTTTCCATACCTGATTTAACAGTGCAATAGCCCAGTATGTATGATTTTCATCTTTCATCTGACAGGCAAGTTACAGAGGCTCCAGAGACAGAAGAAGTTTTTAATTAACCTCTTTGACTGGACATGTGGTATCTAGGCAGCTATAACTCACAGCATTTGAAACAAGTTAGGCTTTGCAGAAGGTTAAGGCAACACTCCCATGTAGTAAGGTATTGAATCAGCATATTGCTTTACTTTTAATCTTTCCATCCTGATTTATGATGCGGATGCTTTGTCTCCCAGGAGATGCCAGATACCACAGATTTTCAGCTGTGAGAGTGTAGGTGCCCCCTGCTAGTTCTGTTTGATTTTAATACTAACTGCACTGCCACGGGTGCTGGCAATAATTGTTAAGTTCACTGCTTCATCTTTATTTCATTTCTCTGTGTTACCTCACCTATCTGTTAACATCTGATAGTCTGAGCAAGGTCCTGATGCTGGGAAGCACAGACACCCCTTCTAGCCTCTTTGACTTCCATGGGAATAAAAGACATTCATTGTCTTTAGCAGAAATGGCTACTAAACTAGCATGAAAGAGCACTCTGCTTCACTCAGAGCTTCCCTCTGAGTCCTAAAGCAGGGTTCGTACCTTCACTTAGAGAAACAGAATAAAAGGGGAGATTTTAGTCTTCAAAAAATTTCATTCTCTTATGAAATTTTGTATCAACTGTGATTGAAACAGGTTCCTTTGATGTTCTACTTTCCCAACTACGTTCTTTGAAACTGGCATCCAAAACAATGACTTTAGGCTAAGGTGTTGGTAGGACAGAGAATAGTACATTATCTAAGACATATTTTGATAGTTTACAAACAAAAAAAAATTTCATCAGCCTGGCAGAGAGAAAATACACATTGAGGATGACAAAATGTCATCTTTTGGGTCGCTGCATGTTACAGAATTTGAACAGCGTTTTCAGGTTATGTAGCACTGACATTTGTCAAATTGGCAATTTTGTGTGAGTTCACAGAGATCGACATAGTATTACAGGGCACATTTAAAAGATTGAGAGTTCATGAATAGAATTTCAAAGCACAAGCAGTAGAGAACACTTTTATGAACACTTTCAAAGATTATCGTAGTCTCAGTAGCCCTTTTTCTGTGAAAAAGTGAAACAAAGAGGTGGGTAGAAATATAAACTAAATCTTAAATTTCTCTTTGTATCCCAAATGAACAAACTGTAAAGTGCATGAAGACGAATACACTAAACACTTGTTCTTCAAAACACCTAGATTTCAAGTGAAATTAAAGGTATCTTAGGCAACGCCTTACATTGTTCATTTACTTTTTCATATTTTCAAATGAGATCTACCATCAAGCCTGTGATTCAAATGAAATCACTCATCGTGTAATCATTTAATCTCCTTACACTATACTGACAGATAACAGGTTTGCGTTGTGTAGCTTTTTACTCTGTTTGTGTAAAAAACCCAAATATTAAAACCAGCTAGCTGATTAGCTTTCTCTGCTGTGAGTAGGAAGAGGCATTATGAGATTTGCCGATAGTGATGGGCCTTTTCTACAGGGAGCAGTTTCTGTAAACCTTTGCTGAAGGGGATAAATTCAGTTCAGTTACTTTAAGAATTAAAAATGAATTAAAATAAAAAGATCTGTATAAACAATCCATAACACTTTGGATACTGCTTATTAAAACAGAAAGAGGATAGTGGATTATAATCAGTAAACAGAAGAGGAACATTCACATAGCTCAGATGTACAAGAAGAGAAAATACGAAAGAGGCCAACTTTGTCTTGACATGCCTGGAAACCAGATCTTAAGGTTTTCTTCAGTCATTTCCTTTGATTCCTCAGGAACTGCTCTCAATTTATTGGTATGAAATTTATTTTTGCAGGAACTATGGGTTTTTCTTCTGATTGGTGAACTAGATGTTACAGAGCTTCGTTCTCTCATACACTTTCCTTAGAATTCTGTTTCAAAACAGTATTTCCAAAGGGATTTCAGTCAAACTGTCCATGACCTCAGGCCACCCAGCTGATCGATGTGGCTTTTTGGGAGTAGGGTGGTCTCTAGGAGAGCCTGTGCCTCATCGGGCAGGGGTGAAAAGGTGGTATCCCAGCCCAGCTGCCTGGCCCAGTCTGGTATCTACGAAGTGCTGGCAGATAAGCCTAGCACCTGCCTTCCACCACTTCTTGTATGTCAGTGCTGCGAGGCCAGAAAATCCTGGCCTAGGGCTAATGCTTCTTTTGAGCCAGTACTGTTTTGCTGTACCTCTGTAGCCGCTGCTTCCCATAGCCTAAAAACAGTTCACATGGTTGCACAACCTTGAGTCACAAGCCAGAGGGCATGAGCCAGGTCTCTGCATGCCAAGAGGAGAAAAAGCAATTCTAACGATGACTCCTTAAGTGGATAAGGTCACTAAACATTACAGTCCTTTGGCACTGGGAGAAAAAAAAACCTTCCTAAGTGACAGGGTTGTGATGTATTTTTAAGCAAGGTGTGGAAAAGCATGCTATCTGGGAAACGCTGTATTTCAGAAGTGATAAAAAAATGTTTAAATGTCGGAGAAAAGATTTGTGAACTAATTAGCCACAGCTGAAATACTCAGAAGGGGAGCAGAGCAAATATGACTTGTTTATGTAGAATACTGATTGCATGTTGCCAAAACCATAGAGCAATATATCTATTATTTCAGTTTAGCTTATTTTTTCTGTGATGTTAAGCAGATTTTCAAAAGATAATGTTAGGTTTAAAAGTGTTCAAAACCTATGAGGAAGACCTCATTTTCAAAAAAATCAAGTTTACATTTAGGTACTAAAGCAAGTGTTCTTTTTCTTTATTATTAGCATTTTTGTTATAATCTAGTCATGTGATTACTGTTACTGTGTTGTCTTGGAATGACTTGAAAAGACAGCCTGTAACTGGCAATAGCTTTGCTAGCCTTAAGAGCTCATGTCAAACTTTATTGTACTGAAATTCTCTTCCTGAAGCTGTAGGCTTTTTGTGAATATAATTTCACTAACTTCTTGATAGTTGATGTTTTCATCCTTTTGGTTCTACTATTTATTTTTCCCTATGAAGGCATACACACATGCTCGTTATAGTAGGACTAATGCACTATATTCTTATTACCGAAGACTGCTGGATGTCCATGACTGATGCACAGAGAGTAGATTGCGTATTTACAGAGGCACTAAAGCTGAGCATCCTGTACAGTACTTCATATTGTTCCTTACCAGTGAGTTAATAATATCTCTTATGAAACACAAGGCAATCCTTTGTTCAGCACTGACACTGATAAATGTGGTTTTCAGTTGTTTTGGTCATTTCCTCATTTGGTCTCTACTCCTTAGGGAACAAACAGTTAAAATTATTGCCAGCCTTTCCTTCTGATGATATTGGCTCATTGTTTGTTTGCCACCACCATTTGGTCAGGATGGAACTACTGGGAAAAATAACCTTCCTGAAAATGCAGAGTGCTGCCAGCTTTGAAGAGAAATGATACACGGTGGATATTTGCTGTTTAGTGTTTGCATTTCTAGGGTCTTTTAGAAAGGACAATTTTTTCTACTGCTGTTCACGTAGCTGGCATATTGCTGGATGTGAACCGCGGTGTTATCAAACATGTCTAATGCAGCCAGTGACATTCAAAAATCTGATGAATCCATGACCTGATTCTGCAAGGTGTCTACATGAAATAATTTCAAAGCCCACTGATATTAAATAGGGGTAAAGCTGAATGTGTTTTTGTCAGGTTCATTCAGCGTTGTAGGTTGCTCTAACATTATTTTAACACGGGCACAGGACCTTCAATAACCATCCAGTGTGTTTCAGACTTTCTTTAGTCTTTTCCATTAATTACTTGCATAATTACTTGCAACAAAAAATAGCTGGAGATATCTCCAAACAGGTGATTTTAAATAAGGCCTTTTTTGGTGTTCAAATAAAATATGCCTGCTGGCACATTTTGGAAATATGAACCATTGAAACAAGTGAGATACAAATACAGGCTGGGCAGAGAATGGATTGAGAGCAGCGCTGCAGATGAACTTCTCATGTTGATGAGAAGCTCAACGTGAGCTGGCAACGTGTGCTCGCAGCCCAGAAAGCCAGCCATACCCTGGGCTGCATTAAAAGAAGCATGGCCAGCAGGTTGAGGGAGGTGATTCTACCTCTCTGCTCCGCTCTGGTGAGATCCCACCTGGAGTACTGCATCCAGCTCTGGTTCCCCCAAGATAAGAAGGACATGGACCTGTTGGAGCGAGCCCAGAGGGCCATGGAGATGATCAGAGGGCTGGAGCACCTCTCCTATGAAGACAGGCTGAGAGGGTTGGGGTTGTTCAGCCTGGAAAAGACTCAGGGGCGACCTTACAGCCACCTTCCAGTACTTAAAGGGAGCCTACAGGAAAGATGGTCAGGGACTCTTTATCAGGAAGTGTAGCGATAAGATGAAGACGAGGGGTAACAGTTTTAGGATTCTGATGCCAGAATTTTATCACGAATCTTAGGTTACTTGGTATTCTTCAAGTCCAAGCCTCTGGAGACCCTGCCTAGAAGAAGCCTAGTTTTATTATTAAAAATAAAAATAAAAAAAAAAAATTGGTGAAGAAAAGCTGAAAAATGTGAAATCTACGTGCTCAACAGATGGCAAATCGGAAACATACAAGGATATATAAATATAGACATTGATCAATCTAGTTTTACACAGCATCAAAGAGTTTTGGGGGCCTGACTTGCCGTATTTTGAGCTGAAAATCCATGGCAACTAGCATAGGAATTATATGTGATAATCCTTTTCTTATTTTTTTTCTCCAGAAATTTTGTGTCAATTTGTTTTGAACTAATTAGGCCTTTAACAAATTGCTATTACAAAGTGGGAACTTACTGATGAGCTTGAAGTGCAAAATGAAGTAACTTTATTTAAGAAATAAAAGCAACTGACTTCCACGTTGCAGAGAAAATAGTTGTTGAACCAGCATATTCTGTGGACAGGTCAAGGTACTCTGTCATTTTGCTGTCACATCCACACTGTTGGAAGACCACAGTCTCTGAGGCACCACAGACTCCCTTCATACTGTGATCCTCCTCCATACCACCTGGTATTTCCTCTGCTGCCTGGTTCTTTGCTGATCTAACAACTAAAGAATGACCCCCTTCTCTGCCACAAATTTTTCTTCAGCCGGGAGGTAATCTGTCTGCCTCCCAAGTATCCAAAACAAAAAGTGTCCAAACATCTTTAGTGTGCTGAATCTCAGCTGTGATAAATGTCACATAGAACCAAAGTATGACCTGTAGACCTCTGGGCATCCAAAAGCCTGCAATAGTTGGTCAATAGGGTTTTCAGTAAAAGCTTACTAATAAAAGTTCATAGATATTATGAAGACGATTTTAACTAAAACATTTAAGAATCTTAACGAGTTTAAACTGCATTTCCTCAGGGTTCTCTGTGATAAATACCATTTGGGGGAGCTGTTTCACTGCAGCTCTGCCAGACTTGCAGCTCCTCTTTGTCCGATTTATGAGCGTAGCAACAGAGGGAAAAGGGCAGGTCATAAACCTGTCTGTGACAAAAGGCAACAATTAAGCTTGACAAACTAGTAGAAAAGAACAGATTAACTCTAGAAAAGAATAAACTGAGGGGAAAAAAGCCCCAGAAGATTAGCACAGTCAGGAGAATGCGCAATTAAGCTGGGCACTTCAACATTTCTTGTATGTCTTCTGGAGCTGACTGAGAAGGGAAGATGCCACTACCAAAGAGATCTAGCTTTTCTAGAGAGCACAGATTGAAGGAAAGGCAAATATGGATCTAGGAAAAAGGATTAGGAACTAACAAATACTTTCCCTTCTCTCCATTTTCCCCAGCTGTATGAGTCTGGGTAAATAAATAAAGTTAAATCTGTTTCATGGCAGGATTTCAGTTTATATTCATAGACTAAGAAATATTTCAGTAACAGAAACCTCTTGCACCTTCCCTTGTTACCACAGTGTGGTGTGGGAAGCTCCATTTCAGAGCAGTTGTGTTTGCTTTTTCTTTTCTGTCTGAAATTTCACAGACAGAAAAAAATCTTTCTTGGTCATACTCCTAAATTTGCTCTCACTCCAGCACTGTCTGGTATTTATATTCTCTACCATCGCATATTTATGGACAGTTGTTATATCCCTTCTCAGCTTTCCTTTTACTGGGCTAAAAATTTTCATTTAGCTTTTTATTTAAGATACGACTTTCATTTCCTCTCATGATCCATCTCTAATGATTTTTTTTCTTGAATTTCATGCCATTATTATTATTATTACACTGATCATTGAGGTAGCCTGTTTTTTTTCCTGTGTGGTATGCCAGTCTCTTCTAAAACAGGTAGTGCTGTCCAAATTTTTTTTTTTAAAAGGGTGTTGAAAATCATGTATTTCATCCGTCCCATTATTTAAAATGAAAATTCACTGAAAATCTCACTCAGTCACAGTATTTTCTCTGAAGTGTAGTGGTTGTTATCAGTTCTTTAGGAGTTTCTCATCCGTCGTTACTACTTTTTGTCTTTTCCAACTCTATTAGTTTTCCACATGACAGTACCAATTACACACTGAAGTCCAATTAGATGAGATTTCTTGTATTTCTCTTATTTAGGAAATTTAGTTCTCAGGTTTGCTAAGACCTTTAATGTCTAGCCCTATTTTCTTTACCTTCCATATCCATAGTTGCTTTTGACATAAAATTTTGCTGTAATGCCTTGCGCATTATTGATCTGATATCAACAGTTTGGAACATTTGGATCGAGTAATTCACTTCTGAATTATGGGTTGTGGTTTGTTTTTTTTATTTTCTTTTAATGTGTGCTACTGTTACTATTCACTAGATATTAAAAACAAACCCTAGACTCTCTTATCTGAAAAATCTTTGTAAGAATGCTTTCAGTGTTAGGTTTTTGTTTGGACTTGATGTTCTTAAAGGACCTAAAATTCTATGGTTCCATAATGATTTTGTGTGTCTTATATGGAACAACTAGTGGGGGGAGATCATTGATCCCAACTAATTTTGGCTCATTAAGCTGTTTGAGTTTTTCTTCAGTTTCATTGCAGTGGATGCAAACCGCATCCTGGGCTGGATCAATAGAAGCATGGCCTGCAGGTCGAGGGAGGTGATTCTGTGCCTCTACGCCGCTCTTGTGAGATCCCATCTGGAGTACTGTGTGCAGATTTGGAGTCCTCAGCACAAGAAGGACATGGACCTGTTGGAACGGGTCCAGAGGAGAGCCACAAAGATGATGAGAGGGCTGGAGCACCTCTCCTATGAGGACAGGCTGAGAGAGTTGGGGTTGTTCAGCCTGGAGAAGAGAAGGCTCCAGGGAGACCTTATAGCGGCCTTCCAGTACCTGAAGGGGGCCTACAGGAAAGGTGGGGAGGGACTCTTTATCAGGGAGTGGAGCAATAGGATGAGGGGTAACCATTTTAATCTGAAAGAGGGTAGATTTAGATTAGACATTAGGATGAAATTCTTTACTGTGAGGGTGGTGAGGCACTGGAACAGGTTGCCCAGAAAAGTTGTGGATGCCCCATCCCTGGAAGTGTTCAAGGCGAGGCTGGATGGGGCTTTGAGCAGCCTGGTCTAGTGGGAGGTGTCCCTGCCCATGGCAGGGGGGTTGGAAACAGATGATCTTTAATGTCGCTTCCAACCCAAACCATTCTATGATTCTATGATTTTATGATTCTATAATTCTGTCTTCCTAGTGCCCTTCTCTTTGACCCTAGCTCAAAACCACTTAATTTTGAAAATCCTTATATATTAATTTGGTTTTGTACCCACATTAACGTCATCTTTAATCTCTACCCAGAACTTTCTTCATAGTAATCTTACCTTTTAAAATTATTTTTTTCTTCTGTATACCTGAAGAATCTTAAATTATTTGTTTTAATATCATTTCCCAAGTCTTACTCACTTGCCTTTTATCTTTCTATTTCTTGATTCCTAAAGCATAATTTCCCTTGCTGATCAGATTGGTTGGGTTTTTTTCTGCCTACATATAAATTCTTCCTGTGAGAAGTACTGATTCAGTTAGGCCCTTTTTCAGAAGATTTTTTTGTCCTGTTTTTTTCCTGTCATTTCCCCTGTGTAGATTGCTGAAAATTTTAGTATCTTGGACTGGAAGGAGTTCCGGGCCTCTACCACATTCTGGAGTCCTCAGGTTTACTTCTTTTGCTACCTTTTTGATATTCAGCCTTTTGATATAGAGAAATTAGGATTCAGAATATAGCTGAGACTTCTAAGTATACCATAATGAATAATAAGTGGTGACAGACAAATCAAAATAAAAGCTAATTGACTTTACTCTTCAGATGTTCTTTTCCTGTAATAACTACAAGCAAAAGTTTGAAATTAAATTTAATATGAAAGGCAAAAATAGTTCTTCCACAGGTTATTATTTTTTATATTTTTGGCTTACAAATTTATAAGCTGAGAATATTCACTTCAAATTTTTGTTGCACTTGTTTCAAGTAACAAAAAAAAGGCTCTCAATTGTTTGTTATTGTCCTTGGGGGTGGGGAGGCAGCAAACTTTTGAATTATTAAATATTTCATTACAAATTTGGTAGTTTTTACCACAGTTAAACACCCTGAACTGTCATATGTCTCTGCTGAGGCAGTTGCCAGCAACAGATAATTCTTAGGCAGTGGCAGAGAGGAATTATTAAACTAAACAGCAAGTCCTTTAAATGATTAAAAAGTGAACTTGACTGTCTCCAAATGGAGACCTGGCCTATTTCTTTGGCTGCAGGGATGATTAAAGGTGGAGTAACACCACCTTTTCTTTATGAGGCTGTAAAGGGACAAAGAACAACGAAAATTCAGCTGTTTTAGGGAGACATGCATAAATTCTCTTTACTTTATGGATTGTCTTAATAGAAGGATACAGATAGGTCAGGTATCTTGGAATATTCTCATTCCTCATTCCTCACCAGTGTGAACAGGGAACATGTTGTTCTGCTTTACTGAGGCTAACCACCTGTTTATTTGTTCAGATGTTGAAAGAATAATGGTCTCTCTGAAATCATTAAGTAGCTAAACCTACAGTAGAGCAAGCATTTTTCTGTTTAATAGTGGATTCAGGGTTAAGTTCATGAGCTTATGCTGGCAGAAGCATCTTCTATAGATGTTACTCATTGGCCCATTGGACATATTTGTCCTCTTTTCTCTATGATTGCAATTAGAAAGTTCATAAATCAACATTTTTTTACTTTTTTTTCTACATGATTTCAGAGAAGAAAGTTGTTAATGAGCAAACTTTCAATTTGCAAAAAAGCTGATGGTCAAATCTCTGATGCAGTCTGATGTGTCTTCCTGTCTAAATCTGCAAAGCAGCTGTAGAAGTAACTTGGCTTGGGTAAAGCCTGCTGAGTATTTACATGATTACGTAAAGCACTTTAAATCAAAATTTACAAGCAATCAGAAGACTTAAAAAAAAAAGCAGTTAAGAAGTACAGCATAACATCCTTCTCCAATTTCCCCTCATTAACTACTTCATTTTTATGCATTCTGAACAGTTCCTGATCTTAAGTCAAAATGTGTCCATGATCACATCCAAAGTGAACTCTTTCACAGTCTACATAATACTTTGCTAGATTAATTGCTCAGTTTCTATGACTCAGGAACATCTTCCAATCAAAGCAATTTTAGAAATAAGATTATTTTGTTTTTGCCGTGATTAATTCAAATAAGTTTAAGTGAAATGCATATCCTTTGCTTTTCACTGTAAATGTTGAAGGGTATTGGATCCATAGTCTTATTTCAGTCTTAAAGTAAAACAATTTGCATAGACATTAATAAATTTGCATGAATTATTTTTCCATGACAATCTGTCAAGTAATTTGAAAAGAGTCATAAATGATGACAATCAGTTTCATAATTGCAATTTATGTTAATGACTTCTCTATGGCTCCAACTCTTTTCTGCTTTATGGATAAATTCAAATGTACTCATACTGTAGTAATGTTTCTATTGTCTTAGTTTAATCAAAAGTAGACACTTTAAGAGAATAAAATAGATAAAAAATTATTATTTTGAAAATGAAAAGTTCATAATTCCCAACCTTATAAAATTGCAAATGCCTACAAATAACTTGAGCTATCTTGCTGGATTCTTGCTAATCTTATAAAGACAAACCATGTAATATTCTTTCTTTTTAATTTCCTGTTTGTAGATTTGTTGATATTTTTGTAGATAATTTTGTGTGTGTTTTCTTGGGAGCATTTAAGCTTGTGTATTTTATTCTATACATCTTGAAGTTATGAGCACAAATCTCCTTTTTTAATAGGAGAATGGTGAATAATGAAAATATCATTAAATCTTATTTTTAATCCAGATTTTGTTTCCCTTAAACCATATCAAACATAAGAGAAAATTAATAGAAAATGAGTCTGTGATTCATGTATCATGGTCCTATCTCAGAAGGTAAGGGTTATAGTGCATCAGGACAGGACACTTTCTCTTCATCCATTGAAAACTCAGAAAACCCTGTGGAAGAGGTTTGGGCTTCTGCCTCTGTTTGTTTGACATTGAAGTAATCATTGTCAAAGTTAAACCTTAGCTCACTGAATGTGTTACATCTTTACCAAGTCCGCATGTAGTGAAAAACATTAATGAAAATAAGACAAGCTCAAAGTCCAGGTATAATTTCCATGAGCTTTTATTTCACCCTGGGCTTTCTTTTTTTTTAATATATGTAGTCTTAACAAAAATGTGAATCAGCACATTATGTTCCTGTGCAATAAAATCTACAAATTCCAAGATTTTTTCCAAGCCCATTCCAGCCATCCCTGCAACAACCCCACCACAGGAGACGGCTGAGCCCATCAGCCACAGGTGGGACACCACTGGGACAATGTATGTAAGAAGGGGCAGAAAAGGCAGAGGAGAAGGGAACAAAAAGAGTGAGAAACAGCAGAGGGAACATCAAAGTCAGAGGAGGAGGAGGAGAAGTTTCTCCATGGCAGAGAAGATACTACCCTGCAGCCCTCAGAAGAGACCATGGTGGAGCAGGCATTTCCCTGCAGCTTGTGGAGAGGACCATGCCAGACCAGATGTCCACACTACAGCCTGTGGAGAATCTGATGCTGGAGCAGATGGATATGCCTGAAGGAATTGTGGCCCACACAGAGCCCATGCTGGAGCAGGGGAAAAATATGAGGAGAAAGGACAAGCAGAGAGAACCTTCTACGTACTGACTGTAACACCCTTCCACCATGAGCCCAAGCACCACTCAGGGAAGGGGATTAGGGAATCGGGAGTGAAGGAATGAAGTTGAGACTTGGAAAGGGAGGAAAGAAAGGTGCTGCTTTAATGTTTGTCTTTTTTGTTTCCCACTACTGGAAAATACTTATTTTAATTGGCAATAAATTAAGTGAATTTTCCCCCAGTCTGTTTTGCCCATGATGGTGATTGGTAAACAATCTCCCTGTCTTTGTCTTGACTTAAGATCATTTTCATTCCTTTTCTTACTTTTTCTCTGTCACAATGGGAAGGGTGAGAGGAGCGAGCAAGCGGGTGGGTGGGAGTTTGTCTGTTGGCCAAGGCTAACCCACCGTGCCAAGCTTTTAGCATTATTTTTTTCTCCACGCATTTTATTAAGGGGTCTTGCTAACTATAGGTTTATAAAATAAGCATATTCTCAACTGAAACAACAATTCAATAAGATTCTTATTCTGGAGTTAAGTATACCCATATACAGTTAATATTTGAATATATAGCTTGTAGAATACAGAGACCTTAGACCTAAAGGATAAAGTGATGTAACAGTTGTCCTGCTTTCTCGGTCTTCAGGCATCTGTGTTTTCTTTGCTTCAGTCAGAGTTGCAGTGTTCTCTGAACACAGATGTCATCGTAACTTTTTCCATAATTTATCACAGGCACACAAGGCACTATAGAAATTCTAGGTAAATATAATGGGAAGATTATGTAATGCCTTGCTTGAAACCAACAGCCCACATGTTAATTTAAGGAAATAGTCTATTCCCTTAAAAATCAACCATTTCTAAAGTTGGTAGCTATTGGCTCGGATTTCGTTATAGTAGCTATTGGCTTGGATTTGTTTTTTTTTTGGGGAAAAATGCCCTTACGAAAGGATGTAATGTCAGTTCATAAAAAACATATTCTTAAATCTCCTTTGAAAGCATTTATAACTCCAGCTTCCTCTCAGTCTCATTTGATTTTCAAAATTGGTGACATTCATTTATTATTCCTTTGATGGTGTTATTTAAGAATAAAATCGTGAATTTTCAAGCATTACATTTAAGGAAATGTGATTGAAGTACTTCTCTACTATAAAATACTCATGTCTTCTATTCCATAGAACGCTTTCCTATATCCTTTCTGAGTAATATTTGTATGCTTCACTGCTCTTCCTCCCATCCTTACTTTTCCTCTCTACCTCATGTAAATGAATTGGAGGATTTTGGGATACTTGGAAACCAGAATTCTGTCAAAAATAATTCCTTCTTCATTAAGATAAAGCTGGAAGTCTGCCACAGCACTGCCAGAGATAGAGATTTCAATTTTCTGGTAGGCTGAAGCATAAAAGAGAAGAAAATAAAATGCATTCTAAAATTCACCTTTTCTTTTCAACTGAATTAATTATAATACACTGTATCTGTTGTGCTGCAAATGCTACGCTACAGAAGTCACAGTGGGGCTGCTAAACCTTGTCCAGCTCTGAAGATATTGGCAGCTGGTTTGCTATGTGTTTTCCTATTAATCAATTTGAATCGTCTGTGAGACTGAAAGGATGCTGGATGTTGCCTTCTTATTTAGCTTATTTGCTACTAAGAAACTGTGATATATTCAGTTTACTTACCATTTGGTACAGTAAGGTTAATGTATTGCTAGGCAACTGAAGAATTGCCTCCTTGTCACTTCCTTTGATTGCCCAACTTCAATATATAGTTATGGGAAAGAGTCTGCATCATTAGTCAACCCAAACTGCAGTAGTCGAATCAGGCGCATTTGGAGTTTGTAAGCTAAAGTTAAATAGAGATTCTAGACCATAGTTGATGCTTTTTCAAAAGTACATTTATTTGATGAAAGCAATAAAGTTCAAAATGATAATGATCTGATTAAATTGTAACGGTACTCGGCTAAGAGTTTGCATTATGAATTTATTTCAGGGAGTGACCGACTCTCACAGCAGACCAGTGTGCAGTAGAATTTGACTACGTTAAGTCTAAGTTCTGCTGTCCCTCCATGTACATCTAGGACATTTCCACCTGTCCAACAGATATGGATTTACAGAGAGCAAACTGAGTTTGGCAAGAAATTATTTTCAGGTGACTCCTCATTTACTATCTTGTTTTCCTGGATCTTTGGCCAGCATACAACTATAACTAACTTTACACATATATAGAGCTGTACTGTTAATGATGGGAATACTTTAAATTCATAAAGCTAAGCAGTTACAGTCTCCTACTGTGTAATATTGTCTAATATATAAGCAGAACATTAGATGGGATGGAAAATGCTATTATATGTGTATCAATTATTATCTGAAAAAAAAACCCTAGCTTTGCATTTTTTATCGTTATAACTGCAAAATATTTATGTAGCCAGCATGGATCATAGGAAGCCACTTCCAGACAAGTTACAGGCAAAATAATTTCTGAGAATAGTCTATGTATACACAGATACTGTCTTACTGACATGTATTACCTGTGTTGGTAGGAAGTCGTGGACTGGGGGGTGTATCTATTGGAATAACATTTTCAGAAAGGAATGTATTTTCTTGTTCATCACTAAATTTATTTAATAGGTTTTGCATCATTTGTTTCATCAATACTTGCTTTATGTGGAGGCACAAGTTGTATACTGCGCACACAAAATAGAATGTGTAATGCACACAGTGCTTTCTTTTAGACAGTTTGGTCTTAATGTGTGTAGCATTTATCTCCTAACCTTTGGAGACACAAATAGCAAAGCTGCCAATCAGCCTGTTTTCAGTACAGTACGCTTTGTCTTTAGTGACAATGAGTTACTAAAATTGTGTTAATGCAAGACTCGAATATATTTTGTTTTGCCTACGGGTTACGGTTGTTTTCTCTCATATTTATGGATTCAGACTTCTAGGTATGCACAGAGGAGGGCATACATACATATGTAGAACATGTATATTTCCTGACTGAATCAGGGATTAAGGGTTTGGTCATACCGAGTCAAGAAAATCTTTCCATTCAGTTAAATGTACGTTGTGTAAGGCTGCTGGTTTTTTGGGTATCTGCATGCATTTGTAGGGAAGAGAGATAGAATGACTAACTGTGAAATCATTGAAGCTTTAGAACAAGGGAACAATTACATTAGTCTAGACAGGGAATTTACTTGGCTTCCCTATTCCAATAAATCACTCCTTTATAATGCTTAGTGCAATGGATGAGATCACACAGGCAATACTGCATTCAAAGCCATGAGTTTGCCTAGCACAAACTTATAGATTACAGAGTTTGATTTATGAGAGTATTAAGAGCAAGAAAAAGTAGAGAGCTATCTACAAATATCAAAAGAGGATCTTGATTTTGTGTTGAGAACAATTATTCGAGGTGCAAAAAGGAAACAAAAGGCACAAAATAAAATTAAGAAAAAAGAACACAAAGAGGGGGAAAGAAATCAGAAACTCTACTACAGAAAGCAGTGGTAGCCTCCCTTCTTAAGACTTTTAAAACTAGACAGGGTACAAAATTCTAGAAAAGTGTGGAATCAAAAATGTAAAGAAAATGGACTTATTTGGTTGGGTTTTTTTCCCCTTAAAATCGTATTAGTAATTTTTTAAAATTATTTTTTAATGCGAGAGAACAATACTACATTAGATGCATAGGGCAGACATACTCTGCTCAATTTACCATTTCTCTCACTTAGTACATTCTCTCTTACTTCATAACAATGCTCCTTCAATTAAAAAAAAAAAAATGCCAGGGATTTAAATAAAAAGAACAAGTAAAATATGTCAGAATTTAAAGGACTGGTTTGAGTAACCGAGATTAGATGGGTCTGGAAATTTTTTAAGCTAAAATCCAGACTGCACCTCACAGGCTAATTCTAGCCTTGTCCTTTGGGCTAAATGACCATTAGTGATTGGAGCAGTAGATATGCTCCTGAACTCTTTCTTCACTAGAAGTGTCATTGGTATGGCATCCAGTTTGTACCCCCCCAAGGTCTCTGTGCCAAGTAAACCAAGGCACGATAAATGGGGACTCACGTAAAAAGGACAGTCGTGATCTGAACTAAAATCCTGACTTAATGCTTACTCTGTCAGCGGCTCAAACAGATGCCTTTAAGCCTTTACTAGCTTTGTTTGCAATCTCAGATTTCTAAAGTGCTATAGATAGCTCTCATTTGTAGACAATCATGAATGGAAAGTGTCATTCAAGCTTGTTTTGTCAGTTTCCTTATAGTCTAAATAAATATGCAAACTTTTCTTTAGCATTTCTTACTTTATGAGACTGGGCTTCATATTTAGGACAGAAGGAAAGAGCTTTTGAGGACAATGCATGAGAGCAACACAGGAGACGGTGAAGAGAGAAACAAAGAGGATATCTTAGGTTGTGGATTGTAAAATTAAAATCTGAATTCTAATTGTGAATTTTGACATAGTCTCAGAAACACTGACACTCTTCAACATACGTTTGTCCTAACTGTGGCCAATTGCAGCAGCAACACCTTATAGTTTAGAGGTCCTGATGATTTCTACTTTATACCCTGTGGCTTGTCTCATTTTCAAGTGAGGGTTTTAGCAAGGTGATCATGTTTTAGCTCTATGCAGTATAGAACAGTCAAAATAGTTTGTCGTTGAATGGATGGCTGTGACAGAGTGGTTGAAACCACTTGGATGAGACAACATGCAACCCACCTTCATTAAATAGTGCCCAAGGGGAGTGAGCTGGAGAGTTTGGTTAAGTTGTATGGTTTTGGCATGTCTCCAACGACTGGGGCAAAAACACAACTTGGAAAGGACAGATAGTGTGTAAATCCCCTCATTTGCCCCACCTTATGGCAGCAAATATATGCAAAACTCATACAGTGCTTCGCTCCTCAACATTCGAGTTCTACTCTGAGAGTGAGATACTCTGCAAATACAAAGTCGCGCAGGGAAAAGTAAAGGGAAGAGAAAAAGGCTTTGATTTGTCCTATTATCCACTTTTTCTTAACTTTTTCTGCTGTCATTGGGTGGTTTTCATTTGGATCTTTGGTGGATATCATTTGGATCTTTTAAAAGATCAGATGGTGTGCAGAAACATTATTGGCAAGAAATCAGACAGTAGAGCAAGTCTATGTTATGCAAAGTGTTTGCCTGTGATTTTCACACATATCTGTGTTAAGATCTTATGACGGTTCTTCTTCAAAGGCTTTCTTCCTCTGCAGAGACTTCAGATAGACTTTGCAGTTCCCTTCACATGCTGTGTTGTTTTTTTAGACAAGTTATGTGTTTTTTTATTCTGGGTCACAAGTATCTAAGAACAATAGAAGGATCATAGGATCATAGAATGATTTGGGTTAGAAGGGGCCTTCAAAGATCATCTAGTCCTACCACCCTGCAGGGGGAGGATAAAATGAAACCCTGATTAAAAATATAGGGAAAAATTATTGTTTCCTTTTAGTCGGAGAAAATTGTGGGCAAAGAAGATTTTGAGGGAAGTTTAATTATTCATTTTATGTATATTAGGGACAGAAGGTACATATATATTATATAAATATTATAATATATCTAGATAACTATGTGTAGACACAAAGGACAGAAAATAGAAGAATTTCCCCTTTTTCTGATCGAGCTTGTTTCCAAGTTTCTACTTCCACTTGAACTAATAAATACCTTGATATTTGAGCAATGAAGAGAAAATCTTAGCATTTTGACCTAAGAAACAAACCCAAGCATTAGCTATATTTTGAGCTGATATCTAGCGGAACATGACCGAACAGTACTTACAGTGGGTCCAGGGCTCCCTCTATACAAAATGCAGGAGATCCAGAGCACATTTGAGCTGCTGACAACCCCACTTGAAGTACTACTTTGAAGCTATAGCACCAGTTCTACCCAATATATAAATTAAAGCTTCTGTTTCAAATCAAATCAAATGCTGTTGTCCCTTCCCTCTTAACATGGGAACTGTTTAAATTAAAAAGTAAAGAGCTATATCCTATCGTTCCTTCGACCTGCCATAGATCATAGATTGCCTGGCATTTGAGGGATACCACAAGAAAGCAGAGATTTATTATTTTTTTTTTCAAACTTATGGAAGCTCCTTGTTAAACTATTGGCAGTGTGTCATTGCTCAAATGAAGATTATACGGCAGAGAAGGGTATCTAGGTTCATGTATAGATGCATTCTGAAAGCTGTGACAGCAATTTTGACAGGAAGAAAGGATTCTTTATTGTTCGTTTTTGAAGTACAATAGCATTTTCATCTCTTCGGATACATGCTTCTGTTTATATTTTGAACTAAACGCACCAGTGATCTACATTTCCTCATTAAGATCCAATGCTTAAGAATTACTGAGAAAGTATTAACAATAAGCCTCCATATGGAAGTATAAATAATTCACACGTTGTGTGTTTTGTTCCATCTCTCAGGGAATATAAACTTGGCAACAATCAAGGTGAGTGTCATCATTAATTATAGTTAAAATGCTGAAGTAGAGATACTTTTCCTGACAAAGCAATGCACGTAGCCAAACTTTAAAAGAAGTTTATGAAGGGACTGAATGGAAATTAAAATTATAACACTTATGTAGTTAGTTATGTAGTTACTGAACACTCAATCAGACATAAAAACACAGTTGCTGCAAACACTAGAGATAATTTTTATATGGCATGATACTTTTGCGGGATTCAAAAAGGCATCTGTACAAGCATCACGCATTTTAAAATCATGAGTGCTGTCACTTCCAGAATATATGCTGGAAATATTTGTTCACTACTGTGACTCTGTCCTCACTCTCCATGCTCAGCCAGACAGATTTTTCTAGAAGATGCTAAGTGTTTAAAAGGAACTCAGAACATTTCAAAATATTTTCAAAGTGTGTACAAGGGCATTCTGCAGTGTTGTTTAGCTCTGCTCTAGGTTTTGAAGTCTTAATTCAGCACTCAAAAAAAATGCCAAGGTTTTTTTCTTCTATTTGTTTGCCTTTCTTGCTTTTTGTTCTTTGCTTTTTCTTTTTTTTTTTTTTTAGAATGTGCGTACAACTTTGCTGAGTTTGCATAGCAGTTGCCAGGCACTTCCCTGTCATGCAATTTGTGGTCCCTGGACCATAATATAATTTCAGGATAATTGTTCCTGGCACCCTATATCTGACCATTTTTCCCTCTCTGCAAGTAGGTTACGTAACTGTGCTGCAGTTGCTCAAGTGTTTTGCACAAATAAAAGATAAGGGATGGTTTTTTTTTCTTTGTCTCTTCCGTCCTACTGAAGTGTCTTTGTCACCAAGCAGATGCTTCATTATTATGGCAACTACACTACCAAAGCGCACAAAGACATTAAGCACATCTGCGTGCATCTTCGTTCTGGATGCTCTAAGTAGATGCGAAGCCTTTAGCAATCCCAAGAGCTGATTAGGACATTCATTACACTCCTCCCCCACCTCATCTTAACTGATGAAACACGTTGTTTGGTTGTTTAATGCAGAGCCAAAGACTTGGACCTAAGTAAAACCTAATCCTGACAGTGCCATAGGGATATAAGACAGACACTCAGGTAGGCAGATAAAATTATGATAGGATTCATGCTGAGCTTGTATATCAACAAACTCACAGCCATCAGAGCCCAAGCAGATGGTTTTTTTTGTTGTTTCTCTTTACTTCTAGGAAGAAGTAAACTTAAACAACTGGAATTTTCTCTCTCTCTTTTTTTTTTTTTTATCTTTTCTTCTACAAACGTAGTCTACTTAAAAGATGAAAACCCTTTGATTTTCTTTATTTAACCCAATATCATTTGAACATTGTCATAAGTTTTAAGACTAGAGGGGACTGTAGTTTAGTAATACTTGGTCAGTAGATCCAAGTGGTAGTCTGAGGGCTTGGGTGGCCAAAGACATTAAATCTCATGCTCTTAAATAGGTAGTGCATTCTGAGGAAAATAAATTTGATTGATTGTGATGAATTAATATGAGCTAAATGCATGATTTAATTTATTGGGGTTTTTTTAAGTCTCATCAGTACAGTGAGACGATAGGAAGCATGATCTCCACAGCTGCTCTTCTCATTTTCTATATTCTATGATTCTATGACTTCTCTTGCAACCACAAGACCTCACTGATGTGAAGCAGGATGCTGTTGAGTATTCAATGAATCTTCCTTGTTTCAGCTGCTTCTGGGTCTTAGTAGCTAGAGGATAATATTATAAGACCTGACTCAGTCCAACTGAGGAGCCACTGATAAAAGACAGCCTCTCCTGCTCTTAAGCTACTATCAGAGCTACAGAAAAGGAAATATATCTCAAAGTCCACAATTAGCAATAGTTCTTTCTTTTGCTTTTCTCATCTGTGTTAGAATTAGAATGGTAAGAACCCGTTGGGAGCAGTACAGTAGCTGCTGGTGACTGGAAATCCCTGACAGACTTTCTGGGCAGAGGGCGGAAAAGGAGATGAGAGATGAGGTTTCCAACTCTGTGTTCTTGGGACACCCTTTTATGGAAGAGCATTTCCAACCAGGGGACCTGAATGGGGCTTTTCTAGTGTTTTCTGAAAACTGAAGTGGGAAATAAAAAACAAAAAACAACAACCCACAGGACAAAAAAAACCCCAAACCTGCTGCAAACCCCTTAGTTTTTGTTTGTGCTTGGATATGTTGGATGTTTGATCAGCTTCTCTGATCTGCCAGGACTACATGTGTGGCGTTGAATGTTTACAAGGCACCATGACCTTACAGTGTCTGGAGGCAGCAGGCAGATACAATAAGTACCTCAGTGAGGGATTTGACCATGGGTTTGCAGAAGGGTATCTTCTCCCTGGAGACTGGTGAAGGGGGTTGATCGTGAAGAGGATGACTAGGATAAGGGACACTTTTTTTTTTCCTCTCTAGACTCTACAGATAAATGAACTTACAGACACTCTTTTACTGGAGCAGTGTAGATGCAGGTTTATTTTCCCTGTAATATCAGCCCTCAAGCAGAAGTTGAATGAGAGGAGCATTTAGGCTGGGGAGTCTGGACACTTCTGGCTTAGATGCAATATGTTGTCATGGAATTTTACCCAGGCATTGCCAAACATTCAGTTAAATGATGTTACGTTAATGCCTGTAAAGGTGGTGGCAGTATGGCTCCACAGATCTTTTAGCTTTTAAAACAGTTCAGCTTAAAATGAGTCTGTTTTCTCCAATCCACTCTGTTTTTTTAGTTATTCCTTTGCTTTCACTAGTAACAAACATTGCATCCTTAACAGTTTGGTTTGTTTCTGAAATATTATATATGCCCATGTAACAACAGGTGACTTTTATAGGAACTAGCCCAAAGTTAGTTTCTATTTTGTCGAGGGACACTTTAAAACTCCCCATGATGGTTTTCTGGATTCAGTTATAATGCCTGTTATTGCTCTATAATGAGTGAAAAGATCTACAGGCACTACTATCACCGGAAAGTTTTGCATAAAGCACCAAACTGGTTATTCAGGATAGGTTTTAGTAATTACTGAATAACCTCTATTGCTCTAGTCAGAGCTGAAAGCTCTGGACCTCACCTGTTCAGAATTTATTGGTAAACTCACAAGCTAGTTCTTTTTCATTCTTTGTTCCACTTTGCTTGAAGAGCTGTTCAATGCCTTTAGAGCAGAACATGAAGTGATATTCTATTGAACTTGAACCTCAAAGCTGATGCAGTGATTATATGAAAGCAAGCATAGGGAGATGAGAGCAGATGATTTTGATAGTCAAAGGAGGGTGTTTTTTTAAAAAAAGCCTCTGTTTTTTTTTTTCAAACTGTGTGCTTTATTTCTTTGCTGTAATCCAAGCAGAGAATGATGAGGGGAAAAAAAAACCCCACCAACAAATGCAGCTGAGCGATTTACTCATGCTTTCTATAGAATAAAAGTTTGCAAAACCCAGTAAGGAATCATGATGCACTCCTGTAGCATTTTAACCATTCACACAATATCTTTGAACACATCCTTTTTGCTTTTCCTTCTGTCTTTTTTCAGTAGAAATGGCCACTTGAAGTATTTCCATTACTAAAATCAAGCAGTGACACTGAGATTATGCACTGTATTTCAAGATTTCGTACTCACTTTGATGTACGGAAGAGCTCAGAACTATGTGAAATAGCCGGGAACAAGAGGGACTGACAAAAGTAGCCTCTGGCGTGGCTATTCATTATTAAAATTCAGAGCTGGTATATACTACTTTTCTGTAAGATAGCTTTGGATCCGAGTAAAAGCATCTTCCTGAAAAATCCTTTTTGAACAGAAACTTCAGTGTCTTTTTCTCCGTTTTTTTCAGTCATTATCTCCTTTATCAAGACTCTTGAAATATCAGAGGATCATTGTATAGAAAAAAATAAAAAAGATGTGGTTTCAGATAATACTGAAAGCACATCTTCAGATCGTTTCTTAAATAAAAGTTCCTTTGTGCTATGATCAAAAGTCTTATGCACTCATCATATGAAACACCCTAATCAGAGAGCTTGTGTTGTCATATATTTTACAATCACATCTATATAATATTTTTGGTGGACAGTGTTAGATATTTTTAAAGCTAGAAATACTTCAAGGTGTTTTACAGTATCTTTTCTGTGTGATTTGCAGATTTCTCACTTAATTATGGTTTTGTTAGATAAGACAGAATTTTAAACAGACATCTTTTGATCTAGAAGATAAAAAGCTCCACATCAAAAAACTTTAACATTGTGAAGTTGAGTGGACTACAAAAGTCATGCAAAAATCATTTATTGCATTACTTTGATATACCGTATTACTATGTTTCCTTGTTTTGCATTTTTAATTTCAACAGTTAATGTATTTTTATACTGTCATCTATAAATGAAGGAAGTACAGTATCATCAAACTATTTTGCAGAAGAAACAGTACTGTGAAATTGTGTGTTGTATGACTGATACCCTAACTTTATTGTTTCATGGGAACCAGTCTTCTATACCATATTGATCTACAAGTTTTTATTCACTTCTATCCTTATGTAATGGTTTAAGTGTGCTTGCTAGCTAGGGATAGAACCACTGTGGCATGAAAGCAATTAATAACAGAACCTCAGAGGACAGGCATTTTGTTCTAGCATGAATGAATTATAGGGATTTCTCCTCATAGTTAACGTTATGGGCACAAGTAAGTTCTTCAGACTGCCTCTTTGTATTTTTCCGTTTGTAACTAAGAACACGAGTATGATACAGTATGGCAAAAGTCCAGACATTATTAAGCACCAACTTAGTCACCAAAGGGAGTTCCAGAAAGTATTCTTGTGAGGAAAGAAATTTAGGCCGATACTTCCCTGTGACTTTAGAAGGCTACCTGCAAGAAAAACTGCATGCTAAACATCTTCTTCAGATGAAGAAAGATTACGTGTTTCTTCGCAGACTCTCAAGTCTGACTTCTATGTGTGTTCCCCTTTCTGAGGGCACCCAAATCCTCCGTGCCACCTCAAACTTCACAAGAGCCCTCTGCAACTGCAAAAGGGCTTTTTACTCCTAAAGCCTTTCTTGTTCTCCCAGGAATTTAATGTTGCCAGTGATAATTATTGTCTATGCTACAAGACAGCCTTAGCTCGTAGGTTGTAAAATACGTTCGTCTATAAAGTGAAGGAAGGTACCCAGACCTCGTTTGAAACAGATGTACATGCTGCAAGCACCACAGCTCAGAATAATAAGGGTGATAAAAAATAATAATTTGTTACTCTATACAGAAACGTTATAACTTTATGTACAGATTTTTCAGCTTAAATGCATGCTTTAGATTCCTAATATCACAAGCATTTATTCCATCTGTTCTTATGGAAGTAGCTGATTGTTTTCAATCGAGCTGCAGCATTTCTATCTATTCATTGCAGCATTTGATTGCAAAAAGCTTCCTGTGCTGAGGAAAATGTCTGCAGTACGCCAGTCAGAACCTATCTCATTGTGCAGCACAATATGCTTTCAAAAAGTTGATATAAAGTGTGCATTCATCACTACCCTGTCAAAACAATTAAGCCACTACCCAGAAATCCCATTTAGCGAAATATTCTCTCGTAATATCTAATATTCAGAGTCAATGCAAGTCATCAATCCTGCATCATCTTCCAGTCCAATCTTCTAGTCAGAGGACTACATCTATATCAGTTATCAAAAATGAAGTGTTCTTAAACAGAGACAGAGGTATGGTAGTAAGAATTCCAGACTGTGAACCAAAATAATTTTGCTGTTCTTTGACATACATACAGCTGGATCAAGGTAGAAAGCCGTTTTGGCAGAACCCGTACATCTTACAGAATGTCATAAAGTTATTTAAGTAGTTAATTTATATAATTGATTTATTGAAGGAGAAACTTAATAACTTGCATTATGGAACCATGCATTAATGCTTTTATAGACCTATAATCAAAATAAGGCCAATGAATAAGAAACCTTTGAATAGGAGTCTTCAGATAAGGAATCTACTCTTTTCGCTTAGAAAAAGCTCAAACAGTGTCATTCAGTTTGATGAAGAAACAGCTCTGTACATTCCTGAGTAATGCTTTTAGGTTTGATAGAATCCACCTAAAAGCAGGAGATACTTTGATGATGTCAGTTATAATTTATCCACTTATGGTTTAGGGTTTTTTAATTAGCACACATCTAAGGTATTTAGATTTTCAAATAAAACATGCTGATATTTATGTGGGCGTCTGGTACTGTTTTTTGTAGAAATAACTGAAGACCAAATAATATTGCCCCTCTCAGGATTCTTTATAAATGTCTTTTTCTTTCTGATCCTACCACTCTGAACAGGAATAATCCTTTTTCCTGGGATTATTCTCATTCACTTCCATTCAAAATGAAAGAAGATAATTTTCAGGGCTCTTACAGCAAATGTTAAGACTTTTACCACCATGAAACATGAATTGCAAAGGTAGGAGCTTTATCAATCTTTGTTAGACTGTAGGCTTTATCTTAGTTACACTGAACTTTTTTTTGTTTTCTAGTGAAAATAGTTTGTTTTAATTCAGATGAGCCAAATTATATTTTTTTGGTTGACCTAATCAGCTATTTTTTCCTTTTGACTGTAAAAGTTTTTAGAGGGCTTTCATCTGTACCTGTATAATATTACCAGTGGGGAAACACACAAGCACTTGAGCAGCAGAACACATTGAAACTGTGGGGTTTACATGGAGAGGGCTGGAAGAACCCAGACGAGTGAAGGAAACCTTCATAGCAGACGGTTACAAGATGGAGATGACTGCCAATTTATCCCTGCCTAGCACTTAGAAATATCCACCTCTGGTATTTTGGGGTCAAATTTTGAAAATGGTGAGGGATCTGACCTAGAATCTCATAATATTTCATTATAAGAAACTTTACTAATGTACCCGTTTAGTTCACTTTGACTGATTAAACTTAGATTTATCTTCTTTCGAAACCTCAGTATTGAATTCAACGTCTTGCTTATTAATAGTAATATGAAAATTCTCTGAAATCAAGATGAATTTCTATAATTAGATTAATGTGTTGCTTTCTACCTGGTGATTCACTGAGAAGGAAAAACAGAGTTTTGAGTGTTTTAAGGAAGTAATAAAATAAACACATAAGAAGAAAATTGAATAACAGCGAAAAAAAAAATCAATATGACTAAAATTATAACAATGAGGTGTTCTCTTTTAGAGTTTTATATAGATTCAACATGTTGGATTATATTATACGGAATGGAACAATAGAGAAAGCTGCATTAGAGCATTTATTAATAAAAATCCAGTATGAAACAAATTATATGAGTGCAGTCAGACTCCTAAATACTGAAATGATACTATTTCTACTTACATAATTTTGCCCACTAACCCTTCATAAATTATCCATGGAATATATACTTAAGGCTATTTGACATCAGATATAAAAGCCTAATTTTTGGCTCTTAAATCTAGAGAAGATTGCCTCTTAATCCCTGTGGGAGGAGCTGGGAAAATTTCCAAGACAATTTTTGTGACTTTGATTAAAAAGTATCAATTAACTAACATACAAATAAGTCTTCCATACTTCCAGGGCTTAATCCTCCCTATCTTCATACACTACCTTCCTTCTCATATGTGTGAAGTACCTAGACTACACGATTACAACATTTTTAGTCTGACATAATAAAATAAACAATCATCCCCTTCTTCTTTTTAAGTTCCAGGCAAAAGATATAAAATGCCCATTCCCTGGCAGCACTTTGAGAATGTTAAAAATGATTCATATGGTCGGAGATGCCAGAAAAGCAACCTTTTCATTGATTTACCAATGAAAGTGAAATAAACTATTTCCAAACTCTATAGCTGGAAATGGAAGATTGCCAGAAAATGACAGGATTGCAAAAATTCATCATGACAGGCCAGTGAGAAAAAATATTTTGTGTATTGTATAAAAGTTGCAGAATAAATTTATAAAATCAGAAAGATTTTATGAACAAATTATAGGTCCAATATCACCTGTGTGTGGTAACACAGTTTATGACATTTATGCGCCAGAGAAAAGAAGAAATTAAAAATTCACTTTAAATTCTAGAGAACTGAAGACCTTCAGAGTGCTTGGAATGTGCTCTCTTCCAAAAACCCTATTTGTGTAATGCAGAAATCCATGGACCAGGTTGTAGGATTCTCCCACTGAATCTGATACTTTAAAGAAGATGCTAAATTGGAATTCTGGAATGCCCCTCCTTTGCAAAGACCCTTTCTCAACTACAGAAGGGTGACCAGGCTTTGAACTCAGGAAAAAGAGGGGCTATGACTCTGAGCTTATACTTCAAGTAAAAAAAATGCATGACTGGCTCAAAACCTGAAATCTGCATTGAAGGATCAATAAGTGCTTCTATATTAAACAGATAATCAATGTTAAAAATTGTACGCCTCTGATTTCTGAAGTGTGATGATTCAAACACGCTAAGAATCTCAAGAGGAATAACCTGTGCACAACGCATTTTATTTATTCAAATCGATTTTCCTTAGATCCAAAGAATAATTCAAAGGTAAAATTTAAGCATAGAGAAAGTGATATCTGTAGGTTCCTTCCAGACCTATTTCCATATAATTATGAGGGAAGATCTCATATGGCTTGATCCTCCAAAATCTCTCTCGTGTTAAAATATGGGAAAAAATATTGGAGGACTTTATTTTGGCCATCACAGGTGTCTTCCTTTGGCACTTGTTAGTCATAGTGCAGAAGTAGTCCATAAAATTATTACAGTTAGAGCTACAAATGACAAACATTTCTGGGGAAAAAGTAAGTACTGATGACACAGTCACACCGGGAGGAATTAAAGCACTTTAAAATCAATATATTTACTTAGGGCTTATATTTATTTATATATGCCCATGGTTCAGCAATGTGTTTCTATCTCTTTGTGAAGATTCCCACTGAGACCAATAGAACTGTTTATTTGATATGCAACTGGCACATAATTCAGTGTTTTAATAAAGTAGATCTTATGATAGGCTAGCAGAGAGTGGAAGTTGCTTAGTTAGGAACTAGGAAAATTTTAAAAGGAATAATTATTTTAACATGTTCAGAGCAACTGAAACATTGAAATAAGAAGGTGTTGAACATGCCCTGCTGAAGAAAACCAAAGGGGAGACTATAAAAAGTTGACAAGTCTTAATTCAACAGTTTTAAACTGAAAAATTTTATTCATTTTGAAATAAGGCTTTGATTTAAAATTATTTCTATTTAATAAAGGTAAGGTTAATACATCTTCCACCAAAAAAGTCTAAAAAAAAGATTGCATCAAGAAAAATAATAATAAAAATAAAAGATAATTGAAATGTTTGTCAAGATGTGCTTTTATGCCTGAAATCTATTTAAAATCTTGTGGTAGCAATATTAAATCTTTAAAGGAGACTGTCATGTTATAATTTTTAAAGCGAGATTATTTAGAAATGTATCATTATTCGAAAAAACACTTCATATAATAACAATATTTTAAATTTATTTTAAAAAGGGGAGAGAGACGACTGCCTGGATTTTCAAAGTAAATATAAGCTGCCGATGAATGCCTTGATTATGCAGAAAGGTAAATGTTCAGTACGTTTTACACATTGTCACTGCTTTTGAATTAATAGGGACAACTCAGACACATGAAGTTATACTGATACCTAGTTGTCATGTTGTCAGGTGGACTCTAGCATTATACAGGAGATCAATTAATAATACCACAACAGCTTAAACAACACGCAGAATGAGGAGGGAATATTAAGTCACCCTAGTTATACTATAAATTTAATAGGTGTTCCATGCAGAAAAGTAATTTTCAATTTGAAAGTGGCCCTTTAAAAATATCAACAAAATAGAGCTTGTTGTATTTTTAATTTTTCATATGAAACTCAAGACCTCCTTTACTTATATGCAAAATCTTGATTAGGAGTCTGTTTCATTTATGAAAATAGGTAACTTCAGAACCAACTTAAACATACTAGTAGGTGTTATATAACATTGTGTTAGCACCATAACTTTCTATCTATTGGGCAATATTTTGTTTGTTTCTGCTACTGTCCTGAAAACTTAAGAAATTTAAGAGCACGGTGACATGAAGGAAGAAGTTAAGGTCTACCAACTCATATACTCTTTTAATTAATTGTACCTTTAGCTTGTGTTTAATTTTGTCTTTTTAAAGAGAAATGTGTAATTAATTCCTTCTTAATTAAAATGAGAAAACATCATCTCCCTAACATTTCAATGTTTTACCTTAATAAAGAGCTTTTACTTAGAAAAGATTAAAAAATAATGAATTTGCATGAATACTAATAAAATACATTGGAGTGATAAGAAATACCCATCAGTTGTCAGATTATTGCTAAGGTAAACAAAATCGCTTTCATAAGAAAGAAATCTTAGGGGAGAAAAAAAAGAACATCTGTTTTGAAGCTTTGATAATCCAAAATGCCATCCAGCACTGAGCAGCCTTCAGGTGAAATTTGAATACTTTGATGATATGGATATATTAACAAAGTAGTTTAGACCAGTAGTAACAAAGCTCTAGAACAAAGCAGTGGTCCTGAGAAGCTGATATTCACACTGTAGGTGTTTTAGGGATTTATTTATACTTCCCAGTAGCTTTAATCTCATCATATGGACTAAACATCCATTTGCAGTTGGAGAGCAACTTCTAGTTTAGTTTCATATGAAAGCAATCTAGTTCAATTGCCTTGAGATCATTTCAACATGCAAACCGGGTAAGAGGGGATAGCTGGGACTCTCATTCCTGATCCAGACTAAGCCCATAATGCAGATGAACCCTAAGGTGGTGTCAACAGCGCATTGTGATTCTGGGCAGTGCTGCAGTTCTGTCACGAAGCCCCTGATCAAGCTGGTTTAATGAATACTGTTGATTTGGTTTGCAGAGATCTTTTGGTTCATGCCAGCTGGATTCCTTTTGGAGGAAATGGAACTATCACCAGATGTGCTCTAAAGGAGACTTAAGGGTCTGAACCAATTTGGCCTTTGGACAGCATGGAGGAAAATTTCAACCAGAACACAAGACTAAAACTATCCCAAAATAGGAGTGTAGATACTGTCGATATATAAGCTTCAGTATTTACCTTCTTCAGTATATGGATCATCTCCTCATATGTCAACTTATTAATATAGACACAATTGAATTCACAATGTGTCTATGAATGGTGATAGTAATTTATTCTTAAAAGAGTCTATAGTTTAATTTTATTATCAAAACCAGTCTCATCCTAAATTGGGATTACCCCAAAGGCCTTTGAAGAGTTTTTTATGGTATCCTAAAGGGATAGAGAGAGATTTGTCACCAAAGAGAAGTCAATAGCTAGGAGCCAGAACACTTGCCTGGCGCTGAAAGAAGCCCAGTGTTCTGTGAGGTTACAGCTGGGATTCAGTAGGAGATGTTTACATACTAGTTCATCCAGTACCTCCCGCTCCAAGTTTAAGTTTTAGAAGTATTAGATTTAAATTTCTTGGAGTCCAATTAGAGTCACCAAGTTCCCCCTACTTACAGTTTTGTAGTGTTTTTCTTTATAACCTTGTCTATCGCTCCCGCTGGGCTCCAGGGGTCTGACAGTACAGAAGAGCTTTATTCTCCTTTCCTTTAAGCCAGGGTAGCTCAGTTTGGTTTTTGGCTTGTCTCTGAACAAAATTGTCTACTTTGACAATTTTTCACTTATTCTCTGCCCAGATCATAGATATTTTATTATCAGCGGATAAAAAAGAATGGCTGCTCAGCTGGAAATTTGGGAGATGGAGAAACTTGGGATCTACTGAGTTTTGTCTTTGTAATAAAAAGGATACAAGAAGAAGAAACTTTTGTGTGTCTGTGTCTGCCTTGCCTAACTTCTACACAGACCAAGAATTCAATGTATACCCTTTAGAGCTGTGTAGGAATTTATTTACAGTGCTTCCTATGTACAGCTTACAGCATGGTATAGTAAAACCTTTGGAATAGTTTTCTCTGGATTATGCTTGTACATTTATTTGGCGGATTAAGTATCACAAGAAATGGTTATACCGGGTGAAACACTACCGTTGATAATGTATGGTGTCTTTTATTTAAAAATGGGGAACAAAGCCTTTTGAATGCAGAAGATAATTTAAAGATTGGTGATAAATAATCACTATACATCCAAAACCAGAGCTGAGATGTTCCAGTTTTCAGGCCAATGTTCCAACTATAACATGTTAGTAGGTTTTGGCTGATATGCTACCCAGCTTCTCAGAAATAACAGTAGTCTGTATATGTAGAAATTTTAAGTGCTTTTGCCATAATACTGAAGTACTGTAAGGTATCAGAGCTTTCACCTTTTAAAAGCATGATGTGCATCATTTGTGCAAGAGAACTTTCATTGTCTGAGGTGCATTTGACATTAATGACCTAAACTGTGATGATCTCTTTTAGAGGCAAAAGGTGGGTTGGCTCTTAATGACTATATACTTTGCTACAAGTAGTGAAACCTTAGCCAGACTCTTTCTGGTCTATCTGAATATTTCATATAAAAATTCAGATTAAATTCTGAGGCTTGACATTACTGCTAAAAGCATTTTTGTTTTAGCAAGTTTTTCGTCTGACTGGTACAGAGAAAATATGGGGGAATAAACAGAAAGACACATAGGAAGACACAATGTGAAAACTAGTGCTCTAGACCAATCTCTGAACCAATACTTCATGACAACTTTCTTCACACGCTTGTCTTCTTATTTGTGGCAAATATAGTGAAATATCTTCTAAGATGCCTCTAACTGAAAAGAAGACTGCAAAATCATGCAAAGAATTTTCCTTGGTATTTTCCCGTTGGCCTTAATGGGTATTGTAAATATGCATATTGGGTAACACCAAAAAAAAGAGGGTATATTAATCTTGGACCTCAGTTCAATCTGTTAGTGCAACTTGGGGCTTTGTATATGTGCCAAAAATATTACAGCAATTCACAATTACAGCTACGTAATGACCTAGATAGTGACAGGTGGATCGCATTAGTGTGTTCACCAGCTAGAGCAGATGTTCCCTGTCGACTTACCACTCATTAGAATAATTTATATGTATATGGGTTTGGAGCTTTCAAACTGATGATACTATAGGTATATGCTGGTAAATCCTATTGCATTACAGTTATAGTATCTCTGAATACTACAGTGACTAAGAATTACACAGTGTTGCCAACTATTGTGGTTTTCTCATAGTATGAGAAGAAATTTCCTTAGTCAAAAGGACTATTTTCCTTTTTTTTTTTTTTAAATTAAAATGTTGAAATGCTTTTCTTTCAAGTAAAAATTAAAATAGACAACTGATCTTATTTTAAACTAGATCTCCAGGTGAGAAAGGGCTCCTGTTATTTTACCCAGAAATCTTACTCTCCTTATAGTGAAATAGTAGAATGTTTATCCCTGCACAAAAAAAATCTTTTCCTTCAATAAAAAAAAGGTAAAGATATTTCCGTACCATTCTGTAGGGCTTGGGAATTACAGCATGCTTAGTCAGAGAACAACAGTTGCGGGAAGCAGACGTGCCTACTTTGGCCTATGGTCGAGACACCAGAAAGCAGTCAAAAAGAGAGGTTTCCAGATCAGAGACTTTCCTGATGTAAGGTGGCAGCCACTCGCAGAGCCCCTGCTGTCCTGCAGATGGCTGAGGCAGCCGTACCCACCAACAGCAGCCAGGTCCCAGCTCTGGTCTCTTCCCTGCTGTGGAGGACTACGCCGCCATGGGCAGTCCTGCTAGGTTCGTATAAAGGCATCTCGTTTTTGCTGGCACATTAATTCTTACACACTGGTCTCACGGAAAGTTGCACCAATGGCTATTTTATAAACCTGCATGCTGGACCATTAGCAGAAAATAGAAGGCATTTACCATCAAAGTTATTGATGGCAATAGCCTTTTTCTAAAAGCAGAAATGCTCATCTTGCTGCATACATGGTTGCTTGTCTATTTGGTTAATGTCAGTTCACATGATTTGCAGCCTCTGTTTTAGTTCATGCTTTTCAAACCGAGAGAAATTACTATCCCATTTTTTTAAATTGGAAAAAACAGTGATAACTTTCACTGATACAGAAGTGCTTACAGGTATTTTGTGTGTCTATACGTGACTGAAATAAATCTGGCAATTTTCTTAATCTGGAGTACATGAAACTATAAACATATTGTTAGGTACATAGGCTGGCACTCTAGAGCATTATAAGAAAACAGCAGATGTTAAATTATCATAGACCCAGAGAGATTATGAGTTACACGTCCCTAGGAAGTTTATACAGATGAATCTACAGGGCTCCATAGTAAATTGAGCTCATTTAACACTTCAAAAATATTCAATATGTTGTTTAGTTCTTAGAGAAACTGACTTTGAAGATATAATAACATTAAAAGTGAAATCAGTGATTTCTATAATTCCAAAGATTATTGTTAAGGGAAAAAAAAAATAAAGCCCTCTGTCTTTACATAACACTGCAAGACCAAGCAGAAAAAATCATAGTCGGTCTCCATCTTCCATTTTGAGTTCTGCAGAGGCTTGTGCTTCTAAGAGCATCCCAGCTGCAGCCTTTGCAAAGGCAGAGCTGTCAGAGATCTGCAGAGGTCAGTGAAAGCAAATGCCAAAGTGTGTGCCCCAGCCACCTGAAGATAATGGGTCTACGGCCTTTTGTCACCTCCTCCGAGCTGAGACAAAATTTTATATACCAAAAGAAAATGCACAAACAGTGTACCAGATAAAGTCAATAGCAATAGTTTCCATGTTTTCAGTGATCTTGAGTTATCTAGGAGACTGATTTTGATCTGTTTTCTCAGTTTTTCAGGGTATTTTCCTGTCCTTCCAACCCTGGCTCCTCAGAAACAGCTTTGTTTCAACAATTACTCAGCAACCTGTTACTCCTCTCCAAAAGGCCTGGCCTAATTACAAATAAGTCCAGGTGCCTCTTTCCATTCCTTCCAGATGACAACAATGAACTTGTTGTTTAGAGGAGCTGAAATAACTGTGTGTTAGCTAGTAGATGAGTGACCGTATGCCTTTGAGGCACAGTAAAGGTGCAGTGATTGGTTCACAAGCAAGTTACCATGCATTTCTTGTGTATTCTTTCTGTGGAATAGCTCCAAATGAGTAAGAGCTCCATTAGAGTACATAAGGACTTATGAGATGAAAATGATTCACAGATCAGGACTTAGCCATATTCACCGTGATAAGATAGTTCACTATTGTTTTAGTACTTGGTTGTGGACCACAGAAGGCAAGGAACAGGCATGGTGACTGCCATCTGGGAGATCTGGATATTTTAATAGAAATGCTTGGATGCTTATGTTTGTTCCAGAGACTGGGGATTGATTACTTTGCTTCACGTCATCCTTATAACAGAGTTTTTTGAGGTGATGCAAGGCCAATCAGAAGAGACAACAATTTATTGTCTAGCTAGCAGATGTACCACCTTTTTTTAAATGTCTAAGACTTCATAGCATGTAGCCAAGAAGTTAGTGACAACATTTAAAATAGGAACAGCTACTTTTCAAAATTGGAATTGGTCAGCTGCAGTTCATAAATTTATTTTCCTCTCACTTAGATCTTCAAGACAAAATAATTCCTTCCAAACCACCGATGTCTCCTCTTAATTTATTTCTTACTGAGATTCTCTGTTGTGGCCTGGGAGTTGTCCTGCTTACAGGACTACAAGAGACCAGTATGTAGAGCTACTGGGTCACAGCTGAGCCCACTGGTGGGATTTGAAGTGATTTGCTGAGGCACTTTTTTGATAGGGACAGATCACAGTGTTCATATAATGGTGGATTGGCACCCAACATCTGTCTTATTTAAACAGGAAAAAATCTCTTTACAAAAATCTTTGTAAACACACGGGGATTTTGTGTCTAATTACTTTATCAAGAACATACACAGGAAGCCCAGCTGGGAGACAGATAACATTTATGAATGAACAGGAGAAAATACATTGGGAACGAACTGGCAAATATTCAGGCACATGAGCAAAATCGGGATCTACAAAATCCTTATGAACCTGGAGCTCTTGATTTACTCACCATGGTTTCTAACTGAACACAGAGAATTTGATTTCCTTGACTCTTTTAAGATGGCACTACTGTAAATAAGTGCACTGGATTGAATTTAGCTCAATTACCATTTAATGATGACAAAGTTGTAGCCTACATTAAAGCCAACGATTATCACGTACATAATTTCTTTCCATGTGCTGGCAGAGGCTAGGTCTGGTACATCTACTAAATACTAGATATTGGCCCAAGAAAGGGCACACAGAAATCACCCTCAGACTTGCATAAAAATAATATAGCTGCTTCAAAGCCAATACATTTGTTAGCACAAGAATATGAGAAGTTTTTGTATGTGCAAAAACTGGAAGAGATGAGAGAGGGTTTAGTGTTCAACACTAGATCTGTCCCGTATTGGAATACAAAGGAGAAAAACTGGAATGAGAAAAACTGTATTTTATGCCAAAAAAAAGTCTTTTCAGAATTTACTTGTATAGGATAATCGTATAAAATGCTATATCATGTTTTATACATTCTGCGTTGATATTTCTGCCTTAGTTCACAGCAGTGTTTTGGAACAGGTAAGTTGTCACAGTGCTATAAAATGTATTGACCGTGTTTTGTAAGTACTTGTGTGCCATCTAATGTAATTTGTAGAACATGTTTGTTGCTTTTACCTTTTAGATGACACTCGGAAAAGTAAGTTTTCTGTTCAGTTTGGAGTGCCATGTACAGCCTGAGCTGGGTAAAAATCTACCACAACAAACTGACAAGCTAAAAAGGAAACAAACAAACAACCCCCCCTTTCCTGCTAACTTCTAGTCTAAATGTGATTAAACTGACTACTGCCCCCATCCACATTTACCCAAAATATGGCTCAGTAGTGTAGCACTTTTTCTGCCGTTTTTCCCCGATGTCTGTTTGCTCTTTATCCTTGACGGCATTTATTCCTTTCCTAAATTGGCCAAGGTTGGCCACCCTACTTGACATCCACTTCATCCTCAGGAGGACCTGGTGCTGAAACGTGTGAAGAGCGATTGTTGTTCAGAGCTCAGCGTACAGTGGATTAAATCGTAAAGACAGCCCTCCCAGGTGCACGACCTTCAGCAGGAGCGGCTGCTGCCAGCAGAACTCAATCTGTAGCAGCTCATTTACCAAGGGCTGGGGCATAACTCCTGTACGCGCATTGGCAGAATGATGGGAGAGGCTCACCTCAGGAGCTGGAAGGCTTGAGAAAGATGATGAGAAAGGAAAGAAAAGGGCCAGCACCTGCGAGAAAAGTATGTGGAAACTATGTGGCAGGGAAGTACTCAGAAGCAGAAGTCCTAGAATTTTAATCAAATCGGAGTTTTACTGGGTAAAATTTGTGAATGTTGAGTGTCCTAGTTCTAGGGGGAGACAAGCACTGTTTTACGTAGTCTGTCTAAGATTATCTTTCAAAAGCTAGGTTCTCATCACTCTTCATGAGTTCTTTTAATATAAATTGTATATTAAATGTAAATGCTTATGTATATTAATTAAATATGTTTCCAGGATGGCTTTTGACTGATAAGTTGCCTCATAGCTTGAGGAATACAATCAAAATCAGTCAAGTCAGTAACTCTTCATTTTGTTTTCATACCCAGGGGCCTGTTCTGGTAGCCTGTATGGTCAGCTTTGAAACGGGATCTTTGTCAGTGGGCAAGCTGTTGAGTTGATAATTATTGCAGCCTTGAAGTGAATATGATTCTTTTAACCTTTTTTTTTTCTTTGATTGTTGCAGTTTCTTTTCTTTTTTCTCTTTTCTCTTTTCTTCTTTTTTCTTTTTTTCTTTTTGTCTTTCTTCCTTTTTTCTTTTTTAACCCAATGATCTTAGCACACTCAATGGTTTTTAACAGTGCTTTACTTTATTTTGAGCATCAATGTATTGTGGATATGTTTTATTCATGTCTGAGTTATTTTCCTTCTGAAAATGTCAAAAACATTGTAGGCACTTCAAGCTTAGTGCATTCAGTGTACTACAAATTGAATCTTCCTCCCGCTATAATTATTACCATCTGGGTGTTTTTTCTCCTCCTAATTTATCTAGAAGCATAGAAGAAAAGACAGGCTGGTTTTATAAAGACATGACGTGTACATCTGTATATGCTTCCTTTTTCTTGCAGGTGCATAATACACAGGATCTATCACTGAACACAGACTTCCCATGTACTTATTTGACCTTCTTAGTTTCCCATCCTTTAAAAAATATTTAACATTTTGTCAAAATGTTGTGAGGCTAAGGATGCTTTGACATTAGGTTGAAGAGTTGCTCCCAAATCTATAATAGTCTGTCCTAAATCTTGAAATAGGTTGTGCAGTTGGAGGGAAGATCTTTACTCAGTGTGTGCTTCAAGCAGCTGGCACTATTAAGCAAATCACTGTTTTAAGTGACTTTCTTACCTTGCTTTTAACTTGTGGACAGTATTATAACATGCTGAGTTTTTCTTATTTACTCCACAGAGAAACCACTTCTCTTGCCCCCCATGATTTTTAGGTACATTTTGTCCCTTTTCCCCCAAAGGTAAGTATAACAGAAAGACAATGTGAAGAGTTTATAATTATAATCGTATAGTGGATATCTATTAATTTTTTTTTATTTCAGCATCTCTTTCCAGACGTATGATACTTGTCAAAGTGGACAGCTGGCACTTGTCCCTAACGTGCCCATCCACACCTTTTCTTTTCTTGATTTTTATTCTAGATGTAAGAGGGGAAAAAAACGCAGGGAAGGACATACAAAAGACTGCGCTTCATATGCTGCTGATCAATAAATTCAATGTGCTAAGACAAGATTCTGCTCATATAAAACAGATTTTGTGGAAGCAGGCTCAGGTCCTCCATTTATACTGGTTTTCTATTGGCAAGCTGAATTTTTCTGCCTTCTACTGTGTATCGGAGGGCACACTGTGGTTGTTTGGAAACAACTGAAGAAATTGTCTTCTCCATTTTTTTTCTGCCAATTTGTGTGTGAATCACCCTGGTAATCTACAAAGCAAAATTAAAGGGGAGAAAATGAGAATATTTCTTTTACAGTTGAAAGACAGAAGGTAAAGAGTTTTCAGCCACATTCTGTTTTGAACAGATCCCTGATGTTTTCTCTAGGGACACTATAATTAAAGGCTATTACATAGTAAAGCGCTGTAGGCTGCTGGAGTGAGAAAGTCACAGAGACCATGCCATTATCTAGGTAAATGGGTAGGGTAGATTGTCCAGGTCAACACTTAATGGCTGTGGCAGCCATAGTGGGATTACTGGCAACGGCAATACCCCAGGCTGGGAGCTGCTGCTATACATAATATGGCTTTTCTGTTTGTAAGCATGCATTCAATCCACTTTTAAATTGCAGTTATCTGAACTGTAAAATTCACTCAAACACACTTTGAGTGAAGTCCTAAAAAAATGGGAAATACTATTACTGCAGCAATGCCTGATGATTTTCTTCCTAGGGTACTAACTTCGCCAGGGCTTCCCCAGATGGATGTGGATTTATGTATTTAAAAGTACAGCATTTTTTAGAACAATTCAAGAGAGCATCCTGTAATGAAAAATGTTATAGGGGACATCATTCAGTGAGAAAATGTAGAAAATCAGATGACATTTTCAATTATAAGTTCCTATTTTCAGTTTGCTTAATACTTTGTTCAGTTTTAAATATTTATGTTTTTTTCTATCTACTTATCTGTTTCAAGCTGAATAGTTTTAAAAATATCTTTGGATATAATTTCGCTGTTTCACTCAAGAAGGTTAGAGAAGACTGTTGTCTTGCCAACATGAAAGAGAAATCTAATGTTTTTAGGTCCCTAAGTCTCTTGACAACCTCCCATCCTGTGTAATAGGGTTTTGAAATATGTCAAAGAGGGGGTGGAGCAAGTTCAAGTTAGTGAAATGCCTTCAACTGGCATTGAAGCTTGCTCCAATTCCATTAGGCTATAAGACTTCGAAAAATCTTATTTCGTAAATATACCCTGCAGACTTTGAAAGGCTTAGGCAGCTATGTTCTCTAATTAGGTACTGCATCTTCAGTGAGTGTGTCTCTGCCAGGGCACTTGGGGCACTCCCGCCGTTGCCATTGCCATGCCATTCTCTTGTTATTTAACTACCCCGAAGCTGATCGCAGAAAGGTGTGCATCATCTCCTGATGGCACGCACTGAGGATGGAAACCTACTGCCATTGTTAACACCGTGCCGAGGCACTTCAGGTGGGTTGTTACACAGCCCTGTGGGATCATTAGTCACAGTGTTGGCAATTGTTTGCTCCGTACTCCTTGAAAGGGAAAACATCTAGACTTAGGACATTGTATAAAGAAAAGATACATAAAGAAGTGTTAACTCCGACAAATCGAATACATAATGTGAGGAAATGTGATTAAAAATAAAATCAAGACTGAATTTGCCTGGATAACCTTAAATTGCCCCTCACACAAATGCTTTATGATACCGTTTCAATTGCATACTTTCAAACTTCCACTTCATAAGATTTCTGTTTCTTTCAGCATGTATAATAAATAATGCTTGGAGATGAACTGTAGTTATATAAGAAATAAGACAAAAATCTGTCATTCCTCTGCCTCGTTTACTGCAGACATTAGATAGTACTTAGTGAATGTGCACCTGCAGGAAGATAACTAAATTAAGGTAAATACATTTCTACATTGTAAATTTTGTTCTGATTTAAACTGGAAAATAGAAGGTACTATTAGCTGTTATTCATGCAAAAAACTCTACTTATTAGAAACTGAGAAGTTTTAATTCTTGGCATGTAGATCTAGGAATCGACTCAGCTGAATGATTCTTGAAGGTTTTATTTTATTTTTCTGAAGTCAGCTTCTTCATTAATTATTAAAGAAAATTAAAGTTATGCCCACTGGGAAAGAAATTATGATTATGTGAATAAACATTAAATCCAGATTGTTTACGGATCAGCACTTAGGCACTTGTCTACCGTCTAGTATGTTGCAAGTTAGGTCTCCTTTGCACTAAAAGTAACTGATGGGAAAAGAAATGACTGCTAGAAATGAGGTGCAATTTTTAAACCGGAACATTAAAAAGACTATTGGGGAAAGTACCAGTCAGTGTGGGAATTCTTAGTTCAGAGATCACTTACAAAGCCAATGTTGCATGCCTACAAGTTATGAAAATTGGGCCCATTTTGTAATAAATGCCTAAGGTTGCACAAATTAAAACCAGAACCATACCATTGTGACTATAAGGGTAATATACCACATGGAAAGCAGTAGGTACAGTTATGGCCACCAGAACCATACAACTTATTTTTGAACTGGAACAAACCAATACTGAAGCGAATAGTCAGTGCGTAGCCAGTACGCATGGAAACATGCCTTTATTACCAATCCTAGCAAAAAGTGACAGAAGAACAGACAAAGAAGTAAACCACAGCTTGACATAGGGTATGAGAATGGTTGGTGGATGCAGTGATCACTGTACTGATTCAGTGAAGCATGAGGTGCCCTTAATGTGTAATGAACAATTTTACAAGAAGAACAATTTGTTAAGACAAGCGGATATGTTTTTTGGCCATCCCAATTTGCTGAGTCAAGTGGGCATGTGATACTGAAAATTTGGACTGTAAAAATAACATTTTTTAACTTTTAAAATGTTTTCGAAAATAGTAAACTGTGGTGCCTAAACACTAATTAAAGTTAAGCTACTTTAAAAGCTAGATTAAAGACTGCATTAAATTGTTTTCTAGGATGCAGTTGAGTGAAAATATGAACAGGACTGTATTTGTCATCTGCGGTTGTACAGAAACATTAGAAACTCTGAGGTTCCAAGAAACAGTACTAAGATAAATAAATCTTAGAATGATACTTTGTGACCTTGCATGGCAAATATTTCTACACAGCACCAATTTGAATCTTTTGAAAAGCAGGGATTTTCATGATGTCTCTATTTTTGCCAAAGGAAGTGGTAATTAAAGAACTTGAAACAATTAAATACCTTACTTAGGAATCTACTCGTATGAGACAGGAAGAGAAAGGTCGAACCCAATAGAAAGCAGAGAAGAGATGATGTATTCTTAGATTTACTGCATCTTTCTGAGGGCATTCAAAGAGAAAATATAAAATCGTGATGTGGTGGTTTATGAACACATTTTTTTTTTTAAAAAAAAAGGATAAATTTATACTTTTTAGTTCAAAATCAGTTCCATAGATGATGTGGATCTACTAGGCTTTCCTTGCAGGGCTCATTTCTCCAACACTCTCAGTTTGAGCCTAATGCAAAATTTTATGAATAGATTATTTTGCTGACACTTTGGCAGAAAACAGTGAAGAGTTCCCAGGGGAGAACATGGAGGTTGGGAGTTTCGGAGTAGCTTCTGGGAATGTGTGTGACAGTGATGAATGGGCTGATTAGATATCCCTAGACTTTTTAAAATCTCTGGTCCAACAGTTTCACTTGTTCTAGCTTCTATTTTAAACATTTATTTTCCAGGATAAAAGGCCTGATGTACGAGTGAGTTTGTAGTAAGAAGTAAATAAACCAAAGAATTACTCTAAATGAAAATCTTGTGCTCTAGAAATTGAGATAGACCTTTACTAATAAGATTGAGGGCTGTGCACAATAACTGGTTTGTATAAATTGAGAAGGGAAAGCACTCTTTTTCTGAGCTTGGCATCCCAGAGAAGGGAATAGTTCTGGGCTGACGGCAGTAGAGGGGAGCATAGCTACTCAGAATTATTACATCTTGGAATGAGGCATAATTTGGGGCACCACGGTACATAAAATCCATCCTGGATCCTCTATGCAAATCGATTGACTGTATTACTCTTATAGGGGTTCAATCAATTTGCAACAATGCATAAAAAAGCATCATCTCAGTGGTATCTGTTGCCCCACTGTCTGCACCCAAACTCCTTTCACACGAAAGCAAATCTGTTTGTTTGCTCATGTATGCATACAAAGGCTAAAGGAGAACTAGGTTCTTTTGAATAAACTAGATAGTAGACCATCAGAGGCTGACATTGCTAAATCAGCCGCTAAGAACTGCCAAAGAGATAAATATATATCTGTTCTTCAGAAAGCAGATAACTGAGCCTTTGGGAGAGTAGTCCATTTCCATCCAGAATTTGACATATCATGCACTCCCCTCAATAATTAGGTGTCTTGGCAGAGCTGACACCAAATATGAGAAGATACTAATTTTATCTTACCTAGTAGTTAGTTCTAGTCTTCTGTCCTATGGGGTGTGAACAACCATACAAGATGGAGCTGCAGTTCCCGTGTCATACAGTACTCCTTGTCTGGAAAGGAGCTATCGCTCAACACCTATCCTGAACTTCTGACATCTGTAAGGTGACATCTGAAGGATAAAAATAGCCTTTGGTTTATGCAGAAGGTGCAAATGAATGATTATTATGATATAATAATATTATATAGAGGCTCTATCATTCACAACAGGTATTGTAACCTGGTAACGTGGTATAATGTAACTCAGTAATGACAAATCATCCTCTGCTTCACAGTCTCTGCCTGTGTTCCGGATCAAGGCTCTTTGGTATTTTGCTTCAGCTTTTGGGGGAAAATTCAGGTTGGTTCCACTTAGGTTGACATTTGGCCAATATTTATTTTTTTAGGGATATGTTTAATTTATATTTAAGAAAAAAGCAAAGTGTAAGTAAATTTGTTTTTATTGGACATTACGTGGAATTAACCTATTCAAAATTGTTATCGGTTATACCACACTCAACTTACTTAGTCTCCTTTGCAGATGAACCTGAATAAGCGTGGATAGCCTTGACAGGATGCAGACATGCAGACTAATGAGGCAGACAACATGCTTTCCAGAACATTGCTAACCCGTGCTCCATGATCATCGCTTCAGCATTGCAAAGATTTGCAAGAAAGCACCGCAGATTTGGATACTGAATATGCAAGCTGTACATGCAATGGCCAACTGCCGTCCTCCCAACAATAAATTGGAGCTGTCACAGATGCAATTACTGTGTAAAAGTTAGAACGGAAGAGATGGAAGAAGTAGCTAAGGGGTTTTCTTCAGCCTTAAGAGACTTGGGAGCAGAAAGAATAGAATTGCTATTAAACTTTCTCTCTGATATTTAATGACTTGTACAAGCAGAAGCAAAGGATTTATTTTCTTATGTATAACAACAAGAAAATAATGGTAAAAGTATTCAGACTAGTTTTTGTTTATTCGTAGGAAACAAATCACTTGCCATTGTAAGTTTAGGAAAACGTGTTGCAAATAAAATGTTCACACTAAACTATCCATTTCATGAAAATTGGCTTTAAACGTATTTTTTTCTTTTTTAAATAACAGTGACTCTTGATTATAAAATGTAACTCCTTCATATTTTTTAAAGATAATAATGACCCCATCTGATTTAAGGTTAGATAGAGGCTACCTTTTGATTCTGATCTAATTGGGAATAAAGTAAACCTTCACAGTGGCTTTACTACGCTAGGAAACTAAACCATTCAATATGACAATAGGTAACATTTCTGATAGTGTTTTTCTTTTTTTCTTTCTCATATTTATCAACTCTCTGATACCTAATATGTAATATTTAAGTGTTGTCATGGTTGAGATACCAGGTATCACATAAACTTGCCACATCATGTTTATGGTCTCCATATAATGATTATAAACATTTCTTCATAAAGTTTTTTGTTAAAGATGTTTTATGAGTTTCACAGACAATGTCAAACTTTGGTCTGAAAAGTTTATTTTCCCTGCATATTCTCTAGAACCATCTGTTAAATCATCCTACATGTATTACCATTATTTTTTTTATGCTGCAGCAATATGGACAAATCTTATCTGAAATACTGAAATTGGAGAAGCTTTACTGTAATTTTTTTTCTTTATGCATACACTGAAACACACATTTTTGTCTCTGCTGGATTCAGCCTTTTCAATACAAGAAATGGCTCAGAATTTTGATTTACAGTCTATTAATAATAATATCCAGTGGGCTTGCTTAGCAAACTCTTTATACTTCTGCCATCAGCAATGTTACCTGAGATACTATAAGCAAGTCAAATTCAATTCATTTCTGATCTCTGTGGGTACGATCTCTGGCCAAGACAATTTTCTTTCTGGCAGAGGGAAGTGTCTATAGCTATTACAAGGTTGGTTAACCTATATAATGTGTGGTAAAAATGAGAAACTTTCTCTGTATCCAGCTGGTTATTAATAAAGAACAAATCCTCTTACGCTGTCAGCAACACTTTGCTAGAATCAAAGTCAAATTGGTGACTGACCATCTGTCTCTGCGCATACGTATTTCACACAGTTCATGCCTTACTGGTCCATCAGATCTCACCTTGAATCAGAATAATTAACCACGTCAAGCCAATTTGACCTAGCCAAAACCACCAAGACTTCTAATGTTGACCTCAATGTAGCTGTGTTGGTCCTGGTTTCAAATAGTAGTTTCTGTTACCTTGGATCACTCTGTTCATTTTTATTTCGAGTATGTAAAAAAATATATTTATTCAGGTTCGTAAGATGCTGTCACAACTTTACCATATGAAATTTACGTTTTACATTATGCAGTGAGACTTGTTTTCAAGCTGTTGACAGTGCACTATATACCCTTAGAGCAGTTTTCCGTGCCTGGCTTCACTTCAGTACAGAGAAGATTTTATTCAGATGGAGGTTTTCAACCATTGATTTGAAGTATGGAATAAAAAATGGACCTTTCTTAGAGAGATAAGTAAGTGCTTTATTTGCTTACAACTTTCGTCCAATAGCATGTAATGCATGGCAGAAGAAGTATTGTCAGGCTCTCAGGGATGCTTACACAACACAACAGTAAAGTTTGCTTTCTTTGGCTCACAACCACAGTCTCAGCTGGTTTACAATGCAAGACCTCTGCAAACTTCAGTGAGCTTACGTCAGGAAATCAGTTTGTTATCAGTCTTATCCCACCTAGTCAAGGAAATAATTTTTTTTTATGAAAATAAAAGTAAAGAGAATTATGGATAAGAGCAGGAGAGGATTTTGTGTTTAATGTGTTGAATGACAGAAAGCTGTAAGTAAATAGAATTAGTGAGACTGATTTTCGTATACTGTGTCAATTGAAGCTGGAACTCCTATGCTTGGATACCAGTTTTCTCAATCAACTTGTCACTAAAATACTCCATCTAAATTAAGCAGAATTATAAGCAGTAAATATAAATGATATTCCCCCCTTTTTTCTGAAGATAACTTAAAATGGGATTAAAGCATACGATAAACTGCATAAAAGAGGAAAGATGGAATCTGTTCTCCAGGCCCACAGTAGACAAGACCAGTTATAATAGGCTTAAATTCTGTGAGGAATATTCAGATTAAATATTAAAAAGCACTTTCTTATGGTAAAGATACTGAAGCAGTAGAATAGATTGTTTGAATTCACCACCACGGGTGATCTTTGAGGAGAGAGTAGAGAGATTTCCAGCCTGCCAGAATCAACTGGGTAAGAATGCACACAAACCACCAATTCTCTGAAAATGCCAACATTTAGAGCTGTACCCAGACCCAAATGTCAAATATCTAGATGGTGGTGGGGGGAGCGGGTATGTGTCTGGATAATGAGTGTTTTTCCTCCATTTTAGAGAAAAGGAACAAAATTGATTTTTAACCCCCTTCTAGAATCAGACTTCCCTTAAAAATACAGCTCTGAGTATATAAAAATCTATATGTCATTAAGCAATTAAAGTTTAAGGGAGACTCTGAGGCAGGCCAAAAAAAAAATAAAATAAAAGACTTTTGGTGCAGGTCTTGATCCACCTGCCCTATAGGCAAATTAAAAAACTCATTGTACCTTTAAAGTTCCTGATAAGGGGAAAAAAGAGCAGACAGACTCAGAGAATGGGAAATATGACTCCATTTGGAAGAGCTGCTTTCTATAAGAAAAAAAGGGTGCTGCTGTTGACTATGCTTTTTCTGATCTGTAACTAGTTGAGAATTTTTGTCTCAAGGCTGTCAGGATGTTACCTCTAAGCAGCACTAATTCCTACAGAAGTTATAAGGAAAAAAAGTCAGCATAGACAGAGATACTTTTTTGCTTTGTGAAGAACAATAATAATAAAAAAAGATTCATTCAACATAGACTTTTTCATGTTTCTTTTATCTCAAAGGCACATCAAAGGTAAGTTGAATTAATTTTATGGTAATTCAGACAAGACACCAACACTTACATTCACAGTAATCACAAACTGTTTGACCTTGGGCCACCTTCCATACATCAGGCGAGAGGGTTCAGAAGGACATTACGTGAAGGGGCTGGCACTAATAAAGACCATTCACGGCGCAGTCTAGCACGAGGCACCCTGGCTGTCAACAGAACAGTATGACAGCGTTCGGATCAAACAAGTAATCCAGTTAATGAGGCATATCTCAGGAACTTGCCGAGAACGTAAGCGTGTGAGTGATATGGGTACTTTGTCATGGATTAATAGAATATTAATCAAGGCAATGTACAATTTCATATACTGGTGACAGAAGGATTAGGCAGCATGGGAGCGTTAAAGCTTCAAGTACCTTTGGGAATGCAGGGTCTAGTTTCTTCGCTTTTGTTTGAAGTAAAATGAATAAATCCAAATATCCTGCAGTCAATGCCTATGATTTCAATTGGTTTCCTCAGGTATCTTTTGGAAACTTGGTTAAAGAGCATCACAAATCTTCTGTGAAAAGTTTCCAAAGGAACACCTACACGATCTAATTTTAAGCAAATTAAACCTGTGCAATAAAAGTCAGTCTCCTTCTGTCTTCATATTTTAGCCTCTTCAGGGATGGGCCATGGAACACTTCTGTGTTATCTAAACAGTGGTGAGCCTCGATAAACAATTAATGAGCTCACAGCCTGTTGTTTCTGTGGTGGTTGAAGCGTCTCAAGAAATAATGACAACTGGTTCTAAAAATTGCAAAAACAACTTTGATAAAATATACTAAGGTTATTTTAGTTCATTGGAGCTATCTAGGTAATTTTAAAATGTCATATAAAAAGTTATTGCCACGGTAATAATTGTGTTTTTCAGCAACTCATTCCCTTCAATAGTACATCAGAAATCTCTAATGAGACAACACATGCAGTCTCACAGACTGATTTTTTTGGCTGATAAACATAGAGAAGTGGAAATTCCAGGAGCAGTAGGACTTCCAGCAGTGAGGACGAATGCATTCATTGAAAACACTATAATTTGTAATGCAATTAATGTACTTTCAAAAGAAGTGATTGGTATTTCTAGGGCACAGATTGTGTGGTGAGATGGGGCCTAGGATTCTTTTTACACACTGGAACTCCCCATGCAAACACTTGGCATACCTATTAAAGTTAGGGCAGGCAAGCAGCATGGTATTTGGAGGCAGCATCAAGGAAATGGCAAAGATATGGATACAGTGTCATCTGTTACTTCCATAAACAGATAAGGGCTATCAGAGGTGCCCAACAAAAGAAAAAAGAAAGTGGACTTCTTTATTCTTTGAAAGCATACTGCCTGCCTGGTGAATCCCTACTCCTCCTTAAATACGTGCCTGAGGAAGAGGATATTCTTGATATTACTAAAATTTTTTGCTTTTCTGTTTTTTTTCAGGACAGGAAAAACACAAGGCTAAGATATGTCATAAAAGTTCCCCTAACAAATACCTCTCTTGGATTTATTGTTTGTTTATTTGTTGTATTTTTAAAAATGGAACTTCTGATTTACCTGCCATAGAATGGTTTGGGTTAGAAGAGACTGTAAAGATCATTTAGTCCCAACCCCACTACCATAGGCAGTGACACCTCCCACTAGACCAGGTTGTTCAAAGCCCTATCCAGCCTGGCCTTGAACACTTCCAGAGACATAGCATCCACAACTTCCCCAGACAACCTGCCACAATGTCTCACCACTCTCACAGTAAAGGGTTTCTTCCTTCTATCTACTCTAACTCTGCACTCTTTCAGGTGTAACCCATTAACCCCTCATCCTGTCCTATCACTACACTCCCTGATAAAGAGTCCCTCTCCCTTAAGTACTGGAAGGCTGCTGTAAGGTCTCCCTGGAGCTTTCACTTCTCTAGACTGAGAAGAGAAATGGTAATGAACAAGGGCAGCAAATCTAATGTGAACTTTAAGGTCAGTGATATGCTTTGTGACATCATCTGTATATTCATATTCCTTCTTTTTCTCCATGTCTCTGTTTTGTTATGCTTCTGCAGATCTCTTCCCATTTACTCTCCCTCTTGATTCAACTCCCTGAAGCAAGCTTCAGCTTCTGTTATAGATACCCACTGGGAGATTTTCCTATGCTAAATCTTGGAGCTGCAACTGGTGTATATACTCAGGGTACGTGGGCAAAAATGTTAGGCTCATACATATCAAGCCAAGGTTCAATATCTGTGAAGATTAGCCAAAGATTCTTAAGGAACTTGTGTAGTTCTCTGAAAACTGAGACTTAGTATCATGAACTGTTCTCTAGCCTTCTCTGCTTACATTTTGAATTGTTCTGAGCTATTTAAGAGATGGCATAAGGGAATTCAGTGTGAACCTGTTGTGCAATATCTAGTTTGGTTGAAATGGAACTACTCTGGTAAATATGGTGGATATTTCTTAGGGACAGAAAATCCAAGAAAATATTCCAAAACATCTGTTTCAGCCATTCAGGAGCTTTTTTCCACTTCAAAGTTGTTTATTTTAAAGTGGTATAACATTAAATAAAACTGAAAAAAACCACAAAAAAATACACTTTTTAAAGAAAAATACTTTTTAAGATGTTCCACTGTTAGCAAATTTCAGTTACTTTTTCTGCTTTGTATGAACCTTTATTTCAGGGTTCTATATCTTCTGTGAAATAGAGTCTATATCTGAACTGCTAGGTATTTTAACATTATTCACAATCATTTTCAAAGAGACTCAGAGCATTTTTATGGTATTTTTGAGAAAAGCTCAGTAACTGGTATTTAACACTGATCAGGCCTCCTGGCAGCTGGCTAGATCCAGGTTACTGGAATTCACTTACCATTATCGGTGGGCCTTGTGTTGACAGCTGGTTACATACCAGCAATGTTTTCCAGGTTGATTCAATTTAATCTTATCAGTAGTGTTACCTGCTACTAAAAATAGCTTTTGCCACTATCATTTGCCGTACTAGTTATAACAGTTTTAAGGCTGCTTTATACGTACTCATATTCACAGTGATGGATTCTTTTTCATTTTATTTATTTGAATACAATAGATCTAGACGAAGAAGTAAATTGTGATTTGTACAGCTTGTGAAGAAAAAGTTATGCTGCCTTGTGACTGAACCAAGTAGACCTTCGTAACAGATTCATGATAAAACTGAGAAATCAAGCAGCAGCACAGAAGTAAAAGCTGATGTATGGTCACCTATTAAGGTTACTACTAAAAATGCTATAAATGTGTGAGATAAATTCCTAGAAAACTCTAAGCTATGATATGAATACATTTGAAGGATAAGCTGACTTAAAAAGTCTAATAAAGTACCTGGCCTGATGGGCAGATTTAAGAATTACCACTGAAGTGGAAAGAAATTGAAAAAGCAAACAAATTTAGAAGAAAATGGCCTAGAACTGTCTGTGGGTTTTTATCATTTTATTTATTATTCTACTGCATTTTGGTTTGCATCCTGTTTTCCATTCTTTCAGTTTTCCTGTTGTAAATAGCCTGTAAAGAGTTGGCAAGTAATTCTGATAAATCCAAGCATCTTCCTGAGACGTTACCTACCTTATTTGCTCTTTGTTTGCAATCTGGAGCTTCTCTCCTTTGCTTTAGGCAGAGAGCGCTCCCTTGTCTGCCATGTCTTTCTGTAATTGTTAGCTGGTGTCAGTGTTGCTCAGATGCCTCTCCAGGATTCATGTTCAGTCCATCCAGTGACTGACAAAGTCTCATGCTAGATCCTGCAGCTGCATATACTTATGTCACCCTAAATTCTGGGGGCTTAAAAGAAAATAGGATAGCTCTGCTAGTCACGCAGAGGGGGCTTGTTTGGTTTTGATTAAGTGCAGAATGAATAAGAAGGCTGCACTGAAGAACATGAGGAAAACAAATGCCAATCAGGTGACAGAGTGGATGGCTCAAAGGGTTGTAAGGGAGGGCCACTACAGAAATTATTTAAGTTAAATTTGAATGTTCCCAATAATTATCCTGACTTCAGTCTCCCAGATCCTAAAGTCAGTTTCAGGTGTAACATGCAAATACAGTGGTCATGAAAAGGGACGGATACAGAATAGCTCATAGAGAACTGAGGAAGGATCCAAAACATGCTATTATTTATTTTTAGCACAGAGTGTAAGTATGGATTTCTCTGGAAACTTATCAGAAATTGCTCTTGGAGAAGATCTTAGGAGGAAACACGTCAGTCCTCTGGCTCCCTACTAATCACATCTGTGAGCACAGAGAAACCAAGCTAATCATGCAGATTACCCTGACTAATGCTTTGTTTTTTTTTTCTCTGGGACTACATACATGGCAGCCTAATAAGGTTCAACATCAGCTGTCAGAAAACTCCTAGGGAAATGCTCCTTATGTGCCAAGAAGAAGGTATTGTATATGTTATTGCTGATGACTGCTGCCATTGCAAAATGTGCAAGCTAGTGGCTCCTCAGCACCTGCGACAGCTTTTGCCAGTTGAAAAGTACAGTGCATCCTTGAAAGACTAAAAATCCTCTAAAAAGAAGTAGGTGGCATTCTTTATCGAAAAGATCTGGCTGTGTTTTTTGAAGGTCTTCTCAGCCAATAAAAATCCTATGGATTCTTTTGGCAGATTTTAAATCTGTCTTCCTTTGGATTCAGGGAGAAGAAAGGTATGGGTATATTACTCCTGGCAGACAGACAGAATTAAGTTCTCTGGAGAGAGGAATTGAGACAGACTATCTGTAAAGGTAGTCTTATTTCCTATACTTTAATACAATCCCACATACAGTTCTGAAGAAATGTGACTCTCTGGGTCTACCTGTGTCACATTGTGGGGCACAGATTTGATCCACTTGGTGACAGCAGTGAATATAGCACCACACACACTTAGAGGTAATGAAGGATCCTTTTTAGAGTGTAGGTGTTTATAATAACAGAAGAAAAAATTTTCTGCCAATTCTGCTACCAACCGATCTCTTCATGTTCTGACTGTTCAGCATTTAAGTCAGTATGGTGGTTTCCCTGGTCCGTGCATTTGGTCTTGACTCTAGTGCAGCTCAAAGAGACCATTTAACTTCTTTTTGCCAGCGATCGATGAGCAAAACCAAATGAGATTTTGGTCTTCGTAACCTGTGTGAACCTTAAACTGTGAACAGTGTTTCTGCACCTTCCTGTCAGTCTGTTTTCACTTCTTGGGTGGTGGTTCTTTGATGTGTTTAAAGGATTGCTTCCCCAGCGGAGGAAAAGAGAACACAATCATACTGCCCAAGTGCAGAGGGAAACACGGTAGTCACGCTGCCCAGTTTGATGCTAATGGCATCGGCTTTTAGGGTTGCAGGTGGGCGGTCTAGGAAGGGAGAAAATTACAGGGGGAAGAGAACAAAAAGCAAAAGGTGCAGGCTGAGTTACTTGTCAATAGAGATGTCTGCTTATTTGGCTATAGACATTAAAACTTTGAGCACCCCAAATGGTTCTGATGAACTACAGAGACAGTGGGAAATCGGGTCTGACACTAAACGTAGCAGGAGCCAGGACCATGCTGCCTAGTACTCTCCTTGTCCTCATTTCCTCTTCAGTAGTTATTTCTTAACAGAAAAGATAAGATACTATTTTCATGGTAACATTATATTATACTAACTGTATATTGCATATTATTGCTTCATGGTAATATTGTATTACACTATTATATGTCACAATAACATCCCGAGCAGGAAAAACGAAGCGCACAGAATTCAAACAATTGCTGTAGCAACCTTGCATTTTCTAAATTGATTCTGACTGATATTCTCCTTATACTTTCAAAAAGTGAAATATTTTGGATCTTGAAATATTAGAATTGTCATATGATGCTCGTGGCAGGGGCTGGGGGACGAATGAAAGCTCTCCTAGCAGGAAGGGAACTGGTAATTCTTGTACTTGACCCCCAGTTTTAAAAGTTCAGCACTTAAATAAAGCTGAACCTCTCTGAACACAGCACTGGCATAAAAGAAGCTCAGAGGACATTGGAAGAGACTCTTTGGCAGCAGTGTATTGTAGATAAATTCATTTGGCATAGTATGGATGGGGTGTTTGTATGTTATAGTTGCAACTGTCCTCCTTCTTCAAGGAAATGGCTTTGAAGAAGGCATTTAATGATGTTTTGCAATCATCCATTGTGGCTGTTGAAAGAAAGTTATAGTGTTTAAGCATCATAATTCATGAAAATGTAGAAGACTATTGTATTCCTGGAAATCACTGTTTGTCTCTATCCATCGGTCACAGAAAAAAAAACCCAAACAAAAAACCAAGAAAGACAATATTATGTCCTTATACACAGCTCAGGAATTTAATTTCTAAATTATTTTTTGCATGTTTTTTTTGCTCCCATTGTAAGGACAGTATTGACCTGTACTCTTCCTATGCATTGGTTTTGTCTGTTCTCTCATAACTTTCTCAGCGAGCTTTAAAAGAAGCAGCAGCTCTTGTGAGATGTAGCATTAGCTGAGTTTTTTGCTGTAGTCTGCTTTCACACAGACATGTTGTTGAGTCCAGTGACAGCTGAGTGTGTGATACACGGGCTGGGCTCTGGGCTGTTCTGAAGAACCAGTGGTCTTTGCAATCCCTGTCTTGCACCATAATCTGCTGTTTGGTGAAATACCATGCATGAGGAGGAGCGTATATAATTCTCTTCACAAATTATCTGATCCAGGTTCTGTTGAAATGAATAGAAATATTTCAAAGGTAATTAGATCAACAGTTTATTTTCTAGAATTTTCCTACAGCTTTGCTAATGCTATCAGATCTGATAGCATGTCCTCTCTTACTATAATAGATAACAGAGAAATGTAATTCTTCTGTTTGCACTGGAACTAAGTGGGGTCTTATCTACTTTACTAATCAGGGATCTTTGTGACCTTTGAGTGAACTATAACGAAAACTATTTGCATGACTTGGATTTTCTAATATTTTCCAATGAGGAAAAATTGGATTGGTTTTGACCTAGTATCAAAATACAGGCTGTTGCCATGTTCACCCATCATCTATTTTATTATTCCTTTAAATAAATGATGGATTAATTTTGTCTGTGATAATATATACCATCATTTTAAGAATATTTCCTGTAATTTTTAATATCTCCATTCAATAATATATCAAGGCTGGGGTTTTGAGGGCTGATCTTTGGTCTAGAAAGTAAAAAAATTCCACAGTTTTCTCCTGAAGGCAAGAGTTTTGTTTTTTTTCTTTTTCCTTCTTCCCCTCCCTGTAATCTGTAGTGGTGGTCTGCCACTTCCCTTATGTATTGAGACATTTACCACTCAGATTCATAGAAAAACCCCACCTAGTTTAGAACCTAGCCCATTTTCCTAGCACTTTAAAGAAGTTGTCAGGCTCATAATGGCTCAACAAAGAGGCCAGCGGCAGCTGGGCAGCAGGGCACAGCATGGAGCAAGCAGGAGATGTGGAAGCACACCATGTCAAACCACTTGAGTAGGAGACGCGACAGGAAGGAAGCCTGGAAACCCCACCGAGCATTGCCAACTATCCTACGGATCAGTGGCTTTCAGCCTGTGATCCACAGACTCTGGGGAGTTACCATGACTTTTAAATGACTTGCGAAGTTGACTGAGAGGAATAATTTTGCTGCTACGCAGCCGCCTGCGTAAGATGAACTTTCTAAACCTGACCCTCATAGATTAAAAAAGTTCTTTAGAACCCACGAATCAGAAAGGTTGAAAATGGATCTATACATAATAGATCATACATAATAACTTACAGGTGGAAGACTGCGGCAGGCATCTGAAGTGAGGAACTTTTATTCCTACTTTCATACAGTACAAATTTGAGTTCAGGTGATATCACAGTTGCAGTAAGAATTATTATTTATGAAGGATTTTGGTGGATAATCTTTCAGAATCTGTTACTTGATTTTGATTGTTCAGTCACACACATAGTGTAGTGCAGACCCTAAATTGAGGTTTGAGCTCAAAACTCGTTAAAGTTGAACTGCAGCATACAGTGTATCATTTGGAAGATGTGACAATATATTCAATAATAGGCAGCAGGTGGTGTTAAAAATGTAGTCTTTCCTTTTGAGGGCTGAAAATAAAACCGACGTATAAAGTTGACAGGTGGTGATTATGTCTGGGAAACCACAGAGATCATGGGATTTCATTAATTTTGGCAAACAGTTCATAGCAGGCAATTTATATAAAAATTCTACCTCTTTTTGTTTATTAATATTCCAATTCCCTAAGTTCATTCTTGAACAAAAATGCTCAAGTGTTCACTAAATCCACCAAATAATTAAACAACTAAGGTCTTATCCAAAGCCTTCTGTAGTCCATAAAAATAATTCCATTACTTTAATATGTCCTGAATACACTGTAATTGCCAGCATAACTCTCTATCTTGTGTAGTCCTATTTTAAGTCAGTGAGCCTCTTGGCACACATACATCTTTTCATACTCGGGAGAATGGAATTCAGAAATAGACTCCACCTAAATAATTCTACAAATAATTCTTTGTCTCTGAGGGAACTGAGCATTTTCTTCCCCTTGTGATGCTCAGCAGTCACAACTTTAACTAGACCTTAAAGTCATTTGGTACGTGGTTATTCCTTGACTGAAGGGGCGTAATAGTCCAAATGTTCATATTAGCAAATTCAAAATTAACATCTGTGGTTGCTCTCTATAATACACTTAATGTTTGCTGTGTCTGCAAGTAATCCTTCCAGTAAACTCAATCCTTATATAGAGCAAAAGGAAAACAACTAAAAACCCAGCATAAACACCATCTAAACCAAATGCAGTAGGTATTTCTGCCAAAACATGTCAACAGAACTTGCTCACCTTTAAAAAGCTTTTTTTTTTTTCTGGCAGCTCCATTACTGGTCATGATCATGATTGAAAATGTGTAGAAAAAAATATAAAGCCTATGGAAACAATATAAGAAGAATTAACTTTGCATCTGCTTTCAGACTTTAAATACTCTTCCACTAGCTTTTGTGTCCTGTTAGCTTCAAGAATACAGGTATATAGAAGTGGCTTGTAAAAAGTTAAGCTCATCAAACAATTGCTAGAGAAGTGAGAAACCACTTTGATCGTCTCATCTATTTGTCCAGAGATGATTTTAGGATAAGAATCTGTGGTCAGACCTTCAGAAGAGCCTAATGATGTTAGAGGAGGTTCTGCAGAGCTACGTGGAACTGGATTGACTTTTCATCTGGTTCAGAAAACTTCCTGCTAGATGATTTTGAAACTCTCCCTAGGTATCTGTCTGTATACCAGTACCTGAAACTCTGCTCATCTGCTCCCATCCCTGAAGCTATTGAATATCGGTAGGCAGAGGATGAGAGCTGCAGGAGCAGACCCCAGTGAGATTTGCTACAGTTGTACTTCAGAGAAAAGCTGTTTTAAGTCATCTGTGATCTGTGGGTCATACTGCAATTGTGGCTGATGGTGAAACAGAGCTTATGGCTTTGTCAGCCAGACTGGACTTACCCAACTCAGCACCACTTTTTAATGGACTGTGTCTGATTTCATCTGGCAGGTTGTTACCAGTGACTTCAACTCTGTCCAACTGTGTTAAAACCCCTGCTGCCCTTCAGGGGCTGTTTTCACAGGGTTAAAAGCAAAATAATACATTTAATGCATCTCATTTCAGCACTTGCTGTTAAGATTTTTCTAATTCTTATGTTTAAATGAATAAATAAAGATGAAATTATAGGATTTGGGTTGTTCTGCCAGGCAGTGTTTCTGTAGAATAGCATGATTTTGCAGACTCATTTTCTATAATGGAATGTTTGTCCTCCTACCATTATCTGTAAGTAAAAAAAAAAAAATCTTTCAAAAATTTGCTACAAACTTACAACACAAGGCTGTTCCGATATGCAGTGCGAAATTGCTGTAAAATCAGGTAATATGTGCTAACTACATTTCTTCAACTTGTATAAAATCTAAGCTTACCGCATATACTTATCTAAGACATACGGTTTCTCAAATACTGCATTTACTTCTTTAAGGCAGGGAAAATAGTTCTTTTGGGCAGATGTTTCATGAGTTGATTCTAAAAACTGCTATTGAACTAGGTGGTAAACACTGTGGACTCTGTATGCAGTGCTGTGTATGTTAATTTTACTGGAAAATATATAGGAAATTAATTTCTCTCTTTAGGACTCACTGTTTTTACTGTACAAGATTGAGCCACTGAAGTGTAAATTCAAAGGATATTACCCTGGCTTTGAGAAATCTCAGCCTGGTCTAATCAGTAGGATTCTCATTAGCAGCTTCATTCATGTCTGTGTAGGTACTAATTGTGCAGTCTTTGTTTTGTACATGGTGCATTTTCTTTCAGTCAGAATGTCTGAACCTAGGAGTGCAAAATTAATTTTCTCATTTCAGACAACAATATTAATATTTCAATCAAATGCCTGTTTTTGATTTGCAGTTTCTAACTACGTTGTCTTGTAAGGAGTGATGTGTGTGTTCACACAGCATTCCAGGATGAGGCTCCCTAGGCACATGGATCTCTCTGCAACATTTCATTTTTGACAGTCTTTAATGTGATGGTCGTACAGGTTGTTGTGAAGAGCCTGGTGTATGCCCCATGCGTAGGCTTGGCTCTTTCACAAAGAAACCTAAGATATTTTTCCCACAAAGAGTGATCTTTGGGGTGCAGCAGTAGCTGGGTGCCCGACTGTGGGTCCTCTATTAGACATGGTGTTTAGGAAGTGACCATTTTGCACTGTGACAACCAGGTGACTTTAAGAGCTCTTACATTAAACATTACGAAATTGAGGCTTTAGCCCTTTTGGCTTTAATCATCAATACTGCTATGCCAAATTGGTCCATAGCAGAATGAGTTACTGAATCAATGAGGTTCATTAATCTCTGTGTTTTTCCATGGTAGTAGTCCTATCACTTACTATAATACCATAAATCTTCCCTGGAAGGCATAAATATTTTCAGTTTACATTATCAGTGTAGCCTATTGACTTAGGTCTTTGTCCAGGCTTCTTAATGGAAAACCCAGAGAAACAGTAATTCCTCTTTATTTCTTCTTTACTGTTCGTTATCTTGTAGGATTGAATGGTGATACACGAAATACTATTTTCTAAGGTGACTCTTGGAAGGCATGGCAATACATTTTTCACAAATAGCTTGAGAGCAGCACTGAAGGGACAAAGTTAAGGATATCTAAACAGGCAACAGTTGGTATTTGTTTTTGGCAGAAGAGGAGAGTGGCATATAAATTGATTGACTAAACTGAAAGAAAAGACAGATTTAAAAGCAATAAAGGTAAAACTAAATACTCTCATAGATAAGTTGCATAAAGACAAATTGGAAGGACAGGACAGTCATCTGTACAGAGTGACCAGAGGTGAGTTTTAGAAATGGTATCTCTGTTTTGATGTAAGTTGGAACCTCCTTTACTGTTGTTAGTCCACTGTTTCTTTGTGTACATAGTGTTCGCCAGAGGGCTGCAACCTGATCTTTTTTCTACCTTGTCTGTAAATTCTCTTAATAAAAGTATTACATCCTAAAGGGACCAAGATATGGAGAGTATTTAAAGTTGGTCATGAGCAAAAGGAAACTGAATGGTTTAGGTCTGAATATTTTTAGTGGGGTAGGGAAAGGACATGAAACCACCTACCCGTTGTTGGGAGTCACAAATGACTCGGCATCAGAGGAGAAAGTCATTACAGAACAAAGCAGGCTGTAAAGGACAACGAAGGAGTTCTGAAATACATTTTGAGATATTTGTAGATAACAGAAATGCAGGATATTTTGGCAGGGATCTGACTCTACCTTCTGCTCAAGAAAGAAGCAAGAGCATACAAACTCTGGTTTTGGATACTCAATAGCTTAGGTCCCACACACAAAAAAAATAAAAGTGGTTGTACTCTGAATTAGTAAAGTAAAGCATAATTGCAGAGGACAGAATAAAAGAAAGACAAGTACATTTTGACAATGACTCAGGTATCACAGTAGGTAAACTTACAGGAGAGAGATGTGAATGCGGAAAGCAGGTGAAAAACCAAGAACACAGTTATCCTTTCAGACCTAAGAACATTACAATTGAAGCTCAGTGAAAAGAGACAAGTATACTTGAAAAGATGGCTCATTCTTATGAACTGAATTTTCATAATTTTCCATAGTAGGAAAAGAAATCTTTTCAAGTTGTTTTCTATAGCCTTAAGTAGTCAGGACTTTTATTTTCCCTTTTACTTATAATTTTAAAATTTGGTCTCTAAAATCAGTTCATCACGTCTTCCATTATCTACCAATCTCAGTACATTAGGAAACTTTTTTATAATATCTCCTATCAAGTACATACTTGCTATTAATTCATGACTGTGCAAAAAATCGTTAAACTTTCAGGTAGAAATAGATAACAAATATAAATAAAATTCCAAATTCTAAATTACTTTAAGCCTTCAGTTTGAATCTAAACAGCACTTAAGAGGAACCCCTTTTTTCTTTTTTCTCAAGTATTTTGGAGATTTCAGAACATTTTTTCCTGCTATTTCAGAACACTAAGTTAAAATCATCTTCATAAAATGAAAAAATCTAAATATAGTTCAGGTCAATTAAAACATTACTGATTAATAGCTTAAAATATTGGGTTTTTATGTTAACAATTCAGAATCTCTGTAAACATGTTTTATAATATATTTAATTTGTAAATAAAACCAATGTTCCAATTTAAATACCCTTGAGCCTTTATTGTATTTTCTCTAGTGAAAAGAGAAGAGAGGGAAACGGGAAGGGGAAGGGGAAGAGGAAAGGAAAGGATTGGATTCAAATTCTTTGTTTCTAATAGCTGTCAGGGAGAAAATACCATATCTATTGGATCACTAGTTTGTTCAATAGCAGTAATTTTTATTTTCCCTCATGTTAACTTTCCTAAGTGCTCTGTAACAAATTACATCAGAAATGCCACTTGTGTGTACATGTTCTGCTCACTGTGTGGCACTTATAACGCTCTCTTTGGTGGTTTGTATGAAATGACTTTCTCAGCTCTCTTCGGCATCAAAACACAAGTTGTTTGAAACACTGATGGGTAAGCAAAGACCATTACAGGGCAGCAGGAAAGAAAGAAGCGTCATTTAACACAGACTTTTTTTTGTTCAGCCTGAATTGTCACAAAAATATCTGCTTTCAAATGTTCCATGTAAGAGAACAGGAGTAAAAAAAAAAATAAAATTTTTAAACTACTTTACATGTTGTAAACACAAATATGCTTTCAAAATGTTAAACACATTCCTTCCTTTCTGTATACACAATATTTGCTAAGAATGTGCTCCTCCAACCCCCTTGCTGAAAAACCCCTGACAACTTTATGCAAATATGGCCTCATTTAATATAAAATGTCTGGCTTGTAGCCTAATACAGTGTGCAGAGAAATGGTAATCAAGTTGAATTATAATTTTTCAGACCTCAAGGTTAAAAAGAAATATTTCATCTGACCATATTTCATGTTTTAAATCTGCATTGAATATAAAACACATTGCAGTGCTACTGCATATATCCATGGTTTTGCCATCCCCAAAGTTTAATTATTTTTATGGAACACTGGTACGTTCTGTGCCCACTGTTTCTTACATTGCTCCTGGTGGATAGCCCTCTTGCAACTTGCATGAAACATCTTGAATTATGGTACTTTTAAAGATTATTTTATTTATGTGTTTTCTCCCTAAAATCCTGTGCACAGCTCTGGTTGAAAACTTTGAATCACACATTTCCATGAAAGAAATGCTTCTATTCAGCATGGCTTAAATAAGAGCAAATTCTGTCTGACAAATTTGGGGGCCCTCTATGGTGGCATTACATAAGTAAATGTCTCATAAGAATCTTGTCTGAACTAAGGGATGTGATCACGGAATAGTCAAAGCCCTTGATGACTTTTAGTTAAAATGCATAATTAAAATTTACATACACATAATGGATTCTTACCTTTTAAGCTTACTCCAGAACTTCCTCTCTTCAGGTACCTGGCAGTTTGGAGTCGGTGAAAGACAGACATCACCAATTTTCTGCCCATCTATCTTGTATATGTGGAGTTGGAAGAATATTATTTCCATGCATTAAATGGTAATCTGGATTGAGAACTATCAGAATAGGAACCAAATGTTTTTGGTTCAGGCCCAGTAGATACCTTCTCAAAAAAATAGCAATGTTTTTTTTTTGGATGGGGAAGGAAAGGGTTTATGATTGAAAATATTATTGGCCTCGGTTTCTTATTTTAAAGTAAATATTGAGAAATTAAGAACTTTCAAAATTTACTTTATTTACAGATGTCAGTTTCAATTATTTTTTGAAACTCCATTCTGAGAAAACAAAACAACATATGCCTATGGAAGGTGCTTTATTTCAGCTTTCTTTGCAGGGAAAGTGTAAATGCTTCATGAGCCCTGACTTCCTAGTGAGAATTATTCCATTGTGACTGACAGCACAAAGGGCAGCAATAGAAATAACTTTTTAAAAACATTTAAAATGAAAACAATGTCAGGGTACAGCTACAAACTAGTATCTGGGGACTGAATAGACAGGATTTCCTTTGATCCATTAGAGTCTGAAGTTTGTGTCCTTTTCTGTATACATTTATCATTGTTCCAAATATAAGAATTATGTGTTAAATTTCTGAGTTCTTGGTGTAGACAATGTATTTAGAAAACATTTCTGAGCATATGTGTATTTTTTTATATATTTCTTTCTGGAGGACATTTCAGTATAACATCTTCTGCTGCTAGACATGCCACATGTGCTCTTGTAAGATAAGAGAAACAAGAATTAATTAACATCTAAATGATGCCTATATTTTAATGCTAATTATGCTTAATTAATGTATGAATATTTTATCATACATCACCCAGTAGTTTCAATAATATACCTTTTTATATTTTATTGATCTGTCTATATATATATACTATTCCCCAACAGAGTTTTAAAAATATTATAATTTTACATTTAGATCATTTCCATGGTATTCTAGGAGGAACACTGCAGCTATTCACAGAAATACTAACTACACTAACTGCATTTTTTGATTGTTACTTTTTCTGGGTCTTTTAAGCATTCTCTTTATTTATTCATTAATTGTTAGGCATTTTGCTGTGTTTTCAGGGCAAACACACACTTTTGGACAGCTAGGTCAGATCCTGGAAAACTGCCAGAACGAAAGGAGAAAAAATGAATGGCCATTGTGGCAGGCCTCCGATAACCACATATAAAAGGACAATATTGTCAATACGTGTTAGTGTTGGTGCAAAAGCAACAGGCCAGAGAAGAGGGCTTTTCCACCAGCCTTCAGCTTTCAGTTCCTTTATTCAGACTCCCCTGCCCTCAGGGTTCAGAGTTATACCTTGCTGCTTGCATTTATGTATCCTTTAGAGTGTTTGGTCTGTGCTTTCCAAACACCTTTAATAAAAAGCCCAAACTAAACTAAAACAGCTGTCTCTTTTTTTTTTTTTTTTTTTTGTCCCCCGTGTACCTGTTTTTAAATGGAAGTTCAGAATATGTTAATGGAATTACATGGACTTAAATTCAATACATCCAAATATAGTCTTTGGCTTTAAAGGAGATGTCTATGTAAAAATGTTTTAAATGTGGGACTGATTCTCCTCTCCATTAATGCTAGAATGACTCACCACTTGTTGCATCACATAAATAAGATAAACTTAACATCTTTTGAAAGAATGGTCTAAATTATCTGAGGTACACACATACATGTTGCAGCAAGACACCTAAGACCTCTTTTTCTTACTAAGGATAATATACAATTTTTCATTGTCTTAAAAAAGAAAAAAACATCCCTTCGTGCACAAAGGAAATACATTGTCCTATTGTAACCACATGGACAGAGGTGCTCAATTATAATTTTCTTCACCTTTCCATTTTCTGTTCTGCCTATCTTTTCTGAATACTCTATAGCATAGACCTCACTTTCAGCTCTGAAGTAGTCATATCCTCAAAGAAACTCATGAACCACTGTGTATTTATTATATTACAGACTTGATGACAGGCATAAGTTTGCTGCTTTCTCTAGCATTTTTTTATGCAAGTATTCTAACTCATAACTTTGACTAATGTATGTATATGGATATAGACATATATATGTCACAGTTCTTAAACTCCTGCTTATTGCTCTATCTTAAATCAACTAATTTCTCTTATCTCTTCTATGTTAGCAATGACTTCTGGAATATCCTATAATGATTTTATAACTGCAAATAGTCCCATTCATTCTGAGGAGACCTTTTCTATGAATATTTACTGCTCGAAGGATTTTTCGATTGGAAAAAGAAAAGAAAACAATTTTATGGGAGTATGATAACTTGAGTGATTTTAATGGTAAAGCATCAGAAAGAATTGGTTTCATTTTGGTACTATCACAATATTAATTTCTTGGTGTTAGATTAGATTACGTATAGGTTTACATGTTACATACTCCTGTGAGAGTGGCTTCTTATGTATGAAAACATATCAAGGACGTCTTCATTTTTACCCACAGAACTTTTCTCATCAGCAATTAAAATCTCATATTTATCGAAGCAGAGGTCCAAAGACCAAACCCACCTGCGATATGTCCCTGCAGGACAATTTGATACCAGTTCTGTGACAATTTTTTCAGCTAGCTTTTTGATAGAGGGAAAAATGAACAATCTTGTGCGTTCTTTGTATTGACAGATAACTTTCAGGTTCTTGCCTCCAGCAGAAACAATGCACATCTGCCCTTTAAAATGATAACTGCTATCCTGCAGTGAACTTACTTGAGTCTGGTGCTATGTTCAATCTATTTACATTATCTGGATGGCATAATTTTCCATGTTCAAGCTGTGAAACCACTGTTATATTCTTGATTTATTGTATTCCATAGTTTATAATGCCTGCTGGTAGTAGTTTTCAGAGTTATGTTTAACAAGACTAAAAGAAACACGCAAGGGCAAACTGCACTAAATTTCATTTCCAAACAAAAATATTTCTATTTCTGGCTGAACAAATATTTTATTTCTGTTATTTGTTTCTTTGAGGGAGGAAAAGCTAAAAGTCCTTTTAGAAGTTAAACACCCTTAATGAAAAAATCATATTGCTGAGATCTTAATTTTTTCAGGCAAAAGCAATCCTTATGAATTATGATTTAAACATGTTTTAAAAAATAGAACTGTGGTCTCATCTGGAGCTTAGTAGAGACTGCAGTCTTATGAGTCATACCTTGGACATCCAATAAAGAAATTAGGAAGTTCTTCAATATTACTGGTTTTGTTGTTGTTTTTTTTCCATGCTGCTTTATAAACACAGGCTGAGTAAATAATCACTCTGTCCTTTTAAACACTGATGCTTTGTAATGCAGAAGAAGAAAAAAAAAACCAGTTATTGCAACTCTAGGAATGAGACAAATATTACTAAAGCTAACACTGTACAGAATTTTAATAACTTTCATGCATTTGCCTGTAGAATTTACAAAGAGGCCATAAACTTTTCTATTTGCACAAAAAATATTTAATATGGATAGATTTCTGGGATATGTATATCCTACTAAGATCTCACAGGCTGCACTGTGTTATTAGGAACTACTGTATAACTAAGAGGTTTAAGTATATGCTGTGTACAAATTAGGTGATGAAATAGGAAAACAAACAGCATTAAGGGAATGAAAAATTACATTCTGAGTTGGAGGAAGAATATTAAAAAACATTTTAAGTGTTGATGGACACGAAGTCTGGTGAAAATAATATAAAACTACTATAGAGTTTATGATATCAATGCAATCATAGGATTTATTACACTAATTTATTCTCAGTCATTTCTGTACAAAGACAGGTAATTTATGGCATCAGTAGTTTTGGGAGGAACTAGGTGCTGACTTAGTGGGATTAACCACAGTTATACATTTTTGAAGAAAATGTTGGCTGCTATTAATTCTTGCCATCATTCTTCTTTCTTGCACACATAATGCATATGAAAGATAATGTAAAAGATAGTTCATAGCACAAAGGGAAGCATGTATGTCATCAGCAAAGTTTTGTAGTATATGACAACATAGCCATTGATTAGATTGGGTCAGCCATTGCTTTATAAAGAAAATACAATTATTTTTTTTTTACACATCCCAATTCAGAAAATATGTAATGAATGTGATGTTGGTGACATAAAACACATTCTCATCTCAACATGCGGACTTTATTGGCCGCAAATTAGCATGCTATGGACAAATACCATGGGGACAGGTGAGAAAGGAGGGGCAGAGGTATTGACCTCTATGTTAAGGAATGGATAGAGTCCATTAGGTTAAGGAATGTTGAGACATTAAGGAATGAAGAGATGTCCCTAAAGAATAGCCAAGAGGAAGTTGACAGTTTATGGGTAGGAATTAGAGACCAAGGCAACAAGGGAAACCTTGTGGTTTGGTGTCTGCTACAGGCTGCCTGATCAAGGGGAGCCTACTGATGAACCTTCTTCCTCCAGCTACAGGAGGCGTCATGCTTGAAGGCTCTTGTCCTGCTGGGGGATTTCAACCACCCTGACTTCTGCTGGAAAAGTATCACAGCAAGCTGTAGACAATCTAGGAGGTTCCTGGAGTGCCTGGATGATAACTTCCTAAAACAGGAAACAGACAGCCCTACCCGAGGGGATGCCATACTGGACATGATAGTCACCAATGCAAGTGAGCTCATCAGGGATGTCAAGACTGGAGGCAGCCTGGACTGCAGTGATCAGGCACTGGTGGAGTTCACAGTCCTAAGGGATGTGGGCTGGACAAGGAGCATAGTCAGGACCCTGAATTTTAGGAAAGCAAACCTCCAGCTCCTCAAGGATTTAGTCAATAAGACCCCCTGGAAAATGGCCCTCAGGGACAAGGGGGCAGAACAGAGCTGGCAGATCTTTAAGGACACTTTCCATAGAGCACAAGATCTCTTGATCCCCAGGTGTAAGAAATCAAACAAGAAAGGGAAGGGACTAGCATGGCTGAGTTGGGACCTGCTGGTCAAGCTAAAAGGCAAGAAGGAACTGCACAGGCAGTTCAAGCAGGATCAGGTATCCTCAGAAAAGTATAGGGACACTGACCGGTTATGTAGGGATGAGGTCAGGAAGGCCAAGGCACTGGAGCTGAACTTGGCAAGGGATGCTAAGAATAACAAGAAGGTATGTCAACCAGACAAGGAGGGTTAAAGAAAGTGTTCCCCCCCGATGACAAACTGGTAACAACAGATGAGGATGGTGAGACACTGGAACAGGTTGCTCAGAGAGGTGGTGGAGGCCCCATCCCTGGAGACATTCAAGGCCAGGCTTGACGAAGCTCTGAGCAACCTGATCTAGTTAAAGATGTCCCTGCTTACTGCAGGGTGGTTGGACTAGATGACCTTTAAACGTCCCTTCCAACCCAACACGTTCTATGATTCCATGATTCTAAATGAGATACACAGCTCACAAATGTGTAATATTTGTAATTCCAGGCTGTAGGTCTGTTGGGATTTGTGATTTGCCACTGCATTTCTGTCTCCATAACTGCATCCAAACTATTGACAGACTGCCCCAGGATTTGCTTATCTTCCCACAGGGGTGGTATGCCTCTAAAGTATTAAAGATGGCAAAACCTGCCACATTCACGAAGGATCTTTTCTCTTTTTTTCTCTTGTCTTTTGTTACAGCAATATGTGTTTGCTTTTTGAAATAACATCAGTCTTATAACTGCTTCATACGTTTGTAGTTAGAGTCTTAGAATCAGGTCAGAAAACTGAAGAAAATGGAAGACAGTAAAAAGCAGTTCACCTAGAATCTCAGGAGACTTTGGTGAGAAAAAAACCAAGATTGTGGCTTTCTTGGTGAAATTCCACAATATTCTTGGATAAGAATGGAGGGGAATTTGCTCCCCTGGGTAACATAGTGATCTTTTGAGAGAAAAAAATCTGAAATAAAAAAAAAGTGTAGGGGAGTTAAAGCTGTGCATGCTGTGAACATGTCTAATTGTTTTATGTTCAATAATTTTTCATTTGGAAGAGTATGTAGAAATTTATATTTTATTTTGCAGATTAATTACTTCAGGGCACTCAGGCCATACAAGTTCTCTTTCTCTCTTTCTGGTTTATCATTCAAAAATGGAGGGGGAGGCAGAGGGAAGTGTGGAAAGAGTAGGAAAAAGCACAAAATACAGAATAAGGGTCCTGTAGCAGAAGTATAGGAAGGCAGGTGTTAACAAAGGCTTGGGGCATGTGGCCTGGGATGTTTTGTCTGTGATATTTCAAAAGGTGATGTGGATCAGCCCTAGCCATGTTTATGGGCTTTGCATGAAGAACAGACAAGTTACCTACCCCTAGCCCTGGATTTGGCTGTGGTGATAAACAGTAAGAGGGCTACTACTAAGGAACCACGATGGGGTGATACTGCGTTAGCCACAGGATTAGTTGATATCACTGGCAGGCACTTAAAAGCTTGCATTTGGGCTTGTGTTGCACACTTTTAACGTGTTCTGTGCAGAATGAGAGGAGTCTGTTCCCTGCTTATAACTCTAAAGCTTTATTAATGATTTTAATTTGTATAATGAAAGAAATAGCAGCCTTTAATTTTGCATAAACTTAATCCTACTTGGAACCATCCCAAGAAGTTGTAGAGTTCTTTGAAATAAAATTTGGATAGCTCAGAGACTCAAATAATGATTTATTATTTTTTTTTTAAGAACTTTTATGTAGAGAAGCAAAAGAAACCCAAAAAACTAGCAAATTGGGAAATGCAACAGATTTTTTTTTTTTAAACTTCTGCCTCCACAATTTGAATTGAGTTTCTTCACCAGCTATTCATTTTGCAGTAATGATTTTCTTTTTGGTTATAGCTTGCTCTAGGAGGAAGCTTTTCTTTTGACATGGAAAGAGAAATAAAACTTAATCTGTGTTGTTGTACTTGTATGGCTCTGCCTTGGTCTCACAAGGTTTTGTACTATTTATATTAATAGAAATCTAGAATAAAATCATAATGGTAACTATTACTCAGTGGGTGAAATACGACAATGCTGTTTCAGAGACATGGTTAAGAGTTATTTGATAACTGAGGGGTTTTGGGGGGAAGTGTAATTACTAGCAAATAATATTTTTGCCTGGTAATTGATTATTTTTTTAAAAATAAGTGTTTTAAAATGTTTTGGAAAGTCAGATGATTTAATGATGATAGTTGTGTAGCAGCACAAGAGATATTTTTTCCCCTTTTGGGAGGCTAGAAATTTGACATGCCATTATGCTGCAGAAGATTTCCCCAGTTTTCATGAAATGACAGATGTTGAACTGCTATCACCCCAGTCGTTATACCATACAGCTAGAACTGTTTTTTAAAGGCAATTACCAAATCCCTGATGTATTTATTAGCAGTTTCTTGAGTCAGGATATTCGTGTCTGTTTATGACATTCAGCTCCCATTGAAATGGTCAAAAGTTGAAAGGTTTTGATTTGGGAAGAGGTTTAGAAAGAAGCTAAATATACAAGAAATTTTGCAAAAATAACCAAAGTCATAGAATTCTGATTTCTTTCTCCTGTGATGGTGCATTTGGAATTAAATTATTGACTAATCTAGCTGTACTGTGAAAGTCCTGTTTGCTTTTCTTAATGGTGCAGCTTGTCGAATTTATATGATAAATGGAAAGTTTCATTTTTCTTTAATAAAGTTCTGCTTTTCATGGTTACAATGAAACGTGCATGACTACAAATCTCAATAAAACTGTGAGGGCAAAGAATCCTCTTTGTTCGTATGTGGTTTTATTCTAGAGTTTCTAACTCCATTTTACAATACTTTTTCCCTCCTTCTGATTCATGATTTTTTGCCTGAGCCTTACTAGAAATCATAATCAAAATCATCCCTGAGTGTGGGAAAAATGACCTTTATTGTATCTAGGAAAGTGTGAGATGAAGCAGGAAAATTCATGTTGTCATAAAGTTTCAAATTTAGATCAGGGGTCTGAGGAAACTTATCTGCAAAAAACACAGTGAAGAAGCCCATCAAAGACATCTTTTTTTTTTAGCACAGTTGAAAGGAGAGATGAGAGTTGAATGCTCTTGCAGCTCAGTAATTGACACTCTTTCACTTATGCAGGAAACAAATATGACAGAGACAGTGATGTTGATATGCCATTCTCCTAACCACTTGTCCGACTTTCTCCACCTCAAATAGAAAAAAAAAATATTTCTGTCTCTTAACAGAATGAAGGAAGAAAAAAGGAAAAATGAGAGAAATGCAGAAATAGAATTTTACACTAAGTATAGCTGATGAAGCCATTTATCATAGTTTTGCATCTTATTTCAGAATGAAGAACGTATCACAGAATGGATGACAAGTTTACAAATTTGATGCATAAACACACAGAGGTTGCAGTGATTTGCTCAACAAAGGATCGCAGAGTGTTGAATAATAAGGGGTTTGCTTCTGCTTCTGGGTTGCTTTTTATTCAGTTGCTTTTACACAAAAACCTAAATGGCTTGTGAGTTCTCACAGAAGTGACTTTTATAGGTAGAAACGTTGGTCCCCTAAGTTTGCTTAAACTTGGCCTTGTTGTTTAATTTCTACTCATCTAAAATACCAGCTGGTATTTTAAAATGGTATTTCTTCTTTTTCTAACAAAAAGAAACCTTCTATTTTTTCTTTTTTTTTTTTTCTTTTCCCCCTTTTTTCTTCTCTCTCTTTCCTCCTCTTTTGCTTTGCCTTTCTCTATGAACACAACCTCTTTGAGGGTCTCTCGCTATTCCTTTCACTGCTACAGCAGTCTATGGTGATCAGGAAACAGCTCACTGCGGCTCACTTCCCCTGAATTGTGAATAAGGTGTATAATTCCTGGATGCAAGTGTTTTTTGAGAGCCAGCGAACATCTAAATACCCTTAATTGCTTACAGCAGCACAGTTCCTCCAAGAGATCTAGTTGAAATATTTATGCCTCTGACACTGGTTAACGTAAGAACTTTTTTACTTCCTTAGAGCCATTCCACAGCTCCCTTGTGACCACAATTTGAGAAACAGGTGAGGTATTTCTCTCTGAAATCTTAGTTTTAGAAACATTTGTGTGGGAACTATAAGTATAGAAGCATACGTACATTAATTCGTGCAGATCTACAAGGACTGAGCAAAGGGAACTATTTTGTTTGGCAGATCCAGATGGCTTGCAGAGATAAAGCTCTTTTTTTCTTTTCCCCGGAGAAGACAGGCAGAATGAGTTAGGACTAATGGTTATTAGACTTAAGACATAAAGCCGTATCTTGTAACAGAAATGTCTTGACATTTTTAAAGCAGAGTTTCTGACCAGGAAGCACAGACTGGCGGTGAAGTGCGCACACATCCCCAGACAGGGTGCAAAGCACCTTTTAGGCTGTGAGTTTTGTGCTGTGATGAGGTGCTAATTGGTTCTCAGTGAGGTACAGATTGATCTGATTCAGCTATCCTCCTCCAGTGGACTCTAACCTAATCTGGAGAGACTCAAGAGTTTAGAAAGAAATGAAAGCAGAGAACTGTGTATTAGTATTTCATTAGTTTCTCTTTGCTAGTAGCTTTCCTTTATGATTTATGTTTGAGGACAGCTGCAGAAGGATCTTCTTAGAGTATATTTGTGTGTTTTTTCAACATACTCCCTTGCAGAGATGCCATCTAGTTTTGTAGTAATCATAAGGTATCATAAAGGTATTTCATAGCAAAAATGTTTATATGATATTTGGGAGCATCATAGGCCTCTAGTATTGAACTGGGTGTCTCACAGGAATAAGCTTTGCTGTGAAACTTTTGCCAGGGCAATTGGGAAATAGCACTAGAAGAAAATGTTTGTTTCAGGGCTGGATTCGCTTTTTTCTTGTAATACTTCTAGGACCCTGACCCTGACTGTGCACTGTCATTTCAGAAATGAAAAATGATGAAATCACAAAAGACGAGCAACTTGGATACCTAGGCAGTCCTTGTTATTTTAGCTACATTTGTTCACCTACTTCTATTGTAAATATTTCAAATGCAAACTACGATCAGTTCCTGAAGAGAGGCAAAAAGCTGATGATTATGCAGGAAATAGTACCAAGAACTGTCAGAGAAGGGAGGAAAAAACCTGAACATCCTCCTCTGAGATTAAAAAAAAATAAAAAATATTTACACCACCACTGAAAACTATTTCTTACAATAATCAATGCTGACATTTGGAGCTTATGTTGCTGCTGAATGAATATGGTGGCACACATCGTGTCTTGCGAAAAGCAGGCAATGTAGCATTTTATTAACTTTCTGTGACCCATCATTGCTTGATTTCAGTACACAAAGGTGTAATGAAATATACACGAAGTGGACTAGGGAAGACAAAGCTTTGAAAGACAAATGAGAAAAGACGGACTTAAAACTGCAGTGGTATTAGAAATCCTTTGTGGCAAAGGAAAAAAGTGAGGAAAAAAAACCTACAGGAGATGAAGATCTTAAAGAAATTCCTGATGTTGGAAAGAAAGAGCCCTGCAAAGGGAGCGTAGGCAGGACTGCTCCCTGCACTTCTGCAGCAGCCTTTTGCCTACTGGTTTATGATGCTCATTAGGCTACACCATGTGGTCATAACCTCAGCTGCTGCAGAGAACAGTCCTCTCAAAAAGCTGAATTCAGAGTCTTTACAAGCCGATACAAAGATTCCTTGCTCTTGATTAATGTTAATTTCTGTTTGAGTATTTAGGCTGGATTTGGAAGAGTTCCATTGTCTGATGAAGTTTAAGGACATCAAAATTTAACATTGCTTCATCTAATTAACTGAATAGAAGGCTAGAAAGAGCAAAGCACGGAAGACATGGATTTTTCACCCTAATCCTTATACAGACTTCCCCACTGTGGCACAGAGCAAATCATTTAGCACGTGTCAAGTAATGATTATGGTATTACTTTCTTGTATAATTCACAGGGCTGCTATGAACACTAATCAAATAGTCTTTTTAAATGCTTTGGTGAAGTATGGTTCTTTATAAAAGAAAATAATGTATTATTCATTATTATTCTGCATCTGACCTTCTCAGTGGATGTAAAAGCCTTATGTCACAGATGGCCTCTGGTGACACAGAAAGGGACAGGCAAAGGGCAGTTAGTTAGATCTCTTTTTTTTTTTTTACAAATTCTTTTTTTTTCTTCTTTTTTTGGTACAGATTCTTACACTGATTTTTCCTCTGTGGCCTCGACCAAAGTGCTTGGCATCTTTTCTTTCTAGGGATCCCCCAGCTGTCATGTGTCTGAACCTGGCGCTTGAATCATGGCAGAGAAAGGTCAAACTCAGATACTCTCAACACACCTCAGAACCAGGGCGTGCAACACTTGTGACTGTGTTTTGCCTTGGATTTGCAAACTTTCTGCTTGTATAATGAGTCCAAATGTTTTGGAGGAATTCAGGATTTGTAATTTGATGGCCATTTTCCAAGGTAGCTGATTTTCTGTTGAATACCTGAACAAAGTTTACTGGATTTTCAGTGGCTCTGTCAGCAACACGCAACTCCCGATGAGAGTTGTTGAAAATCTGCCCACACCATTAAGGTACTCGAATGGGATCTCTAGTATCTTGAAATGCTAGAATTACAGACTATAAGAAAGATGCATCATTCCTTACAGAGCACTGTGTTACTCCCTTGGTGTTTTGGAATAATAATGTTAATAGCTGCTGCAGAACTCAGCCATGTGAAAGCTGTGGTTTCAGCATTAATTGTGGTTAAACAAAGAATTTTAGTGTAAACCATTGAGAGTTGTCTTCAGTAAATTATGCTCAGGAGCTATATATCTTTTTAGCTCTCCCTGGCTACTGGCAGCCAGCTTACCTCCCATCTGCTGCTTTCCACGGATGAAGGCTGCTCTCAGTTTCTAGGAAGCTAAATAAGGCTTTTGGTGAAATTGTCTGCAAGCTGCAGAAGAGGTCTTCTTAAATGGCTGCACAGGGGAGCTGCTAAAGCGTGATCAAAGTTTGGTAAAGAATAGGCAGAAAGTCCAGAAAGTTAGTATTGTCAGCCATCCTGAAATCTGAATATTTATATGTAATGAATAAAAAAAACCCAACTACTGTTCAAGGTTCATCAACATGGTAATTCAGTCATGCACACAGTCACTTGTTGGTGCGTAGATTAATAATGTCACTTTCTAAGGGTTCAGAGTTGTAATGAATTAAGAGGGATCTGAGGAACTGAAAAGCACCATGGCTTTAACAAACCACCTGAGCATAAGATTTTTTTTTGATGCAGTATCAAACTATTATTAAACGACTCAGAATTGTTCCCACTTTGGGACTCAATCTTGACTCAGGTTCATAGAACAGGTTTTTTTATCTTAAATGTAAAGGACAACTAAGAAGAGCTGCTTCTATGTTATAGCTTGGTTTGTCTTTACTTCTGTGTTATTCTTTTCTGTTCTCCATCACATTTTCTTATAAAGCCTTTATTTCTCATGCTTGCTTCCTTTTCCTCAAAGCATTGCAAAGTTTTCTCTCTAGCTTTCTTTCTCTCCTCAGTCACTTCTCACAGCTGTATTTCTTTTTAACCCACTTAAGATATTTTTCTATAGTGGTGTGTCCTGGTTTCAGCTGGGAAAGAGTTAATTTTCTTTTTAGGGATTGCTGTGAAAGGAATGTCAAGAATACATATTGTTTTAGTTGTTGCTAGGCAATGTTTATATTTTTGAAGGACTCTCTTCAGCTTCCCATAGAAGTTGAGAAGGAGCCCAGACAGAAAAACAAAATGCCCAAGAAATGCATCATAGACACCATGTTCAGTACATAAATGGAGGTTGGCTGAAGGAGGCAAATTGGTGATCACTACTTGGGAAGGCACCGATTTATCAGGCTGTAAGAGTGACTTGTGTCATTGTTGTTATTATTATTATGATTACTATTATTGCTGTTTTTCCTTTTCTGTTACTGTGCTTTTAAACTGCCTTTATCTCAACCCATAAGGTGGTGTTTTTTCCCTTTCCCCTCCTTTTGTCCCTCTTCTCCGTAGCCTTCTGGAGGGGAAGGGGGAGAACTGCAAGAGCGGCTGCACAGTCCTTAGCTGCTGGCTGGGGTTAAACCACAACATGGTCCCACAGGCTGGCAACAAGGTAGGGAAGAACCTTCTTTGGAGAAACACTAGACACTTCAGCCTTTGCTTAGCAATGCAGAAATGAGGAACTCTTAATAGATGTCAGGCTGAATCCAACAGTAGTGTAATCTGTTTCCTGAGTCAAAAAGTCCCTGGATGTACAGACTCATCTGAATGTGAATTTTATGTGGTTTTTTATGGAAGGAAATTGAATAATGTTAATAAAATAATACATGTCTAATAATCACTTGTTATCAGGTATTCCCCTTGCAAATTTTTGTAAGTTATTATGAACCGTTAACAAATATAGGTGAAAAATTATGATACTGCAAAAAATTACGAAATGCGTTCATATTGATTTAAAAATAACTAATTACATTGTTTCCTAATTTCCAGCTTTGATGCAAATTCAGGTGTTGCCTAAAGAATATTTAAGACTGGGTGCCTACCTCAGAAAAAATTTGGATTAATTTTTTACTAAATTGTTTAGTGTTTAAAAAAATTTCAATGGAGCAAAACCCCCTGGAAATACATGGCAATTCAAATCAAAATCCACGCTAATTTCAACAAATGCACTTATACATATTTCTTTTCTATGTTTCTTTCTATTTCCACAGGCCATGTTCCCTCACAGATATATTCGAAGGAAGTGAGAAGTTAAGCTTTGCCTTACAAGAAAAAAATGTGTAAGTCCACAGATGAATATGCAGAAATCGTTGGGATTGTTTTCTGTGTAACCAAGAAATTCCTTTTTTATGGATATATATGAAAACAGTAGACTTTCAAGTATGCCAAATGATTACTCTTGGGAACTGTCTTTCTCCCACTGAACAAGATAGGGAGCCTTCCTTCCACAGGCTCTGAAGATGTGGAAATTACTGAATTACATGCGTATGTTGACGTGGCTGCAGTAATATTAAGGCTTGACAAATTAGATTCCCATCCTTAGCCATTTCAGCATGTGCATAACTTTGCTCACAGGAGTAATTCCATTCAATGTTATAACACATTTGCATGCCCAGGATTTCGTTGGTTATTTGTTTATATTTCCTGCATGCGGAAACACTGTCACCTACTCCACATTTCCCCTAAAATCTGCCATGAAAATCTATTGTGTTTGAAGGTTGCTAGTAGAACTTGTACAAAATTCTGGAGTCCCAACAGCAAGCACCATAAATACCCACAAAATGATTTATGCACTCTTAAGCTTCCATGGCACTGACCAATAAGCTGCATAAAGTCACACAAAAATGATTTATGTCTCTTAAATTCCCCCTGGTAAGAGAATAAGAAGGAAAAATGGAAAATTCAGGCACTTCCCCTTGAGTATAAATGTTCACAAGAGCAGGAAGGAACATGGTCAATTCTGAAAATGTTTCTGTTTTAAATTGGTGAAAGAATTTCTTTTTCACTTTCTTACAGACACACGCTTTTCTAAGTATAAGTCTTTATGTTAACCCTGGTAAACAAACTGTTACTTACCTCCATAGCTATCAAAAACATCAGTAAAAGTTTGCAGGTAAAAGAAAGTAAATGTATATCAGCAATTCACAGGACTTACAATTTCCTCCTCACCTTCATCTAAAATACAGCAATAACCTTTCTTCAAGAAATATTTGTGCAGTCTTACATTTCTGAAATTGTCTCCAAGGTACTCACAATTTAGAACTGAATATAGCAAATTTGGGAATCTGTCCAGCATCTTGTTACATTTTAATCTAGAGCCATATTAGAATACATGAGTCAAAAATAAAGCTAAGAATATAGCGAATAATTTAAATGCAGTCTTTTTGGGACTGAAACAATACTTTAAATTATCCATTTTTAGCTGTTTTATCAGCTTGTGACCATACCTGCCATTCAATGAGTAATTTTTCTACTTGTGGCCAACATTTTTTTACAGAATTTTCCTTTTTTCTTTCTTTTATTAGAGGTTTTGCTGCTTCCACTTTTTTCCTTTTCCAGAGGGATACTAGTAAGTAAGTGTCCCCTTTTAAATCCTTGTGCGTGTTCATAAAGAGAATCTAACCTGTCAGTTATCAAAAGAGATGCCTCTCATAAGCAGCATGTCATCTATATTGATAATTCAAAAGTAGGTCCTTTAGAACACAGGCTATAATGCTCCTGAACTGAAGTACAGTGTGCTGCTCCACGCTCCATTCAAATGAAAGCCAAAGCACTGAAATGAGGCAATGTCAGGTCCTTGCACCTCAGGCAACCCTACTGAAACTTGTGGTCTAAATCAGGGCATGGATTAAATCTCTCTAGGGCTTCAGTGTTACATTACAGATACAAAAGTAGACGAGAATCAAGCTGTGTAAGTTTACCTGAACTTTGAAGTCAGTCTCATCTAGGATGAGATGCTCTCTACATTTTTGTCATCTTTTTTTTGTCTCTAAGACTTGCTCATTCCAAAATGTGGTATCCAAAGAATGGTGATTATTCTAGAAGTTTGGTATCTGCATCCAAGTTTCAGCTCTGTAATTCAGGCTCATTCTCAACATTAATGTTTTTTAAAGATATCGTTAACTACCACTTGCGGAAATTCAAGTGTATTTTCAGAGACAGATTTTCAATTATCAGAGATCAAAGAGTCAGTCTTAAACGTCATCACTTTTTACTTGGATATTTAGGCTCCTATGTGGGGTTATTGATTTCAGTAGAGCTATGCAAATGAGTACCAAATGTGGATCTGGCATTCATTCTTTCCTTTAATCAGTATTTCTAAGAGATGATCTGTTAACAGAATATTATTAAACATTAGTCTTTTCAAGTACTCATTACCTTTCTACCAGAAAGAGAACTTTTCATAGCACAATGAATAATACACCTGCTTTTAGCAGTAATTGCTTTGGTGCTGTGTGCATATGAGAATGAGGTGTACCAGCCTGCCAGAATGCAAATGGGGTGAGATGCATGGGGCACCTGTTATATTGTAGAGCTGTAATTAATTACCAGCAAACTATTGCTGAGCATTAGGTTGGGCAAGGTGAGCACTCAACTAGGTCCATGACTGATAGCAGACAACCACTGAAATGAATTATTAGCAGGACTGCCATTGAAAACGTATCTGAAATTGAAATAGTCTGTATTGTTTGATTAACCTAATTTTTACAGATTACAAATGACCTTACATTAGTTTGCGCGGTTTCAGTAAACTGAAAATGGGAGGCATCTTAACAGCAAGTGAAACTTGCAAACCGTCACTCTGAATCTGACTGAATGTACATCATTGGCTAACAGATTGTGTTCTGGGATTATTTTTTTTTTCTTTCTTCCCCTAGGAGTATTCTACAAGGTACTAGTAACTATTTTAGGCAGGTTATAGAACAAGATGGATGAATTGCCAGATTTAGTTTGGAAGATCCTATATAGCAATCAGCCCCTCTTCCTTCTCAATACCAACTGTCCTCCTTTATAGCTTAGTTATTTAAGAAAAAAAAGTCTGCTTACATTTTGAGAAACTGTAAATCATACAATTTCTATTTAAATTATTTTTAAAATTATTATAATATTGAATTGTTAAGTTTTCCAAGCAGGTGTGAACTTTTTCAGTAACTACTCACTAATACGTAAACAGCATTCAGCTATTACATATACCTTCAGTGTGTATTATACATTAAATCTATATCAGTGGGTTTATATTTTTTCCTATGGCCATCAATCTGTGCAAATGTCATCCAGCAGATTTTAGCTTGAAATTGTTGTATTTTGCCTACCTGCAAGAAAAAATTCAATTTCCACTATCAAAATACAAGGTGATTTAGTATTTTTTTCAGTATTAGAAATTGAGTATTCTCATCCTATACTGTTCAAAATGTTTTATAAGTAGTTAGTGAATAAATAGATTAGGCTATCCAACAGGGTAGACCTCTTTATAACTTGATTATTAGATGTGTTAGTATTGAAAAGCAGAAACTATGTACAAGAATATAATGAATGGAAATAATTCCTATAAAACCTGCAACTACTATCTGAAATTAATGGCCACAGACTATAATACTGTGTTACATATTGTAACTAAAAAAGAACAATTATGTATAGAATATGTCTTCAAGTGTTTTTCAAAAACCAGGGGCTCTGTAAAGGAACTGAAGCTTCAAGTTTTAGAGCATGGATCATAGTCTGACTAGTGAGTAGGAAGGAATGTGCTGCTCAGCTGTTCCAGATTACTTCCTGTGAAATAGCCAATGTTCATTTTCAAGCACAGTTCCTGTAAAAAATGAATCTTTAGTTGATGAGAAACACCAATACCCTTGGTCTTAGAAATACAGAAATGGGAGTGACATTTCGAGTTACTAAGTCCGGTCTCCTTGCTCTTGTTGGCAACCTGTGTATATGTTTCCCTTCATAACTTTTTTATTTAGATTAAGTAAACTTTACTGTTCTCCTGTAGTAAAATCTTGAAATCTCTTGACAAGATCTGAGTAAGATAAATGTATGCACCAGTAAGAGAAGGACCACGTAGGCTTACATTGGAGGTCACTTAGGGCTATATTCATTATAACCCTCAGCCAGCCAGTTGTCTGATAGCTGTTAGCAATTAGCAAATACTACCAGAAAAAAGTCCTATAATTACCGTCTGTTTCACACAGTATTTATACTCACAAATCGCTAACCAGGAAATACTCAAACATGGCACAATTCCCTGTTGCGAGTCATCACAATCCATTCCTTCTTACTAGAGATTTTCCTCTACCCCTCAACCTGCTAAAGGTGAAGGCTTTGCATGTATTGCATCACCAGTGTTATATATCTAATTGTCCCTACTGTATACTCCGAATACTCTATTGTCTGGCTTTTTCACAAGCAAATTGAAGGTAAAGGTATGGTTTTATTCCAATAATGGCTACTATTGGTGGGTGAAGTTAGATGAGCCAGTTTTAAACTGCCTAACAGCTGGGTGCTACACTCGAGTATCCCACATTTGCCTCTCCTTTCCCAATTATATCCTCCACCACTATTTTCCCATTGGCTTAACCGCATTAACTCACTAGCCTAGAAAAAAAAAAATAAATAGTTTTTTAAGTTCCGATGGGTTGGGAGGTTTTATCACCCTTTCTCAGATGGCTGCGATGAATGGTAACACCTGACACATGTACAGAAAACAGGGTTGAAATTGCTGGCAAAGGTGTGGACGAAGTCTAAAGAAAACATGGGGACCTGCTCCTGAATTGTTAGATTTGCCCAGCAGCCTCCCACGATTTCACCTTGAGGGGAGGCAGCCTCAAATTTCTGCTGTGCTATGTGACAGAAAAAAATATTCAGGGAAGCTTTGGGCGAGCTTTGAGCTTGCTACCCTTTGACTATATACACAAAGGAGGTGAAAACCAGCAGCGATCTCAAAATGGTGAACATACCTCCGTGTAGCCAACAAATATTGTAGGACCTGTTAGTCTACCTTGCTAATAAGATCATATCAGAAGAGTATTTTTCCTCCATTACACAGTAAAAGGAATATATACTTAGAAAAAGAAAATCCAGCCTTCACAGGATTTGTCTTTTTAAATCGAAATTTTGGAAGTTTACATAAAATGCACACAATTTTTATACAAATTTAAATATATTTCCTCACTAATTTTCTCTCACCTGTTTTTCTGTGCTATTAAGAGAATACTTCGAGGCTGAAATGAAATTAGGCTTGATTTGATTTCTTAGAAAAAGGTTATTTCCTGTTTAGCTGAAATTCTAAATTTGGAGCCCATGACATTATGCAATTGTGTAGACAATACATTGAGCAAGCAGTTTGCTCAGTTAGGAACTCCTCTTCTTTTATGTACCTTTTTTTCTGTTGTCTGTCACTGGATCCTAGATTCCTCCCTTGGGCACTTCACTTACATGCCTAACATTAGGTGACATACAGGTAGACCTTTGTATTCAACCTATGCTTTGACTACCAGTTATGGTTATTAAGATTATATATTTGAGATACACCTGTCACTTTTCCCTTGATTACATCCTCTGGCAATCATTTAAAACAGTTTTATTAAAGCTGTATTCATCTATACATATACTCATGGATAAATTGGCTTGAACACTCTTACAATATAATTTTTATAATCCTGTGTTACAGAGTGTAAAAGAGCTATTAAACTCTGCTGTGGACTGAAATGTACATCGCGGTTTGAAAGGGAATTTATTTAGTTTTACAATACAAGTAAAATGCAGGGTTTGGAAACAAAAGATAGAAAGGTAGCCACAGTCCAGCTTCCTGGGCATATAAAAAAGAGTTGCAAAGATCTAAAACATTTAAATCTTCCAGTATGTTGACAGACCCTGGATATGACCTTGGCAAACAACAGGAGACAAAACCAGATATCCAATATTTAACTAGGATCACAGGTGGCTTCTGAGATTTGCTAGATCCTTGCATAATTCTTGTATGTTCTGCTTGGTCCTTTCAGTAGAATAAGGCCTGGAGGTATGTTCCTATGGTCACCAAACAGTGCAGATGGGAAGTTAGGGAGCTCAAAAAGGAAGTCACAGCAGGCAACCACTATATGATAAACAAAAAGAAGTACTGAAAATCAGGATATGCATTAAATGTCAGCTTCTTTTCCATATTTAGGGACCTCTCAGTGATATTGACATGAACACTCTTTGAAATTAATTTCCTGAACCATTTCAAAACATGTAGGTAAATAAAATAAGGAAACATGGAATAAAGCAACATATTGCATATGGCATCATATGACACATGGTGTTGCCTGCTTCTCCATTTTATGCAAGAGCAGAGTACGAATCCTCTGCCCAGCCTAAAGGACTTCCAGTGTGTTTCTTCTAGCAATGAACTCTGGTAAAACAGCTGAATTAAATTCTCCTTTGTACAAAATAATTAAATATTCATTAAGGCCAAAAGAGCAAGAGCCAGTGCAGTGCACTGAGTCTGGGCACTGCCTTAGGAAGGGAAAAGCTCCTAAAGACAAGGATTACATAAATTGTTGGACTGTCATTAAGTGAATGTCTCAGTTCTTGGGCTAGTCAAGTGTGCTCGTGTTTGCTTGATCCCTCTGACCCTGTTAATATTTAAGTCTTACATAAAATATTGTGACACTACCACGGTCTTCCCCCTGATTTTTTTTTTTCCTAAGTAGCCCACAGACTGCTGGCTAGGCCATTCTCCTGGGCTGTTACGCTCTTGCATCTCCTAGGTATCTGCTTCCCACCATCAAACACTTTATAATTAGCCTAGGGTTACTACATCAGCTACCCAGAAAATTGCATTTTATGTCATCTTTGGGCTGATGAAATTCGAATTCTCTGTTTCCCTCCTAGAAGTGTCCTAACCACAAACGTATAAGCTAAATTAGTGTGGGAATATTTCTCCCTTTCACTGATCAAGTTTGCCACTGTACTGAAAGAAGCAGTAAGTTGCATCATGCTGAAAAAGCATAGGATAAGAAAACTATAGTTCATTTTGTTTTGGACACAAAATCAGGAGTAGTTAGGTACTCAACACCAAGGTTTTCATTTCAGATTGTCATTGAGTATAGCTTAAATAGAAGAGAGTAAATCTTTACTAATTCCTTTACTATTCAGATTTTATGACTTCTCATAATGAAAAGCTCTTCTGGTGTTAATGTTTTTGTGATGAATGTATCCATGGAAAAATGATAGTAACTTAGCATTCAGAAATGTCCGGTTATTTATTTTTCATGACAAAGTTCTTTTTATTTTAGAAATGCAAACCACAAAAAAGAAAGCTGGAAGGTAAGGACAAACCTGGGTGAGAAAAAAGATGAGCAGAAGCTAGTTAAGAAGAAATTATAATAATTGCATTGAACAAAATCTAATTAAGAGCGCAAGTAAAGATGCTGTTCACTGATTCATGTGATGATAATGTAATAACAATCTACTTGTGATATGTAGCCTTGTTACTTTACAAAATCTGAATGAAGTTCACAGAAGCTGTTTAAGCCAGTGCAATATTAGCTGAGTCCACTATTTAATTAATTGTTTCATAATAAATGGGCCCCTTGTTTACAGTAATATTTTAATTCTAATTTATCTTCACAATCTAAAAAAAGTGTTTAATTGCTTTAATGATATTAGCTGTCTCAGCCTTTATTGCAACACTGGACATAATTACCCTCTTTTAAGGTAATTTATAGACCTCATTAACACTCTTGCCTCTCTGCTGTGATTAAAAATCTCCTAAGAATTGAAATCTCTCTGAACAGTAAGAGAATTATTGTGATTTATTGTTCGCCGTTGCTGAAGTGAGCACAAAGCTGATTTATTATGGCTGATCCCTGCTGAGGTGACTAGAATTGGACTGGGGAAGGGGACGGCAGGAGCTCTTGGTGAAGCAGTTTACCCCTCTCCGTCACAGAGTTTCAGTTTAATATGGGTCCTGTCATTTGCTTCCACAGGAGCATGAAGAAATCTCTGGTGAATAAAAAATACAGCAAAAACCAGCTTGAAAAAATCTCACCTTTGCCAAATAGAAAGCAATTATATTCCTTTAGTGGAAATGAAACCCCCTGACAAACCAGCTCAGAGGTCTCAACAAGGTGGTATTAGTATGGTTTTTACACACAAAATATTTGCGGTCATAGGAAACCTTGGAGTTACTGGTTGGATAGAAAAAGTTGTTTACATCCCATTTACATTTTGCCTGTTTGTAGAAGTGACTTTATAGATTTCATTCATTTAAAAACGCAAATAAAACTCTACAAAGAAACTGGCTAAATAGGTCAAAACCACAGCCTTGTAAAATCTAGTGCCATCTATACCTTTTCCTCTCAGCAACTATGTAATCCTGAGCACTTTACAGAGTGATCTATTCCCAAACACAAACAAAAATAAAGTCGAGGAAGTTACTACTAATCTACTGATGTTTGCACACCTGAGGAAACTCCTATCCCGGCTGTTCAGTATACATCAAGTTTATGAAGTAACCAGCAGAGTAGGGCCACCTGGTAGTAGGATGGAGATGAATATACTCTGCTTGGGGCCAATAAGGAGATTTCTTCCACAAAACGCAGAGCATCCAGAATAAGAGAAATATAGCCACTGTTTGGCATACGAATCTTTTCACAGGCCCGAATGCTGCCGATTTGCTGTTGTACACAAACTATACACATTGCATCCCCTGAAAAAACTCGGGTATTCTGCTCTTCACAGCTGTGCAAAATGCATGGTTTTAGGAGAGGCTGTTAACTTTCAGGAGGAATTGTATTCCTGAAAATGTCTTGACTTTTTCCATTTTTCTCAACTGACTTCATAAAGGCAGATTATTTCTGCCTAGAAATTGTGTTATTCCTACACAGGTAGCCCATCAGAACCTCTGCTTCTCCCCTTTCATGGTGGTCGTGGAGGGAAGGTCTTATGGTCTTTTGGGAAATACAGGCAAGCACTGAATGGGTGACCTTGTTCCCCATGGGGTATCTGCTGCTTTCCATACTTCACAGAATCTAGCTCTATGTAATAACAAACTCAAAGACTAATCACTCATAAATAGCTTCAATTGAATCTTTATCTGTTCAGACAAATAAGTGCTATTCAGCTATATTTTTTAATATGGTATTGCATTGATCTTTATGAAAAATAAGTGTTTGATGTAGTTCTCTGGGGCTGTTTATGAGACTAAATTAATCATTTAAAAATTGTTTTTGAGCACATGGTTGTCTGGTTTTCCTCACTTTTACTATGAATATGGATATATTTACTCTGCAAAGCAGTATACATTGCAAATGAATTATCCAATGGAAAACAGAATTCCAAAGAGAGTAAAAATTAAGATCTCATGATGGCTGATGAAGCACTAATTTTTTGTTGTTGATTAAACTGCCCGCCAATTTATAGTGAGTTCCTATTTTTATGGAACTGGTAATTTTAATGCAATGTAAATACTGATATGTAGAGCATTGCATATCTGTGGATTGCATATATATATTTCTAAATAAAACAAGTTTCCAAGTAAGAGAAAGCACAGTTATGGTTCCTTTCTGTTAAAGCTGTACCAACCCAGCTACAATAATTTTGTATTATTTTAATAGGATTATAGTAAGTTTAGATGTGTTCTAAGTGGTGTTACAGGGAGTAATTCCTTTTGATTTACACTTAACAGAAACTATATTAGTGTAATAATCTTTCAGCACAAAGTTGAAGAAATGTAGCAAGAGTAAGCATCAAAAGCAACGCTGATTTTGTCAAATTTACAGATGCTGCAATGTGTATGAAGTTCTGGGACAAGTACCATGTACAATGGGGAAAAAAAATAATACATAGATATACACATTCTGTTAAAAAAATCAAAAGGAAAATGGAAAACTGTGTAGTTGTGTTTACGAAATTCTAGAATACTATTTTTTCAATGACCTTACTGCTTGCTGTTTTAATAGTGCAGTCTATATACACTAAGATACTATATACATACTTATAAACTATAAATATATATACTTAAACACTATAAGTCTATATACACTAAGTCTATATATGTTAAGACATTTTTTTAATATTGGTAGCATCAGTTTACAGTGAACCTTAGTTTTTACATTATAATTTTTGAATGAAATATGTATCTTATAGACTGCAAAATGTAGTTTACTTCTCCGTACTTTTAAGGAAAGAAAAATGGCTGCAGGTGTTTTTTACTTTCATCCTTTAATAGTCACCTTTAGTCTGTGAGATTTTCAGGTCGGTGAAGCACTTTGGAGGACAGAGAGTTTAAACTTAACAGCTGCTAGAGACTGAAGAGAGTTTTATGAAAAATGCAGTTGTTCAGATGTCAAGTATTTACTTCTGTTGTGATATAAAATATTATTATTTATTGATTCTTCTTTTCCCTCTAAACTTTTCTCCCTGTTTTCCTGTATTTGGAAGTTACTATTTATACCTCAAGTATATGTATCATTTTGAGAATACCATTTTTCCTTGAAAACGTTTTTGAAGGCAATAGCATACACACATAAGGTGTTCGCCCATGCAAGGGCTCAATTTATTAATGATACCAGATAGGTGAGATAGTGATTTAGTAAAAGGATTACAGTTAGCAAAGGATTTGTGTGACTAGGTAGAGGGATGGCAGGAGAGGCTAAGCTTTCTTTAGGAGTATGGCAGGAGAATAACCCAGGTGGCAATGGTGTACATGGTGAATTTTGTAAAGCTTTTGCCTAGGGAGCTAATGAAGGGGAATGAGGGAAAAGAACTGTAAGACAGGTGTAGACCTACTTAAAAGGACCTCTGGTATGTAATGGCAGTAATTTTATAAAATCCAAATCGGGCTTGGGTAGGGGTATGGATCTCATAATTGAACTGTGCAACTTAACTGGATTTGTATATAAACCATCTCCAGATGAGGTATTCGCCACAATCTTATTTATAACAGCAGACACTTTTTTGCTTATGCATGATTTGTATTTATTCCACATGAAGTTTTATCAATTTACTGGTGTCATTTCTGTTACATTTAGACATACATTTTCTATTTCATCAACGTGAAACTCTTTTAACACCATGAAAGATGCTTCATTTACATGTTATTAAAAGTATAGCGTTTGTTGAATGATTCAGTACTTGCTTTGTGACATCTTTTGTCTTTTGCTATAGATATAAAATCAACATATGTCTATACCTATATATAATATTTGTGACATCAGAGAGAACAGTTTAATGTGTATGGAAATTTTTTTAATGAAATAAAAATGCTTAAAGTAAAAAGAGGGAAAAAAGTATGAATTACTTAAATCAGGATGGTTTGGGACACCAATAGGGACTGTGTGGGAGAAGACTGTAACAAATATTCTGATTATCACAATCTAATTTTCAAAAGATGAAAATTGAAGTACTCAGTACACTGATTACACTGTTTCTTCCATTAGAAATCTAATTAATTATTTGTTTTACAACAATATATAGGCAATGAACAAACCTAAAGTTACACTTGTATTCTGCCCTGAAGAGTTTGCAGTCTGAAGAAGATAACTACTAGGAATAGGAAGCATTGATATTCTTGTATTACAGGGAGGAGTTGAAATTCTGTTTCCTTGATACAGCTAAGGTCAGCAATGTCAGTGCAGAAATCAGAAACTGAAATGTGTTTTCCCAAATTCTCTTTCAGATCTTCTAAGCACAGAAAATATCTTCATTCTTTATTCACAGTCCAGGCTAACAATTTCAGGTTCAGGATTCTTCTCTTCAACCACTAAATCCTAATTCCTTTCTTAAACCCATATGGATAAATGGTGCTGCTGAACAGTCCCATTTTCTGCTGAAGTTAATAGGGATAACAACGTTCACTCCAACAGAAAACTCATGAAGTGTAAAATTCTCAATCTAATTTCAAAAGACCTTTGGAAGGTACACATAGTCTAGAAAAAACACCACAGTTTTGGATGATTATTCAAGTTCTGTCTGCTACCTGATGAAGTCCTACTTATTCCTGGTCATTAATGCAATGCCCAGAATGTGATTTACTGGAAAGACAAGTCATTTAGGAAAGGAGATAAAAGAGAGACAGATCATTAAAGATTTTGGCAACATTTATACAAAGACTACTTTTGCTGAGATCAGCATATTTTTTCTAGATTTAGATGAATCTAAGTAAATTAAACTATTCTAATGTAACTGATATTGGGCTCATATTCCCTAGTTTGTCTTGAAACATCCAACACTGTCACAAACTGAAAATTGTAAATTCTTTAAAGGTCATTTTACACCAACAGAAAAGAAATAGTAAAAAATGGAAGAAAAACATGACTTTGAACTTATTTAAAATACTTAGCTTTAGTGATAGAAGAACATGTCAACCCACGTCCAGAAGCCAGTTTCCAAGAGGAATACTTTGGTGAAAAGCTCTGATACACTCTTTTTTTGCAGTTGGCTTTGTCAGACTACTTCAAACTATCTCAGGTTAACTGAGGAATATTTTATTCTCTAAGTATATTGTAGTATTGTAAACTTCGCCTAATTCTTCAAATCTATGTTTAATTTATCTTCTAAGTAGACAGATTGACGGCAAATAAGTAGGTGTTAATATGTGCATAAATGTTACCAGCACTGGGAACAGGGAAAGAAAAGGAGCAGGGGCGACGCAGTACATTATCTCCCAGAGAAAATAGTGCTTGCTGATAATTTTTTTCTGGTTAAGAATGCTTTTAAATCTTTTTTTTTATTGTTTTTTAAGGGTAGTTTTAGTTGAAAAGTTTGCTTTCTCTAGATTTGTGTTGGCAAAAGAACTGAATACACAATAGCACACAAGAATACCACTCTGACAAAAAACATTTTTTGTGTCACATCAGTATCTCAGCATAAAGTAGCATTCCATTGAAAGTTCTAGTGCACTTTTGAGTAAGAATGAACTCATACAACCTGCATACTTCAAAACACACTAAGTTATATATAGGAAAAAAAAAAAGAGTGATTTAATCAGATAAATGGTAAATGAAGAGCCTTATTCTGGCCGTTTTCATAAGTATGTAGCCTTACAACTAGCTGTTTCAGCTTTCAGAGTGGGTGTTTTTTATTTGCAATGTGATGAGCACTTTCTAACTGCTGTATGTTTCTGCCAGAAGCAGTGCAGGTGACATAAGTAGCAGTTTACATGGGAAGAACAGTTTTAGAAACTGTCACCATTCTCTTGTCTCTTCGCTTATTGTTTTTGCAGCCTTTGTACAAGCTCTTGGCTTGAAGCCTACATTTTAACATGCATTGACAAGCTTGGGGATCTTTTTATTTTTTCTGCTGCAGCGGAAAAAGAAGAGAAAGTGCTGATTTTGGTCAAAACAGAAATCACTGTTTGAATAGGCACATTTGAAGTAGAAGAAAAAATATCTGATGAAGAAACAAAGTTGGAAAGGTGGAAAGAAATTAACCTGGATATCTTGAACCTTAACATTGGTCTTTACCTTCTCATTTAATAGGAATATGCTAAGAACTTGCTTTTTCTGTTTGCATTGGAGAAACAGGTAGAGATCACAAAGACAAAGGCTCACAAAGTAAAGGTACATGGAGAGGAGGTAATTACTCGATGCGTAAGACTGCTTGGAACTGGGAAATCTAAAGGATACATAAAAATCTTCTGGTTTGAGAACAATTTTACATAGTAATCTTAATATCTCTATATCTCAGTTTTCTGAAAAATGAAAAATTTTATTCTAATATATTCATATAGTATGCTACCCTGTGAGGCCCTGATTGTGTGTTTGTATTATAGCAACTTGTGTAAAAACTCTTAAAAAAAATAACAGCTAGGTATGTAGTGAAGTTGAATTGCTGAAGATAGAAAATACCTTGTAAAGCACTAAAAGGTATTAAATCCCAGAAATGGGGTTCCAAATCTTCATTCTATGAGCTATGAATAGTACAGAAGATGTAAGGAAAGACAATTGTCTCCTTGAAAATTATTTAATAAACTAATTATTTGTTATAAACTTGCATACGGAACTGGTTCCAGATAACTTTTAAGATATTTTTCCTGATAATTTTTTTTCAAGATTTAAGAACTGTTTTCTAGAAACATAAAGGAAAAAAAACCTCAAACCAAAGCTAAAAAACCTTACTGAGAAGATACCAGAGCACCGTTCAAAATTTTGAAAAATTACTTATATCTACCAATAACATTCAACTCCACAAGCTGAACATTTTTTAACCGGATCCAAAGATCCCACAAATACAGGAAATGTCTGCCTGCTTCAGACTGAAATTTCCATTGTTTCATTATACAGACTTTTATTTGCTTTCAGACTTATACAGGCATATATAAGAGTTTGTATGCAAATATGTTCTTTTGCATACAGACTTGTATGCAAAATATGTTCTTTTTGATAGTAAGTGGATAGTAAATTGCAATGGGATCAGTGTTGCTGAATAGCCGATACAATTTCATTCCTACTCTACCTTTCAAAATGCATTGTCAGGTATGCTTAGGAGTGTGTCCTATTCCATGCAATGTTTTATAGCTGTCATGAACTTATTCTGACTTTTTCACATTATTAAGGGAATTAATTGGAACATCTATGGTTCTCTGATGAGGCACAACCACTTCTGAGTGATGTGCGGAGAGGAAAGCACAATAAATTCTCATTATAGAAAAATGCCCTATAACACACCCGAGCAAAAATAAACGGTAACATAGTTCTACAACAGAAATTGGCAGTCTCTATTGGTTTCAATGAGCTTTGAATCAGATGCAAAGATAAAATCTACAGCATAATTGCAAGTGGAGTTAGGACTTCATCAAATGTGCCTCTGCTATTGCTGTGAGTTTTGAGCATGCCCTGATATAATAATGTATTTATGGTAAGCAGTGTAAAAGAAGGAAATTCAAGGTGGGAAGAAATCTAATATAGAGAGAAAATCAGAAATAATAACAAAATGCCATGAAGGTTTCCTGCTGCTAACTTTGAGTCTTGAAAGAGGAGGGACCAGGGGTACATATTGTTTTGTGACATGACTGGACTGATAATATATGAAATATCTAAGCTCTAATTTTCCACTTACATGCTGAAAGATGGCAACATTTGCTAATACAAACAGTGAATGCATGGGTATGAAACTGCTTCAAATGTCTTAAGAATAGATACGGCCTAGTTAGTTTCTTTGCTGTAAAAAATTAAATGACCGTTAGGAATCAATCTGTTAGGTAAGTCTCTGCAGATTGAAATGTATATGAGTTCCATGACCAAGAAAAGAACAAGGGTCAGAGACCCAAAGTAAATTACAAACTAAGGAAGACTGCTGAAAGTCCTGTTCATGAAAATGTTCTTTGTGGTGGAAGGACATCAAAGGTGAGAATAAAGGCCTTCTGAGGTGAGTCAAGGATGAAGCTCTGGAAGGGAGGAGGCCATAATGTGGTGGGCATAGCTAGAGTGAGCTCAAGCTGGCAGATAAAGCCTATGTCTCATGGATGAAAGGGCAAGATTTTGTGACAATTTTTAAAAAATAGTATTCCAAAATTTGGAAAAAGAACTAGAGGTCCTTGCAGAGCAAAATGGACTTTTAGGTTACTGCAGCTACCACTTAAGACACAATAAAAAGTAAATCTCAGCAGGCGTAGAAATGAGGGATGGTTGCCAAGTTGAGCTGCAGCAGGTTGATCCAGATGGTAGAATTAAAGTTGATTCCCAGGCTCCTTTTATTCACCTTACCTCTTTAGTTTTCACTTAACGAGCTCAGTGGGTATTACCTACCTCTTCTTCACCAGCATTATTCCCAGTGCTATCATCACTCTGTAACAAGCTACAGCGTGGCAGGTGGTAACCTCCGGGAACTTCAAGTGCTGGTGAAAATCTCTTATGCTCAGAATTCAGAATATTTTCTGGCCAAAGAGTTTTTCTCTTAGTTTTTCTAGAATTGTGTATTGTAACACCTAAACTTTGGTGTAAAAGGTGCCACAAAAGCAACTTCGAAAACACGATTGCAAGTGGGTATAAAAACGCTGTCCTTAGTTTGCTGATGGTGCGAAATAAAAAATAACCCAAATTAATTTTATTAAATTGTTGGTTTGAAAACCTAATGATGACAAACTAAATGCCAGTGGCACTTCTGATAGCACTAATGACTGTTCTAGCAGAAACATCCATCAATGACAATTATTCCAGCTGCCTCCCATTCTTCCCAAGCATCAGAATCCCCACCTATCTCTTATTTAGACATCAGTAACTCCAGCTTTCCTCTGACAGGTCTGTGACAAAAACCATAGCCTAGTGATGACTATTAGCCTTGCATCACCATAGGTTTATTTCAAGCTAAAATATAATCTGACATCATATAAATGTGTATAAAGTTAATTGAAATTAATTGTCTCTCCTTTAATACAATATAGTGTGGATCAAGTCCAAGAAAAGTATACTTAGAGACCGGAATATGTATTCTCCACAGTACTGGTATGAAAGCATCCCTATATCTGATCTTTTTTCTGCCAAGCTCTGACTTGAATTAAAAAAGAACTTTTAAAATATACTTACTTTTCTGCCTTCCTGTCCATAACTCGAATAAATATTGGGCATCCATTTGGGTGTCAAAGATCAAAGACTCACATTATACATAAGTAGAATCCAAATACTTTGAGAAAGGCCAGGGAACTTTCCTTAATTAAGAAAAAAACATAGCACACTCACATGTACATTTGCAAATTTCACATATAATATTGTTAACATCCTTTCTGTTGCTGTGAGAGATCACTATAAAAGAATTATTCATTTTATTCTCTCTGTCAATTTTGCTGTTGTTCCAGTAAGTTCAAATAGTAGAAATCTGTTACATTCTCTACAAAAGCAAGAATGTTTTCTTTGCTGTCAGGGAAACCTTGGAGCTGGATACCTGAACAAGTCTAACCTCAATATAAAAAGTCTGCCTTTTTATAGTTTTTATTAATCCTAAAGCCTTTAGAAATAACACTGTGCAAATACATGGTGCTCACCTCAGAAAGAACAGAAGCGAATATATAGCTGAACAATAGCATCATTTATATGATATGACATTTTCACCAATTAATTATTCATGCAGTTTTTAAAAAGCAGAATGAATACCTTCATAATTATTCCTAATTTGGCATACTTTTATTATATTATTCTGTAAAAAGTTACCATTTGTTTAATAATGTCATGGTTTCCTATGTTATTTAGGTGTTTGCCACCTTAACAAATACAAGCAATCTGCTCAAGCCTTTCTCTTCATACCTTCAAGGTATGAAGTTACTAGCAGAAAAAGTGCAGACAATTAAAATGGTAAATAATCATTAGAACGCTCACTTATGAAGAAATAATATAGGTATGATCAGCAGGAGAAGTGTGAGGAGATTAGTCTGATGGACAACACTATGGTATAATCTGTTTAACACCTAAGAGCTAGGAATTTAATTCCTCGTTTCAGATTAGGTGTCTGGTGTTGCTTTGCAGGAGATGATGCTGAGAAAATCACAATTATCAGATGCCTTTTTTTTTTTTTTGGGGTGTGCCTGAGGAGACTGAGGGGGACATAAGTCTGTGGACTCATCACAAATGGTGGAAGAACTTGAGATCTGCCTTCATGGACTGAAGCTGCCTGTGGATTGGGGCCTGCTGGCGGCTCTCAGGGTCACTGCACTGGCACGCTTGCATGTGTCTGATAACAGAAGGTGATGGCTGTTCAGGGATATTCACGAGTCCCCCAAGTGTACCAGCATGGATCCCCTACCCGCCTGATACCCCATCCTGCCCTGGATGCTCCCCTACTTGCTGGCTGTTCCAGCTTCAAGTTTGCCAGCGAATACAGGCGCACACCACACACAGCAGGACTAGGGAAGACATGGACAGTCACCCCCAACAGTTGGCACGTGGGCTGTGACCTGTGGTCACGCTCCAGCCATTGGCACCAAGACCCTCACTCGCCTCGCTCCTGCCGGTCCCCCCCAGTAGCTGGTTTTGGGGCCAGGGACACCCACACCCCTGCTCTGAATCCAGTAGCTGCCACCAGTTTTCACTCACACACCTACAGGTCTCACCAGCAGCTGTCACTTAGTCCTTGCAGAGCACATACATCTGGGATAGAGAGTGAGACTGTGCAGAGAGATCGTTAAGAGAAGAGCTAATAAGGTGATATGACAGACTGTGGGGATCAGGTGCAAGGCTCAGACAGACAAGTGCGCTGACCTTTTTCTGTCTACTCGCTTTGTTCCACCCTGCTCTGTCTCCCCCTGCATGTCCCCCCATGGGTCTGTACAGCTCCATTCACTCCCCCACCCCTCCCACTCCCGGTCTCCCCTGCTTTACAGCCTTTTCAGTTGCAAAGTCCAGGTTGATCTTTCTGTAAGTGGTGCCGGCCTTGATAGCCCATCAATTAGAGTGACTGGATTGGTTCATTTCTTGTCATTGTCTCCATGTTCTTTTTGTCAGGTCTGTGTCTCTGTGTATTTTCTTTCTGGTCTCCCCCTTTTCCCCTTAGTTTCCCAAGTGACATGTTCCCCCATCAGATAACCTTACTGGAATAAACTTTCTCACATGACCTCATCAATTCATGTCACTGATCAGGGTTGGGTCTCATCACTCCCTCCCTTATCATTTGCCCATCAGTCTGTGTCCCTGCATGGTCTTGCTTATGGCTTCATTCCTTTATTAGTGTTCCTCCTTGCACTGAAGAAGGTCCTTGACCAGACACCCTTAAAGGAGCAGACACTCTCCATCCACATACCCTTGCAATGCCATCTTGTGGTAAAGCTGCAGCAGGAGGAAGAAAGAGTTGCACTACTAAAGCACAGACTGTAAATCAAGGATGTGAATGACTATCTACATCTCCTTAGTGGAGGTACCAGGCTGGTGTGCCCTGAAAGGTGGTTCTTCCTTCATTGCCTGCTCGGGCCTTAGTCTCACAGTGAAGTTACTTAGCTGTACCCAGTATAGCACCACATCTGGATGCCAGAAGATCACTTTGTCCCAAAAACGAAAGGGATAGGCTCCATAGTAAAGTATAGCAGGTGATTTGCTAGTGTTTACTAATGTGTAGTAATTGAAACACTAGTTCAACAAGGTATTTAAGAATGTACTTATTTTAAGCTGGTCCCACTGGCAGGTGCTTAGAAACCCTTCTCAGTCAGGGCCTTGGGAACAAATTGGATAATACGGTCCAATTGAAATGTGCATTCCTAATTATCTTTTTAAGTATACTTTGTTTAAATATACTTGTGTTTGAAATAATTGTGTTTAAAAAGTTTTGACTCACTTAAAACACAAGTGATTAAAAATCTCTGAATACCTTAAAACCTATAATCACAACATACTAACTGCCAAATCAGTTATTGTTTTTTCAGTAAGATGCTTTGCACAGTAACTTTCTAGCAAAGTTCAAATTAGCGTTTTCTGAAGCAGTATAAAAGCCGTAGCTGTATTTTAACATGAAAAGTATCTTCTAACTTACAGAAAAGTGTGTAAACAATAAGCATACTACCGAAATAGTTCTGTTTCACAGATATTCTTTGCGTATTTGTATTTTGTATTTTGCTTCAGCTTGATACAAATTTTATTCATCATTCTTCTGTATGGATACACTGGTTGGTGTTAAGGAGCTGTGTTTTTTTCTGCTATCTCACAGGGATTTTCCCTACTGTTGAATATTTTGTTCTGTTACTTTGGCTATATGTAGGCAAGAAGTTTATTACTTGTTCCATTTTACCGCTTTTATTGCTTTTTCCTTTGACCAGAGGCATTCAGAGATTTCAGTGACAGTTTTCAGTGATGAGATTTAGGAACATCATGCTTTTACAGTGCGCTATGTTAAAATATTGAGTTTCTGAGCTACTGATCTGTAAGGGCTATTTCAAAAGCAAACTTACCAACTTCAAAAAATGTTTTGTGTTTTTGCCTGATTCATTCTTAAATAAGCCCTCATGAGATTTATGTTGACTATGTCTAGAATCAACCATTCTCTTTCAGCTTAGTATACATTTAGTTTATGGACTAACAACAAAATAATTTGGCTGAGGACATTTAGGCCTTTGTCTTACTTAAAAGCTATATCTCTTTTGCTCATGAAAAATTTTGACTGAGTCACATCAGTGCTCCCACTACAACCCTGTCATTGCAAATTCTTAAGCATTTCTTTACTGGAAAAAGAGAAAAAAATAAAAATAAGATTAATTATTCTCCTTCAGAACTGTTTGAAACTCATAATTACATTTTCCACTTAACAGTTCAGAACTTACTTTCATACCAAGTCAGAACAAAATAATAGAATCATAGAATCATAGAATCATAGAATGGTTTGTGTTGGAAGGGACCTTAAAGATCATGTAGTTCCAACCCCCTGCCATGGGCAGGGACACCTCCCACTCGACCAGGCTGCTCAAAGCCCCATCCAGCCTGGCCTTGAATGGAATGGCATATTTGGAGTTTCCTACAGAAAACAATTTCAGACTTACAGATGCTTTACAAATTTCCTATTAACATATAATTTTTCCTTTAAAATATGCTGTTCTAATTTTTGCATTTTAACTATATTTAAAGGATTTTCTATTGTAGTAGTCATAACATATAAAATAGTAATTATATTCTTTTGTCATACTCTGAGATCATATGTTGTATTGACAGTATTTATATGGCACTGTACAATTTATCACAGCATAATCTACTATTCAATATGTGTTATGAATAGATTTTACATAGGCTGATTTTGTAAACATTTACTTAAAAATGGCTGGGGTTTACCTGAGCTGGACATGGATATGTTTGATCTGTATTTAAAGAATTATATAGGCGATGAGGTTCTGGTAAAACCTTAAAAAATAACATTTTGAAACCTTTTACAATGGAGTTTGATATGGTTCTGAAAGAAACGTAATTTCTTATAGATCAAGGGCCTCAACTAAGTAACTCTAAGGTGCCTCTGCTTGATCCTATTTAACCAGTAATTTAATTTGAAAGAATATCTTGCTGGTCACGTTGGCAGTCCTGTACATCACCAAAAATTCTTGCTTTCCAAAACTGATACATATTTTGATCTATGCAAGGACATATTGTATGCTTCTATGTCAATTATGGATATTTGATTTGTACTGCAGCAGGTAGTAACTTAATTTGTATATATTGTTGCTAAAACGAATGGAATTGCCATTGGGAGAACTTCTTTTTCTCACAGATAAGAGTAGTAGATTCTTTCTTCCTATACATGTAAGAAAACTGATAGAAGTAATAGTATTCCTCTACCAAGTTATTTAACAACTGCATGACCTTCTTATTTATAGCTTAAAGTATATTACTATCCATTTATTGAGATAGCTGTAAAATATGTAAGTGTATTCTTTAGATATTAGAACCATTCTGAATGACATACAGTAATAGAAAGCAGACTTAAATACATTTTTAAAAGTCTTAAATATACACATGGAGCACCTCTCCTATGAAGAAAGGCTGAGAGAGTTGGGATTATTCAGCCTGGAGAAGAGAAGGCTTTGGGGAGACCTTATAACAGCCTCTCAGTACTTAAAGAGGGCTTATAAGAAAGATGGGGCCTGTTGCGATAGGACAAAAGGTAATGGTTTTAAACTATAAGAGGGTAGATTTAAACTAGATATAAAGGAGAAATTTTTTACAATGAGGGCGGTTAAACACTGGAAGAGGTTACCCAAAGAGATGGTAGGTGACCCGCTCCTAGAAACATTCAAGGTCAGGTTGGACGGGGCTCTGAGCAACCCGATATAGTTGAAGATGTCCCTGCTCATTGCAGGGGGGTTGGACTAGTTGACCTTTAAAGGTTCCTTACAACCCAAACTATTCTATGAATCTATGATATTAATTTAAAAAATGGCAAAAATTAAGAGGCAGACTTTTAAGGGACTGATGCACAGAAAGCTTGTTTCCTAAGACGAGGTTTGGTTCTTTACTTGCAGAATTCTTCTACCTTAATTATTTTTCAAAGACATGGGTGAAGCCAGCTACAATTTGGATGCTACTGGCTATGCCTAGACTGCCTGTGAAGGAGCCCCTCAAGAGGTGATGTGCTTGCTTTGCAAACAGCAGTTGCAGGACAGGACGCAGGCACTGTGAGGGCACTGCCTCCAGAATATTTAGGGCGCTGCATGCCTCGCAGGTCAGTCTGCTGTCAAACACAGACTGTCCACAGGCTGCCTCTGAGGTGTCTGCATGTAACGAAGTTGGGTGAGGAACGAGCTGTTAAGACAATTGCAACTGCTTGAAATCACCCTTTTAGAATGCTGTATCTGCATTGCTCTGAGTGTGGCAATTTGCATCACTCTCACACTTTTATTATAAATAAAGTTCAGTTATATTATAGTGCAGAAAACTTTTACAGGACTAAATTCACCATACTTAAGTAAGTATGGCCTCTGAAGACTTGATGTTAAGTCTACTCAAATTTAGTAGAAAACCTCAGAATAAGAGTTATATCTGAGAGGGAATATGTAATTAGAAGTGACAGAGGCATTTAGGGAAGATTTGAGAAAAGAGCAAACCACATAAAAATAAATAGCTGCAAAGGGTAATACCTTTCACTTTGACAAAAACAAATTACACATCAAAAGATCAGGCCATTTTCTTAGTCTCATCTGGGAGAACCTGTTCTGTCAGGCTTATGTACTTTCTTTCATTAGCTGGGTTGTGGTCTTGGTCCTCCAGTTGTCCCCATTATACCTGTTATTTCATATCCAAGCTCTGCTTCAAATATGAACCAAACAGTTTCAAGGCAGAGAAGCACAGGCCAGACCAGAGCATTTTCTTTGACTGATGCAAATTCCAAACACAGTATGACTGTGATCTATGCTGGATTTGGATTCTTTTGCTCGTTGCATTTCTCTTAAAATATCTTAAAAGAGGCAATTTGTGACAATTAATCTTGTGGCTTTCAGCACCTCGATCACTCTTGCAATGGGGACAGGATAAGGAGTCCACTGTACCTGTCTCACATGAAGCTAGTCTCATTTTTGAAATATAGAAATACAGACCTTCAAAACTCCATACTATGCAACTCACTAATGCAGCTATCTTTCAGAATGCAGTTGAGGGAACCCTGAGTGTATTGACTCAGATAAGCATATAATGCAAATACATTTAAAATTAATAGATTATTTTCAGGTTAAAAGGCCTTTAATGATTGTAGTGTATGCTAAAACTACTCCTTGCAGGACAGAGCCTCCAACAGGCTCTTGTTAGTTTGAATATATGCTTACTAATTCTCCCTGTTTTATGGTTTCCTTTTCCTTTCCTGTTTTTTTTTTTTTTATTGCTAGAGAATAAGTTTTACAAAACAGGTAAGAAGTGTAGGGAACTGCTTAATATCAAGCAGTAAGAACTGGAAATCCAAGAGCAATAGTTGTCTTTGTGTTTACAGGCCCTAGAACAATTAAGTCTAGACTGTTTGGGATTCCTGCTTCTCCCTGGAATTGATAAATATCACCCTAAAGTTTAATGATCTTTCAAAAAATGGAAGAGAAATCTTTTCATCAATAGAAAATAGTGTGCTGAATAATTTGCACTAACTCAAGAGGTATTAGATAGGGTTGGAAGAGGTATGTAAACCTAACCTTTTCTTCTGTATATCAACTTAGTTTTGCCACTCTTCTGTTAAAGTATGGACTAGTACCTTCAATACACGTGCCTGATGCTGTCTTACAAGATACAGCAAAAGATGTCCATGAATTGTAATGGGATATAAGCATTAAATAGGCATGAATGCGAAAAGGCTATTATGTTTATTTTCACTAGAAGAAATTTAAAAGCTGAGGGAACTTCTCTAGTAAAAGAAAAACAGACTTTGGGCACTCTGGGGATCAGTCTGGATTTTTGCAGATGACACTACAATGATTACATTTAGTCACGGAAAGAAACAACTGGTTAATTAATCATTGCTGTGAATCTAGCTCTGTGTTTGAAAAAAATATATAATAGAGGTAGTTTTGTATCCATGGAAGTATAAAAAAATGAAGAGATGTATGGTTTGTAGGGAGAAGGGACATATTTTTCTTTTTACACAAATAGGGTGGCCTACCAAAAAATGTCACTTTTGGGCACAGGCCCTTTTTAGGATCTGAAACAGGATAATTCACCTCAGACTGAGGCAGCAGTGCAGGATGAACTCCGATGGATGGTTCACAGTGCTACCTAATTATTTCTGGGTGATTCTTTACTCATAGTGTGTTCTGTAGTCTCGTAGGGACAGGTATATTCTTTAGAAAGTGTGCTGGAAGGATTTTTATATATTTCAGGCTTAACAGAAACCAACAGGTCTGGATTTATGTTAGGTAAACCCATAGGGCCTTCCTTGCCAAATCAAGAATGAGGACTGGCTCACTGCAGTTAGAGGTTTTAGCTTTATTCTCCTGACTGAAAAGGTGCCATATAATAGAAGCGTAAAAGCTAGTTGTGTAAAAGATATTTGGTTTATTCCTAATCAGTGATGTAGGAAAAGACCTTTGGCAAGGCAACGACTATACATGTTCAGTTTTCCTGCTGCACTTCTTCACTCCTTCAGAAGTTCCATTCTTAAGTGCAGTAGGCTAAACTTTTTTTTATTAATATATGCAAAATCACAGACACAGCTCATCTTCAATACCCAGAAAATGCTACACAAAACATCTGTGAAAAGTACGAAACAGTCGGGTCGCTGATTAGAAATTCATTGTCAGACTGCACTGTTTTTACTTGTCTGTGCAGATCAACTGCAGGAGATGTGTCCCCTGGGTTTGTATTTAATGGGTAATTCTGCACTCCAGTATACTTTTTGTAAAATGAAATGCAATTTCTAAGACTCATTTGAAGACATTGTATCTTTTTCTGAATTACTTTGCTCCTCATTGCTGATTAAATATCTCTATGTTTTGTCTGATTCTTTTGGTAATGTTCATATTCAACACTCATGACATCATCATTGCTTTCATGATAATGAAGCACATTGTCACCAGAACTGGTCTGCCAAATAGCCCTAATTGTCCTAAATGGTAGAGCTGGGACAATAGCAAGTAAGGATCAGCAGCTGATTGGGAAAAGTAATTTCTAAGTCTACAAAACTGCGATAGTAAATGAAGTAAATGGTTGCGAAACAATTTAAGGGAATATGAGCAGGCTTTCTGATAGCTTCAGGAGTTTAAAATACCAAGGACTTTTGTTTGGACAGTTCTTATGCCCAGTTGAAAAAAGCCTCCTAGGGTTGCTGTGTCAGCAGCATGTCCCAAGACATATTGATATGCTGGTGCTAAACCATTTTCCTGAGAGCTAGGTAAATTTGGTGCGACTCAGGTAAGAACTGGGCAAATTTTCCACCAATGTGCTAGAGCTTCTCCACATCACATGGTGCCACACTGCATGAGGGGAGACTGATGGTCCATTTTCAGCTTCTGTGTGTTTTTGTAAGATGTTTACATGTTACAAAACCTGTTGTTTTCCTCTTAATTGCAGGCTTCTGTAATATAAGATTTATTTATTTATTTATTTATTTATTATGATTTTGTATTACCTGACTTTTACCTCTGTAAAATATCTGAGGCTGTTAGCATTGTAATGAAACCCCATCACTGCTTTTCTGTAAGTAATATGATCACCTTCTATTCTTGAAATAAATAAACAGTACTGACAGTTACATTCGATTAGAGAGCGCAATATAAATATGTTTAGACTTTCTTCTTCATGAACTTCCCCAAGTTCATTGTGGGTTGTGAAATTGATGTGATTTTATGTAACAGTAGTTAGAAGGCAAAGGTTCATACTCAGAAATATAATTTAGCATATGGAATGACTATTAGAAGAGCAGATGCAAAATTGACTAGCAGTACATGAAGTGTTATTACTGGTTATATTTATTAAGTTGCTGTTTGCTCAGCAGAAACACTTCAACAAACGGTGTTACAAACTTAATGATCCCTTCTTATTGTGAACAATTTCACTACTAACAACTACAGCAGCTCTAGAAAATCTAACTCTTCCAGAATTATGAAACTTTTAAAACAGTTTTTGCTCCTACTGTACTAGATATGTGAATTCTTTTTGTGGATGTGTTTCAGATATTTCCCTCCTTCACCTCTTTGGAATAAGTCTAATGTGATATATGTTGCATGGAAATCTATGAATCACATTGCATTGCTTGGTGTGATAAAGGGAAATGTGATACAAGGTCTGTAGCTTTAAGTGGTGGATTCCAGTGGAAGGTGATGAACAATATATATGTGATGTCAGTGCTAACCTGAGAACTAAATGGTATTTATAGAGACAAAACATCAAAATAACACTTAAAAGATCTTGCACTTAAAAGATCTTAAGGCCGTGCACTTAAAAGATCTTAAACTTAACTCAGCATCTAATTTTCAAGGAAAGTTAAGTCTGATTAATTAGACAAAATCTTGAAAGACGTGAAAAATGAGAAGTTAATTTATCGGGGAAACTCTTTATTAAACATTCTTTGTTTTTATTTGGGCAAAAAGATGTTCAGAGTGGGAAGCAGTTTTCCAGGAGGAATGTGTAATAGAAAAAACTAACATATTTTGAAGATGGAACTTGGTCAGTTTATGAAAATGATTGTACAACACAGTCACTGTCAATAGTAGGGTATGAGTCTTGATAACCTTTCTAATTCCATGCTAATTCTGGCCTGAGTCTTTCATAAATGAAATGGGATACCTCCAAGTTGTGGGAGCATGTGTTTTCAGTGGAACGCTTTGATTTCTTTCTGTTCACTCATTAACATCTGATAACAATAACAAGAAAGATACAGGGTTATGCATGTCTGGGAATCATGTGCTTCTGCGCTTTTACACATTCAAGACTGTTTTTGAGATGGAGCCGGGCAGTTTCAGACTCTACTGAACTAACTGGTGCCACAAAATGGTTGAATAGAGCCCTTAAATTCACATTTGGACTGTGTTCAGCATCTCTGTTAAAATCCAGATTTTGTCTCTCTGATTCTGGGATATAAAAGAAACCTAATGTTATTTGGACTTATCATTATTTCATACTCTTCTGGGGTAACATGAGTTCATCAGCTCAGTGCCAGGAACCTTCAATTCCTTTAGCTGTAGGAATCCTTGTACTCTAAGTAGTGCACATTGGCACTGGCATCACATCTGATGGAGGGGATTTGGCAAGTAATAGTTAACCTATTTCATTGTCTTCTTGCACGCTCTAAACTTAGAAAAGATAAAGGTAACAACAGTGCATCTAAATATAACTGTTCATGAAGACATTTGAGGCATTTGGATTAAAACTGCAAGTTGAAAGTGGCATTGCAGTAAGTCTTAGGAAACAATAATATGATATTGCTGATTAATGCATATAAATGGCTTTGTTTTGATTCTGCTTTACTCAACAGACTAAATTTAAGTAGGATGAATGTAACTTACTAATATCAAGTAACTGATAACTGTTCAGAACAAACATGAAAAAGTAAGATTCTCATTTTCACTCACAGATTTGTTTCTTTTTAACTATTACTACTTTTAAATGATTACTTCTTTATTCTATCTATGCAGCCTAGGTTAGACAGAAACTACAGAAGGAGGACAAGGCTGTTCTTCAGGAACCTGTTGCATGCCATAGCATATCTACAACATACTGACATGATTTTTATTTTGATACTGATTCTGCAGGAGCAGGCAGGACTTCAGGACCTGCTGTCTAGAGGCAGAGAAGGTATTTGAAGCTCCAGCATTACCATTGGCTCATAGATTCATAGAATGGTTTGGGTTGGAAGGAACCTTTAAAGATCATCTGGTCCAACCTCCCTGCCATGGGCAGGGACATCTTTCACTAGATTGGGTTGCTCAAAGCCCCAGCCAACCTGACCTTGAACATCACAGACTTGTTTGTAAAAGCCACAGTGCTGAATCCAATCTACACACAGACTTGTTAGTCTAATGCATACCCTTGGATGCAGGTACCTTCTGAGATCAGAGAGTGATAATTTAAATTGTTCTTTCTGAAATGACTGATTGACACCTAAGGGTAATGACTATTAAGTCCCAGCCTCTTTTGTAAAATTGAAGCTGTTTGTTTGACTAAATTAACCAAATAAATAAATCATGTTACTCCAAATATGCTAGGCACAATCCCAAGGGTACATTAATCAATGCAAGCTGTTTCTTCTTTCTAGAAAAATCTAGAATTTTAAGGATAAGATACATCATAGTCTTCCCAAATCAAAACTAATACCATGCCCATAATGAATTAGTAATTGCGCTCGCAATATTTCTTCAATATATTATGAAATATGAGATTTTATGATGAAATACATTCTTGATCAATTTATTCCATCACTTACAACCTAATTGTTTCATTATGACATTTTGTCCCTCCTCAGAATGAAACAATTGATTTAATATACTGTATAAAATGACTGTGTTTCTCAAAAAGTTAATCAAACTATTGTCAGTTGATGTCTGAACTGGTGCCCTGCAATTAATATATGGGGTGTTCAAAATATCAGTTAGAAATTACTCTCCTTGATAAATGTCTTTAATTTAAATACATTTACTGGAACTTTATGAAGTAGTACTCTGCAGCTGAGAGACTTAATCCTTTTAAGTTCCCTTTTTAAATGTTCAATACCACAACAGAACAAGGTATACATTGCCGATTTTCATCAAGATATAAATTAAATGCTCTGAATCCTTGAGTACTCTGTTAGAGTGCAAGAATTCAATATTTATCACAGGCAACCAGATGTTTTTCTTAAGTACCCAAGTCTGCCTAGATGAAATGGGGAGCCAAAACATTCATATAATTCCAAAAAATACCACTTTTACTTCCAAAAGTAATTAGTTAGAGATTTTATCTCTAGCCGCCTTCTGAATCTTGCTTATTGGGATGATAGATTAAAGATTAAATAAATTAGAATAATTCATAATAAATTGGTAGATTAAAAGGAAATATTTGTCATTTCAAAAAAACTAAATTGTACTGAGAGTGACATGCTACCTGTATCTTTAATATTGCTTTCAGAAGCCTTGCAATAAGCAATTTTGTGTTAAGCGATTTCAGTTTTTTCTTTGGATTTGTATCTTTTTTTTTAGAAAATTTCCATTCTGTATACATTTTTATATGATGTGATGTTTTGCAGATATTCTCACTACACATAGAGAATCGGGGGGGGGGGGGGGAAGCTGCATCTAGACCTATTAAGGAAGTTGTGAGATCTGTTGAACCCAGCAGACTCCGGGACCTGGGGATTCCCCCCTTCCCACCACACACGCTCACAGAGGCCACCAACACGGCCAGCCACACAGGCTGCCACAGGTGGAGCAATGCCTTTAGCAGCACCCGGCTATAACACTGCCAGAGCTCTTATAGACATCCTCGTTCTCTTATTCTCCTCCTGCTGATTAGGATTGAAGTTCACTAGTGAAAACAAGCATGCCCTCTCTCTCTAGATTCACAAGAACACCCACATTCACAGACCCCTTGAACATTAGGGTGGTCCATCAAATATCTACTCCCAGACCTGAGCCCCCTTTCTCAGCCTCTGGCTCAGCCCTTGATTCCTTCCAGGTGCAGGTCTCCTCCTGCCTGAGGGTGAGTCCACCTTGAAGTTTGCTAGTGAGTTAGACATGTACACATGCTCACACGGATTTAGATTCACTAAGAAAATAAAAAGAACAGCTGCCAGGTGTCTCCAATTGCTGTCACTTAGACCTCTCACACGCCCACATGTGTACTGTCCTCTCTCCCAGCACAAGATTTATGGTCCCTCTGAACCACATCTCCTTCTCCCATTGCTGACACTTAAACCCACACCCCCCGGGTTTCTCCTGTTGCTTATACCTATAGGATATGCAGTCCACAGTTCCTCCTCCAGGTGATGATGCGTAGACTTTTCAACACATGTACAAGCACACACCAGCTGCTGGCAACTAGACGTTGGGGCTTTGTGACCAATAGCTGGAATTCAGAACTTGCAGCAGACATACATAGCCATGTAAGATAAAGATTGACATTACATAGAAAAAATACTTAAATTTAGGATTTAATAATAAGACAGGGCAGACTGCAGTGATCAGGCAAAAGGCTCAAGCAGACAAGTGTACTGACTGTCAGCCTGCTAACATATGAGCAGCCCTTTCCACCCATGCCCCTTTTGATTTTCGCGTGCTTTTTCCTCCCTAGTCCAGCCTGACCATTCCCCTTCCCTGCGTTTGGCTCTTCCCCTAAACATCCCATAGTAAGTTATACATAATCCCACAAGACCCTTCTGCAATCCTATAAAAAGTTACACATAGTCCCAGAGCCCCCCTCAAATACCCCATAATACTCATGATATTCATGTTTCCTCTTGCAAGGTTCAGGTTGACTCTCTTCAAGGCTGTACCTCATTATTTCCTTTAATGGTTCTTCAACCAGTGCTAGAAGAGTTGCGGTCTTTTTTAATGTCTCCGTTGTCACCTGCTCTTTAATGTTTGTGCATCTGTGTGTTTAATTTACCACTTTCCTTGTTATTTTTTATTTCTTTTATACTGAGTAGTGCTTAACCAAATAACGTAATGAACCAGATGCTCTCACATGTCACATACCCTTACCTATAAATGCTAGATCTGCAAAGGGATTGAGAGAAAATTTAGGAATTTATTTCCCAATTTGCAGTCCAATGTTGGAGACAAGTCAAATCTTTTGCTGCCTATAATTTTATCCCTAAACCAAATATCTTTGGAATGCGTGAAATGGATTGAGGTTAACTTAGAAGTCACATGAAAGTTTTTGTTAGACTTCAGTTCTTCCACAATCACCCACATAACTTGGTGCTGAGTTATACTCAATATTTTTTAGTAGTTATTTCCTTCCCCTCCAATATCAGTGTACTAAGCAGCTGAACCACATTTTCTTATTCTCACTCATGAGTTAATACTTAGACAGGCCATGTAAAACATATCAGGAGGTGCTGAGATGATTGTACCAAAAATACTCCTCAGCCTGGTGATGGGGACACTCGCTGGAGACAGAAACGTCTCATTTGATCAAAAAGAAATTTTTGGTAAGCTCCATTGAGCTTTTCCTTTTGTAATAATTTCAATTTTGAAGTGAAAAATACTCTTTCAAAACAAAAGTGAGAGTATTTCATTTAAAAACAATAAAGTAACACATTACAATATTTGGAAAACCTTTATTTTTAGCCAAAGCCTGTTTATTGAATTACATTCATTGTCATACATCATACATATAACATCATCATTGTATTTTTTCTTTCTTACTAAAGTTCATTACTAGTTACGCCGTGAAAAAATGCAGCACGAGAAAAAAGTGTAAAAATGCTTTGATATTTCAGATTTCCAGTTAAATTTACAGTACAGGTAAGTGGTAATTTTTTAACTGTAAACTAAGTGCACCTCTTCCTAAGAGATGATAAATCTAGGACTCCACATCAGACGTTTTAGTGTACATTGGAACAGACTGAAATTTCATCTGAATGCTTTAATATGTGATTTATGGGCTGGAGATGGCAAATGTACATTGTAAAATACTGATTGCTATATATGCACTTGTTATATGACGATAGCAATTATCAACCGCAGTCACTTGTGTACTGTGTACTTCATAAACGCATTCTGATGAGCCATTTCCTGCTCCAAAATTCTTCCATTTCAAATCCAAAGAACAAGTACAAAACAACAACGAGCAACATGTAACACTGAATGTGGTTTTAGTTCTCCTAATGTTAGACCTAGTCAAAGCCATAATACATTTCATTTGTGCATCTGTGTTTGAACCATGACAGCAAATGTCTAACAAAGGTGCTTCAAAAGATGCATCTATTAGGCGTAACTCTGCTAATGGATGTCTTTACATAGACAGACTTAATGACTTTGACAAATGAGTTTTGGACAATCATGCAAGGTCACTTAAGAGGTTACCATTCTGCCACTAGCTGTCTCCCAAACCCTCGGCTAATTACTACCACCCCCAAATAGAGTAGAGGAAGAAATAATGTGAGCTGATTCTTTATCTCTAATAAAACTCCATCAACTGAACATTAGACTAAACTCAGCAGCCTATGAAGCATGGCTATAAGTTGGCCCCATTCTTTTGTGCCATACTTAGAAAGTAATTTCTCACCTAAAGATGAGGCATGAATCTTCAGAGCAGTGCTATGCAGTATCAAATTTAAACCTGGTGACAGTAAGTAAAGTTATCCAGTGAACAATATCTTACATTTGTATGTTATTTTTTCTCATTAAACTGATGTGGTCAGATATAATCAGTTTCCATCCCAGGAAGCAATTATGTTTGCTTAGAATATTGAGATTGCATGGATAGTTATCTCTGAATAAAAAATTCGGGACAAATTCACTGCTGCCATAAAAATGCTTGAAGCCTCTGAAAGAAATTGTCTTTGCTTGTGGATGCTGGAGGAAGAATCTCAGCAGGGCTGGTTTCTCAGAGCTCCATTATAAGTGACAACAATGCATGTTAAGTTACAGATCGGGCCTTGGATTCTTAACAATTCAGAGCTTGGAAACAAAGTAGGCTTTTTTTCCTTGCTTTTGATTTTCCACACTTAAACAAAGACAGTTTGGTCTAATCATCTGCTTACTGACTGCTCTTAAGATACTCCTATGTCTAGTGTTTTACTAACTGCGAAAGTTGCAATCAAAGTGACATTGCAGTACCTTTTATTTTGTCCTTTCCCTTCTCTTGATTATGATTTTCCACTGTAAATGTAGCAGTCATAATAAAATTTAAACTGTAACTCGATCTGGATAGAGTGTTTCAGAAGATAATTACTGTCAGAGGTAGAGAACCACAGTTTCTTATTAAATAAGCAGTATTAACTGCCTAATGTGGTTCAGTTGCATAGTTTCAGTCTTTTTCAAATTAAAGCACAGTGGCAGAAGAAACACTGTTTTCTACCTTGTTTGATCTAAACAGTCATAAAATGTTCCGTAAAGTTTTGGTGGTTGTGTTCAGGGTTGTTTTTTTTTATTATTTTCATATAAGCATGTCTTTCCACCCTGCCCCTCCCCCCCCCCAGTGTCTTATTTTCCATTATATGCCTAGTTTTTCGAACCGCAGTTAACCAAGGCGTTTAAATGTATGCTTAAATCTTATTTAGTCGACTCATACCCTTCTAGTTAAACGAACACTTAAGTGATTTTCTGTTTGTGGGTCCCTTGTGCCATCAGCCCATTTCCTGAGATAAGCATTTTGTATCTAAGGCATAGGCTGCTCTAAGCTCTCGGGTTTAGCTGGGTTTAATGCTCATTCTTCCTGAAGCTTCTTGGTTTGCATTAGTTCTTTCACTGAACTCAGTAAGTGAAATTCTTTGATATTAGTGATGCTTGAATTTCACTTGCTGTAGGAGATTTCCAACCTTATTTCCTCAGACTGAAAACACTTTGGAGATGTAAGTGTCTTTCACTTTGAGGATCTGCAGTTCCAGATGCCATATCTTTGTATAAGTTGGGCTTCTTGGTGTTACTGTATTGCACACAAAAATTATAGTTGTTGTGCTACTAGTATAGGTAAGAACAATGTTATCTGTAGGGTCTCAGCTGATACTCAGCAGTGAAAATAAGTCTCATTCAATTTCATTCAATAGCAATGCTACAATTCTATTTAAAATGGAAAATATAATAAGACAAGATTGACCATGGCATTTAATTTTCCATCCATAGAGCAAGATGATGTCTCTGAAAGTGGATTTTATATTCAGTAAAATATATTCCTGAGGAATATTGTGATAATGAGCAGATTTTAAATGAAAAAGGACTGCATAATGGTATTAATGGCATTCTGATATTAATGTCTATATATAGGCTACTGCATCACTCCCGAGAAGTACTAGAATTTTTATTTTTTTTCTGTGAACTTTATCTAGTGAATAGAGACAAATAGGACCTGTATAGCACTTTAAAGTTATGCCAATATTAAAACCAAAAGCATCAGCTATATGTATGCAGAATTTATACAAAAAATCAAGGAGTAAGACAGGCATCACGTTTATTGGATGGTAGGTCAAAGAGGAGAAAAGCTTGTATTCCAAAAAGTAATGAACTGTCAACTTTATTAATGCATAGCCTCATACTTACAAAGAAGGTCAATTAACTTTGGGCCAGATCCTCTGGTAGTGTAGGTTGCAAAATTTCATAGAATCATAGGATCATGGATTCAATTTATCTGAATTCTGTTAAAACATAAGGTCTACATTATAGCACCTGGGAAACTAGGCCATAATTTTACAATTACAAATTTATTAGTAAATAAAGAGAAATATTATCAAATGTATAGTTCATCAATGAAAAAAAAAGTGTGACTTAGATGCTATTAAAATCAACATGATTGTAACCAAGTATTTCTGAGACTTTCTTACACTTTGCTGCAGGAAAAAAAAAAAGTTCAACTTGTTCTCAAGTGTATTTGATACTGAGTAAATACTATGCGTTGTATGGGAAAAAAGCAGGAAAGGATTAGAGTTAGCTGAACATTTTTTAATAAACTCTCTCTGAAAGTTTTGTTTTTAAATCAAAAATATTGCTTTTAATTTCTTTCTTTTTTAATAACTGCTTTCTAAAGAACATTTTTCCTCAAAACCCTGCAGATCTGTTCTGATTAACACAGAAAAAAAAAACGTGAAAAACTTCTGGACTTCACTATCTGTTACATTTGATGCTGAAAGAACCTTATCAACATTTGAATATTTTGAACATGGCTGGCAGATATCCTAGAGAGTTAAGTCTCTCTATTGTCTATTACAAAGGTAATACTGTTATTACAGATAAGACATTCTACATTTCTGCCAAAAATCCTGCACTCATTTATGATAAGTTAATACTCTATTTCTGTTATGGAACCTAACTAACATTTAATTATATCTCCCAAAAAGCCTAGTTGGTTTCTGTCCTTATATTTCTATAGCATTATTGGTAAAAGCCAATGTATAAGCAATCTATCTTAGGTTATATTGCTCCAAGACTGAAATGAGAGGACACCGATACAAGTTTTCACTGCTGATACTTATGATGCATCGCTTTTATCAATTAAATTAAGAGTTGCAGTTCTGAGGGCAGTAAAGCAGTTCCTTTCCAAGCACTACTTTTTCTATCGGGGTGTTAGTTCTCTGCCAAAACAATATTGAATGTAGGTGACGTATGTATGTGCCCCCCAACATAGGGGCAATAACTCTACTATACTTGGAGGGAGTTCACGTGAAAAGGTGCAGACTATATGATTGGGATATCAGTCTCATTTTGGTATTCTTTTTTGGCACATCATTGTGCCCTGGTATATCAGCTGGAGGTGCTCCCTGTTGGTATGAAGAACAGTGGTACAATAAGTAATGATAGAGGCACCTTTACCCTTTTATTATTTTTTTAAACAAAAAAATCATCACAAAAATTATTTCAATCTTTTGAGATTAGCCTCCAAAAAGAGTTAAAGGAAAAAGCTATGTAACTGCCAAATGCCAGTGTAGTCCTCTTTGTCCATTACTTTCTAGATGTTACATGCGTTGCTATTTCTAAAGAGGGATTGTAATTCCTATTCCCTCAAACTGTGATGTGCAAAATTGAGTTTATATTTTCATAGCTCATAATTATCCCTCTGAGAGGGATGATGAAGGACCAGATCTGAAATACTGCGCTAGCATACAAGTTAACGCACTATATGAAGAAAGCAGGACTGTGCTCAAGTGGAAGGGCGATGAAGGGGTAATACAAGCCAGTGCATGAAGTGTTTAACACAATATGTAAGCACGTATCAAAGTCTGACGCTCCAAAATTTGTAGTTCTGGCATGTGTTTCAGGACCACTACACTACAGCGAGCAAACAGGGAGGAGACCCAGTTGTGAGCCTTTTTTGAAATAAATGAGAGGGAAGCACTGAAGCAAAGCAAATCCTCCATATCCCTCTTCTACCCTCCAGGCTACAAACATCCCAGAGGCCCAAATCTCAGTAGAAGAAAAGTAACTTTGAACTCAGGAAAGATCCAACTCATATAAAGAAGTTTCACAAAATAGTCAAAGTTATGACTCATATTGAGGTATCCATTAAATTTTCCTTGAGAAACAATGAATCAGCTTTCAGCCTTTTGTTTAACAGGGGTGAAAAGGGGCTTCTACTAGTGGTATAAAACTTCAATGCAGAAAGGGAGATTGAAAAGGTTTTTGGAACTGACAATGCCTTTTCTGTTTGGTTGTATACAGGCATTGTGGATTGATGCATGAAAAAAAGCTTTCAGTTACATCAGGTAAGGTTTATTCCAGTGCATTTTAGACAGCTAAAAAGCAGATATCTAGAGTAAAAGAACCACCTGAGTTCTCTGAAAGAAAGAGACCCTTTTTGAAGTCAATCCACTTAATACTGAAATGAGGGCATAGAATAAATAGAGTAAATCATTACAGTGGAACTCTCTCTTGAATGTAGTGACAGACTAGCTGATTATCTTGGACCAGATAGTTATCTTTTAGAGGGCTAAATTTAGATGACAAGATTTATACTGTATGTTTCACTACTTAGAAATATGAGTCAGTCTTCCATTAAGAAGACCAGCAGCAAAATCAAATCAGCCCTTGGAATTTCTCCCTCTACTGTATAAATGAGAAGAAACAGTATCAGGATTAAAATATTAAACTTTTAAACTCTTGCCAAGGCCAACATCAATGCCTATAAATGAGTGCTCTTAAATGCTTTGTATAAGCCCTTTATTTTTGAAACCTAAATCATTTCCTTTAAAGTAATTGGATGTCGCCCTTCAGTATCTCATAGGAATTGTACTTTGGGTCTCTCATTTTCCTATTCTCTTTTAGATTCTGACTTCCAGGATTTGTACATTTCTCTCATTTTCTGACTTGCTTACCACAAGTTTTTCACAAGCATCCTGAGATACACTTGCTATTTATCCCTATCAGTAAAAGCAAACTCTTGAAGATAGCTTGTTGTTTCAAACCAATATCATTATTCTGCTTCTTTGTTTGTTATTCTGAAACAGCTTGTTTTTGATAGCAAGTGAAAACATTTCATAGGATCCTTGCAAGAACAGAAGTCAGATAAGGAATTATAAAGTAAGTTTTGATAAAATGATCCTGGCTGTCACCCCTAGGAAAGATATGGTATAATAATTATCATTTATGCTTATATGGACCCATGTTTCTTGTTCTTTTGAGGCACTGGGTCAAAATTTCTGACCATGGACACTTGTATGCCAATGAGAGTGAAAATACTTTTTCATCCGTATTAACAGTCTGAACAAAAGGACTGTATTCCACCAAAATATTAAAGGGATATTAAAGAAAATGGTTGACAGAGAGAACAGGTGTATGGAAATATAAAATAGAGCTCTTGTTAGCACTCCATGTACAGTGTATGTATGAATATCTGTATGTGTATGCTGTTTTAAATTTTTCTGTGAGAATTTTTCTGTGATTCTGTGATTCTGCGATACAAGAGTAAAAGGTGTTGCAATAATAAACAATGAATATGATAAAGATAACAATGAGATCAGTCAAAATTATGAAAATTCTGATAAAGCATACCAGACTTTTGCCAATGAGAACGTTGTGCAGCGCTATTCCCCAGCTGACAGAGGAAATGTCAGCACATTTTCAGCATCTAGATCTCTGAAAGCAAAAATATTTTTTCCTGAATATGCTGATGAACTCCTGGTTGTACCCACCCTTTTATTATTAATTGGGCTAATTTTCCCTAATATAATGTCTGTCCAGATCATTCTCAAACTTTATTATCAGTAATTGTCTTAAACTCAGAAGTCAAATATGTTGGATAAGGGGGAGGAATACTGGATATCAAGCTAGGTGATTTTCAGCATTCAGTACCCTCCCAAACTGATTTATCAGTTCTGTTTTCCTCAAATAACACAGAATGTGTTATATCCCTGCTGCTGAAAAGCAACAGACTGTCTTACCCCGGGGGAACATAAAGGAAGTAATTGATTGCAAATGAGTTAGTCTCTACTTTCTGTCACATTTGTAGCACTGGCTGAACCCCTTATGAAGATCGGACTTCTAAATCTCTGAAAGTAAAGTTGCCAAAAATCTATTTTCTTTTTTCATTGGTAAGTCTGGCTAAAGCTTTCTTTATTTGAATACCTAGAAAATACCTACTATTGACAGAATTATTTCTGGAAATAGCAGATGTGAGAGAACTATCATGGTGTATTTTTGAAAAGTAAATGTTGATGTGCTCCTGCAAAAGAATTCCTCCCTGTCCTCTCTCCCTCCTCCTGTCAAAAGAATTTAACCTAGTCTATACATGTAAAAAGCATGAGTATTAACTTCAGTGACCTGAGTTCATTTATTCCCTAAGTTCACTTAGCAAATTCTCTTCCCCACAAGAAAAAGGCCTTATTGTAAGAACTACTCTGATGTTTGAACACCTCCACCTATCATGACATTATCTTTTGCACAGTTTGGGTCTGTTTAACTGACTAAATATTTCTAGTGGGCCAAAATTATGATTACTTTTGTTTTTCAAGGCTGATTAACTAGGTACTTATTAACATTCAGTGGTTACTTTTAAACATGAAACTGTAACCACGAAAAGTTCTCCTGTAACATCTGTTTTAATTCACTAGCCAAGTCATTTGCTACTGACATCACCAGTTATGCCATACTGTCAGAAGCTCACTTAAATTTGCTAAGTGGAAAGTTGCAGAAGTGGTATGAATTAAATATCCAGTTTAACATAGATCTGAAAAGTGAATGGAAAGTGTGGGTGGGATTGGTGTCAAACCTGAATGATCCAGTTTTAGAAAGGACTGTTTATTTGATCTAGCTTGACAAAAATGTGAACAGGTGCTATTTCAAATCAAAATTATTTTTGTGAAATAGACGTCTAGTTATTCAATGATTGTTACTTTCAATTCTGTCTCAAAATTTAGCTGATATACTCCTCTTCCAGTGTCATGAGATAAGTGGGGAAAATGTTTCTTTCTTGTTTGCTTGAGCTGTCCAGATGCACCTAAACTGTATGCCTTAGCAGATTAGATGAGGATTGCCTCCTATTTAACATATAAATCTCCATCATAAATATTGTTTGAGTATTCCATGCATTACTCACCTTATTCTACAATCTTAAGCAATCCTTCATTACCAAGACAAAATAGAATAAAAAAATCTTTAAACTTGTTTCCACTAAGAGGATTTTTGGGGTGGTTTTGTTTGTTTATTTGTGGGGGGGTTGTTTGGTTTTTTTTCTTTTTTTTTTTTCTCCTCTATAACACCGTGTAACAATTATGTATAATAGCCACGTAACAGTTAATCAGAAGCAATCATTTTAGGATCTTCTTCCAGCACGTGTCAGTCTGACAGCTTTACAAATTAACTATAGTTATGTTAGGATAATTGTAGTTTTTTTCTCCTTCACAAAGGCATGGAAATTCACAGTTGAAGCTGATAGCTTGTCTTTATTATGTTGCTGCATTTCTATCTAAGGGTGACGTGAGACATTAAGTAGTCCTTTCATCCAATTTTTGAGCTCAGCTGATGATTAATTACAAAAAGTGGAATGGACATTTGGGTAGGGCTTTGACTAGGATGCAAATGACATGAATGACTTTCAGGACTTAAAGACTGACTATACATCTTAAGGAAGGGTGTTTTACTCCTTTGAAGAGTGCTTCTCCTCCTCCTTCTGCTTTGGTTCTCAGCTTTAGGGACTGCCCCCCTACCAAGAGCTAAGCACAATATAGCTTGTTTTCAAAGGGAGTGAATGAGATGCTAAGGAAGTAATAGATGGTAAATGACACCATCTATAACAGCATCAGTAGCTACACACATAAAGAAAAGAGATCATTAGTCAAATTTGGTTATCTATAACACAGAAATGGAACTAACACTGAATTTATTTGGACTATTCAGATGGTATTTGAGCTGATTTCCAGTGAAAAATCAAACTTTGAAAGAGCTAAATCTGATTTATTTCTCCTAATGATGGTGTGTGAGTGAAAGGTGGCTTTAAAGTATCTAAAGATTTTTTTTTCTTTGCACTTCACATTGTTCCTCTCAAAGAGTAGCTAGTACTGTATTTTAGTAACATCACTGTTCTCAGACTTGGAGAAAATTGGATCCACAGTCTTTCTGAGGCCTAGTCCTGAGAGATAACATCACTCTACCATAAATGAGAGAAGGGAACGGGAAATTAAAATGAAGCTCATCCACAAGCCAAGGTGACAAATGATAATAGAAATCCTCAAGGTTTTCCTGCCTTTTTTAAGAGAAAAAAAAAAGTAATTAGAAAATAGTGATTTATACAAATTCCATGAACAGGCATTTTGTCTTCTGAAATACAAGCATGAAGCCAGTAAATAACCAAAGACACAACAATTCAAGTCATCCCAGTCTAATTTTCACTCACATTTTGGTGCCTGATGAAGCACCCTATTTTATATCTAAGTTCCTGACCTACTCAGGGGTAAGTCAGAGGTAAAAGCCTTTGAAAGCCTTCAAAGGAGGTTTTTTGTGTGCTTAACTTTTCATACCTAAACTGTTTTATTATCTTTTTCTTCCAGAAAACACCATATAGCAATTAAATTTCCTCTTGCCAGCATGCATACAGCAACATAACTGCACAATGCTTTGGTGTCTGTCTCACATCTAGCCACATTAGGATCCCAAAACCAGATAAGGTTAGAAATTTTGGTTTGGTCTGTTAGATGTCCCCTGAGCAAGCCTAACTTACGTTTTTATTTGTCATAAGCAAAGAACAAATCATTTATCTGGGATGCTAACATTCTTGGACAGACTGATTGGATTTTAACCCACCCTATCCTTAAGCATTCATTATTTCTTCAGTACATTACCAGCTAAAGGACAGGGTTTAAAAAATGTGGTTCATAACAGATGTTGACTTAGTAGGACTGTAACGTATACAAATTCCAGATATAACTTGAACAATTCACTTTCCTAAAAGAAAATTGCATACTGCGAAGAATTCATTCCCTTTCATCAGAATAATATTTTATGCTTTACCTATATGTCAGCAAGCAAATATACCTTAATTAGTTTGGTGAAATCAATTTTCCCTATACAACTTTTGACTTTGCAGATAAATGTTTGCTAGGAAGGCAAAACAGGAAAGAGTTTGGTCCAGCAGTCCACTAATTAGGTTATTCACCTTGGAGGTAGGTAGTCAAGCTTCAGTCCCTGTTGCAAATAATATTTATGCACTTGCACAAGCCAGAATACCTTCAGTAAACCCGACTAAAACAGCTCCCAAATCTACTCCTCAGAAAATCCTATCCAGTCTCTTGAAGGAGATGTCTGAACGTAGGGTCTATACTTTAAAGCACAATTGGAAGGATTTAATAGGTCCTACTGATTTTTAAATGAATCCATTTTCCCCAGCAATGCATTTTGTGAGAAAGAACAGAACTGACTCAGGGGCCCTTCTAAGAGGGAAGTCATGTATCTATGAATTTGGACAATGCAAGCTCAGATTTGGAAATCTAATTCTTTTTAAGGGTCTGCTATGCTCTTTGCCATTTTTTTTCTAGGATACAGAAGGTTATTTTTTGGTTTGTCTTGAATTTCAGCAATCTGCTGTGGACTGCACTGAGAACCTAGACAGTACTTTGGATTTCACTAAATGCTAAATTTTCTCAGGTTGGGGTCTGTGAAGGTGAGACTGAGCCTTCCATCTGAAACTAACATCTCACTTGTCAGAATGGCCAATACAAAAAGTACAGTTACAAAATAAATGAAATCATGTACCTGTACAAAAATTATACTCTTATCCATTTAAAAAAAATGTCTTTCTCTCCTTGAAGGACCGATGAGATGTTTTCATGTGCCAGTGGAACCAAGACTGGACTCACTTGTTTCAAACAGGCAACGGCCCACTAGAATGAGGTTGAGGTGCTGTGCTGGGTTAACCTTGGCTGGCTGCCAGCTGCCCACCCAGCTGCTTTCTCACTCTCCCTCCTCAATAGGACAGGATGAGAAAATATGAAAAAAACTCGTAAGTTGAGATAAAGACATGGAGATTGCTTACCAATTGCCATCACGGGCAAAACAGGCTTGACTTGAAGAAAGTATTTTAATTTATTGACAATTAAAATAGATTTGGATTAAAAAAACCCAAAAACCAAAGGTAAAAGATTAGAACACCACCTTCCCTCCTCCCCCTACGTTTTCTGGGCTTAACTTCATTCCTTCACTCCAAGCTCCTCTGCTCTCTGCCTGCCCTGCGCAGTGCAGGAGGATGGGGGTTGTGGTCAGTCTATAACAGTCTCTCTCTGTTGCTCCTTTCCCCTCACATTTTTTGCCCTTTCTTAAATACTCTTTCTCAAAGGCACCACCAGCTTGGTTGATGGGCTCCGCTGTATCCTGCAGTAGGTCCATTGCAGAGACGGCTGGAACAAGCTGTCCCTGCCATGGGGCAGTTCCTCACATCTTCCCACATAGGCCACCCCTGTATCTCCCCAGGGCCAACACCTGGGCACCTGCACACAATTCAGATGCAAATAATTAAGCTGAAAGACCCTGGCATAAGTTGGGTGGAGCAGGAGTTTGAATCAGGCTCTTAGAGATGACCACAATGTCTGAGGCATTCCTGGGTCTTGTGGATCTGGGGACACATGACTACCTGTCTTGGACCTCTAAATGATGTTTCTTCTTTAAACTTTCTTTATTTCTGTTTTTCTGTGGATTAGTACTTTTAGTACTTAGATAATACAATGGATGTAGACATTGTATAGGGAAATACGAGTCACTGACATTAATAATATTCTTCATTTCAAGATTAAGAGTGGGAAAGCTGTCTTGGTCATCTTACTTAATTCTCCCAAATCACAGGGAAAATGAAGTGCTTAAATTCTGTCTAAAAATCTGTAATGCATGGGGATGTAATCAAAGGGGATGAAGGGAAAATGGGATTCTTCTGGGATTTTTGTGATCTTTTTATTAACTGGCTTGGATCATTATTTTTAATCTTTCCTTGGAATTTTTAGGTTTTGGGGGATTGTGATAGACTGTATATCCTCAATCTGTCTGGCTAAATTTCTATTACTTTTTTATTACCTTCTCTGTCTGAGCATCAGTTACTTCCTTGGGATTTTAATTGGAAAAACAATATACTTTAAAATGTGATTTGCTAAAGATGTCTAATGCTTTAATGGAGAAACAATCAATACGAAGTCCAGGTTCAGTTTGGAAATTCTGCTTCCAATAGCAAAAATGCAATTCTCTTTCTGTAGCAGCACCATTTCTTCCTTTACCAAATTATATTGTTTTATGGTAGTTAGCAAAACCCAATTTTCTGATGTTTTAAACCTAGATTATTTCAGAAACTCAGATAAAAGTACTGAAGGGGGATGTGTGTGTGGTGGTGGTTTCAAGAATTTGATAAGCCACTGGATAATGTGCAGTAATAGCAATTACTACTGAAATTGGATTGAAATTGAGTTGAGAATCTTCCCTTTTATCTGTGCTACACATCCCAGTCACTGACAGAGGTGTAAGCGGTGAACTGCCTCAGTGGAGCTCTATGTAAGCTTTGGGCAGTGAGGACTCTGCTATGCCATTCTATTTTGCACCTCTGAAATTTCTTAAAGATTTACAAAATTTTACTATCTTCCAAATTAAGTAGGAAATTACTAATTCAAGCTCAATATCCATTTGGAAACATTATGAGACAAATCTTCATTTAGAGTAATTTGGCATAGCATCCTGGTACGACACTGTTGGTTCCCTGGAGCTAACTGATTTACCAAAACCACTGAGGAAAAATGGCCAAGGTATTACCAACAGATAGTGTTCAGCTAATGCTATCTCTCTGTTAGGGTGCTACTTCTTGAAAGCCTAATGTTAATCTATGATAACATAAAGGTAATGGCTTCTGTGTTAAAGAAAACATGAGATTATTGCAGCCTGGTACAGCACAACTGATTGCAAGTCTCAGGTATTTCCATACCAATGAGACATCAGTAGAATTTATTTGCTGATTTTTAGCCTAAGGACTCCAGGACATACTTCCAGACTTGGCATTTTATCTGGCTGTTTTAGCAAAGAAAGTGATTATTTGTCTGTCATAGATAGCTAGCTGTATGGCACACCTGGGAGCTGTATGTGCGCATTGGGTATTCTATATTATTGGTTTAATTTCTTCAAGGAATTATAATAGTAAAAAAATGACAAAAAAACCTCAACCAAACAGTTTACTGTCACTTGCAACTATCGGAATGTTAACTGACTTTTGAAAATACCAAAGACCTGAGATGCCCACAATTGCATAGACTACCACAGAGCAGATTCTTGCACTTAACAGTGTAATTTTGTCTCTGCAATATGTCATGTCCTTAACAGCGGTGTTCCTGTTGCCCTTGTCATGCCTGTTCCATGTACAAGCCCTTATGTAGGGAAAACGCTGTTCCCCAGGGTCAGCAGCAGCTGCTGGGCCAATCAAAGTCACCGGGGTCTCCATGGTGGTGCAGTGATGATCCTTCAATGAGGTGTCAAGCCCCTGCTCTAGACAAGGCAGCTGTTTGACATGCAGGACTACAGGCTGCCCCCAGGCAAGTAAAGACATTTATTTAATACCAAATGTAAGCAAAATGGATAGCTACAGCTGCGTCCCACTCTTGTCACAATTGTAGCTGTACAAGGTTCCTGCACTAGGGCCTGAGTTGTTCCTGCAGAAGGTGATAAATGACAGCTTTTGCTACTAAGATGTACATGTAGAGTTAAAAATTATGTTGCTAATATTAAAATATGTACAGTTATCTTATAAATGCACACATGTAGTTTTGTACGTAATGTTCCTGGAGTTTTGTTTATGCCTATGTGTAAACACATATGCTTTTCAACAATTTTCATATCTTCTGAAAGAAGGTCAGTTTGTTCCATTAGGACATAAGATTTTGTCTAATTTCTTCTGTCTTTGTCTTTTGGGGGAAAACTTTTTATGTGTGTCTGTGCGTGCCCACATGCTTGCGTGTTTTATCTCCTTTAAGCTAGTTGGGAGCAGGGGGGAAAAATAGAAGTTTACTAAGCTCCAAAAAGGCATAAATGTTCTATAAATGTTCTACACGTTTTGAACGATAGCTTCTAAATAAATTAGTACCTTTTTGTCTCATGGGGAACATCTCTTTAAAGTGTTGCTTAATTAAAAAATCAAAAAAAAATCATGTTACTGTTTTTACTCCCTTGAATCATATTATGAAGCAGACACTGAAAATTACAGTAAGGTAAGGTAATTTTTTCAGAATCTACATTTGCTGGTAGAATTTTTCATTCAGTGCTCATATTGAGGATTGGGGTGACTGCAGCTTAACAGAGGTGGTGCTGTAGCCAGGTTCCCTGCCTACCACTGAAAATAGAAGATCTCCCTCAGTGCAGGTCTCAAGGGAGCTGTTTGGCGTGACACTGTCAATGAGTGCTTAGGGACTCCCTAGTGCATGCATCATTGATTTAAAAGACAGTTATAGCTCCTCTGGAATCATTTGGTCTATCCCCATAAATACACCCTTAGGGACACTAATGCACGCATTACTGGAACAATAGTGTGTACGAGCTGTTCGCTCAGTTTTACACTGCTGATACTGTAGTTGAAGGTGTCATTTGATCTTTAGACAAAAGTAGTTAGAAGATTATTTTGCAGTTCCAGCATGGAAAGCAGTAGTAGCCTCTTTTATTGTTGAGGCTCAGCTCTGTGTTATCTTAAATCCTGCAAAACCTTAGTGGAAAAATCCCACAGTGAAAATGAGATAAAATGGACTGGGTTGGGGCAATTTGATTTGATTGAAGGAATTCTCTTTTTTACCCCTCTCTTTTTGGATTGTCGAAGGGCTTTTTCTGAGTTCATCTTGTCCTTTGTCCATGTTCTCAGCCAATAATTCTCTCTCTGTTGATGTCCACATATAATTTGTTTTATTGGGTTTTATTTTTTTGCTACGGACTATATAGTTTTATTTTAGAGACAGTAAACATGCCAGATTGCTGTTTCTGGGTATTACATTAACCAAATTTAGGTGTGTAATATGCCATGAAGAACTTGGCCGTAGGAAATCGCTGTTGTTTTAGGGAGAAAACACATACAATCTCAATTCTTATTGTAAATAATAGAAGCTAGTGCAGAAGAAGTGTGAAGATAGGTGTCTGACATTCACCTCTACAAGACATGGGGAGCTTATGGAACATTTATGGTCTTTATATCAATATAAAAGTAAAAGCAAAACTTAATAATGAAAACTTCTTTGGGCAGACCAAAGGATATCTTCGTCCAATGCTTGAGAGAGTTGATATCAAATTTCCTTCCCCTTCATGTCTTGTTCTAATCTCCTTCTTGTCACCTTACGTTGGTTACAAAACCTAATGCTTACAATAATGCTATAATAATAATTCTATAATGTAGAAAAAGAAATTAAATTCGTCTTACAACTCTGTTGACCGATTACACAAACAAGTTTTTCCCTGCTTATCTGTATTACGAATAAATGTCCAGATGATGTATATATTTAAATGACTATTGTTCCATTAACCACTGAAGAGAACACTAACAAATACAGAAGAAAACCAAAGGCAATTATTTTTTTACCACCTAAGCACACGGCTATTTAAAAAAACCAAAACCACACCCCCGCAACTCCTCTCAGCTTCCCTGAACAAGAAAGCATTTTTTTGGCAGTTTCCCCCTGTGGACATAATGGGTGTAACTGCAGTGAGTTGTGATGAAACGAGAGGAAAAGGTTTTGCTTGTACATCTCTGCAGTTCCACAGACCAAAGGATTTGTCCTCCATTGATTTGGAGTGAGAACAAAGTCAGACTGATTAGGTTACAAAGGGAAAACCTTATTCATTTATGCCAGGCAAACTCTATCATATAACCAAGATGTCTTTCAGTCCTTAGTATTCACATCGCATCAAGAAGAAATTATACAGATACTTTGTAATTTATTTTATAGCAACGTGTAATAACCAACCTTTGAAAGCTTGGTTGGCTTTCGAGGAGAAAAATCAAGAGGATATACTGCAGGCTATTAAAATTAGAACAGGACAGCGAACAAGAACTTCTTTGCTGTCTAAGTGTTCTGATGGATCTGAGATTAAATTAATGGGGAAAAGAAGTTAAAATTTCTTCTTAAATTTAGTTGTGCTTTGACTGAAGTGCTTATTTTCTAACATTGAGTCCACCTGCCACACAACAGCAGCATCCATATATTTTCCCCCCAAAATAGACCAGTCTCACCCAAACCAACTACTGGGAAAGTCTATGGCCAGGGCTAACTCCTGCACCTTGCATGGAAGTTGTATGGGACTGTGCCAGTTGGGCGAGCCAAAAGTCATGCGATGGACCCTTTTATCAGTTCCTCAGCACTGTTAGTCTCACCAATGTAGACACAGTGCAAAGAAAATCTATACTGTAGCACAGCTGCCTCTGAATTAATGAGATATGGTGCTCCCATATGATCAACAGTGGGATTTTTTTCCCATGTATACCTTCAATCCCTGGGCCAGTGCAGGAAGGAAAAAGGCACCCTGTGAGCAGTGCCGGGCTGATTTCACAGGAGATCTGCCACTAACAGGAATTAACGTGTGCAGTAAAGGCACGACATCACACCAAGACTTCTACTCAGACTTTTTCCCAAGAAGTAGTTTTCATGTAGGCAGAAAAATAATGATGTAATTCTGTATAAATTCAGAGAAATGATTTAACGGTTTCTAATTTGGCTAGCTTAGCATTTACCTGCTTTCGGTTATCCAGACTGGTAAGTGGGGGAATCAGCCTCCTTTTTTATTTATCATGATAATGTGATTGTGAAATAACATCTGTTATTGGCTTAAGACAAAAAAAAATTAAAAAATTATGTGCTGTTTTGAAATTTTTAACTTAAGAACATTATGGCTAAAAACACTTGTTTGCAATAGCTTTCAATGGGTCTTTAATGAGGTTATTGGTGTCACAGGGATATTTCCATATTAGTAACATCAGATATCTAAACGGGTCTTCTGTTTGATTTTTGTGGAGGCCCAATCAGATAAATAAAAAAGAAAATAAATGTGTAAATAAATGCAGGGAGGAGAACATCAAGCTGTGGAAAAATAAAACCTTCAAGATTTTTCCAACACGGGGTTCACCTGACAAAAATCACATTGACACTAATTACATTACTGATTCAAAATAATGAGACAGATTCTAAATCATCACTAACAAAGTTATGATAATTAATTACTGAGATGTTGAGAATAATAAGCCTTCTTGCCACCCTCATTATATTTTGGCTCCCTGAAAATGCAATCTGAGAAGAAAAAACAGTTCATTAAAAGAAATACAAAGTAATAGAGTTGCTCTAATCTAGCTTTAACTTTCTAATTAGATTTTTAAAGTCTTCACTGTAATGCAATACTTTTCATACATAGGTAGCTGATATTTCCCTAAAAAGGAAAAGTCTTTGTAAGTAATGCACACATTATTACAGTAATGGGACAAGAAAAGTACCATAGCTGCCTACTAGAGCAAAATAATGAGATTTAAGTGTCACATCAGGGTTATTTAGGTATTGTTGATTAATAATACTGTATGTTTTTTTGATAAGTATGCAATTTTCAGCAGCTTTTTAAGGGTCAGTATACATTTTATTAAGGTATTATGCATCTAAATCAAAACAGACCATTCTTTTTTCTTTATACAAAGTGATTTTTGAACAAGAAAGAACAAATTTAACCTTACTGAATCCAGTTCTGCTGATATTAGACAAATAAGTGTCTCAGTGAAATCTAAACAGCTCTTTCCATGCTAGGATAGGCCAGCCAGGATTATAAAAATAAATATATTAGACATAAACTGAAAACTTTGTTAAAGCTTTAAGTATACTTTCAGCACCTGTAATTTCCATAAGAAGTCATGAACCAGAAGGAAGGAAAGTTGACTGCTATATCATATTAACTACGTATTTTAAGACAAAAATCAGGAACAGAAGAATAATATAGTCATTAAAAAAATATAAAATCTTCTTTTGGAACACTTAAAAAAGAATGTCTTTTTTTTTCTTCTATCAGTAACTTCCAAGTATTGACCATGTAAAGAAAGACATATATTAAAATGCAGTGACCTAAGAAAATGTTTTAGGTTGAATTAGTTTTGATAAGTTCTATTAAACCTGGAAGGACTATGAGACGCCAAACTATTGGGAACGAAATTTTCGTTTCAGATTCCCTGTGTAAACAAGTGTAACTGTTGAAGTCCACAGATCAATCCACTTTTGCATCACTCAAAATTCTAGGTATTATTTCTATGCTAGACATTTTGGTCTGATCTTTATGAGAATTTATATATTTGTGAATTTTGTATGCTTGAATTACTTTGGGCCAGTTTAGACATAGCAGTAGGTATTTATTAACAACTTGCTTTTGAAAAGTAATAGTTGATGTCTGATACCACTGGTTCTGGTATCCATATTTGATATCTTCAAGAAATCTAGTTTCTCAGTACTTCAAGTGGTTTTTAATACCTGAATATCTAGAAGCTGCAGTACTCAGCACTATTAACAACTTTTCATAACGTGAGTCTAGACAGAGGTAGCCAGCACGTGCTTCTGAAGTGATATAAAGCAGGGAGCCAAAGTTTGTTTGGGCCTTTTAATACAAATATAAGAGGTCCAGTTATGGGTTTGCTTAACCTACTCATTCTAAACATTGGGTTATCTTCCTTTTGGCAAAAGTGTAACTGATTCTAATGAGTTCACGTTTTTGCTCTCAATATTCATGGTCTGTGTTGCTTGTTGGTGTTCCTATTGAGGAAGATTGTTGCATCTGAACTTATAATGTTGAGAACCAACTTCCAATATGAGTTATGAATTGAAACGTCATTCTTACATTCACCTAAGGTAGAGTGATTTTACATGGAAATTTAATCATCAATTTTGTTCTGCAAAACTTTATTCTTCCAAGTAGTTCTGCTGGAAAGGTATCTTCTGTAAGTCTCATTTATTTTTTTCCTGGGCTGTCAGATGTAGTGATTTAATTTGTTTCACATTCACGTCCATTCTGCTTTCTAACTTTATTTATTTAAAATACCAGGGTTTTGAATTTACACTCAAAAAATTTCACCATATATCATACTCCCTCCAGATGCAAGCTGAATTCAACCATAGGAGGCCTCTCAATCTTTGCAAAACTACTAGTACTAACTGTCTGCTTCATGCTGGGCACACTGTAAATGGGGACGTCTGTCAGAAGCAAGAAACTTCTGTATATGTTTCTTTTATTATATTAATGCAAAGCATATAATGAGTTTCAGTACAAACTATACCTATGGATTTTGTGAATGTTTGTCTACTTTAAGTTTGGTTTCATTTGTCTTTCACATAAACTTTAGGACCCCTGGGGAGGAAAGAAACATAGCATATATAGAAATTGAATTTATGAAGTGATCCTTAAGAGATATTTAACCTCAGCATCATGCTATCATACAGCATTTCACTTTTATTAGGCTGCAGGAATTTAAACTTTAAGATATGTACCAGATGACTGGGTCAGATAATTTCTGAATGATATAATAATTAGAGACAAAGAAGCAAATAATTGCAATTGACAATTTATCTGTCCTCTCTTTTGGACTTGTGGAATATCCATCAGATTGCAATTTTTCAGATTTAAGATAAAGGTTACCTCAAGTAAAATGTGACTGATTGATAGATTTTCTTTCCTGGCTGTTTAAGAATATGAGAAAGAGTGACAAGGAAAGAAAAAGGAATGGGATAAATGAGACGCAAATATGTCAGGGGAGTAATTTATCCCATACAGTAATTTATGTTAATTATTAAATGATTTTTTTTATGATTGATGTATAGTAATTTTACCATATTATTTACCACACAAGATTAATAGTAAAGTAATTTCAGCCACTTGTGTTGTGATTCAGCCTCTGAGAAACCTCTGTCTCTGAAAGTCATGCTCTCTATACACAGTAGGAAGAAAGTTAAGGAATTCAAAGTGAGATTCACAACAATCACTTGGAGTAGTCAGGATGCTTAGAGCTATCCAGCAAAAATCTTTATTTGAAATAAACCAGGAGACACAGATTGCCAGCCAACAGACATTCCTAAGGCAGTGTCTTTGTTGACAGGTATGTTAGCGTATGATCAATTAATACCATCTCTACACCCATCTATTATTTTTAAATATTTTTGTCTCCAGGGGAATTTTTGTATTTCTTTTATGTGACATGGCATTGTGAGGTTCAGGCACCAGTGGGGCATGGTAGGACAGCCAAACCCCTACCTGGTAGGGTATGATGGCCAAGTGGCTGTTCCCTAGCAGTTGTGTCATCCAGAAGCTAGGTCTTTATGGGAAACAACTTAAAACTTAATTGATTCAGAATGAAAAAATTCATAAGTGTAGAGGTTTTGGTGGTCCCTTTGGAGAGTGAGACAATTAGAGGGACAAACACATTGGCCTGCGTTATCTGAAATAATCCTTAAGGCCAGGAAAAGAATCTCAGGGCTCTTCCATTGTCAATGAGTACTCTAGTTACCAGACTGTTCTATAAAATATGTTGTCACTTTTTTTTCCCTGAGCCACTGAAATTTTTGTCACCCTGACGTGTATTATGTACCATTTAAGAACAAACACAAAATTAATCTACAGAGCAATTTAGGCAGAGAAATACCTATAGAGCTTCATCCACGTGCCAAGTGCCAAGACTGAATGAATGGGAGAAACACGGGTCCCTGAATAAGAAGGGAAGCACCCCAGTTTTGAGTTAAGAGGTTAAAACGGAGAGAGGTCTAAATCAAAACTGTGAGCATAGAGATGTTTGAGGGTGTTTGAAAGGCAACCCTGGAGAAGGATCTGAGTGTTGTGGGTAAAGCCAGCCTTTACATTGAACTATGCTGAGCTTATGTGATTAAGCATTCAGTTGAATGGTATTGGACTGAGGGTATTGTATTAATTAATAATTTTATTATTTTTTGGTGAGGTTAAATAAAAATGCTACTTGTACTTCTCCGCTAATTAATCCATACCCAAGAGAGATGATCTATTTTAATTGCTTTCCAGGAGACAACGTTTGTTTTTCTTTGCCGTACACTTAACAAACAGCCTTTCTACTTTTGTCTCTCTCTTAGGGCACATTCACAAAAAGATAATGCATCTCTACAAATTATTTGGCAGCTGGTGGTAGAATATAATAAGTCCATTAAATTAAGAAACAGCTCACCAATATTTTTTTTTTGTAAATTACACTATAAAAAGAGGAGTAACTGTTCGTGAAGCAGGGGTTTTGCTCACAAACAATTAAGGGCCATGAGAATGGTGGCAGTCTGTGTTCTAGCCCTTAACTGCACACAGACAAATGGTTCTCTTTAGTTCTGCTTCACAACAGGAAGTCATTGTTATAGGATAAATGTGCCCAGGTTAAAACGTACTGAATCTCACCAAACTGATTTGTGAAGACATAAAGCAGCCTAAGACCCAGGGGAAATTTAAGAGATTATTCAGGGCAAGCTGGAGCAGACAGCAGGATGTTGTTTTGAGCAAGAAATATAAGAGGGGTGATATGTAGAATTCGTTGCCATAATGACACAGTTCTGACATCTGTGGTGCTTTTGTGCTGTCATGCATCTGAAACAACACTGTGCCAGAAAACTGTCAGGTTTCCCTCCCAAAAAAGAGAGAAATACAGACTCACAAGATAAAAAAAAAGAACAAAACCCAAATAACATCAACATAAATTGATTTAAAATATGGTTCAACACATTATTGTTAAACTAGAGTTAGGAAAATGCACTTTGCACACTCAGGTAAGCTCATTGAAAAACTTAGATGTTGACAGAATTAGAAATCATGGATTTCCTGAAATATTTAAGGCTTCAGGTTTCAAAAAATTACTGTACCTTAAATGATATTACTTGCTTTTGTAATTTTAAGTTTTACATGAGCAGCTACAGACCTTGTTGAGAACTTGGGTAATAGAAATTCATTTAGTTCTTCCCAAAAATATGAAAAATATATATCAGTAACTTGAAAAAAATACATGAATACAATACAAATTGAATGTATATCCAGAACACTACAGGATTGTACACTTCAGCGTTTTCTCATCTGTGCTTCTGTTTCAACTCATTATGAAGATACTGTCATCACCTATCATCACCCTCCACCCCCTGTCCAACATGTAATCTCTTTCCAAATTTCAAATGTATGGACACTTCACTGCGTTTGGTAAGGTCTTGTTTTAGGATGTCTGGCTCTAATTACAATGAAGGTATCGCACAATAGATTTATATGATATCTATTTTCATTAAATTTCTGGTGAACAAATAGTGTAAATTTCTAGTTTTGTATTCTGGGGATAAAAAAAAAAAGGTGGGTGGGCAGAGCATACCTGCCCACAAAATAACACAAAATTCTCAGTGACATTTTTAATTTAATGAAATAGTTTTGTGGCAACTAAATACCAACAAATTACTGACACTATACGGAGAAACAAGCAAAGAGAGTGCACAGAGCTCCTCTCTCCTCCTCAAACTGCCTCCTGCATGGTTTGAGGTAAAAGGAAGAGAAAATACTTTGACACTATCTGAATTGGACAGTGCCAGTACATAATCACTGTTCTATACCATAAAAAGATGTCTTTCAGAGGCATAGTATTTTTTTCAGTGTCTGGAGATAATGAAGCTCAGGACTTCTGGCAATGTGTCAGATCAAGCTCTGAATGTGTTCATTTGAATATAAAACAGGATCTGTATTTGCCTGAGTACCTGACTGCTACAAGCAGAAAACAGAGTTGGCCGTCTTCCTCCCAGTGACTGCATTCTCCTGCCCCTCAGGAGATGTACAGTATGTGTGCTAGTCATTTATTCATTGCATTGAGAGGCCTATGGTACATTTGCAAAGAAATAAGAAGACCTGTCTCTGTGAGGACTCCTACTACACCCTGAGCTTCTCTTTATATAAGCTGAGGAGTGGAGGCAGCAAGGGCCTAGCTTTGGGGAGCAAATATTACCTTCACATTCACACTTGTTCCAGGTACTACCTTGGAGCTTAATGTTGGAAGTAGTTTATTCTGACAGAGCTCTTCCTTACAGTATGAATTTGTGACAAGCTGACTGCACAGGCAAATTGGGTCCCAGGAGTGAATCAGACTGACTTCGGGTTAGAAATAAGCCCTTGATTAACTTCTTGTGCTGACCTCTTCCTTTGTTTACTGGATTAAAGCAAGATTTCCTGCACAGCTTTACTCAGCTTCAATATATTGCATTGCTGAATTAACAATCGGGACAATATTAGCATAAAGCACAGGACGACACGCTTGAAAATCAGTAATAGAGAACAAAATACTGAAAATGAGCTTCACATCATGGACCTGGAAAGTTTTCTACTTTGACCACAAGTAAACCCTAGTCTTTGGGAGAAAAACAGACATTTTAGGGGAAAAAAAACAACAAACAAAAACAAAAGAAAAAAACACCACAACCCACTCAAGAATCAGACAATTCAGAACCTGTTTCAGCAGGAATAGTTCCCGAATTAAAGAGGGCTTAATAAAGCCAATATGGAAAACGTTGCTGCATAAGAACACTGTACATCTTTCTCCAGGTTGCCTTTATCATTATAAAAGGAAGACCCTTGGACAAAAGGCATATGCTGATGATTCAGAGTTTTCTGGGAACGGCAGGTGACTTCTATCACTGATTAGAATCAATTTTTGAGGCAGAGAGACAGAACTGTCCATAGTTAATCAGGAGTTAATACTGTAATGCAGTTCCTAGGAGAAGCTGCGTACCATTTGATTGCCTCTGCAGCATAACTGAGGCATTGGTATATCCAAAGGAAGCTTCATTTAGAACATACCAGACAACAGTCAATGATGGATAGCTGTTTCAGTAGTTTCACGGTGAAAATGCAGACAACAGAGCCTCATGTATATTAATCCCCTTAGCAAAAGCAACGCTGGCATCAGAAGATGGCACTATCATCAGAAGAAAGGACAGCAAATCCATCAGATGGTTGTAGTGAAGTCAAATTAATAGAAGAGAAAACAGAAGACCTGACAGGTGAAGTATGAAATGGGGAAAAAATGAGATAGATCTCTAATGGTATCAAAGATATCAAGATATAATATTGATTTACTGTCAAATGATATACATGTTTCTTGCAGTGCTTTGTACTTAAATGGGTATTTCTCAGTCCAAACCACATTACAAATAAACACATATTTTTCAAATACATCATAGGCACGTTACTGCTTCTAGTGCAGTTAAAAAGATTATGTTTAATGGCCTCACACAAACACGACGGTGTCTCATTTATTTAACTGCAATAAATAAAGAAGCCTAAAATGAAACTAGCAGGACATAAATTCAGAACAAACAAAATAAAACAGTTATTCTCTCTATATGTAGGTAAGGCAAAGGACTCCTTCCTTCAGGACATTGTGAGTGCTACATGTTTTCAAGACTTCAAAAAGCAGCTGAACAATTTTGCTGAAGAAAATCCATGTCAGATCTCTAATCACAGGAATATGACCTGTGATGTAAGAAATCTTTGAACTGCAGATGGATGTAACCCAGGATGCTGTTGCGGACAAGTATTGCTACCTGCCTGCTCAGTTCTTAATGGCTTCTGCAAGTTTCTGCTATTTGCTATCACCAAAGAATGGGTACTATGTTTGGTAGGCCTTTCATCTGATGTAATGAAGCTGGTTTTAAGTTCCTCTATAACAGAAGTGGTACCTTCCAAACCATACCAATACGCTAAGACACTATTGATGAAGTTTGTAGTAGACAAAAAAGACATTCCAGTTTGTAATAAGGACAGGGATATATGAAGTAATTCTCTGAAGTACTAAGGACTTCCTGTATTTAAGACTGTAGCAGTTTACCCAACAAATTAACTTAGTGTTTTAATACTGATTATGCTTGCAACAGCATCAAGCCCCTGCTTGCTAATACTGTAACTAAGGAATATGTTATCATACAGTTAGCCGTGGAATGCAATAAAGGGCAAGCGAAAATGTGGTGGTAAATATCTGTTAGAGAGAAAAAGAATAAGGGTTTAGGCAGGGCAGAGAGTGTAATTCTACAGAGATCATTTCGATACTGCTTCCCAGGTGATTATGATAGCAGAGCCTGTATTTTTCCCCCAGTGATGGGCCAAAAGAGATTCCCTTTTTCCTCTTTTTTCTTCTCCTATAAAGGGAGGAAGTATTCCTTTGAAAAAAAATCAGTGCTGGTTGACTTTCTGGTGATGCTTAGTGCTTGGATTACCCAAAGAAGGTGGTACCTAGGAGTTAGTAGCAAACTGACTATGGCACAGAATCAGTTACTGTGCCTGCAACCAAAGAAACACTTGCTATGCTAGTTATTTCCACCAAGACGCTCCTAATGTTACAGCAGATTTACCATAGTGTGAACATCTGAATTCACTCTTTCCTCATACTTTGATAATTGCTATTGTATGTCTGATAGATCTTGTACAAGCTGTGAGACCTTGAACTAAGAAACTAGTAGAGTTGTAAGAATATACTTAACCTGGAATTAATTGTCTCGCTAACTCCGTGCTGCTTTGTGACCAATCATGCATTCTAACCAGACGGCTGCCAGAGCCATATGTCATATCATTTGTATTCATTTTCCTTAATTGATCATAATATTAACTTACAAGTACCTGCTGTAGGTGATGCTGAGGGTAGAGTGTCCTGTAACATAAAGTATTGCCCTTCATTATTGTCCGAGAGGACATGTGGCCTAGAATCACTTACCTTAGTTTGGTATCCCAAGAAATCTCTGCATATGGTTTTAAAATGACAGTTTTTAACCCTTTCAATTTAATGGAAATTCAAATGGAAAATGGAACTGCATCCTTATCTTTGAAAGGTTGATAATCAAGACAACTAATAGTGCTTACGTCACACCTTTCAGTTCAAAGCCTTCAGGACAGTACCAGAATTCTAGCTCAGGACTCCACTTTTTTTCTAGAGTAATAGTACCATGCAGGTTATATAGGGTTTCAGATACTCCCTTCTATCTATGCTGTATTCGGTCATTTGA